>NW_026571207.1:25071735-25721735 GCF_026225935.1 Boleophthalmus pectinirostris | reverse complement strand
TTTTTTGTGTATATTGTTACGTTTACTGTTAATAAAAGCTTAGGCTGAAATAGTGGGTCTATAACTATAATAATAGTAATTAAAAAAACACTTTTATTTTTCAGTCCTGTTCAAAAACGCTGTGGAGGAAAAAGTAGAAAGTGTAGTCAGTTTTGGGATCTTGCTTAAAGGGCTCATATTACACTATTTTCTGAACTATATAATGTTATAATGTTGTTTCTTCATCACAAACAAACCTGGATGATGAAACAACATTCACAAATGTTTAAATATGTTACTTTCACTCAGTAAAATATGACAGGAAAATAAGATTTGAATGTTTAATGGTTTGGACTGAATGACTAGATCCTTATCCAGCTGGATGTGTTGCATCACTTTCTCCATTTGAAACTCAGAGTCATATCTGAATCTTTTCAAGTGGAGAATGAGGACACTGCAAGTTCATGAGTTAAAAATTTATTAAGGAATATTTTTAAATATCCCATTGTTTATTGTGCACATTCTTTGGCAGAATGGTAATTGAAGTGGTCTGGCCAGAGAGCATGCCTCCAATATTACCAGAGAAATAATAAAAAAACTCAACAAACGTATATAACTACAATAAAATAAAAGTGGTCACTCTAGGTCTGGCCTTGAGCTTTGTGTTTGTTTACTTAGTGCAATACTAATAACTGAAAAACTACTCTACAATTGATCAGTAATGTAGAGATAGCTGACCTTAACACACAAACCCTGTATATTTAGGCTCAGTTATTTTCTCAATCAGAAAACACCTTGTTTGATCTTGTGATGTCGTGTTGTAATACAGGAATTGCTCCACTGTTTTCCATACAGCTTCACTAGAATGATTTGGATAATTTAAGACCTGGATAAGAGCATTTTGAGCTTTGGAGATTGGCAGACTAATAATAAAGGGTTATTCAAACATGTGTGAATGAAACAAAACACAAGTCCAGGTATGTTTTTCATGAGGTAACAACATATTACATGTCTTAAATCTCACAAGACTTCAAAATGTGATATAGGTTCATTAGCCTATTAATCATTAGTGTGTATATTTATGCAGCATGTTTTAATGACAAAGCAATGGTGGCTGTTCAGTTGTGGTCTGATAAATTATTTTCTGTCACACTTCAGTAGCCACAGCAATCCATGAATCAGAAAAAGGGATGACCTCTTGACCAAACAATGGACATCTGGCCAGTCCTGAAATCTCCGAGCTTACACATGGTCGGCATGGCAACAAAGCTTTATCAATATGGAGGGAGGAGGCAGGGGAAGCAGAGAAACCTGAGCTGGCTCATGGAGGAGGCTCAGTCTTCCACTGAACTAATGAATTAATGACCGTCCGCTGAAGTTGCAGAATTAATGATTTAAGAGCTGTCCAGAGTGAGTCGAATGGCACACATGATTCTCAATAGACTTTGTGATACATAGAGTTCATATGTATACAAACAGCTGTTTTTTCATATTTTGCCCATGTACTGTTTTTAAGGGCTCATATTTTCTGATTTATGTTATTTTATTTATTTTACCGTTATTTAACCAAGAGGCCCCATTGAGTTTCAGAATCTCTTTTTTAAAGAGACCTGGCCAAGGTAGTAGCCAACACAAGCAATACAAAACAGTAAAATCACAAAATATCACATTATAAAACCATTTGCATTTCTCAAGAAAAACACACATGTCTAGGTCTCCACGGTTCTTAAATTTTTCTTGAACTTATCAAGTGGCACCATAAATTCCCATTGAAGAGCGTTCTGTCAGTGATTCCAAGACCGTGGTGTTGCGTAGGAACAGGCAGGTTTTCCTAGCTCAGTGAGGCACAGAGGCACAGTGAAGAGCAACTGTGAGGTAATGTTTACTCACCAAAAACATACCTGGAGTAGTGTTTTGTTTCATTCACACATGTTTAACACACAAACCCTGCATATTTAGGCTGAGTTTTTCTCTCAAATAGAAAACACTCTGCTCCTCCTGGTAATGTCAGTGATAATACAGAGTGCTCCACTGTGTTTTTTAAACTCCATACACCTTCCCTAGAATCATTTGGATAATTTCAGTTGTGGAATTGCCCACTCTCTCTCTCTTTATACCCTATCTTGAAATTTTGCATATCTTCAAAACAACATTCACACTCTTGCCCACCTCGAAATTGTACTTGAGTACTGCAAGAACAAAATGTTATACACCAACGTTTGTGGTGGAGATGCTGGTGCATCTCTTAAAATAATCTAGAATCTGCCAAAAAATGATAGACAAGTAATAGAAGTTATAAGACAGATCTGTGGAAAGGTGATTCCATTCTCAATAAGAATGCATGTACACAGAGTTCATTCTATTGCGCTTACAACTTAACTCCTATTGAGGATAGAGTTTACTGCTAAGTAAGAAATATGTGGTTAAAGTTTTAAACCTGAACACCTCCATATCCTTCTCATTCTTTTAACTTGAAAACAGAAAAAAACAAAAAACAAAAACACAGACACCTAATGAGGCACCTTGACTACCAAATATACAACGCAATTATTGTGCTCTTTCTTCAAATTCCAAACTAGTAACAACTGGCCAAGTTAGCAAAATTTTACTTTATAATGAGAAACCAGTAGCTGGGGTGGGGCCCCTCCAACAGGCCCTGCAGCACACAGGAGGTTGAGGTGTAACTGCTGTGACAAGACAGGACTCAGGAGGAGGGTTGGTCTGTATTTGGGGGACAAAAAAAGACACAAAAAGTATAAGAAGTAAAAACAAGTAGTATTTTTTGAAGGGTTATTTATTTGCAAAGTGAAATGACTATTCTGGGCAAACAACAGTGCTAGAAAATATTAAATACATACTTTCTACAGATCTCTTATAAGTCTAGGTCCCGGGAGGTACTTTGGGCTCTTTAAAAGTGCTTGTATAACTTTTTTGGGAGAGGGTTCACCATCTGTTTGTATCTACTGAGATTTGGTTTTGACTGAAATATTCTACTACAGTATGGCAGTGAACATATCTGTGTCCATGGAGATGTCACCAGGCCAACGTTACAGGACAGATCTGAGAAGAGGCGACCCCAGTAACAGTAAGAATGCTTGTTTTCTGGATTTTTTTATTTTAGATTTTTTTTATTAAAAAAAGTGTAATGAAATAAATTACATACATTTTTAATGTTACACTGTGTAACATTCTAGAGAAAGCAATAAAATCTTCATAGAGACAAGTAGATGACAGATGAGAAAAGTTACACACTGCACCTTTTAAGGCAGTGTGCAGCAGTTAACCAATATGGTTATTTTTACTCTTTCGTATTTTAGAAAATATTTTGCATTTGGTGTAGTTGCTTAATCATTTGCTGTGGCACTATTTTACCAACTGAGAAACAGATACTGACACAATCTTTCACACAAACTCATTCACTCTGGACAAGTGAGAGTCTCTGGGTCTTTGGATGGTAAGAAGACCTAGTTTGTGGCATGTGGTTGGGTCCCATTACCTTCTTGGCAGGAGTCTCGCCACTGTGCATCACAATGAATATTTTACATAAACTCAATGCAAGATATTCTGCTAAACAGAGAGAACAAGTGCTTGTGTTCAAATAGGTATAGATAGAAAGAAAGAAAGATAGAAAAATAGATAGACAGAAAGATAGATATTTTATTCATCCTGAAGGAAATTAAATTGTTATATAATATGTATCTATCTCCAAAATATGCTTTTAACCTTCTATTTCCCTGGAATCATGTACAGGATGTGTCACCTCCGGAATGTTACACACTGTATCTTTCACTGTTATTGTTGTTATTGTGACTGTAGGTATGATAACCTCATTAAATTAAATTAGGGTTATGGACTAGCGGGATATTAATTTGCTTTAGAATATGCCGTGTTAGCAAATAGAGCAAAGCTCACCTCTGAGTAAAATCACACGCTTTCACCAGGATTGTGGTCTGAAAATAGCTGCAGATTATTTTAAAGGGATTGTTCTGTGGTGCTGTGGCCGTATAATCTATCAATAAAATCATGTACAGTGAGGCATGTCATCACGCCACATCCCAGGGCTACTGCACAGTCATACTTGAAAGGAGAAATCCATTTGTTTAGTCAAATCATTTTATCACAACTGAGATTACAGAGGACATGGCCCAACTCTTTGCTATACACCAGTAGAAAACTAATATGAAGGCCTCTTTTAGTTTTAGGTGTGAAGGTTTTAGAGATTTACTCTCAGCATAGATTTGTGGTGTTGCCTTGAGGTTTATGAGGTTTCTAGTTCATTGTTTTGTTCCATTTAGCCTCCTGTCTTGTCATACCAGTTTGACTTTTTGAAGATTTGAAGTCTAGTTTTTTAGTTCCAAATGCAACCCTTCATTATGTTTATAATCTAATTACTAAAGTGATAGCCTATGCCTTCCTTGGTAAAAAAAAAAAAAAAAAGTAAATGAATGAGAATTATTACTGTTAAAAATTAAAAAATATATAAAAATATATATAAATTTGTTGTGACAATACACACATTCACTCTGTAAACAACCACTGCTTTAAAGGTGCACTGCACTATATTTCTAGTGGAGGATACGCCAACTGTTTGTCTCCATAGTAATTGCTTTGGCTAGAATGTTCCACAGTATAGATTAAAACTATCTATCACAAGGGAGACATGCAGGTTACAGGACTATACTACTTTAGAATTCAGATCTGTTCATAGGAGGAATTATTCTATTTTTGAGCAAAGAAACACCAGTAATGAATAAACGCTATATGGATATGTTTAATGTCATACCATGGAACATTCCAGGCAAAGCAATAGCATCTCCACGGAGACAAGCAAAGTTGCGCAGTGCACCTTTAAATTACAACCGTCTCACATATAGGTCATTTCTTTTAAACATTAATTTACATTCCTCACAACTCCTCCCATGAATTAAAAGGCGTCCTTATTTGGGAGGAGAACGTCTTAAGAGCAAGTGCATTCATTGAGAAGGAGTGTGGTGGGCGTAATGCACACGTCAATGGCCCAATCGGGTCACAGTCCTCCATGTGCGTGGGTGGGGCCCCAAAGGGAAATCCTGAAGCTCATTGGCTGGTGCGTGATTGCGTGGGCGGGGCTTCTAGACGGAAGTGTGTCCCGACTGGCCCAGCTGTCATCTAGAAGAGAGGGTCCGACCATTAACACCGGCTGCCTAGGAAATGCAGAAAAGAAAAAAAAACGCTGAAATATGGCAACATCAAAACGATAAGGTCATGACGCCAAACTGAAGGTAGCTATACTCGACTAAACAGTGCATATTTATGGATGTCTTACGACCGATGTGCGTGCGCTAGGTTGCTGCTTGATGCGTAAAAATGATGGCAAGGGTTCGTGGGCTGTGTGACATTGAACATACAGGACGCGAAACAGACGAGGTCGTTTAAAGAGCCATACACCAACTTGTCATGTCCTGGAAAATTCCTCCGTCCTTCGCTTTTAGCAGAGCCGTCTATGCAGAAAGAAACTGAAGCGACGTAAATGCAGTGAACGCGTTTATTGCTCCTAGATGTGCGCTACATATGCTACGTCTCTGCGGCTTTCGGCTATTATGTTAGCGGCTAGCGGCTTGGGAAAGGGAACTACCCTAGATTCAGAAGAGACAGGAGACGTCATCAGCATTTTCCTGTATTTCAAAGGTTTCGTATGACGAGGTTACTGCTCAAAAAGATAAATAAATTGGTAGGTGCAGTTTGAGCACAGCGTGTACCCTTTATGCGTAAATGTAATGCGCAGATTATAATTGAGTGTTGCTCTGTGCATGACTAATAGGGCACATGGAAGGTGGCGAAGCAGCTGTTAGCTTGCTGCTGCTAGCTGCCTTTAACGACCTTTGGAAACGTCAGCTTTACCAGGACAAGCTGCTAGCTCGCTGCCTTGGTTAGGCTGGTTGTTCTCCATGGTTGTCTGGCCCTGCATGCTCTCCGTGTTGTATTTCATCCAGGCCTCCCATGGCTTGGCGAGTGAATGATTTAATCTCACTGATTGCATCACAAGACTAGGGAGGGTGCAGCCTAGGCGCATTACTGCGATTCTGCTTTTAAATGGCCTCAGCAGCTTGAGTTGTAAATGCATTATGCTTACTGTCACGTCTACCTGCTCATATAATTCCATCTTTTGTGCACATCTAGGAAAAAAAGGTGAAAGCCAAAAGACACTTGAAGATTTACTGGGCGTCCTAAATGGGGGACTACGGGTTTGGAGTCCTTGTGAAGAACGGCAGCGGTAACAAATCTGGTTTTCCCGTAAGGATCCCACCTCACCTACAACCCCAGAACCCTCACCACTCGTCAAACCCTCCAAGCCCCCCTTCCTTCGTAAATAACACCTGCTCCACCAATGGGGGCAGTGCCTGGCTATTCCCTGCCGTAGCCCAACACAGTAACATGCAAGATGAGATTCTGGAGTCAGACAAGTCCAAGCCTTTGGAGCTGCAGGACATTCAGGAGAAGTCTCAGAACCAAGCGCAGCCCAGCAGCCCACCTGGGCAGCAGGAGTCCAGTGGAGCCCTAGGGGAGCTGGAGGGGGGCCTGTCTGAGGAGGGCTCATTAGAGAAGGGTTCACTGGAGAGCAGTGCAGGCAAAGAGAAGCTCAGATTGGACTCCCCAGTCTTAAGTGGATTCGACTATCAGGAGGGTTTGGGCATGGTCACAACTTGTGCACAGTCCACCTCCTCATCCTCCTCCCTTACCAGCTTTAATAACTGGTCCCCTGCAGTCCCATCCACCCAGTCTCCTGTGGTCGGAGAGGATGTTGGAGGATTCTTTGGGCCTCCTGGCTCCAATGCAAATGGTCCGCCCCTCCTGTTTCAAAACTTCTCTCACCATGCAGGCCCAAGCTTTGGTGCAGGGGGCAGTTTCTCACAATTGGGGCCCGTCTCCCAGCATCACCCTGCTCCGCCGACCCCACACCCCCAGCACTACCACCCCCATGGCCAAGGCATCCCACAGCAGCACCGCCGCTCCCCTGCCAGTCCCCACCCTCCATCCTTTCCCCCTCACCCCCATCGCACTGGGGCGTTCACACAGCTGCCACACCTCACTCCCACTCAGAGCAAACCTCCGTCACCTTGGGGAAGTTACCAGAGCCCCTCCACCCCCACATCCACCTCCTGGAGTCCCGGTGGGTATGGAGGGTGGGGTGGCACGCAGGGGGTCCGCGAGTATCGTCGAGGTGTCAGCGGAGGAATGACAGGCCTTAACTCCATCTCTCCACTGAAGAAGTCTTTTACCAATAACCAGGTATGGGGACTGAAAATATTCACATATATATTCCATTATCACTGGTTTTCAGTTTGATGACATTTCAGCAGTATAAGCCTGTGGAGTGTGCAGTTCAGATATGAATCATTGTTCCCTGACCAATATAGGCATTGTTTGGATACATAAGAGCAGGTCTAATCACATAAATCATTAAAATCAACATTTATGGGTATTCCTATTGTATATTTGTGTTGAAAACTGAATAACTGAATGTAAATTGTAACTCCTGCACCACATCAGAACGTATGGCGGGAAAAAATTTTCTCATCTGTATTTAACCCACAGTCAATCACTGTATCTTTATATGAAGCAATTCGAATGTATCACCCCTGAACCACCAATTATCTAGACATGTTTTAATTGTTATTTTAAGAACTATACAATCATTGCTATATGAGGTATTTTATGACAGATATTGTTACTCATATTTATATACCTAGCATTATGCCCTTTCAAGTTGGATGGTTATGCAAAAACCTAACTGTTTTAGGTTGCTTCTCAGAAATTCCCCAGAAATAACTCTGGCTTCAGTCACAAGAGCTGGGTGGAAGACAGCATGAATCGCAGTGACAACATCTATCCTTTTCAGGTGGGTAAAACTGCTTACCAAAATGCATAATGTTGCTATTATTCATTACAAAACATACTGTTTGCTTTATATATAGGAATCAAGATATAGTTTTGCTGCATAAGAATAGGCAACTTACACTAATCCAATTTAACACCGATATCTGTATCCAATCCCACTAATGAGCCACTGTGCAAAACAGGATATGTGACAGTACAGCTGTCTAAATGAATGAACTGAACTGCATTGAGAGTGCTCATGTCTGCGGCCTTATCTTGATCGTTTGGTCAAAGAAGAAGCCTTATCATCTGAGGCAATCACATGATTTTACTTTTGTCCTGATTTAGTCTTGTGCTTTGAGCTTCTGTGGAAGATCAGTACACACTGTCAGAACTGTTTATTTTATGCAAAAGGTTTCTTTAGCCATTTTGACTAAAAAGCTGAATTAGTTTTCAAATGTGTTCAGAAGGACAAGAATTGTAGATTTTGACACCAGCTCTTAACTGGAAGAAAAAACATGCTACTGCACTGCACTGGATTTTCTTCCATTTTCTGGGGTTGGGTAGCGGAGGCAGTTCTCCAAGCAGGGATGACCAAATCGAATCAGCTGGCTCCTCTCGGCATGGAGGAACAGCGGCTCTACTCAGAGTTCCTCCCGTGTCACTAAGGGTGCACCCAGCCATCCTGTAGAGGAAACTCCACTCTGTCTCCGAGATCTTGTCCTTTTAGGCATTACCCAAAGCATTCTCAGTGATGTCAAATCCTAAAGCACAAAAAAATAAATGTATACAAAATTTTAAAACTACTACACTAGTGTGATGAAGGTATTTGCCACTAGCCCAGTGTGTATGGACAGTGATGACAAGAGGCAAGAAGTGTCTTGCCCAAGGACAAAAGGCTGTGTGCACTCACCACTGCTACCTTGTTATGGCACCTGGAATTCCCAGTGTTCTCCATCTGGTACAAATCTTCCAAGATCAGATGATTGGGCATTCCCTAGGTGGCATGGCTGTCACATAGTTGTGGCTATATGTAGCCATATATCTGTAGTTTTCAAATGGTTCACAACAGCATGCACCTTTCTGTTTTAGATGTTGACGTTGTATACAGGGAAAGATAATCGTAGTCTTTGTTTTTCTTTTGCAGGAAAGAACACGCTCCTTTGATGGTTTCAGTATGCAGTCTCTGGAGAACTCCCTGATTGACATTATGAGGGCTGAGCAGGATTCCTTGAAAGGTTAGTTCCCATACCAACAATGGGGAGGTGGGGACCGCTTTACTCACTGATGCTTGTATATAAATAAAAGGATTTTCAGGCATTTGTTTTACAACATGGTAATACTGTTGACAGGGCATTTCTTTTGTATCTTATGCAAGATATGGGATTGAACATGCAACTATACTGACAGGTTAAAATACAAAATGTTGATCTTTTTATCTTGTGATTCTTTTGTTATTGTTTGATTTAAGACATAAATATATGAACTATGTTGGCTATAAAATTATAAGCCTACGTACACATTGCATATTGCATGTTTTACAAAGGATTATAAATGTAAAGAAAATTATTTTTTTAAGACTCACAAATTACGTAACCCATCATCAACCAGTAATATCAATTTTGTACAATCTTGGTCATGTTTTTCCCATGGTATTTTCTGGAAAACCTCTCCATGTGCTGTTGTCATTAGACTGTTGAACTGAACAACTTTGGAAAAAATGCAAATGGCTTTCTAGTAATCAGATTCACAAGATTTAATCAAAGAGCATTAACATTTTTAGACTGAAGACTGAAATATGACCTGGTTTATAGAGGTAAAAACTACTGTGTTAGTTTTCATTAAAGACAGATCAAATGTTAAACTGCAAGCACTTAATTCTGTTTATGGTGTTTAATTCAATTTGATGATATACTGTTCTTTACGATTTTTCTCATTCAGGTCGCTATAGCTTCTCTCATCAGGGTGGAGATGGACCTCTTCCTATGAATGGTATGTGACAAGCCTACTGTTACTAGCATGTGGCATTATAGCAGATATGATGGTCTAAAACAAATGGGGTGGCTTTATGTTACAATTGGTTGGCTGTAGCTCATTGCCTGTATTTCAATAGTGTTCTGTTGTTTTACATGCAGCAAGAAATTATGGCAGACGACGAGGTAATAATTGTTTGTTTGTGTGTTTTTTTTTGTTTGTTTTTTTTTTGTTTTGTTTTTTTAGTTTTTGTTTTTTTTAGTTTTCACAGAAGCCAGTTTTTTGTTTCAGTAGCCACTGAAATCCCTATTCTGTGTGTCTTGTGTGGTTGTATGTCTAATTGTTCTAAATGGGTTGCTTCTTGTTTTAGACCTACATTTACCTCAAGGCCTGTCTTTTAATAAGTCTAAGCTTGAATTGTGGCTTGTTTTTTCTTCATGCATATTTTGATGACTCATAATAAGACGTGTGTTCTTGTAATAAAATGCAGAATCCTTGTATGACCTCCGAAAAGAGCAGTGCAGTCATTGATATTTCTCACTGCAGGGCATTCTTCCCTGTTCCCAATGGAGGATGAGCGCTCTTTTGGAGATGATGAGTCTGGAGACCAGGGACTCGGTGGACTGGGATCCGCCCACTGTTTTCCACATCTGAATGGAGAACGCGTAGAGCGATATTCCCGCAAGGTGTTTGTTGGAGGGTTGCCTCCAGACATAGATGAAGGTAAAGCCGTTCAGGTCATTATTAGGTAAACATTTGAACATGGCAATATTGTATTAACTTGCTACATAACTTGGCTTCCTTTCTGCAGATGAGATCACTGCCAGTTTCCGTCGATTTGGTCATTTATTTGTCGACTGGCCACACAAAGCAGAAAGCAAATCCTATTTTCCGCCAAAAGGTTAGCTCAATATTGAAAATCTCAATATTGAAAAGATTTGTGTGCAACAGTGTTGAAAATGAGGCTATTAAAATCTGTTATTTTAATACTTTCCCAAACTGTATAAACTATTTTGTGTATTGTAGGATATGCATTCCTGCTTTTTCAAGATGAGAGCTCTGTTCAGGCTCTGATTGATGCCTGTATTCAAGAGGATGGAAAACTGTACCTGTGTGTCTCTAGCCCGACTATCAAAGACAAGCCTGTGAGTGTGTGCGCCTTTCTTTTTTCGTTCAGTTGTGCTTTGTCAGAAATATACGAAATACCACGGCCTTTTCTTGAACCACAGGTGCAAATAAGGCCCTGGAACCTCAATGACAGTGACTTTGTCATGGACGGCTCCCAGCCTTTGGACCCAAGAAAGACCATTTTTGTTGGCGGTGTTCCTCGCCCTTTACGTGCAGGTTTGTCCCAAATACATTGAGCTTCTTTTGGCCAGACCCAGTTTTGTGACACTGATGGTCTTTTTCCAGTGGAGCTGGCCATGATCATGGACCGTTTGTATGGGGGAGTGTGTTATGCTGGGATTGACACAGATCCTGAATTGAAGTATCCCAAAGGGGCGGGGCGAGTGGCCTTCTCCAATCAGCAGAGCTACATAGCAGCCATTAGTGCCCGATTTGTTCAACTGCAGCATGGGGAGATAGATAAACGGGTGAGTTTTTACATTGTATTTTGTTCTTTATCAGGCTTCTATATGAAGACTAGACACTATTGATAGCATTTAGACTCTGATGACTGACTTGGTAGAGTACTGGTTGTACAGAGTATTTCAGGTCTGAAGGTCCTCAGACACGCATGCATTTGTGTTCCAGGTGGAAGTGAAGCCATATGTTCTGGATGACCAGCTGTGTGACGAGTGTCAGGGCACTCGCTGTGGGGGGAAGTTTGCTCCTTTCTTCTGCGCCAACGTGACGTGTCTGCAGTACTACTGCGAGTACTGCTGGGCCGCCATCCACTCCCGGGCCGGACGAGAGTTTCACAAGCCCCTGGTGAAGGAGGGAGGAGACCGCCCGAGACACATCTCCTTCCGCTGGAACTGAGGCGAGAGGGATAGGGTGGGACATGATGCAGAAGGGGAGGAGAAGATAGGAAATGGGTACGGGCTATGATATGAAAAAATGCACTTTTCTTTTAAGTTAAAAATACTTAATTTATTTTTTATTTTAATTTTAATTGGACCTTCTAAAGAAGAAATGTTAAATAAGAGAGAAATCCCATTTATGTTTGGACGTTTGAGCATGAGCATATTGATGCATTGGATTAGATGTTTTCTCACTTGACTTTTCTTTTCTTGTTGGCTGGCAAAGCTGCTTGCATTTGTTGTCAAGAGAAACATAAAATTTAATTAGGGTTTATCATACCTGAATCAGTACACTAACTAGTTCAGATGGAGAAGGGGCATTTTGTGTTCTTGCTTGCAGGATAAGAAAGCAACTGTACCATTTACCAAAGGTTGACGTGTGAAGGATTTGTTAGAAGAGATGGAGCATCATTTAAAATGGCCGAAGGGTTGAGTTTATAAGCAGCCTTTTGTATAGCATCTGGCCACGTCACTAAATTCTCCCCTCAGTCTGGCACACATTTAAGATGCTGACTTGGCGCTTTTAGGTCTTGGTTTAAAAAGACACATTGTAACCAGAAAAGGGCAAACCAAAGATTGGCCTAAAACACATGGACTAAAGCAGATCTGAGGTTGTGGGACAATAGTGAGGCCTCTTGTCATTGTAGAGGACTGCTGAAGTTTTTTGAAGTTTTTGTTTTTTAAATTTCAGCTAAAAACGTCACAGCCCTCAGGGTTCAGGTATTGGCAGTAGTATTTGTTCACTTTATATTGTCAGGGATATTAGCACTGGAAGCTAACATGCTAATGTAGTACAAACTAATGGGAATGCACAGTCCAGTTTCCCTGAGCTGTCCTCATGGTGTACCACTGCACGCTCTACCAGACTGGAGCTTCTAACACAAGTGTTGTGGTTGGATTTGGTAGTAGCTAGAATTTGCTGTCACAGAGATAAAGATATTATTTTATACATGGCCTGCTGATTTTTGTACAGTGTTTTATAGCTGATTATTTTGTCATGAACATATATACATTTATTATGCACTACTTTTCTAAATATTTTTTTCAATAGTCATTTTAGGCACATTTTTCACAGATGGGAGAACTCCTTTTGCAATACCTCATTTTTTTCACTTGGTGAAAAATAATTTTGTACCTTTGTTACTAAGAGATCTGCATTTATGGTAAACTTAATTTAAAAAAAAGAAAAATGAATGATATTAATATAATTTTCAATTAGCTTTTATATATTTAAGTGCTGGTAAATCTGAAACATGTCTGGTGCATTGGTGTGATTCTGTAGAATAAAAAAGGCTGCTCTTAGCCAGTTATATGTGGATTTTCCTCTGTCCTAATGGAACAGGATCCTATGGCATGACAAAACCTTTCTAAACTGGTTTTGATAGTCTTGAAAATATATTCTGATATTTGCTCCTAGGTGTAGTCAATGAGTAGGGTAAATGTTTTGGCTTTGGTCAATGTGAATCCCTTAAATCACTGGAGTGAGTATCAGCTCTTTGAATATTTAGATCCTCTTTCTGGGACTGCCTGTAAGTTCTACTTATTCTTGGCATGCATAACGTAATACAGAAATAACAAGGCTAGTGTTAATGCAGGACCTAATGTAATGCACTAGATCTCCTTTTCCTTACCCACATTGGTTTCCTTATCTCTCTTTGAGATCTCTTGTAGCCTCTCTTTACATGATGGAGTCTGCCTTCCTCACACAGACATGATGTTTATGCAATCTACACCGTAACAACTCTTTGGATGCGTTTTGTATTGTAATATAGAGGACACTCTGTAGGACTTAGGTGAGGAGACTTGATCACTTGACCCCTTTGTGATGTGGCATGCTTTGGGACATAACCTGAATGTGATTTAATGTTGCAAGTTATAACTTTGAGCCATTATGTGCAATACTTATTCTTTCCAGATACAAGTCTCTACAGTGTATGTCATTTAATCCCTATAAACCATGCAGTCATTTACACATTTGTTTCCTATTGTTCATACTGATGTCTGCAAGAAAAAAGTAATTTATACCTGAATTTATTTTTATTAGTTTTGTGCTTATTTACTTATTTTGCTACTACCATGCTACTGTGATTGAAAACATTGTATATACTAGGTCGATAATGTATTTAGCGTTTGCTATATTTTCAATTGAAATGTATAACTATTATTTTGATCAGATTTTGTTATATTTTTGGGTGATGTGTTTAACTTGTTGATGTGTCTAGTTTTTCTAATTGCTGTATTGTGCTCAATGTTTTCAGATGAAAAAAAATTATGTCTGTTAGTATTACTTGATTGCAAAATTTCAATAGTTTTTAATTATATGCTGGGAAGGTTATATTTATTAACTTTTTTTACCTGACATAATTTTGATTTTTCATTCAGTCATTTCACATTTATACGCAAGTTTGAATTTTTATATTTTCTTCCTGATTAATTTCTGCAAAAATACAAGACGTCAGTTTTTATAGTTGGTTTGTAGTATTGAAGTAAAACAAAGATCTAATGTCATTTATTCATTTGCTGCCAACTGTTTGTAACTGTATGCATACATTTGAAGTATTTGTAATGTGAGATGTTGAACGAATAAAACAGCTGTGAGGAAGAAAAACTGACATTGTCCCTGTATGAATAGATTCTTACTTTATCAGGTGACATAGCATCTGCAGTTATAATGGGTATTATTATAAGAGCCTATAATAATACCTTGTGAGAATTAACTTAACCTGTCAAAATATCAACTACTTTAGAACTGATTTTAAAAATGCATAATTCTAGGGATTGTTGCAGTGCGGAAGTAAGTGGCAGGAGAAAGCCTCTAGAGGGCACAAATTCTGCATTTGGGAGAGCTCCATTTGATTCACACCAAAGTTTACAGCACTGACAGAACACTAGCATCATATACTGTGTACAGACTATGACCAGCATCCATGTCAGGGTAAGAATTGTAAACCTGTTTTAGTATGCTTCTAGACAATTCACACTTGACTTGATTAAATGGCTATCTTCTGTCAATAACCTACAAGACTCAACCCCAGTCCTATTTTATTTGTCTAATGTGAAATGGTGGAAAGAACATAATGTTCTGTCTAGTTCTGTTCAAAGGGATGGCAGTAGGCCATGTGTTCACATCCATTTTAGACACATCTGGAGGGTTAGGCTGAATCAGGTCAGAGGTAGATTATTTATAGGACCAGACTTCAAGCCTCACTGGGCTCTTGGCATACTGAAACTAAAAGGCTCAACTGCCCCCACAAAGACACAAAAGTAAAAAAAAAAAAAAATGGTATGAAAAAATAAACATGACATTTACAAGATTATCTACAGTCTATATTAGTCACTTATTGATCAGATATATGGGACATGAGACTATGTCAGAAGTGTCTTACCTGGGCTGTGGAGGAAAAAAAAATGGACGTTTGCTGGTCTGAAGTCCTCTTTTTAAAATGAAAGTAAATTTTGCATATGTTTTGGAAATCAAGTAGTATCTTGCTATATCATCTGCTGGTGTTGGTCCACAGTGTTGTTGACAGTCAACATAGCCATCTACCAGGACATTTTAGAGCACTTTTGTGTCCTTCTGCTGACAAGCTTTATGAAGATGCTTATGTAATTTTACAGCAGGACATGGCACCTGCTCACATAGCCACAGGCACCAAAAATTGGCTCAATGACCATGGTGTTACTGTGCTTGATTGGCTTGCAAACACGCCTGACTTGAACCCCATAGAGAATCTCTGGGATATTTTTAAGAGGAAGATGAGAGACACAAGACCCAGCAATGCAGATGACCTGAAAGCCACTATTAAAACAACCTGTGCTTCCATTACACCTGAGCAGCGCCACAGGGTGCTCACCTCCACGCCTCGGCACATTGATTCAGTAATTCTTGCCAAAGAAGGTCCAACAAAATACGTGCATAGAAATGAACATACTTTTTAGAAGCCTGAAATTTCTGTTTAAAATATAATTTTGTACATTCATTTTATGTAATATTCAAATTTTCTGAGACACAGAATTTTGTTTTTTCATTTTCTGTGAGCCACAATCATAAAAATTCAAGAGAAAGCAATGACATCTCCATGGAGACAGGCAAAACTGCACTCTCCATCACAGATGTTACCTTTAAATAATTACTGAATATGATTAAAGGGTTTAATATATTTGGGTACTTATCTGCCAAATGCAATTACTTCTTATTTACCCCTTGAAATTGAATTCAGCGTGATCTTTATTTTCTTGTATTCTGTATTCATTTACACCCATTTTCACCACATTACATGTGATACACACTCACTGTGACGTACTTTATTCTCCAGTTTAAGTTTCTGAATGAGTGATATGGGTAGGATTCCACAGCATCATGTAGTCATTTGGTACAAATGGATGAGCCTCTGGGCACCTTTATCATTGTATAATGTCAGAATACTTAATGCTTACTTTAGTATTGTATGATCATTACCGGCACACCTGTTTAATATGAATAGAATAATATGGGTTACTTGTGTTTATTCCTCAGCAGCATAATACAAATTTTTTCCTACAATGTAGTTGGTTCTAAGTTGCATAAATAAAGCCCCCCCCCCAAACTCCACAGATGCACAGTCTTATTGGGGATAGTACCAGTACTATGTGATGGCCAGGAATTCGAACCCAGGTCAACTGCTTTCACAGCAGCTATATGATGATGTTAGTTATTCATTCACAATGTGTCTGGTTTAGTTCATTTTGCCACCAGTAAAAGCAAGATGACAATGCATTTTAAGGTGTCTGTACAGTTCCTAAAAAACACAAGTAAATGCAAACAGTGAAGCTTTTACCAAGCTTCTGAGCTGTGGTCCAGACTTTTTTGGATTTTGTCATGGTCAAAGAACCTCTGGTGAAATCCCATTTCACTAAACCTGACTCTTCAAAGTCCTCAAGGGTAAATCACACCCACTGAAGGCAAAGGGCAATAGAGCAGATGTGTTCTCTCTCCTGTAGGCCTCACTACGCAGTGGTGCACATTCACCAGATTCAAAATAGGCAGGTCATTTCAAATGGGATTCACCCATGTGAAGTCAAATAGAGCCCCACATCCAGGCTGTCCACTCTCTACAGCTGGCACAAAAGGATATACTGTAGGACCTTTGTTCTCAGCAGATGTCCTATATGGTTAACTTGGACACATGTTGATTGTTGTAAGTCAGCCATGTTCCTGCGGGGCTGCAGGGGACTCTTAGTCAAGCCCATCGCAGTATATTCCAAATCTGAATGTTGTTCACATTTTCTTCCCAGTTTGTTTTGACCTGTTTTGGAAATTCAGTCATGAGAGCACAGGTGATTCTGAAGGTGAGCGGAGGTCTTACATCTATTAGTGACAAAAAAAAAAAAAAAATCAAATCAACTTACAGATGGGGTCTATACTGTCCCTAAAACACATGTAAATACAAACATGAAGCTTTCACCAAAGTCCTAAGACTCTAGTCCACGCTTCTGAGCAGTGCTCCAGATTTTTCTGGATATTGCCAGGGCCTAACAGCGTCTGGTCAGGTTTCACAAAACCTGCCTCCTCAAACTCTTCAAACAGGGGTCATGCCCACTGACAAAGGCCAATGGAGCACAGTCCCACACACTATGAACCCCATAACTAATTTGCCCATAGACTTTTTACACATTACAACAGCTTCAAAGTTTCAAAAACAGATTTTAAATAAAATTAGTCCCTCATAAGGCATAATTACATGTGATCATTAGTTACCACATAGCTGATTAGCCCCAAGATGGTTGTGTGTTCTCTCCTCTCTGTTTTGTCCCGTATAGGCCTAACTACCCAGTGGTAGAGATTCAATGAGGCAGGTTTCAGCATGATGGGGGCTAACCTATCCAGCTATCTAAAAGTTATAAAGTTTCAACAGCAGATTTTAAATACAATTAGTCTCTCCCCAGACTAATGACCACACATTAGTCACCACATAGCTGATTGGCCCCAAGATATTTTTCTTTAATCTATGGAAAAGGTGAATTCTCATTCACATGTCACAGGAGCGACCATGTCTCTTCCAGGAGAGGTATATTCTCTCCTGTATACCTTCTCTCCTTCACAGGAGAGACCACTTCTCTTTGTGTTCTCTCCTGTATAGGCCTAAGTGGAGATACACTGATGAGGAGTAAGGCAGTGAAAGGAGACAGGTCTTTGCAAGTCAAAAGGATAAATGCCCATTTGGACTTCTTATGGCTGATGTCTTGTATAGTTGATTTGGACACACAGTGTTCCTGAGGGTTGCAAGGGGATTGCCCTCTTGGCCAAGCCCCTCACAAATGTAATGTCCTAAAACAAACACATTTAGATAGTAGTACAAGATTACACCAAGTATGATATATTTCTTTACATGTTTTCATTCAGGAAAGTATCATACCTTCTTCAGCTGAGTTTCCCAAATGAGAAATGATACTGACCAATATGAAACATCCAGCCCCCTGAAAAAGGCAAAAGGAAAAGCATCAATCAATCAATCTTTCAATCAATCAATATAACTGTATTTATTTTTAAATATTTTACTTTCACTCAGTAAAATATGACAAGAAAATAAGATTTGAATGTTTACTGGTTTGGACTGAATGACTAGATCCTTATCCAGCTGGATGTGTTGCATCACTTTCTCCATTTGAAACTCAGAGTCATATCTGAATCTTTTCAAGTGGAGAATGAGGACACTGCAAGTTCATGAGTTAAAAATTTATTAAGGAATATAAACTTCATATCCCATTGTTTATTGTGCACATTCTTTGGCAGAATGGTAATTGAAGTGGTCTGGCCAGAGAGCATGCCTCCAATATTACCAAAGAAATAATAAAAAAACTCAACAAATGTATATAACTACAATAAAATAAAAGTGGTCACTCTAGGTTTGGCCTTGAGCTTAGTGTTTGTTTACTTAGTGCAATACTAATAACTGAAAAACTACTCTACAATTGATCAATAACGTAGAGATAGCTGACCTTAAACCAGAGTGTGACCTTTGAATGTTGAACTTTTGTATAGCAAAATTGACTTTTTCCTCTCAGGTCCTGAAAACATGTGCGAACTGTGTTTAAGAGTGTGTTTATGCTAATGTCCTCTGTGTTTATACAGATGACTCTCTGAAAAGTATTTTTGTAATAAATGAATCGTATTTATTATAAGGCTTTCTGTGAGTGGGTACTAATCATGTAGTGAGGACTAACATACTGTATGTACACACACATTATGAAGACGTGTCTCTCTTATGGGCAGTAAAAATCAGGTCTTCATGATGTAAATCCTTTATTATCCAATCTAATTTACTTTATTTATATAGCACATTTCATAAAGACAAAGTGTTGCACAATACAGGTAAAAATAGAATAGAAATATAAAATAAAGCTTTGTTTAACTCCAATAGTCCTCATTAATACAATAAAACTAGTCAAATCAATTGTTATTATTATATATTATATTATATTATATTATTAAAAATTCTTTTTAAAAACATTGTCACAGTCAGTTTATTGTATGTGTATAAAACTTTATTTATCTTTTTTCAAATTATTTTTATTTAACATTTAAACATCCATGCAGTAAAAAATATATATATATATTGAAAAAGTTCAATATTTTTGTTACTCATTTCAAACCCATAAGTTATATAGACTCATTACACACAGAGTGATATATATCAAGAGTTTATTTCTTGAATTTTTATGATTGTGGCTTACAGATAATGACAAACCAAAATTCTGTGTCTCAGAAAATTTTAATATTGTGAAAAAGCTGAATATTGGGAAGTCATGGTGTCACAACCTAATTAGCTAATTAAGTGAAACTCTTGCAAATTTTTCCTAACCTTTTAAATGGTCTCTCAGTCTGGGTCAGTGCTGCACAAACATGGGAAGGCAGCTGACTGGATAGATGTCCAGAAGACATTGACACAAAAGGTCATTGCTAAAGAAGCTGGTAGTTCACTGTATCCAAGCATATTCATAAAAAATGTGGTAGGAAAAGGACCAGCAAAAGGATGCAAAAAAACAATCACCATTCAAGAATTTGGGGGAGCTTCATAAGGAGAGGACTCAAGCTGGAGTCAGCGTATCAAGAACCACTACACACAGACAAAGCCTACACAGTATACAAAGATTTTAAAGAGAAGAAAAAAGTCAGGCTATCATACGGTGACCAGATTTTCAAAATTCATAACTGGGACACACCCGGGTTGGTAAGGTTGGTATAGGCTTGCATAAAATTATGAAACGAGTGCGATACATTGTCCATTCTTGACTCACTTGTGGGTCAGTCATAATCTGAGGAACTTCTGTTGTTGCATTTTTTTTTTTTTTTTTTTTTTTTTTTTTTTACCTTAATGGCCTTTTCAAGTACATATTTCGATTTTTAACTAAACAAATAACAGTATATTCCACTCTTTACTTTTGGTGAGTAATTGGTTAAAAATCTGGATAGCTGGGACATTTCTTGTTTAAAACTGGGACAAGTCAATGGTTTTGGATAAACCTGCTGGGACAGAGGACACAGGGTTCAAACCTGCGACTGTCCTGGGTAATTAGGGACAAAACACAAAGAAAATTTGACTATACTAACTCATGTTATGTCATGAATGGGCCCAGTGCAGAACAATTCCTTCATTACTCATTTCACAATTTTATTATTATCAACCACCACAAACCGAGAGTGCCCCAGTTTCTGATTTTGAAATTCTGGTCATCCTAAGCTAAAAGACAGAAAATTGAGCTTGAAAAATTAAAATTAAAATTAAAATTAAAATGCAAAAATCACTCAGATTAGAATGGACAATGTTGCACGCTCGGTTTTATTTATCCCAACAAGCCCAACCCGAGCGTATCCCAGTTTTTAATTTTGAGAATCTGGTCACTTAAACAGAAGATGGCGCTGAAGAGGACGCTGTTTGTGCCTCGGTTTGACTCTCAGCCATGCTCTCAGCTCAGCACCAGCCAAAGAGATGAGTCCATGAGCTGTTCTTTAGTGTCTTCTTTGGTCCGAACTCCTGCTCCTAAACTGAGGCGCGGAAACCTGCAGCGGCCTGCCAAGAAAACCGGGCTAGTGCTAAAAGTCAAGCTACCCAATGCTGCTAACAGGTCATTGGGTAAAAAGAGCAAAGCCACGGGACCACAGTTTGTTTTAAAACCCGAAGTGTGCCTGAAGAAAACCTCCACAGCCAGCCAGAGAGAAGAGTCAGAAAGTACAGTTATTAATGCTAACTTGTTTGATCAGTCAAGCTAATCATAACATTAGCCGAATCAAACGTTGGTAGTTCCCTGGACGTAAAGATCCAGTAGTACTGATACTGTAACTGTACTTTTAAAGAGAGCGTATTAGACTTTTTACGACTTTAATGTTAAATTATAGCATATGTAGGTCATTATTTCATTTTGTTAATTGTAAACAGTTATGCTTGTAGGTACATTGACTTTAGTTCAAAACTGCAGAGCTGACTGGCCCACCTTATTCAATTTTACTGTAGCAAAAGCAGCGGATTATATTTTCCTTTCTGTGGTTTATTGATGATAATGACTATGTAGAATTTTGAACCCCACACCAAGGGTTTGAATC
The DNA here is from genome assembly GCF_026225935.1 of Boleophthalmus pectinirostris. NCBI lineage: Eukaryota > Metazoa > Chordata > Actinopteri > Gobiiformes > Gobiidae > Boleophthalmus > Boleophthalmus pectinirostris. The sequence goes on along the minus strand of NW_026571207.1, from coordinate 25,700,321 downwards.
TTTTGAGCAATACAGAACAGTGGGTGGGGATAGGGGGTAAGTGAAAATTTGCATCCATTTGCATCAATCAGAAGTGAGTAAGGTGAACAAATGCAGTTATAGCATAGCTCCTGGAAATAATCTTTTGCTAATAATCCACTCAACATGAGATGAACTGTAAAAATTTAAATTTTTAAAATGTTTTACATTTATGTTTGTTATAATTGCTATGCTAGGTAATGCTGGTCATGGTTCAGATTTTGTTGGAATGAAAGACGTTTTTGCCTTCAGCCAGGAGGAAAAACAACCAAAAGGTGAAAAAGAAAAGGTAGGTTTGTGTTCATTCAGATTTTGTAAATCAACATGCATTTAAAAATATAAATTAATGTGTAATGTATTTATGTCAGCCTGAAGTATGTTTATAATAAATGTATGTGTAGTATGTGGTATGTATGAAGCATGAGTGTATAAATGTATAATGTTGAACATTGTGAAAATAAATTTTATTGAATTGAGAAAATAAGGGATGAATCTCATCCTTTTATTCACGGTTTCTGTGACCAGTGTAAAATTGCTATTGAAACACAGTTTAAAAAGTTTACATGGTGATGTCCTTCTGTGTCTATAGATCAAGATGGCCGTTTTGAGGAACATTTCTCGGATGCTGGCAGAGAACAACCACATCCGTCAAAGACTGGTGTCCCTCTCTCAGGTCAACTGCAGCCACACTTAAAACATACACCGAATGTGTCAACTCATCCTTATATGTGGGCATCAAAGGTCCTTCTCCATGTGAATTAGTTGTTTTGTTTGAGTTATAGGTTTGGTCTTTGGTTTGGTCTTTGAATAAGATTTGGAACCTTTGAGTTTATGTAAAATTATTTATAATAGCACTGGTTCAATTAAAAGAAAAAAAAAAAAAAATAACCATTTTAAAATGCTGATTTGTACACAACACATTAAAGTGAAATGTTGCATTAACAAAAGGAAAACTTCCAGTGCCCCCGAGTGGCAATTAGGCCTACAATTTATACAGTTTATTTATGGCCCCAAAACTCATCTGAAGCATGAGTTTGTTCCAAATAAATGATTTGTTTTTCTTTTGTATTCTAAAGTAGTGCTTTCTGTGTGTTAAAACAATGACTATATTTCATATTGTATTAGGCACATCAGTTCTCACTCCTAATTGGCACTGGCATTTACTTTTATATCCACCAGAGGGCGCCAATACTTTACATACTTTCTTTCATCCCGTACACCCATGTATTTATGAGATAAAATGTATTCTTTTGGTTTGTCTCACTGTGTCATAAACACCAAACAACAGCTTCTAGTCAATTTAGAATTCCCCCCACCCCTACATTCATAATTTTTACATAAGATATTAAATTCTGTTATTCTGTAAGCAATAATAAAAATGATATGCAACTTAAAACAAATGAGAGGGTGTCTACTGTCTTACATAGAAAAATCTTTTGAACTTATTTATGCTTAGACTTTTTTCTGTTGCATTGAATCTATTATTAAAATCTTTGAAGGATGATACCTCCTGTTCCATTGCCACAAAATCCAAGAAGTCCCTTAACTGGTTTTGAATGTTTAAAGAGCTTGGTTTACTTGGTTTTCAGTGCTATGTGTCCACCTGTGAACGAGGAGGCATTTGTGACTTTAGCTCAAACAAAAAATACAAACCTTTGATTAAGCTGTTAAAACACCAACACGCACGCACACACACACACACACACACACACACACATTCATATACATATGGCATTGAATCAATTTAAAAGCAGCATTGTACAATTTGTTTTAAATCTTCCTTCAGTGTAATAACATTTTGATGGATGAGGTTCATTTTAGAGCAGATCTCTTTGATCAGTATTTTGTCGTATTTTTATTATCTTCATCTGTAGGGCTGTATACAGGTTTAATTAATCCTGTAGCTAAACATGTCCTGGAATATGATTCTTGTATTAGTTTGTCAGTTCTTTATCACAATTCTTCCGGATGTGCTGTTAACTTTGAACAGAATCCTATTGTTAAAACATAAACTGCATTTCTAGTCAGAATCGCAATGCACGTAAAAAAAACTGCAGTTACATATTTTTCCAAATTGTTTCACCTTAATTGAGATTACAAGTATGGACCACAGTTAAAAGGAGAAGATACATCATCAGGGATGCTATTTTAATAGTTTTGAGACAGACTGAAAATATTTTCTAATATAATATGATATGATATGATTGATATGATATGATATAATAATATAATATGTTGCCATCACAAGGTGAAACAGAGTGTTTTCTGGAAGTGCTCCACTGTGCTTTAAAACTCCATACAACTTCACTAGAATCATTTAGATAATGTTAGTCCTGGAATTACCAATCTCTACTGAACAAAAGGTAAAAGGTAGTTGTTGAAAACTACCACTACATGACATCACAAGTTGGAACAGAGCTTTGGAGATTTAGACAGACTAATAAAGGATTACTCAAACATGTGTGAATGAAACAAAACACAACCCCAGGTATGTTTTTGATGAGGTAACAACATTATAACATGACTTAAAGCTCAAAAGAGCCAATTTTGCGTAATGCAGGACCTTTAATCTGTGGCAGATGTTTGTCAGAGTTGAAACATTTGGATTTGTCGCAGACTTAAAGATAATTCATTGCACATTAACATAAGTCATTTACTGTGACAAGGGGAGTGATTAATAGCATGTTTCATCATTGCCTGACTGTAGTGCATTTGTTCTGGCCCTCTTGACTTCCCTCATAAACATAAACAGTGTTCGCAAATGCAATGTGCCCTGTGCATGCTCAGTCACGAAACCATGAAGGAATAATTGCAGCAAGTGAGAGGCTTGAAAATGCAATAATGAGAAAATGCAGTTGACCGTTATCAGTTTCCCAGTGGATAATTACTGCCTGAAATAACAACAGTTCAATTAACAGCAACAGAGGCCAACTGCCATGACTTGAATGATTATATTTAAATTTTATACTATATATATATATATATATATATATATTTATAGAGAGAGAGAGAGAGAGAGATAGATAAATAGATAGATCGATAGAGCTATATATCTATATATATATTTTTTTTTCCACACAGCTGCGAATCACAAGCCAAGAGCTCTTTGTTTGGAGACTGATAGAGAAAATTTCAAACTCGATTTTTGAGTAATATTTATACCCTTGTACTACTCCTGCATAAGGAGTAGTACATACTTGTACCTGCATACTTCAAATTTTTTAAGTACCATATTTTCCTCAACAAACAACATATCCCGTCTTATATAGAAACTGCTGACCCTGTAGTTTAGATATGTACAAACATGTTCTGAAATGTGTTTTTTTTCTTTGTTTAATTATGTATTGTTTTTTATGAGAACGTCTTTTTAAATTCATTAACACATTTTATATGCTATGTGGGTTACGTTGCTCAAAAGATGTAGAATTAAGTTGAAAAACAATTTTTCAACAGCCCACTACCCATAACTTACTTGTACTTGTATTTTCATATCTCCCTCTCCTTTCTTAGTTACATATTACAATTAATATTAGGGTCAGGGGAATCGACAGGCAGGAGATAAAGGTGTATGTTGTCCTCAGGGTCTTAGGAGCCCAAAATTGTAATCTCTGCCTATTAATATGATGAGTGTGATGTGTGATAAAATGTGTCTTTTACCCCAGGTCCCCACATTTCTCTGGACGGGCCTGCTATTAGTACTACTATTGCTATTATTTTTTTTATTAATTTAAATTTAGGTTAGATTCTATTTAGCACTGCATACTAATATTAGTAAGTACCCCACTACTAGAGGCCACGCTTAGACAGTTTTCTGCAGTCACAGGTTGAAGTGTGCCATAACCATTCTTTTGTGTGAAATTGTGAGCCTCATTACAGGATGGTTTTTAGTTGTAATTATAAAGACATCATGTGGTTGTGTTGGTGTCATTTGACTTGATTATTGTGCGATGGCTCCAGTAAAGGAGTCTGTGGGTTGTTGTTTAAACACTGAAGGAGACGCTGAGGCTGAGCAGATGCCAACCCCAAAATCTGAGTATAATGCCAGTGTAATAGTCAGTCTTACATTGTACCAATTTAACAGTATTCCCATAGTAGACCCTTTTTATGGTAAAAACTTAATTGAAGTGTGGCTAGAATAGATTTTTTCTGTATTTTCTCCCCATTGTTATGCTGATCCCAGGCCTTGACTAGGATTGTATGTCATAAAATATCAGAGATAAAATGCCAGAAAATGCCAAATAACTGTGACTCTGGTGTGGTGAGAGTTTATTAATCACAAATATGAACAGAGTAATAATAACTGAAAGTAGTTAAAGTGTTTTTGCTAACTATTTTTACCAACTAAGATAGTATAGTACTTGGTTTTACAATACTGGTGGCAGATAGGCCTGTCACAATAATTACTATATATATATATATATATATATATAATATATATATATATATATATATATATATATATATATATATAATATATATTATAGATGGAACAATGTTTTGGGGGGTTCAGTATTTATTGTGTGTATAGTTTTTTTGGAATAAGAAGCTGTAGAAGGTTGAATTTCTATGATTTGTTATAGATACAAGCTATATAAGTGCTTCATTCTGCTGTTAATTTATTGCAGCTTTTTTAATAATATTGTAGATTTAGATTTTTTTTTTTTTTTTTTTGTGGTTTAAATCTTCTTTTCGGTTGTTGTGTCAGTGGCATGAATTAGTTTCAGTATTATAATTTATTGTCTATATTTACTTCAGCAATATATCACTATTCAAAATTTGTTATTGTGACCGTCTTAGTGCCAGACCGTACTGATAATGAATTTCATGCATAATTTATTTCTTTGAGAAGGAACTGCCATGGCTGTGATTGGAATAAAAGTGGTTAATGTACTGAGGGTAATTAAAGGTGCACTATATAACTTTTTGGTTGGGGGTCTGTCATCTACTTGTTTCTATGGATAATCAATTGCTCTGCCTGGAATGTTCCACCGTATGACATTAAACAGCTCTACCTTACATTTATTGAACTGAATTACAGGTTGGTTTTATAGCTCAAAAATACCCAGAGAAACAGGCAGTTTGACTGTGAGTGGGGTTACTTCTCCACAGATCTGACCTGTAATTTGGTCTAGTTTGGTCTCCATGAAGATAGAAAGGTTTGATAATCTCCATGGAGAAAAGTGTTTGATGGGTCCTCCACCAGAAAAGTTACGCAATTCACCTTTAATATAAATACTGTTACCATTCAAAATGCAGGAAAAATAAGATTTATTGTATTTTGTTTTTTAGTATTATGTCCAAAATGGCAAGCAGAATACATATTTATTTTACAAAAAAAAAAAAAAGCAAATGTAAAATTGTCTAAAAACTGTGTTCACTCTGAGGATCCACCAGCAGAGCCGCTATCACTTTCTACATGTACCATTTTTAATAGTACCATCCCTAGTGCCACTTGAGCTCCTTTTGTTCATCTCATAATGTGTGCCGTACTCCAGTATCTCCACCAGTGCAGACTCAAACTAATCGCTGCAGGCGCCACACACCTCCGGAAGGTAACAATTTTCCACCATTACACTTAAATCCTCCTTAAAAGCACCGGATTCATCGAGCCTAATTACAAGGCGTTAATAGCAACAATATAATAACAGTCATTTAGTGCTGTAACTCCTCTCTACACAGACTCTCTTATTCAGCTGTTTGGTTACTGTACAGTGCAAAGACCCATTGATTAACATTATGACACTGTGCTAACATAGACAAGTATTGTGTCAAGTCTAGTGCATCAGCTTTTGTTGGGCCAAAATACAGAACTCTAATGCTTTTAATACAATAGGGCTTTAGCATTGTAGTTTTGGTTGAGGACTCAATCATTCATGTAACATTTAGGCTCATATCTAGACTTTTACATTATGGTTATTAAAAGTGCACCGTGAAACTTTTCTAGTTCTGTGTCCGTCACTTGCTTGTTCCCATAACGATGTTAGTGTTTTGTCTGGAATGTTCCATGGTATGGCATTAAACTTGTCTAATATCTTCAATAACACAATAATGCATTCTTATTTAAGCAGGGTTGCCTCTCTACAGATGTGACCTGTAACTTTGGCCAACTTGTTGGTCCTATGTAGATGGATGTTTAACATTATGTCTATGAGATAAGCAGGAAATGGACCCTCCTCCAGAAAAATTACATAATGCACAAATTATATTTTATCTGTATATGTATTTTATTTAATAAAACCTCTTTTTGCCATTGTCGCTGTAGATGAGTTAAAATGTTAGATGTGTTTTTAGATGTACATTTTTGGCAGTGGAAACAGGTAAGAAAATGAGTGAGAGAGAGTTGGTGAATGAAAATTACTTCATTTTCATTTTTATTTGAGCGCTTTGGTATGGGAGCTACGTTCTACAACATGAGCCAGCAAGGCGCCACAGAAATGCTTTTAAACTTTTAAAGTTCTTACTATATTACCAGTGGATTACATTTTAATTGTCTATAAACAAAAGCTTATAGTGTGTCTAATTGCTCTTAAACGGCTGACCTAGTGTCTGGTGGTGGGTGTGGATTATCCCAAAATCACAGCAGCAAATCAAGTCTTCCCACAGAGCAATTTCCTTAAGACCTCCCCTCAATCCTAAAAAAAGAGATTGGACCGCCTAAAGTTTTGCGAACTCAGTCCCAACTTATTACTGGGACACGGTTGGATACAGGCACTGTATGTTTGCGCTCCACGAGGCAGAAGTAATGTGTTTTCTGGCAGGGAATTAGATATCGATCTTTGGTTCCACAAAAAGGACAAATAAAAAGTATGTCATTCTTTGAAGCAAGTAGACAGCTACCAGCACTGAAGGTGTCACAACTGCCCTTCAGTGTGGAGGCACTCATGTCGGACAGGAAACCCCAGGAGGGCGTGGGGGGTCGCCAGGGAAATGAGAGCATAAATGAAGACGAACGGGATGCAGCAAAGACATCTCACCATCTGCGATCTGTCAAATGTGAGCGGGTGGACAGGCAGGACCAATCATGTTTGACACCTATCCCCACGACAACGGCTGCAGCTCAGTGTAAGTGAAATGCACCATTGCCCCACTGCTTTCAATTTAGTCAGAAAGCAATAGTGCAGTACGGCATCAGCTGGAAAGTGTTGCTATTACCAGATTGTCAACACATGCCAGCAGTGTTTCTTTAAAGGTGCATTGTAACTTTTTTAGTGGAGGCTCTGTCAAATCTCCATGGGGATGTTATTGCTTAGTCCGGAATGTTTCACAGAATGACATTAAACCTTTCTGTCTTCATGGAAACTAAACCAGACCAAGTTAAAGGTCAGATCTGTGGAGAGGTAACCCTGCTCACAGTTAGATTGTCTGCTTTTCTTGTTATTTTTGAGCTATAAAGCCATCTGTAATTGAATAAATGTAAGGTAGAACTGTAATTGAAGAAATGTTAAGTAAAGCTGTTTAATGTGGAGCATTCCAGGCAGAGCAATGACATATCCATAGAAACAAGCAGGTGATGGACCCCCAAGCAAAAACGTATGCAGTGCACCTTTAAAGCCATAGTATGTAGCTTTTTAGCTAAACATACTAAAATCAAAGCATGTTTTTATTTTTTTTCATTTGCATCTTTGCGAACTGAAGGAGGGCCTCTGCCTACTTGTTTCCAGAGCAATGTTCCTTTGCCTATAACCGTCCACAGTATAGCATAAAATGTGCCTCCATGGAGAATATATGGTTTTAACTTTCTATTTTTGTAACTTTTTATTAATATGGAATTTATTGGTGTTAGCTTTAGTATTAAACATATACAAATATTGACCTTCTAGCAGTTGTAAAAAAAAGGTTTTGTAAAATATAGCGTATCAGTTTTTAAGAGTTGTCAGAATTTAATCTTCTTTTGTAGTGGAACCTACCTGGGTGACATATAGGGTTTTAAATTTCTTTCATACTCAAGTTTTGAAATCTTGGTAAACTTATCAAGACCTTTAAACTTACACGCAGGACATTGTATAGTTGAACTGATGACCCACGACAACACATACATGGTAAAATAGGCAAAAGTATAATTTATGTAGTAATAGTTTTCTTGTTGGTGCACTTAGTTGGCGGGGATTATTTGAAAAGAGAAAAAAAAAAAATGCAAATAGTGAAAATAAAATAAATTATAATGTAATTGAATTATACATTAGAGGTGGGAGATATTTTGAAAATTAGACAATAGCGCAATTGGGTTTTTAGAGATATGCAGATAGGATATAACGTATATTTAGACTTGTACTAAAGGGCCCATATTACACTATTTTCTGATCTATGTTGTAATGCTGTTTCCTCATCAAAAACAAAAAGTATCTTGTTTCATTCCCGCATGAACCCTGAAACCTTGAAAATTTACACTTTGTTCCACCTTTTAAACTCCATTCACCTTCACTAGAATCATTTGGGTGATTTTAGCCCTGGAAATGACAATTTCTACTAAACAAAAGGTAAAAGCTGTTTGCTTTAAATATACCACATCACAAGGTGGAAGAGAACATTTTGAGCTTTGGAGATGTAGTCAGACTAATAATGAAGGATTACTCATACATGTGTGAATGAAACAAAACACTCCAGGTACCGGTGTGTTTTTTAGGAGGTAACAACATTATAACATGGCTTAAAGCTCCCCTTGAAAGGACCCCCCTTGAAAACGAGATGGTGACACATCTCAAGGAGCTTATCCTCCAAAGAAATAAATTCAAATTCCCAAGAGTCAATTTTGTGTAATATAGGACCTTTAAATGTGACCAAAATGTCTACAAATCCCTGATGCATTGTTAAAATATTGTTACTGAGATAATCCAAAAGTATGAAACTTACAAGAGTACTGGATGAACTGGATGAAACCTGTTGTAACCTATTACTGACTTGATTGCAGATTCACACAGTCCATCAATCTGCACCTTGAGGAAACACAAGACCAACCGTAAACCTCGAACACCCTTCACCACATCGCAGCTCGTGGCCCTGGAGAGAAAGTTCCATCAGAAGCAGTACCTATCCATCGCCGAACGCGCCCAATTCTCCTCTTCACTGTCACTGTCCGAGACCCAAGTCAAAATCTGGTTTCAGAACCGACGTGCCAAAGCGAAGAGACTACAAGAGGCAGAACTGGAGAAACTCAAAATGGCCGCCGGTTTAGGTCCGAAAGCACTGTTCCAGACGAGTGTGGCATCGCTGGGGCTGGCTCTGCAGAAGGACTGGGCTGGACTGGGCACGATTGGACCCAGCTCCCTGATACCTGCCGCTCATCTGGCTCTTTACAGCACCGCAGTTGGACAAAGACTCATTCACTTCACCTAAACTCAGCCCAAAACACATCCTAATGAACAAGAAGATGAGGGTACACAGCAAATATAGTCCTTTTACATACTTTTGAAGAACTAGTTGAGTATTGATCACACAAATAAATAATAGGTCTTGTGAGAATTTTTTTAACATTTGGTTTGGAGAAAACGAACTATGAGTTAAACCTCCTTGAGAAGCTATTGACCTTATTCCACCCTGCCCACTTTTGCCTCTGAACACTGCTAAACTGAATTTTATATTGTGGCACTTTCATTTAAGCAGTAATCCCATTCATTTAAATGGACAATTTAAGAAACGTTTGACTGGCAAAATAAGATTTATAGTGGGTTGATTTGTGTACCATGTTCATCGTCACGTGGCTCAACAGGTCAACACTGCACCGATTCTCTATGAGACTTTAAAATAGCTTTGTAGTATGCAAGATCTGGAGGCTCATGCAAATAATACAGCCCAAATGGTGATGGCAGCGCCCACTGCAACTTCCAGAATAATTTGAATAGTTCCAAAATGCAGTTCTATAATGATAATAAATAAAACACACACAATTTATTTATTGCAAGATCTGTCAAAATCTTGTATTTGTAATCTTGTGTATATTTATTGTATACAAAAATTGATGTAATGTAAAATGTGTACACATTAGTGACCTGACAACATGTGCTACCTATTTGAGTTTAACTTTAACATTTTTTGGGACTTGTTCTAACCCAATAATGGTGAATTTGTTGACGTGATGCACTAAAACAATGTAATTTGTTAAAAGCTTTCACTCAATCAGAGGATATCTATTCAGTTAAGAATAATTGTGATAGATTTTTTTTTTTTATTGTGAATTGTTGCATACAATCTTATACAGTAGTTTGCTTTATTAATATTACTGTTAACCAGTGTTAGGGTTGTCATTGCTTTTTACTTTTTACTGAGAAACCTCTACAAAGCATCTTCGTCTCCGTAGGCCCATTGCCATCTGTATACTATGATATAATATTTTTGCTAAATATCTGATAGTTTAACCTTATTAACCCCTATTAAGTCTCTACCTGCTGTTCTTTCACACTTCAATCTTGAATTTGAACGCCTCAATCACCAAAAAGCTGGGCCTCATTCACTACAAATCCTTTGAAGAGGTTGTCATGTGTAACAGACCAAACCATGGTATTTAGCTTTTAATCTTCTAAAGTATTGTATGGACTGAAATGACTTACACAGAATATACTAGATTACGTAGCTTTTTCTCTGGGTGGCCTGGGTCAAGTGCCATTTCTCTTATGTTTTAATGGTTATTTATTCAACCAGGTCTCCCTTGAAGTTGAGAAATTATGCCTTCGAAACCAAATATTTTAGCAAATGGCATGTCCTAAAATGACTTAATTACAGTTGTGTGTTCATACATAGTAGCTCTGGGATATTACAGACAAAGGTTTATTTGTTTTAAGAGGAGTATTTTTAAACAATTGTATTTCTGTAAACTTTGTAATGTGGTCTTTAAACGCACAGGGTTCTTTTAATTGTCCATAACTTTGCAGTCTGACTCCAAATGTGTGTAGGCCCAATAACAACATCATAACATATGCCTTCCCTCCAGCGCTTTGTAAACTTGAAAAGGCCTTTTACAATTGCCACATATTTCACAGTTCATTTGCACTTCTCCATTTTGAAATGAAACCCTACATTAGGCTGATAGTGAGGTCATTATTGCAGCCAATTGCCCAGTAATGCCCTTATCTAGTTTCTGTTGTGAAAGTTAAAGGGAAGGATCATAGCTTTCTTGGAGTCTGTACAGTTTAACATCAAGATAAGAAGTTTGTAAAAGCTTAAAATGGGCTTTATAGACTTATGTTAATTGTATAGTGTGACGTTTATGAATCATAGTTTAAGGTTAGCTTTATGCAGACCTGTTCTGCTATATCGACTTTTCAGAGCTTTTATCTTGTAGTTGTTTCCCCTTCTCATTTACCCTCTCGCAGTGTATTTAGAGTGTTCTGAGCATGTTTGAGTGATCCCCATTCTCCTATTGGGCAGCTCAGTTTTGTAACCTGAGGGTCAGTGGACTTGGTTCTTTCATTAAATCGTTTTAGATGAATATTGTGATTTAAAATGAGCAAATTATTACATAATGATCCACGGATGTCATGGATTATAACTATATAGCAGGTTCAATTGTAATATGTCTTCTTTAAAAATTGGCTTCAGTTTTCAGTGTCCTATTCGAAGCTTTAATTAAATTTTGTAACATCTGACAAAACAGTGGATTCTTTAAAGCAAACTTAAGTACAGGTTTTGAATCTTTCTCTCCGCAGGACTTTATTCAGTTATGCACCAGTGTCTCTATCATTTTACATAGGGCTGCTTCGTTTCCCATCCATGCAATTAGGAACTTTAACATAGCTTTATGTACACTGACAAACAGTGGAATGTCACTGCATTAAAGCAAACTACTGTATGAGTGTATTCTCTCTCCGCATAAAATAGTGGTGATCTGTATTTCTGTCTCTGCAATCCAGTGTGTCTATGGAAGTGTAGGCTAAATGCATCCCTAATGGCAGTTAGTGTGATCCAGTAGCATTTTAATAAATGGCTATGGAACATAAAGTGCACTGCAGTATAGTCTTCAAGTAAATTAACAAAATTTCATTACAATAATACTACAATAGTTTCAACTTCAATATATGTTTTTCTTTTTATAGATACCCATATTAAAGTGCCTATACTGCAATATTCTCTGATCTATGTATGTATGTAAAATGTGTTTTTTTCATTCACACATGCACTCTGCAATTAGGTTGAATTATTCTCTGCAACAGAAAACACCCTTTTCCACTTTGATGTCATGTGGTAATACAGGAAGCCACTAGGTTTTTAAAATATACCTTCACTAGAATCATTTGAATAATTTCAATCCTCCCTTGCTTTCTTAACTAAAGTAACTTGAAACTACAATTATGACATTCACACAAGGTGGAACAGAGCATGTTTGAAAGTTGGTGCAGAGCAGAGTTGGAACAAATTAATCCAATAAGTGAACAGCATTCTTGGTTTCTCAGAGTCCAAATTGATCAATTTCAAATTATAAAGAGCAAAAGAGTGTCATATCTCAGTCAAAATAAACATATTGTAATGATGGTTTTGACTGTCTTAAGAAAATACTACTAACTAACTAGTAATAGTACTATAGCCTTAACCACTTTTATTTTCAGTGCTGCTTTTACAAAATTAGCTTCACGAGTTCAGGTAATCAAATCAAATGATGAACTTACAGTGCAACCTGGGAATGACTTAATTGTTCCAGTCCATAAATCACCTTCTCGTCGGATGGAAGCATGTTTCCAACAGATTTTTGAAGCCTTACATTTTTTCAATTAAATACATTTCATGGAGTTCAGGTAACAGTGGATAAGCTGTGATATAACTTTGCAATCTTAATAATATGTACTTAAAAATTGAATATACATTTCCATTGTGTTCAAATGGCACTGGTCATGTTACATATCAACTTTTGATACTTGTAAATTGTTACAATCATTGTGTAAATGTGTTACAAATATTCAAATCACTATTTATCACAATTCATGATTGTTTTTTCAAAACTAAAAATGACAAAACAAACCCTTCTCTGTTAACAATGTTTTATTCAAGATTTTAAACCAAATCACCTGCATACCACTATTTATGTTGTCACAATTTTAATTTTTTATTTAGCTAAAATGTTGAATTTGTGTAGTTTAACCTTCTGAAATGCATGGATTACAGCTTCAATTCAATGTCTTCTTCTAAGTCTGTCTGTTAACTCAACCTGCCTCAGCAGGTGTAAATTCGTATGTGATAGCCTTGCTCCAGCGTCTTTCGTATGACTTTTGGTCTTGGTTAATGTATTGTTGAGCACTGTCTCTGTATAAAAAGCATACTGCTTGTTAGATTTCCTTCCATAAGCATGCAGCCCTATGGCAATAAAACAATAAAATACTACTCCTGAATGGTTGCAATTGCTTATTGTTTAACATTTTAAGTAATATAAATGGGGTCAAACCTATTTTAAACTGGTACAGTTAGTGCTTTTGAAGATCTTCTTTTGCTTAAGTTCATTATTATCTCTTGTGCCTTGGAATTGCTTGTAAGATTTCTAATTAATGGGGACATTTACTTGTATACTTCAGTGCATTGTGAAGAAAAGGTTCTGTTCAGAATCAGTTCTGCTCTCAAGGCTGCATGGCGGGTTGTAATGTGAGATGTTGCAGGTAGGAGTGGTAAGAGTGACTGGATTGTGTTTTCTTCTGAGTCACACAGCTCATAGGGCAAAGGTGCAAACTGTTGACATTTGTGATGTTGGAAGAAGCTATCATTAAAGGACATGCTTTCATCTCTGCCTTCAAAAGCGAGCTACAGGTGCACAACAATCCTAGGTCTGTTCTCATACCTGGATGGATGGGCACAGTGTTTTGACACATTTATTTAACTGTAATATTTATTTTATTGAACTGTAAATTTAAAAAAATTCATTGGATATAGCCTCCTTAAAGGTCCTATATCACTCAGAATTTACTCATGTGAACTTGTTGTCATGTTAGAATGTTGTTACCTAATCAAAATCATACCCAGAGTTGTGTTTTGTTTCATTCGCACAAGTCTGAGTAACCCTTTATTATTAGTCTTTAGCTCAAAATACACCTGCAGTCAATGATCAGTGTTAGTGCAGCCAAGAATTTTGAGCCTTCACATGAAACCTGCCTGTCCACATGCTGAGAATGACAGAAATGTATGTATCCTCTATCTGCAGGTTAAGGAACTGGGAAACCAAACCCAGTGATTTTAATACCACAGGTTATATACAGTTCCTTTAAGTGATCACCCACATATTTATTACACATGGTAATTAAACTACTCATATAAAGTAATTGCTGTTTATTAAAATTAGTTTGAAACTGTTCTTACATCAAACAAATATGGAGACCCAGGTGTGCAGTATTTTAATCTTTGTTCGACATAACATCGATCCTGTGTTGAACTGATCCTATCTCTTACTATTTGGTTTGGTTGAGGTGCTCCTGTAACGGGAAGGTTGGTGTTTGATCCCAGCGTTGATCGCTGCATACTACTTGTGTACTTGGGCAAGGCATTTGATGTGCACCTTGATGTGTATCTTGCCTGTGTGAAATGTAATTTATGCTTATAATGTTGCCACAAAATGTAAAAATAACCATAATTAATCTGTAATCAGTGCTTTTTTAAATCAATCTGAAATCAGTGCTCTTGGAAACAAAGGGAGACAAGCAGGTTACCGCACTACATTACAAATCAGATCTGTGGGGAGTTGCCCCTATTCACAGAAAGAATTATTGTATTTCTGAGCAATAGAAACACCAGAATGAATAAATGCACGATGGACATGTTTAATGCCATACCATGGAACATTGCAGGCAAAGCAATACCATCTTCATGAGACAAGTGGGTAGCGGACCGTCTACCAGAAAAGCTCCTTTAACCTGTGGGAAACTCTGTAAAATAAAAAAAAGTAATTACTATCACAATTCCAGTTCAACCCATTTATATCAGTTAATTTGGAAAAAGGTGCTCAGCCACTCTTAGACATAGTAATATGTTGTCATAGGGGAAAGCTGATCTGTTCAAATATACACAGTGCCTTTACAGCACACGCCTCATGCCGCCCTCGACCTCTCGTAATCCCTCCTCCAGCGGTTTCTTCCTTTTGTTTGCTCTTTCAGCTGGTTTTCAACGCACATCTCCCTCAGTCAGGAGCGCATACAGTGTGACCCACTTTTGGCATAAAGGCACACCTAAAAGCTTTGCCTTTTGAGGTTAAGGAAGATAGAAAGTGTACTGCAGGTTAAGGTTGCACTAGAATGCGTTAGTTGTTTTTTTACCTGGGGATCTGGGTCAGTGAAGGCATCATGGGGCAAAAGAACATATGTCACTGCTAAATTCTGGGGATTAACAAAACAAATGTGCTCCCGTTTCTTCTACACTCTGTTTTTGTCTGCTCTAGTTATTTTTAGACATTTCACATACGGTTAGACTGAAATAGCCAAACCTCCTACCTTCTTTCCTTACTCACTCACTTCTTTACTTGTATCCTTAGCCTCAGTGCAGTTGGCTGTGGCTCAGTGATAGAGAGCTTGCCCACTAACATGATGGTTGGTGGTTTGATCTCTGCTTCAGACAATGCTGTGTTATTGAGCAAGATGCTTCACACACCTGGCAGCTAGTGTTTTAATGGGTAAAGTGGCCAGACCTCTTTGTAAGCTCTTTGTCAGATCTATCTCGTTGGTACTGGGAAGAGACTTCTGGAAATGGTGGGGGCCTCAGTAGGGAAACCTGTTGTTTCGTTAAGCAAGACACTTCACTCACATTGCCTATTTTGAAAGTGTAGTGAACGTGAGTGTTAGTGGTGGTTGGAGGGGCCAGTAGAGCAGATTGGCAGTCTCACTTCCTTCAGTCTGCCCCAGGGCAGCTGTGACTGCAATAGTACCTTACCACCACTGTATGGAGTATGGAATGAATGAATAATGCTCGGTAAAGCAAAAAAGCTCTATAAATTGAACGCATTATTAAAGGATTCCTTGATTTTACCAAAGTCAACAAAAATTGCTGATAGAAAAGTGCTAGTTTTTATTCATTTTTACATATTTGCTTTCTCTTTCACCAAACTCCCTACTGCATTTCTTTCCTTTTGGCACTATTTTAATCTTCTGCTCCTCCTGTATAAACTGCAGTGATTTGTAGTTTTATGGTGGCTTTGCTTTGTCAATGATCTTTGTCCCAATAAAGGTCATTTTCTTTCTTCTGCCACCTCTTCCTTCTCAGTTTGATGATTACTTTAATTGTTATGCACATTACAGTATAGACAAAACTTAACATTTTGAATGCAATGTCAAACATCTGGGTTAGCACAGTCCCTAGAACAGGCAAGTCCAAACCAACCATTTATTATTATTATTTTTTTGGCTCTTATTCTTCCAGGATTGCCCTCCTATCACTTTAAGCAACACCATCACCTCTCATGCATCTTTTCTAATAATAATAAAATAAGGGTTGATTAACACTTATTTTATTATTATTATTATTATTGTGAAGAGACACTTGAAGATGGCACACTCAAATGGCATCCGAATTGAAGTATTCCGGTTACATTTATAGAGTGCCTTGCGGGACAGTTGCACCCACATCAGAGCCTCTTAATAACAATGCTCTTTGTCGCCACAGTGATTGTGTGGTGTTTTTACTTTTTCTCCCTACAGATCTGTGCGCCTGCTCCGTCTCCTGAGATCCTGTGACTCATCAATCTCCCTCATGGCCCGCTTTTTGCACCTCGACAGACCAGCCCTTCCAACACTTTCTGGTAATTCAATAACGTACACACAGACACGAGATATGCGTCGATATAGAGTCCAAGTACAAAAGACTGATTCACACAAACACATGCGATGGAGATTCGGTTGCAACAAACACTCAAGAATCCCGTAATTTGAGACATGGTAAATATGAGAAAAAGTAAGAGCGGTGATTCTTCTAAGGGCTTACCTGTTCCCATGTCTTTGAATCAGAAGATATTGAGGTCAGTTTGTCTATGGTCTATATCATGTCTAGAGATATGGCTGGCTTATTTTGGTCTCATTCACACCTTAAGTACTGTTGTTTAAAGATGCACTGCGTAACTTTTCCAGAAGGTCTGACAGTTGGTTTTCTCTATGGAAATGATTTTGCTATGCCTTGAAAGCTCCACAGTATGGCATTAAACGAAACCCTGCTTACAATAAGAATGCATTTTTTTAGGTATTTGCGCAGTAAAACACTTCTAATTAGGTAAATCCAAGAGAGATATACTGTGGAACCATAGACTGTATAAAAGAAGTGCACTAAGTGAGTGTGAAATCACCCATAGTGTTCAGCAACACTCAAATGAAGCTCGTGATGCTAACAGTTACAGGAGCAAATTTGGAGGTGGGCTCCATATTATGAGAAGGATTTTTTTTTTTAAACCCCAAGAATCATGTAGAGCGACTTAATACAAACATTTTAAGAACAAAATGGCGAGGGTCACTGCAGAGAGACTTACAAAGAGAGGGGCTACAATATTTCAATGCAAGTCAATGGGAGCCGGAAGAGCCTACATGCGAACTTCCTATTTGGAAGGCAGCGGTTAATGCATTAGCTATGTCCATTCATTCATGCATGTATGTATGTATGTATGTATGTATGTATGTATGTATGTATGCATTTATTTATATATATATATATATATATATATATATATATATATATATATATATATATATATATATATATATATATATATATATATATGTGTTTCTCACCTTCCACGGTGGTAGGTCTCTCTCACCCTCATTCAGCTCGGGGCCTGGGAGCTTGAGAGTTCTGCGCAGTATCTTTGCTGTTCCCAGTACTGCACTTTTCTGGACTGAGATGTCCATTGTTTTTCCCGGTATCTGTTGTAGCCACTCTTCCAGTTTGGGGGTTACAGCCCCGAGTGCTCCTATCACCACAGGCACCACTGATGCCACTGTATATATATATATACACACACACACACACATACATATATATATATATATATATATATATACATACATATACATACATACATACATACATACATATATATACACACACACACACACACATATATACACACACACACACATATATATATATATATATATATATATATATATATATATATATATATATATATATATATATATATATATATATATATATATATATATATATATATATATATATATATTAGTCTATGTGTGTAATATTCCAGGCAAACCAGAAAAATTACATAGTGCACCTTTAACGATATATTTGCAAAATCTACACCACAACTATGAGGCATTAGATTTTTCATTTTCCATTGATGAAATAATTTAGATTTGATTTGATTTCATCTTTTTTTAAAAGTATTCTGTAACTAAATACATTTTTAAGTACTCTTTCCTTCACTGTACTTAACACACTGTAGCACTGTTGATGTGCAGCCAAAGAGTAAAGATAGGATACCAATATATTGTGTACGTATTGACAGACCAAACACATGTTCACACCGCAACCTCTGTACTGATTCACTTATTGTCCTTTGGGACCAAGACGCTTTGTTTTCATTTAGCTGTTCATGCATGGTTTACTGCCTCTGTTCAATTGTGTTAAAATTCTCCATAGAGGAAAATCATACCTCCACAGAACTGCTAGACAACATATTCTGTATGCCTTTATTATGTGTGACTGAAACTCTTATCAATTAATTTAGCTAATATTATTAAGTAAGGATGTAACAATAACTGATCTTACAGTATATCTATGCTCTTTTGTTGCATTAAGTGACAAATAATTATGCACTTATTATACTTGTATTATACCTAAAGTGTCTTGCATGGTTCAAACTAGAGCCCGACCGATATATCGGCTGGCTGATATTATACATTATAGTCTCTACATTATAGTCAGTATTTATCTACGGAGTCATTTGTCTGTGTCTGTGTCCGTACTGTCCCTGAACACACCCCCAGAGTCACGTGCGTTTGTTTACACCCGCAGACATAGATCCATGTGCGCAACACTGAGGTTATATTCTTTTTACGGACAATCGGTTTGAGTCTGGATTAAAAGGACATTTATTAGTGTAGACTTGTGATGTGAGGAGGAGCCTGTGTGAGCGGTGAGCGTTGGAAATGCATCGACTTTGAAGCTAGTTTTGGTTCGTTCTGATAGGTAAGCGAATAGCTGCTGTAGCTCCCACACATAAACAGGCTGTTTTCTTTTGGCCTATTGTAAAGTGACTATATTGGCCGTATATTTGATACTGGACATGCATTGATATGTAAATGATCTGTGAATAGAGGTGTGAATGATGAAATTTGCGCATGTAATTAATTACCGCGGCGCAGCATTTACAGCTAAAGGCTAATAGCGATTGTTTATTTACTAGCTAGGCTAGTAGTGATGAGTCGGTCGCGAACGGAGCGGCTCTTAGAGCCGGCTCTTTGAACCGAACGACGGGAGCCTGATCCTTATTGGGATTGGAAGTGGTGTCTTCTCTTTCTCTCACTTTTTTTCTCTTCACGCCGCGTGCAGACTCGTGGTAGTTTGACAGCCGCTAAAAACGAAACTTTCAAAAATACGCGTGTGCATAGGATAGAAAAAACCAGCATTAATATATTCAGCATAAAATAAATAAACCAGGACTAATTTTGGGGTCGAGAGAGGGAGAGAGATAGAGACCGAGTATGGTTCAGTTCTTGTTTAGTCCTGCTTTAGACCTGCTTTAGACCTGCCTTAGACCTGCTTTAGTCCTATGACATATCATGTAAAGAGGCAAAATAACAATAAATGTTGCCTAAATAAACCCAGTTTAAAAACCACCAGAGCCAAACCTAAGTTTTTTTTTAATAATTCAAGACTTACAGTGAATTTATCCATCACTAAATATATCGGCGATTATATCGGCAGCCCCAACTCCCATTATATCGGTATCATATCGGCAACAACAAAATCCATATCGGTCGGGCTCTAGTTCAAACTACACATAAGTCTTTATCTTTAACCATGCATTAACGGTCCTGTACCCAATTTTTTCCCATGTATTTGAGAAAGTACAGATATATTGTGTAAGCACCTCCTCAGGTCAAAATATGTCAGCTTTATGCTGTCTGTCGTAATAAGGAAGTGTGCATTAGCATGTTAGTCATTGTTATCACAGTCACAAAAACTCTGCACTGTTCTCTAAGAGTTGTGAAAACTCAAAAATGTTCATAAACTCATCAAACTGAATATAAGAATGTAAGAATGTATAAGGTAATTGAGAAATAACTGACCACTGCAATCTATTTAAAATGAACTACTTTTGTTTTTTCAGTTTAGCTAATATGAGTATGGATGTAACAATAACCGAAATATTGGGATATCTTGTCATCAAAGTTCTCACAATAACATCGTGGACTGTCACCATATATTGAATTATAAGCTTCTTTGCTTAAATGCATTGTTTTATTGCAGCAACAGGTAAAAAAATGAAACTACTTACGCTGTGATCTTTTGTTCCATTTCAATGCAGAAAACTTGAAGAAATAACTGTTATAAAGAATTTTTCTATCTTAATTCTTTGGACTATGACACTGATATAGTCCCAAAAGCTTGTCACGGCTTTAGAAAGGAAAAAGTACAGTTTCTTCAACTCTGTTTGCATCTCCATAATATCATATTGTAAAATGAATACTGTAATTGTACTGTGTAGTGTGATTTACATATCATTACTTCCCTATTACTGAGTACAGTTTTGTGCATGATTTAAAAATGACTCCTTGTTACTATTGAAAAGCCAAGTTGTGAAAAGCAGCCACTAAATCCTGCATACTTCATTATCACTAACAAGCCAAACTATGTCTTCATTGTTGCATTCAAAATCTGTTTATTCAAAGTATGTGTATCTCACTTGAACCATTTATGATTTTGTTATATGTTACCTCTTTGTATATCAGTAACTCGAGTCTATTTCCTGCCTCTTGTGCTTGTTGAGTAATATGCTATAGATAAACAGACGGTGTGTTCACTGGAGCAGACTTCCAGATGGGACAATTAAAGAAGATTAAGACCTCCTTAAAATATCCACCCATCTTCACTTCCTCCTCGCAGTGCTGAGCAAAACCCACATTTGAATAGACTTCAATTAATTTAGTACAAGTGAGCCCATTATTATTGTTAAAAAAAAAAAAAAGTACAATGTAAGTTTACAATTACGTGTTATCCAGAAATCCCTTGTAGTTTTTAAACATGACTACAGTTAGCCTAATTAAAGGTGCACTATGTAACTTTTCAGATGGAGGGTTCACCGCTTGATTGTCTGCCACGGAGATTTTATTGCTTTGGCTGGAATATTCTACAGTATGGTATTTAACATATGTATCTATTATCAGAAAAGCATGAATCCACCAGGTCAAGTTACTAGTCAGATCTGTGGAGACTGATGACGCTACCAGTAATGCAAGCTTACCTTAATTGTTATTATTTAAAGATTCTATATTAAGCAAAATAGATTCTTGTGATATTTAAGCCATATTGAAATGTTACATCATCAAAAGATATGTATTCACATGTTTGAGCAACTCTTTATTACTGAACTGTCTACATCACCATAGCTACAATGCTCTGTTCCACCTTGTGATGTCATGAGGCTGTAGTTTTCAAGTTAACCTTTTACCTTTTAGTTCAGTAGAGTTTTAACAGTTCCAGAGGTGAAATCATCCAGATGATTCTAGTGAAGGTGTATGGAGTTTAAAAACACAATGAAGCACCTCCTGTACATGACATCATAAGGTACAAGGTTCGGGGTGTTTTCTGTTTGAGAGAAGAACTCAACTCAACTTTGTGTGTTAAACATGTGTGAATGAAACAAAACACAACTCTAAGAAATGGTGCATCACAGCTGCTTTAAATACCATCACAACCAATTTACCTTCAACCCAGAGAAAGTGAAAATGAAAACCACCAAAAATTTGTATTCTTAGTACAGAAAAAAATGATTTTTAAACTTGACTTCTTCTCATAATGCTGATCATGTGAATTGTGCAACAGTTGAAAACAGCTGAAATTGAAATTTAAGTTTCTCTTTACTAGCATTAGTCTAGCTGCTCAAACCTCCACCTAAAAGTGCACAGGATATGAAAGGATTTCCTCTGTTATAAAACACTGGATTTCACTTCATAGGGATTCAGATAATGCAATAACTATGTTAAATACCAGGGTGTGGTGAGAATGGTAATATTTACTGTACATTTCTCACATAATTTCAGAAGTATTGCCCAACAAAATGATACTGCTCTTTGCTACCGAAATAAATGTAGCTAATACGTTTTTGCCATAAATACTGATACCACAGTATATACATTCACCTACATGTAATATCTTTGCATTAATATTTTCTACCTTTTTATCCTTTATTTTTCAAAATAATAATTTCTCTGTTTGCTTAGTTGGAGCACCATTACATGCTGTAGCTTGTGTCTCGTTAGCGTGGCCTCTAGCAAAACATGTCCATTGACCTCTTCTCTACTTTGACTTTTAGGGCTAATGTCAGGACCTATGTGGGGTAGAGCCCGACCGATATGGATTTTGTTGTGGCCGATATGAAACTGATATAATGAGAGTTGGAGCTGCCGATAGCCGATATAATCGCCGATATATTTAGTGATGTAAAAATTCACTGTAAATCTTGAATTGTTTAAAAAACTTAGCTTTGGCTCTAGTGGATTCTAAATTGGGTTTATTTAGGCAACATTTATTGTTATTCTGACTCTTTACATCATATTTACATACAGTAGATTGGCCTAATGGCATTTTTGCATCTTTTTCTAGCTACTAGTGATGGGTATTCCAGTTTTTTTTTGTTTTTTTTGAGAACCGGCTCTTTTTGGCTCGGCTCACTAAAGCAGCTGGCTCTTTCGGCTCCCAAGCGACTCTTGAGATTGTTTTGTTGCAAGCAGGACTAAACCAAAACTGGACCAGGACTGAAAAAGGACTAAACCAGGACTAAAACAGATTTAAACCATGTGTAAAACAGGACTAAACCAGAACTGAACCAGGACTGAGTGTCGGGACTCGGTCTCTATCTCTCTCTCGAGCCCAAGATTAGTCCTGCTTTATTCATTTTATGCTGAACTGCAGCCAAATATGCACTTTTTTTTTTTAATCCTATGCACACGCATATTTCTGAAAGTTTCGTTTTCAGCCGCTGCTGCTGTCAAACTACGGGTCTACATGCGGCTTGAAGAGAAAAAGAGAAAACACGGCTCCTAATAAGAAGCATGCTCCCGTCGTTCGCTTCAAAGAGCCGGCTCTAAGAGCCGCTTCGATCGCGACCGACCCATAACTCCTAGCTAGTAAATAAACTACCGCTATTAGCCTTTAGCCGTAAAAACGTGCGCACCGCGGTATTAATTATATGCATAAATGTGGATCATTCACTCGTCTATTTACAGCTCATTTACATATCAATGCTGGTCCAGTAACAAATGTACGGACAATATAGTCACTTTACAATAGGCCAATAGAAAACAGCCTGTTTATGTGTGGGAGCTACAGCAGCTAATCGCTAACATATAACCTAAACTAGCTTCAAAGTCGAGGTATTTCCAACACTCACCGCTCACACAGGCTCCTCCTCACATCACAAGTCTGTGTGGCAACCGAGGGGTTCAACACTCCGGGAAATGTTAAGTTTTATGATGAGTTGCTGCAACAACGCCACCCCAAATCTAGTTTGGGGAAATGAAATCTAAATGTAAGGCACACAGGTAAGCATATCATTAAGGGAGAGAGCCAGGTTCCATCATTTGCACAAATCTTTATTTCTTTCTATTTTAAAAGACACTACAGTGGGAGAACGAGTACACAATATTGAAAATGCAAAACGAAACCTCAAAACCCGAAGCAAAACTGAAGCAAAACAAAACAGCAAAACAGACATAAAACAAAGATAAAACAAAGCAAATGTGAAGCAGATGTAAAACTAAACAAAGCAAATGTGAAGCAGAGGTACAACAAAACAGAACACAGCAAAACAGAACACAGCAAACAAAACACAGCAAACAAAACACAGCAAACAAAACACAGCAAACAAAACACAGCAAACAAAACACAGCAAACAAAACACAGCAAACAAAACAGCAGAGGTGGTGTCCTCACGCCGCTGCAGGCCCCCGCTGACACCTAGAAAATTAAGTTTTGGGATTAAAATCGGAGCCTGCAGTGCAAGGATCTGGGCTAAACATACCGTGGTTGAAAGTGACAGTGCGTAATCCCCAGGCTGAATCGAAGGCAACTACACAGAATAACTGCGTCCAGACGTGGTCCAAACAACGTGGACCGGCACACGCTACAAACATACAATTTAGAGTGGTTTGGCACAGGTAGCACGTGATAATATGGTTTTGGTTACCTGCCGCCGCGGTTTAAGGGACACGGCGGCGCACAGCCAAGCGCAATGGGAAAGAACTCACTCGGCTCACCCATGGAGCTAAAGAGAGACACCGGTAAAAGTATGGGCACGGATGAATGAGTGGAGGAGTATCGGGCGTGCATTACCTTTTCAGGGGATGAAAGCGCGCCCTAGGTGCTCCGTGATTCAGAGGAGCGAGGGACAGATGTGGTGAGAGCACCGGCCAAGCAGTGGCCAAGCAGTGGCCAAGCAGCGACACTAAAAGGAAACGTGATAGGAAATTTGGATGTAACGGGCATGGAGTTTACGAAGTGGAAGTTACCTGAGCTGGAGGACAGAGCGGCCACAAGGAGAGGCCCGGAAGAGCGTGTGAGCCAAAAGGGGGAACGACTGAGAAGGGAGCGCTTAAATAGTCCACCAGCGCAGAGCCACGGAATGCCAGGTAAGAGCACCCGCAGCCTAGACCCTCAAAGCCGGTCTTGCCACATTCTACCCCCCCGGTTTGCATCGTCGACCCGACGATGAAGAGATGCATCTTAGCACCACGGTCTAAACACTACATAGGTGGCCCTAGATGACGATTCGGCCACATCAACTCCCCTAGATGGCTGTCCAGCTATGGACCTTGGAAGATGATGGGGATTTTGATGGTGGCCAGCTGTTGACCGAGTAGACCTGCGCACAGTGACCTGATCAGGATAACAACGAGTTGCTGGCTCAGGTGCAGACGGCGCCTGGCCAGCCAAAGGAGCAAGAAGAGCCGCTGATGGTTCTGGAGCCCTAGAAACTTGCGATAAAGAGGCCTGAGAGGGTGGGGGCGGCACCACTACTGCAGGGAGCAAGGCTGCTGGCGGTGAGGCAGACACCTGCACAAATAAGTCAGCCTCAAAGGACAGTTCGTCGTCCGGCACTGGAGCTGAAGGTGCAACAGGAGGACTCACGACCGGTAGGGGAGCTGGAGAGTCACTATTATGCAAGGGATTCAGCAAGGACCGGTGTATTCTTTTCACTTTGGTCTGCTGATCCACTGGGGCCACAGTGTATACAACACCACCTTCTCTTGGGGCTTGAAGCACTACATGGGTGACTGGGCCCCACAGATCTTGTGTCTTTCGATGACCCTTGGCACTGTGGTCGCGAAGTAGCACCAGTTGGCCTTCCTTAAGTACCACCTCTCTTACGTTCTGGTCATGATTTGCCTTTCTGCGTGCAGCAGCTAAGCATAGTCTCTCCCTGGCACCATCAAAGGCCACCTGAAGGCGTGCCTGGTGCTCCTGCACCCACTCATGCACAGTTCCCCCCACAGGTTCTGGCACCCGACTGAGTAGGAAGTCGATCGGCAGTCGCGGCTCCTGCCCAAACATCAAAAAGAAGGGCGACTCGCCTGTAGACTGATGAGGAGTGGTGTTGTAGGCGTACAGCACCTGAGGCAGGCAAGAACTCCAGTCTCTCTTACGGGATGTAGGCAGCGCACGCAACATGTTGTGCAGCGTGCGGTTGAAGCGTTCGCACTGCCCATTACCTGCTGGGTGGTATGGGGTAGTGCGAGACTTGATGATCCCGTACAAGCTGCACAACTGCTGAATGAGTTTACTTTCAAAATTCCGGCCCTGGTCGGAGTGGATGCGAGCCGGCACGCCAAACTTCGCAAACCACTCCGTGACCAGGACCTGCGCCACTGTAGAGGCGAGCTGGTTGCGGGTTGGGACGGCCAAGGTGTATTTGCTAAAAACATCGGTCATTATCAGCACATTCTCCAGACCATCAGGGGTTGGCTCCAGTAGTGTAAAGTCGACTGCAACAATCTCATTCGGCTGCGAAGCCAGTAAGTGGCTCATGAACGCGTGCGCAACAGGTTGATTGTCCTTTGCATGCTGACATCTCTCGCAAGCCTGGCACCATTGGGCTACCTCACGGGACATACCAGGCCAAAAGCACCTGGAACACAACAGGGCTAAAGTCCTTTCTATACGTTGGTGTCCATGCTCCTGATGAACTTGGGTGAGGGCATCCTGAACAAGGGCTCTGGGCAGAAGAAGTTGATACACAGCCCCACCACCATCAGGACGAAACACCTGCCGATACAGCAGCCCCTCTAACTCAACCAAGCGGTCCCACTGGGCCAGCACTAAAAGGGCAGCGGAAGAAAGGGCTCGTCGCTCTATACGAGTGGGCTGTCGATTCTGTTGCCAGAAGGTCAGGATCTCCTGAAGGGTGAGGTCAGACTGCTGAAGCTCCCGGAGGTCAGCAGGGGCAACATAAGGGAGGACAGTCACCACAGACTGTGTTGCCCGTGTAGCTACTCCTTGCAAAGCTTGCTGCAACTGCTCAGGCAAGCACGTGCCCAAGGCCCTGGATGCCGATACCTGTGAAGTGGTACCAGGCTGACGAGACAAAGCGTCAGCGTTTTTGTTACACTTACCTGATCGGTACTTCAACTCAAAATCAAACGAAGCTAACTGGGCGGCCCAACGCTGCTCAACAGCTCCCAGTTTGGCAGACGCAAGATGGCTCAGGGAGTTGTTGTCAGTATAGACCATGCATCTATGGCCTAGGAGATACTCCCTGAATCAGTCATATTCCACTTAAGGCCCAGCAACTCAAGCTTCATAGAGCTGTAGTTGGACATATTACTCTCAGTCGGACTCAGCCCTCGACTGGCGTAAGCAATAGGCCGCACCTTCCCTTCCTGCTCCTGGGAGAGCACTGCCCCCAATCCAGCATGACTTGCATCAACCTCCAAAATGAATGGGAGGGAGAAGTCAGCGTAGGCAAGTACCGGAGCCATGGTGAGCTTGGCTTTTAGAGCCTCAAAGCTCTGCTGACATTCTGGGGTCCAGGGTCCAGCATCACTCAGGACGGGCCTTTTCCTGGACTTCTTACCAGTCAGTTCAGCAACTCTGCGATGTAGGGGAGCAGCCAGTTTGGCGAAACCCTCGACAAAACGTCGGTAGTAGCTGGCGAATCCAAGGAAGGAACGGAGTTCCGTAGCCGTGGATGGTGTAGGCCAGTTAACTACTTCAATTTTGCTGGGGTCCGTGGCAACTCCTTGATCGGAGATCACATGACCCAGGTAGTGCACCTCCCGCTGGAAGAAACGGCACTTGCTCAGTTTAGCCTTGAGCCCTTCTTTCTGCAACCTCCCCAGCACCACGCCCAGCCTCTCCAGATGTTGCGGTACCGTGGACGAAAATATAATAATATCGTCCAGGTAAAGAAGGAGCGACTGGCATTGCTGGTCCCCAAAGACACGTTGCATCAACCTTTGGAAGGTGCTGGGGGCGTTGCAGAGCCCAAAACGCTACAAACATACAATTTAGAGTGGTTTGGCACAGGTAGCACGTGATAATATGGTTTTGGTTACCTGCCGCCGTGGTTTAAGGGACACGGCGGCGCACAGCCAAGCGCAATGGGAAAGAACTCACTCGGCTCACCCATGGAGCTAAAGAGAGACACCGGTAAAAGTATGGGCACGGATGAATGAGTGGAGGAGTATCGGGCGTGCATTACCTTTTCAGGGGATGAAAGCGCGCCCTAGGTGCTCCGTGATTCAGAGGAGCGAGGGACAGATGTGGTGAGAGCACCGGCCAAGCAGTGGCCAAGCAGTGGCCAAGCAGCGACACTAAAAGGAAACGTGATAGGAAATTTGGATGTAACGGGCATGGAGTTTACGAAGTGGAAGTTACCTGAGCTGGAGGACAGAGCGGCCACAAGGAGAGGCCCAGAAGAGCTTGTGAGCCAAAAGGGGGAACGACTGAGAACGGAGTGCTTAAATAGTCCACCAGCGCAGCGCCACGGAATGCCAGGGAAGAGCACCCGCAGCCTAGACCCTCAAAGCCGGTCTTGCCACATCTGCACTAATAAATGTCCTTTTAATCCAGACTCAAACCGATTGTCCATAAAAAGAATATAATCTCAGTGTTGCGCACGGCTGCGGGTGTAAACAATAGCACGTGAGTGAAGTGACGTGACTCTGGGGGGTGTGTTCAGGGACAGTACAGACACAGACAAATTACACCGCAAATAAATACTGATGCGGAGCCACATATTAGGACATTTATCTGTCTATAAATTGGATTAAATGAACATAATGTAGAGAGTCTAAGCTTTATAATGAGGTATAACATGCCCACGTGAAATATCGGCCCATATCAGCAAGCATATCGGCCGATAGCCGATATGTCTCCATGTGCCCGTATTGGCCGATAATATCGGCCAGCCGATATATCGGTCGGGCTCTAATGTGGAGCTCAGCAGTGACTCCTCCTCCAGTTCCAGAAATTAATTTTCCATTAAATTATTAAGTGTTCAAAGACATCACGGAGACTAACCAGCTACATGGCAATTAATATCCGTAACGCAGTTGTTTTAGGCTTACAAATGAAAACGGTAATAATAAATTCTAAATAAGTAGCAAAAAATAGCAAGAGTCTGGTGTCAAATAAAGCATAATTATATAAATGTTTATGTAAAAGTAAACAAAAAAAGTACTAAAAATCCAAAATGACTTTGCAGTTTATAAAGTTTAAGAAACATTTTGCACAGCACAGATTCTTGTACTCATTAGTCACCACATGTGATTATGCCAGAGCAAGCTTTCAGACTATTATTATTATTATTATTATTATTATTTATTTTTTATTTAAATTTTTTCCAGAAAGTCTGTGGGAAACATAAATGAGAAATTTCCAAAATCCGGTGGTGGGCGATCACTGTTGAGCTCCATTGGCCGGAAGGTGCCCAGGAGGGTCTAAACCTAATAAACCACGGGACTCTTCCAAACCCCAGGGAGGCTGTTCAGTAGCTGGCCCTTTGAACTTTGACCTCTCTGGACAAGCAGCAGACAGTTCCTTTGGGAGTCGTATGGCATTGTTACGTGCAGAGCGTGCCCTGAGCTATAGAGTTATTTGGGTTAGAGCAGCAGGGATGTAGGCTGATGGAGAGTTAGAGATCTGTATTTTTGTTGTGTTTATTGCATCTCAAAGGGGTGCAGGTGTACTTTGTGCCACTGATAAAGTGAAAGTAGATTGCAGAAAATAGTATGAGAATGAATACACGCAACATATATCCTAAAAACAGGAGTCAGTTTTTAATGGTTCAATATTTTTTTAAAGGTCCTATATTATGCAAAACTGACTCATGTGAACTTGTAGTCATATTATAATGTTGTTACCTCATCAAAGACATATCCGTAATTGTGTTTTCATTTGTGTTTCATTCACACATACATCAGACTAACAGTGCAATATTAGGCTTGTGATGTCTTTAGGTGGTAGTTTTCAAGTTAACAGCTCCTTTTACCTTTTGTTATGTAGAGATTTTTTTTAAACCTTCTGTAGAATCATTTAGATCATTTGCCCTGGAATTGCCACTCTCTGCTGAAAAAAGATAAAAGGAACTGTTAACTTTATGACATCACAAGGTGGAACAGAGCATTTTGAGCTTTAGAGATGTAGGCAGACTAATAATAAAGGGTTACTCAGACATCTGTGAATGAACCAAAACACAACTCCAGGTATGTTTTTGAGGAGTTAACAACATTCTAACATGACTTAAAGACCATGTGAGTCAATTGTGCATAATATAGAACCTTTAGCAATCACCTAATCCCACTTTTAAAGGAAAAAAAAAACAAACTACATCTACAGTACCCCTCAGTGATCTCCAGTCTGAGTTCATGTCTAAGTACTTACCATAAACCACTGCACAGGATGTTCTATCTGCTTTACATCAAGTATTAACAAGTTCTTTCACACAGGGTTAATTGTGTCACTGTAAAATTCCAACAACTATCTCTTCGCCCCTGAAGTGAAAACCTATGTTAGCCTGCGTGCAAATTAGTGGTCCATCTGTGCTCACTGGTCCCATGCGAACGCCCCATAGTCAACTAAACGTTCTTCCTGTGTCTGTGTTTGACAAGCCCCCTCCTAAAATAGTCTTGTGTCTTCTGTCTGCTCCTATAGGATTGAGAGTGGCCTGCATAGCTCCATTCTCTCCTCCGCCACCCTCTGCTGCTGCTGCTAGTCTCATAATGAATGTTTGAGCTGGTTCTATTCCAGGATAGTCTCTTGTGAGTTTCTCCGACCCGCCTCTCTGGTCAAAGCAACACATTTTTATCGCACTATAAATTATTGATTTCGAATTTCTGTATCAATTATTTCTGCATTTAAATACGTAAACATCTCTGAAATGGCATCTGTTAGAGTTGTCAGGATAAGCCACTTTTTTTTTTTTTTTTTTCAGTTTTACTTTTATGAGTTTTTGCAGAAATCATTTGCTTCTATTCAGATACTGCATGGGTTTACACCAGATGCCCTCCCAAGTGCCCCGTGTAGTGTTGCGGATTTGGTTTGCTTTTGATACTGGCAGGTATAGTGTATTTATCTTTAAACATGTTTTATTTTGGCCTATCATCAATTATTGGGTTAGACGACTATCAATATGTTTTTGTGTGTATTAATTCCTTCACTGTGGTTATAAAGGATTTAGCCTATGACTGAAGCATAAATTAATGGAGACCTTTTGACCTAAGAAGACACTGTTGACTTGTTTTTGCATAAAATCACAATCATTTTTAGAGCTTTTGTCCGTGCCAGGGCACATCCCCTTTTAGTTGACTAATCAGTGCAGTGTGGGCATGTCTTTGGGCGACCAAGAATCTCTGTAGCCAACAGTTACTAGAGAGAGATATACTTTATTGATATTTTATTAGGTAAATTAACGCCGTTGTGTGTTAAAACTGCATAATGCACAGGTACTCATGTAATGCTTTCCACAAATATTTTTTTTACTTTTACTTGAGTAACATTAGTTTGAAGCAACGTTACTTTTGTGAGTAGGTGAGTACAATTATTGGCCATCTCTGCCCACCCATAAGTGTGCTCACTTAAATAAATAATCAAACTTAGGGCTCAGAAAGGTCACTAATTTTTCCACATTATAAACACAGAAATGAAAATCCTTTGCTATGAAAAGCAGGATCTGTTTTCAACATAAATTCAAAATAACAAGCAAAAATATCAGGAGACTGGTGCCAAATAAGGGGTAATTATGTAACTGTATATGTACAAGTAAAAATAAAATAAAAATAAGTAATAAAATGAAAATATCTCAGTAATATACAAGAGGTTGTGAGGAGAATAATGCAAAGATGATATGATGATTGACAGGGCATTGGATTATCTGTTACATAATGGTGAGTTTTTGTACGGTTATAGAGTATGGCATGATTATAAATGTATGATCAGCCTAGTAAAATAATGGCACAAAAATTAATACACT
The DNA here is from genome assembly GCF_026225935.1 of Boleophthalmus pectinirostris. NCBI lineage: Eukaryota > Metazoa > Chordata > Actinopteri > Gobiiformes > Gobiidae > Boleophthalmus > Boleophthalmus pectinirostris. Next base: position 25,668,712 of record NW_026571207.1, on the reverse strand, counting down.
TTTTATTTTAGGCCTTAGCTACTATTTTGGGACCACTGCTGAGACAAATGCATGTAAATACTAGTTTGAATTTGGTCCAGTAAGTCGCATTAAAAAGTCATTACGGGTTTCCTGCAGATTAAAATGGGGTTGAGTATGACAACACTCCCTTTGCCAAGATTTGACGTAATGCGGCCTCTTATTTTGCTGCCAGATTGCCCTACATCTCCTAACACACTGACTTCTGCAGAGTTTAGAATCGCAGTAGCTTAGTTCTTGGCTTGAATAAGACAAGATGCTAGTGATCATATCCAGAGTACATTGTTTTAAGGTCCTATCTTACTCTAAATTGACTCTTGTGAGCTTTAAGCCACGTTATGATATTGTTACTGCCTCAAAAACATTCATGTGAAGTTGTATGGAGTTTAAAAACAGTGTAGCACTTCCTGTATTACCACATGACATCACAAAGTTCAACAGTGTTTTAAGTTTAAGAGAAGAAGTCAGCCTAAATATGCAGTTTGTCTTTTAAAGATGTGTGACTGAAACAGAACACAACAACAGCTATGTTTGTGATGAGGAAACAACATCAAAGAAAAGATGGATTTTTAGTAAAGGGTAAAACAGGGGTGAAGTATAGGGAGACATTCATCAAATTTTTGGAATTGGAATAGGCCATATCTGTTGTACTGAATGTAGGCTGCTAACTAACCCCTAGGCCAGGGATTTCCAACCTAGCTCTCCACCCCCTTCAAAGTACCTCACCAAAGGATGTCTGAATTATATATATTCTGAATTACCATTTCATTTTGATGTCTAATTTTGTGCACCAATAAACGGATAATGGTTTGTTTTTAACTATACCTCATCTAAGGCTTACCATGGCCCAAACAACATTTCTTGCGATGCAAAAATGTGTCTCTCTCTATCACAATTTTGTTTTGTAAAGGTAGTTCATTGGAGGAAAGAGGTTGGGGACCCCTTCATTAGGCCATTGTGCAGCTATGAGACTTGATCTTTTCATCTTTCATTAACTGTAAATCACACGGTATATTAAGAGTACACTTATTAAGACTACAGAGACTAAACCAAAGTAGTCTGCATTACAGTGGATATGTTCCAGGCCCCAGGGTCTTTAGACTGTTCCTGTATTTTTCTATGTGATGTATTCCTCTGTCAGTGGGTCTAAATAAACAGCGCATCTCTGGAAAGCAGAACTACTGAAAGGCTGGCACTTCTACAACAAGGACAGATATATTTGGTTCTACTGGAAAATTTATCTAGGCTACAAAACATATGCCAGGCTTTGTGTGAGCTTCAAAGGTCCTACATTACACAATATTAACCCTTGTGAGCTTTAAGCCATGTTAGAATGTTGTTACCTATTCAAAAACATATCCAGAGTTGTGTTTTGTTTCATTCATACATGTTTGAGAACTCCTGCATTATTAGTCTGTCTACATCTCCAAAGCTAAATAATGCTCTTTTCCACCTTCTGATGTCATATAGTGGCAGTTTTCAAGGTAACAACTACCCTTTGCCTTTATTTCAATAGAAATAGGCAATACCAGGGATAAAATTATCCAAATGATTTTAATGAACGTGTATGGAGTTAGAAAACACAGTAGTACACTTTATGTATTACAACATGACATCACAAGAGTTTTCCATTTGAGAGAACTAAATATGTAGCATTTGTATGTTAAACATGCATGTAAAAAAAAAAAAAAACTTCTGAAATGTTTGCGATGGGGAAACAACATTATAACAAAGATCAGAAAACTGCGTAATATGGTCCCTTTGAATTTCACTCAACTCTTTGTCATTCGTGTACTGTAGTTTCCTTTGCAAAAATTCCCATCCAGACACAGAACTGTCTCGCGGTCCACTTCCTGCTCCTCTGCCCCTCTGCTGGACTTGTTTGTTCAGCTTGTTTCAGTGACATCATTTATTCAGGTCGTCCGAGCGCGACTGTACTGTCCTTTTCTCCGTTAATCCCCCCTCCTTCAGACGGACAGGCCCACAGCCAAAAACACATGTGCCCATTTGGCTGTAACCACTAATGCTATTATATCAGGCTGGTTCTGATTTGATAATTTAAAGGTGCATTATGTAACTTTTTGGTTGGGGGCCCACCACAAACTTGTTTCCATGAAGATATTATCGCTTTGTCTGAAAAGTTTCACAGTATGGCAATAAATTCAGCTATGTTGCATTTATTCTATTACAAGTGTTTTACTGCTCAAATATACTACAAAAATTATTGGCCTAGAGGTATTGTGGGCTGGTCTCCATGGAAATTGATATGCTTAATGCCACACTGTGGGATCTTCTAGCAATAACATTTCCATGACGACAAGCAAGTGGCAGAACCTCCGTTAAAAAGCACCTTTGGACATTCACCTTCAGGACTTCCTTTTTTATTGGGAACTTGTATAACTACTACTAACTACTACTCAACCATTGTACATTTCCCGTAGTATCATTGTAAATACTTTATTATAGGTATGGTGGCAGATTTTTACATTCTTTGAAAAACAAAACAAAATCTCAGAAACCAAAGCAGATTTTTTTGCCATGATGGTAAAGCTAACAACAACTAGCAAGCTAATGTTCATTTTCTGATTATCACACACTGCAGTTTGTTCTAATTAGATGCAGGCAACATGCAGTGGACTTATTTTGACCTCAAAGCTGCTTATAAAATATATCAACTGGGACAAAGCAAATTATGATCAAATACAGTACCAATGTTATATGTATCTGATTTTGAACCAGGATTTAAGGACATGTTTTAGTTTGAATTGTTAACCTCAGTGATAAAGAATCTTCTTCAGTAGGTCATTTTACTTTTGAAGCCACATTTTATTCAGAGCAGCTTTGCTGTAGGTTTGTTTATAGCTTACTATTTTTATTTTCACTTTGTTACCATAGTTTAATCTTTGTTTAAGGCTACAGGCTGAGCAAACATGCAGCTGTAGTGGAGAGGAGCCAAAGTGTCTTGGATGTTATGTAAGTGGACCATGCGCCAATGGATTATTATTATTTGTGGAAAGCAGCCATTTTGTTCCTAGTTATTGTGGCACACTAATTTCAACCTAGCAGATTTATATCCAGAAACACTAGTCAGTCACTGTAATGCACGCTGAACAGATTTAAATACTGTATTTCTTTATTTTAGCCAATTCATTAAGTATGATTTTATTTGTATAGGGACATTGTGACTATATGTTACATAGACCAAAGAATGAAATATGCCTTGTACCAGGTTATTTTACACTTAGACGTCAACAAACTTTATTGATCCACAAGGGAAGTTATTTGGACACAGTAGCTCACACATAATATAATAACAAAGAGCAACACTATAAATGGTAATAATAAGTTGAAAATAAGTAGTAAAAATACCAAGAGTGGTGTCAGATAAGGCATAATTATACAACTGTATGTGTAAAAGTAAAAATAAATACAGAAATATATTAATAGAAAATGTATCTGGGCTATAGTCAAGAGGAGGGTAAGGAGAAAGCGCAAAACATGCTCAACATGCTCCAATTCCTGTTATAATTATACAGGGGAAAATCCACTGTTGTGTAATTCTGGGTCGAAGGAGTAGATTTATTTTGGATTTTAGATTTATATTTGGTTTATTTAGCAGGGACAGTGTACATTAATTTTTCTAGTCTCTGGACAGATGTAAACATGGTCACCCTAAAAACACAGCAATAAAAATTTTACAAAAAAGTGCAATTATACATAACAGTTCAATTAAAAGGCAGTGAAAATGAAAATGCAAACAGACACTAACAACCATAACCACAATGTACACAATGAGAAATAAAACACACACCAGAGCACACAGACAGAAGACACACACTCAGGTCGGGAGGGCAGCACACTAATGATCACAGAGTTATTAGCCACTTCTTAACATGTATTTTGAATAGATTATATGATGTTAAGTTTCTAATATCGCCAGGGTCTAACTTAAAGGCACTGTACCTGATTTTTACATTCTGAGCATACTAATTATTCACAGCGATGAGTTTATAAGGACTTTTCACAACTTTTATGCACCAAAGCAGACTTATTGACTTGTATAAGACATACTTACTTATACAAACTTCCTGATTATCAGACAATTAAACTATTTATAACTCAGTGTAGACAGCACACAGCAAACATATTTTGATCTCAAGAGCTGCTTATACAATACATCTGTACTGGGCAAGACAAATTTTACTGAGTGAAGGGCCTTTAAAATTACTCCCAATATACAGTAAGTCTGACAATGTCTACGTTTTTGAAATGCCCATATTTACTGCAGCTATTTTTATTTCTAACTTTGTATCTAAAATGATCCGTTTTTGATTTTAACCAATTATTGATTTGTTATTATCTCCAGTTAGGGATGGAACAAGACACAATTTCCACAAGACGAGACAAGATACGAGATTGGGTTCGCGAGAATGAGACAAGATGAAATTTTAACATCATTTCTAATGTATACATTTTCCGAGTTTCTAAATTTGGCCTTACCTTTTTAAAAATATTCGTTTTAATATTTTTGTGTCCATTCTAGTACTGCTTTTTGTAACTGTAAGAGATGTAACTCACCAATATGTAACTCTTTTTTGTCCGACCCAAATGTAAACACTTCTTGTGGCAATTTTGTCTTAAGAGATTTTGTAACACGAGCTCTTGTCCCATCCCTATCTCCACTTATCCAGTATATCTGTTTTTATTAGCTGAATGGCTTTCATGATTGGCACTCTCCAGGTACGACTGCCCTAAAACAACCCAAAAATCCTTGGTGGTCCTAACCAAGCCCTGATCTGGAAGTAAGCCCCTGACCACTGCTCCTGGCAGGTTACCCAGTGGTATTCAGTCATATACAGAGGACACATTTCCCCACAGGTACATTGAAGGGTCCTTTAACCTTAACATAGTGGCCACCAAAGAGCCTCAAACAGTAACACTTAATCATTAATAAAATCATCGTCTCCTCTTGTCTTTGCCAGACAGCGTGAACTTCACCTCTGCTCACCAGGCCATACAGCGGTCAGCCTCATCTACCAGAGTCTAATATTCATCACTGTTTGGGGTGAGTCCAGTGGCCAAAAATGTCCTTAAAGGTCCCACATTACGCAAGAATGACTTGTCTGAGTTTTAAGCCATGTCATAATGCTGCCACCTCTTCAAAAATATACTTGACGTTGTGTTGTGTTTCATTCACACGTTTGAGTGACCCTTTATAATTAGTGCATCTACATCTCCAAAGCTCAAAATCCTCTGTTCCCCCTTGTGATGTGATTAATAGCTACCTTTTACCTTTTGTTCAGTAGATTGGCAATTCCAGGGTTGAAATTATCCAAATGAGTCTAGTGATGTGGAGCATTTCCTGTATTACCACATGACATCAAAAGGTGGATCAGAGTGTTTTCTTTTTGAGAGAAGAACTCAGCCTCTATTTACAAGATCTGGAAGTGAAACAAACTAAAATACCAGGTATGTTTGTAATGAGGAAACAAGTTTATACCATAAACATTATAACTTTAGTTTATTTTTTATTTATTTTTTTTGTGTGTGTGAACGTATTAATTCATAATACATTTGTCCAGTTGACTTAATTCACCCATCTTCAGGTTTATAGTTAATGTAAAATAGTAAGTAATAGTAAGTTAGATTTAGCATTTGATATACAAATAAATATTATAGGAAATAATTCAAAAGATTTGATTTAATTAAAGAGCCCATATTACACTATTTTGTGATCTATATTCTAATGTTTTTATGAGTTGTGTTTTGTTTCATTTACACCACACAAATCCTGCACATTTAGTCTGAGTTCTTCTCTCTGCTGAAAACACTCTGTTCCACCTTGTGATGTCACGTGGGAATACAGGTGATCCACTGTGTTTTTAAACTCCGTACACCTAGAATCAGTTGAATGATTTTGGAATTTCTTAGCTCTACTGGACAAAAGATAAAAGGGAGCTGTTAATTTGAAAACTGCCACGACATGACATCACAAGGTGGAACAGAGCATTTTGAGTTTTGGAGATGTCAGACAGACTAATAAAGGATTACTCAGTTGTGCGTGAATGAAATAAAACACAACTCCAGGCATGTTTTTGAGGAGTCGATTTTGCATAATATTGGACCTTTAAAAAAAGAAATATCCTAATATAATCTGTGTACAAAACTGTAAATTATCACAAATCTTTTCACTTAAAGTTTTAGACATCAGTAGGCCTACAGAAGTAATTTTGCATATCATCAGAATTGACAGCCCAAATTATCAAATCAAACAGAGATAAAACTCTGTTTGATTACTCAGTACTGCCTATCTCTGATCATTGTACAGAACAATCTGATCAGCATTTGTGGACATGATCCTCTTCTCCATGTGAGATCTTGACACTTGAGACAGGAATGTAAAGTGATCTGAACCATTTTGGGGAAAAGATAAAACGATATGGCTTTGGCCTCTATCCGGTCGAGGTCACCTCTGTGATGGGACTGTAAAATGTGCATGGAACAGCAGTTTATGTAGGATTATTCTCTGACCTAGATAAAAATAAACTGGCCTCAGACAGAGACAAATAAAAAAAAAAAAAAAAAAAGATTTCCCTGAGGAGATTAAAATATAGTAACAAAACAGACTGGCTCATCAGGCCAAGTCATTGTCAGTCACTCATACTTCATGCAGCTTTAAGAGGGACGTCAGATGAGTGCATTTTTAATAAAGGCTTAAAGGTTCTGGACCTGATTTTTTCCATATATTTGAGCAAAACTTGTCTTGCCCCACTCTTGAGGACAAAATAAGACTGTGCACTGTCTGCATCTAATTTCACTGTCAGATCAGGAAGAGCGTGATTAGCATGCTAGCTGTTGTTAGCTTTACTGTTATAGAAAAACTAAGATCTGGTTTCTGAACATGAGTGTAGTACCAAATTTGGGGTCCTATGTACAAATCATGTTATTGGGCCCACACTACATGTTGTCTAATGAAAAATGGATATTAGCAGACTTTGTTGGGGGCCTCTCCTCACTCTAGGCCCTGGGTAACTTTGAACCAGAGCAAACCGATTAAAATTATCGAGTTCTGTTTGTCAAATTTTTTAAAAGTCAGGTACAGGTACAGCATTTTTAATTAACTAAATATGTTTTTATATGACTACTATCTTTGCCATAAGACATTTTGGTCAGAGTTCTTTTCACATGAATTTAATGTAGGCAATACTGGCAACTTACTGACTTCAAACAATTTTGTGACATTTTAGTTTTCCACCTAAATATCGTTTCTTGAAAATATACATTTCAAGTACATTAAGTGATTTTGAAGTTTTGTATCAGTTTATATGGGGTCAACAGTTTCACATGGAATATGTCATAAAAACATATTATAATTTGAGTGTTTGGCATCTCGTTATCAGTTTAAAAAAGTTGACAAAATTAGTGCTACAGACTGAGAGACTGAGTGTACAAATCTAATTAGCATTGGCTAACAATGTACAGGAAGAGGCTCAGATGGCTACTGTTTGGAAATCATTATATCTATTTTAAACTCATTCACTCTTTATGGGCTGGGCCACTGTAATACAAACTCTAGACCATAATAAGACATGTCAGAGGTTGAGCTGAGATATTTTGTTACTTTGTGACAAAATAAAGACTTTTTAAGTTGAATTTTGAATGTTAGAAAGAAAAAAATATATAAAAGACATAGGCTGTAGTTCTATACTGTGAGTGAACAGTCAATGTGGCACGAGATCAACCCTGAGTCAAAGTTATCTAGAGGCAAAACTCCCTAACATAAAGTGTAAACTGTGAATGGAGAGCAAAAAGTAGTTGTTTTGTTTGTAAGTGTAACAAGACGTAAGATGTATTTTTGTATTTTAAGTACAAAATGTCTTGTTCCACTTGTAGATAATTTTACTTGAAATTTACTCATATCTATATTAAATCTATATTAACTAGATTTTCGTTTTTGCAGTGTGTGTGTGTGTGTGTGTGTGTGTGTGTGTGTGTGTGTGTGCCCCACTTGTGTGTCCTCTGTCTCCTCTGCCCTGTCCCTGCATGGGGGTCACAGGCTTGTCCCCTGTGGAGCCTCTGGGAGTGATGAATGTAACACAGCAGCAGCAGCCCCCCACACCGTCAGCAGCGTGATGGACCACTCCAGACTGTACGTATAATGATGATAGTGTCCACATGTGAAAGTGCAGCCACTGCCTGTGTCCTGGGTGCTTCGTAAAGTCAGGGTTTCATCCTAAATCTGTGCTTATGTTTCCTCTGTGAGTGGAGCAGAGGGGAACAAAGAGAGGGAAAGTGTTGTGAGCAATTGCACTCACGTCTGTCAGCTCCAAACAAGCTTAGCCCTAAACTATTCTTATCTTTGGGTATTAAAAATGCATTAGACTCTGCACCAATTATGATAGCAATATTAACTGTGAATAATACATATTTAATGACCATGGATACTGATTATTTCAAACTATTTAATTGTGTTTTGATTATATCAATCCCCTAATTCTCCTACTCTAATTCCCATACCAGAATATATTTCCAAGCAAAGCAATCCTCTGAATCCACTTTGCACACGTCTGTCCACACAAACATGGCTGCAGGATTAGTGGTTAATCCTTTTCATTTAAAATGCATCCTGTTGAAATGTTTAGATTTGTATGGTCCAGATTAAAACTGTTAGTTGTAATTATGTGTTTTACTAAAAGTACAATATTAAGGCATATGCAATACTCTGAGAGGAAATCAGTGTAATCCCTTATTCATCCAGGTGTGGTCTGTGGTCAAAACGGTTTCAAAAGTATTGATCCTTTGCAGCGACATCACGCTGGGGGTGTTCCGCCTCTGCTTAAATAGTGAAGTGTTTCTGTAGTTACCTTGGTGACAGATTGCACACATGCAAACACAGCCAACCAAGTTTTAAAATAGTCTGAAAACTCATAATAAAATATGGAATTGAACAACACATTTTCAGGAGCCTGTGATCAATACGAGTATTAATGGTCCTGTTTAGTTGTTTGATTTTCAACAAAAAAGTGACAGTGACCAGGTTAGCTCATGCATCTATTAAAATAACTGGATAGGGTATTGCTGCTTGTAGCTGCCTCCAGTTGACATAGTGGCCACTTTGTTGGCTTTTTTTTAACCTTTTTTTGGATCATAACTTTTTCTCAGCTCAAAACCCTTCAGAAGTCTTAAAAAAAAACGCTTTATAATCGTTAGCTCCGGCTACTTCCGCTCTACTTCCTCTCGCTCTGATTGGTCAAAGCGATCACATGATACACGAGCCTACGCTCTGTGCGTGTGCTCACAAGCATTCACGTGTGTGTGCGGGAGAAAAGAGCATTACAGGTGCATGCTCGGTCGTCCCACAGCCACCGGAAGTACCTAGCTGGGCTAGGCTAATTTGGAATTATGTGCCATTGAGCCATTTTGAAACCCCGGGGCTTGGTTAACTGAAAAACATTAGCTAATGCTAGCTAGCATGTGACTGTAATGTAGGGTGACCAAGCATCTGTTTTTCCCTGGACATGTCCATTTTTCACATCCTGTCGTGGCCGTCTGATTTTTAAAAAAAAATAAAATGTATTTATTTATTTATTAGATTTATTCACTTCATTAGCTTTTATTGGGCCATTAAATTGAGTGGCTCTCTTAGCTCTCTGTACACTCAGAAGGAGCGAGCAGACACAGTCGGTCAGCCTGCAACATGCCGAAGCGCAAATGCACATTTATCGATGACTTGTACAAGAAATTCCCCGCTTTTAGTCCCGGTCAAGACAAGTGGGAGGCCATGTGCACAGTGTACAAAGCAGGCACATATGTTTCAGTGTCCAGTGGGGGTGCCAGGGACCTCAAAGCTCAACAGGACACCAAAAAACATTAAAAAGCTTTGCCAGGTGAGAGTAGCTCAATGTCGATAGTGGCCCAGTGTTGGGGAGTAACAGATTACATGTACCGGAGTTATGTAATCAGAGTACAAATTATGAGTAACTGTATTCAGTTACAGTTACTGTTTCCATGAGTGGTAATTGGATTACAGTTACACTGCTGAAATAAATGGATTACATGGCGGTATTTTCCTGTTTTCACATTTGGGCTATATCCCTTTTTTTTTTTTTTTTTTTTTGGTAATTCCACTCATTGCCGGACACTAAACCAAGACTAAAACCAGGTCTAAACTAGATCTAAACCAGGTCTAAACAAGGACTAAACCAGGACTAAAACCAGGACTAAACCAGGACTAAAACCAGGACTAAAAGCAGGACTAAACCAGGACTAAAACCAGGACTAAAACCAGGACTAAACCAGGACTAAAACCAGGACTAAAACCAGATCTAAACTAGATCTAAACCAGGACTAAACCAGGACTAAAACCAGGACTAAACCAGGACTAAAACCAGATCTAAATTAGATCTAAACCAGGACTAAACCAGGACTAAAACCAGGTCTAAACTAGATCTAAACCAGGTCTAAACTAGATCTAAACCAGGTCTAAACCAAAACTAAACCAGGACTAAAACCAGATCTAAACTAGATCTAAACCAGGACTAAAACCAGGTCTAAACCTGCACTAAACCAGGACTAAACCAGAACTAAAACAGGTCTAAAACAGGTCTAAACCAGGACTAAACCAGGACTAAACCAGGACGAAAACCAGGACTAAAACCAGATCTAAACTAGATCTAAACCAGGATTAAACCAGGACTAAAACCAGACCTAAACTAGATCTAAACCAGGACTAAAACCAGGTCTAAACTAGATCTAAACCAGGTCTAAACCAGGACTAAACCAGGACTAAAGCCAGGACTAAAACCAGGACTAAAACCAGATCTAAACTAGATCTAAACCAGGATTAAACCAGGTCTAAAACAGGACTAAAACAGGTCTAAAACAGGTTTAAAACAGGTCTAAAACAGGTTTAAACCAGGACTAAAACCAGATCTAAACTAGATATAAACCAGGACTAAAACCAGGATTTAACAGGACTAAATCATGCTGCGTGGATGTGTTTCCTCTTCTTCTATCAATAATATTTTTAATTTGGTTCAGTAAAGTCTGGGCTTTTCATTTTCTTTTAGCAGACAACAGTCTTATGTTAGGATATCCTCGTCTTTGTTTCTCTACAGCAAACCAAGTAATCCAAAGTATTCAGATTACGTTACTCACTTTAAATAATTTAATGGATTATGTTACAAACTACATTTTGGTGTATGTAATCTGTAGGGGAATACATTTTAAAAGTAACCTTCCCAACACTGACAAGGCCCCCCCCCCCCCCCCCCCCCCCCCCCCCGTACGGTGTCCTGGTTTTGACAAACAGAAATATGGTCACCCTACTGTAATGTTACTTGAGAGAGTCTTGGTTAATAGCACAAATCATCTCACCTGTTCCACTTCCAACTGAATCAGCTCTTTGCGTTCAGACAGTGTTGAAATAAAACTCTAAAGTCTAATAAAGTCTCAGACAGAGCAGTGCCTACAGTTAGCATTACACCCCCAATGTTAATGATACAAGTATCGATATAAAGTAGTAATCTGGACAAGTTTTTGAAGCTTCTCAGTCCAATACCTTCAGATTGATACTTATGAAACTTACCTTCCCGCACAGTATTAATAATGCTATAACAGTATTTTTTTTGCCAGTGGAAAGGAAAAATTATTTATATTTGTGAGGTTGTGAGGTATTACAATACAAACTCATGTAGATATAAAGTAAATGAATGTATTTAATCTCAAATGGTTAAAACAAAAATTATATGGAATAAAATTATTTTTGACACTGATCAGAAGGTTGGCGGTTCGAATCCTACTCTCAACATAAACATCACCAGGTGAACGGTCAGATTCACTGACCCACAGGTTAGCGGTGTGATTCCAGCTCTCATGAATGCTGTCGAGACACTTAACCCACCTTGCCCCCAGTGTCTGCGTACACTGCTGTGTAAATGGGTGAGTGGTTCCTTGATGTAAAGCACTTTGATTGCCTTGAAGGTTCATTTACACCATTTGCCCCATGTGCCTAATAACAAACATTGAAACATACACTAAAAACCTTCATTATCTAATATTTTTTCTCCATCACATTTTACATATTAATTCATTTCATTTTGCATATGAAACCATATAATGAATAAAAAGAGGAATTATTGTAGCTTGATTTAAGATTATTGTAGCTTGATTTAAGAGTTAAGTGATATGGCGATAAAAAATAACCGTGCAAGTTACTGAGGGTTACTTATTCCATTTATTACAGTTCTATGCTCGATCACCCACTCCCCCTATTGGTCAGCTCTGTAAGGCCCTGACTGAGTGACAAGTGGATTTAACCAATCACAGTGAAGTATCATCTAGAGACAGCAGATGGCTTTAAAGATGCACTATGCAATTTTTTTGGTTGGGGGTCCGTCACTTTCTTGTTTGTATGGATATGTCATTGCTCTGCCTGGAATGTTCCACATGACCTTAAACAGCTTTACCTTACATTTATTAGATTACAGGTGGTTTTATTGCTCAGAAATGCCTAGAAAAACTGGTATTCTCACTGTGAGTGGGTTTGTCTCTCCACAGATCTGGCCTGTAACTTGGTCTGATTTGGTCTCCGTGAAGATAGAAAGGTTTAATACCACACTGTGAAACCTTCCAGACAAAGCAATACATTTGCATGAAGAAAAGCATTTGACAGACTGTCCATTAGAAATGTTACACAATGCACCTTTAATTACAGACGGAATAAAGATAGTGTGCGTGAATCTTGATGAAACTGAATCTGTGACTGGCTCTAAGAAAACCGTGATATTATTATTTTTTACATAGCGCCCAGTCCTAATAGCTTTACAAAGGCAAACCACATGTCTCCATAGACAAAAGGGGTCAAAGGGAGAGTCTCCTTCCCTGAAAACACTCGTTTGACTTTGGAGAAGGTCCTGTGATATTTACAGAGCTCCCTTTATTTTTACACGGCTGGATCCTTACATAAGACTGTCTCTGTGTCTCAGTAAATCACTCCCTCGGGCACTGTCATTAGAATCATCCCCAGTCCCCACATCGCGCATCCGTCCCATGTGCCAATGTGAGAAGACAGTTCCACTTTGAGGATTTCTGCTGCCAAAAATAAGAGAAAAAAAGGACGTGTGATGGGTGGGCTGTGTTTACCAACTGTGGATGACATTGCTGGGACCGTGATTTGGGCAGTGGAGCAGGTGATAGTACCAGCCACACACACACACACACACACTGGGTGCTTTTTGGGGACATCACATTGACTTCTATTCATTTGCTGGAGACAGATCTTAACCTTAACCATAGGCACTACTTGTGTAACCCTAACCTTAACCCTCACCTTAATCTATTTTAACCAATTTAAACTTTAGAATATGCTGCTGATGTAATAATAAAAGATTTATGTCATGGGGACCTGATGCCCCCATAAAATAAGTAGGACACATGAATTAAGTGTGAAGGCAGATTTAAGTTTTCACATTGTTTTAAATACACACTCACACACATGCACACAAATGCACACATGCACACACACAGACACAAGTTGGGGTTTCAACCTTCTTGAGAACATTACATTGACTTATATTCATTTCCTGGAAAACAACCCTCACCTTAACCATAGTCACATACTTGCCTAAACTTAACCTCAGTCTTAACTTAAACCCTAACCTCAACCTTAACCTATTTTAACCCATGTCTGAACTTAAAATTATGTTGTCCATTCTATAATAGATCATAAAGGAAGCAGGTCCCCCCCCCTCACACACACACACACACACACACACAGACACTGCCTAGTCGCCACCTCAGCCATCACAGTGAATGATGTCAGTCAAATTAATTGCTGTTCCCATCCCGTGGCACGCTTGAGGAGGTTTCACAGTAGCAAGGACGAGGCCCGAGACCCACAGACAGCGAGCTTTAAAGGGCGACTGTCTTTGTTTACAATGAAACACCACAACTCTGTCAGTTCAATCCATTTTACATCTCTATTGAAAAAATGTAACAGGCAAGCACTGTATTAAGGTTAAGGAACTAGTTATTTTGTTAAAGGTCTACTGTGTAACTTTTCTATTGGAGGAATACACTTGGTAATCACAGTGGAAACAGATTAAAGGTCTGATCTATGATGAAGCAAGAATTCCTGTTTTGGGGTTAGGGGAGAGGGTTGGCTTTTGAGCAATGAAACAGCTGTAATTTAAAAAAAAAAATGCAATGTAGTTACTATGTTCAATGCCCTACTGTGGAACCTTCCAGGCAAAGAAATAACATCTCTTTGGAGATAAGCAAATCACCGGCCCTGCACCTTAGAAGTTACATAGAAGTGACTTTTATGAGCTTTTGACGATGTTATATTGTTGTTCCCTAGCCATAATCATAATCTCAGAGTAGATTCATGCATGTGTAGGTAATTATGTATTGTCCGGCACAAGTTAGAAAATGTCTGCTTTCACCTCCTCCCATCTCCGCCCACTGCTCTGTATTTGCAATTATTAAAAAACTAAATCTAACTCTGAAATGCTTTAGCCGCTTTTAAACAGTTACAACACAAATGAAAATCTGCTGCATGTCACTGTGAAGAGGTCCTGTCTTCATAGAAACACTAACTGAAATGGTGATGACTTGATCCACGCTCGGACCTGTGACCTTAGTTGTTTAGTTGTGGTGTCCTTTGGCAAAACACGTCACATTGCCTGCATGTGAATGTCATATGTGAGTGACTGAAAACATTGTGCATAAAATTGTTAATGGTCACAAAAATCACTGTTACACTGATGGATCTGATGGATCATAATCTGTTTAGCCATTTTTGTTCTGATTTCATTCGGGAGGGACATTTTGGGCTTGTTTTAGTTTCTTTTCTTTTTTTTTTTTTTTTTTTCTTTTTTTTGCTGTTTGTTTCCCCTGTGATTCATCATAGAGTTGAGCTGTCACAAATGTACCTGTGCTCTCATATCTCTGTATTATGTAGGTAACATTTAAGAACATCTTAAAGCAGACCAATTATGTAAAATTGACTTTTTAGAGCTTTGTTGTATTTGGATGTTTGAGCAATCTTTAATCAGTCATTTTCAAGACACCATATTGATGATCAATCCCCATTTTTACCGCCAGTATATGCCCACTGCTCGATATTTATTTTCTCTTGGCAGTGTTGCGTTGTCATTTTGGTACAAATGGAAAAAAAATAGCTGCTGCTCGTTAGCATGATCTGCAGCTGTCCATATTTTAGATTAATATTGTGATTTAAAATGTGCAAAATATAACATATAAAAAATATAAATAACACATCCACGGGTGTCAAGCACAAATCTTCTGTAAATTATTTGTGACACAAACAAGTGTAATCTTATATAGTACCATTAAGTGTCATTGCCCATTCATCACTCAGTATGTTTTGTAAGAGTCACACAAATCTACCGTCTCTGTGACTTTATCCACAGCCCCTCCCAAACATCTGATCAGATTATGCAATGTCAAAGTTTCAACCCCAGGAGCAAGACTTCAATCAGGATGAAAAGATACTTGATTTGAAAGGCAAGATGGGGAAAGACAGACGAGTCCAAGACAGTTCACATCTTTAATATTCAGGCCTATTCACTGCTCCAGTTTCGGGGTTTTACTTCCTTAATTACAGCAATACATCACAAAGCTGGATAGACATGTGGATGTTAACATTAAGAGTTAAGTTTTGGCTATGAGACCCATTCGATTTATGTGGGGTAGTGCAGTGTGAAAGGCACTCAGGGAGTTTGAGATCCAGAGGTCAATGGCATAAAACCAGTCACTGACAACCATGATAAGATTAAAAGTATGAATCCTTTTCAACAATGCACAAGGTTCAACCACTAAACCAGAACCAAAATTTCTCTTTTTTTGTCACAGCAGAATTGTCATAGCAATTTTTAGATATCCGGTTTTAACATAACAGATAAGAGGATATGAACATAGCTCTATATATTCATCGCAGAGAGGAACACTTAAATTAACTTAACCATTACATTTGCTTATTGTAGAAAATGAATTAAGGTTCAGCATACCTGCAAATAAAATAATAAATAAATACAATATAACAATAATTAAACTATAAAATGTAATTGTGTGCATTAGATATAGTACATATAGGGTGAAATGTATTATGGAAAATGTTATTTTTTATTGCTGAAATAAATGAAAAACTAAAAAACACAGTATAATATGAAAATATACAGTATATTTGCTTTGAATTGATATAATGAATCTCATTTTCTTTTAGTAATAATTTAGTTTTAAGTAAAGAAGTAAATCTAACAATTGAAAGCTACTTTTCTGACTGGCATGTTTTTGTGGGACACAGAGGAGTGCTGCAGGGGTAAAATTTGATCATGTGAAAGCATCGCAGAGTCAGAGGTCTTTAGGTTTATTCACATTGAACAATAAAGGTTGAGAGCTGAACAAGGCCACTGTGAAATCTGATGATACACAGTAATTGGGCCCTGTAGGTATAATTCGAGATCATCTAATGAAGTTGAATAATAATATAATATTATTAGATTTTCTCTCTTCAGATGTTCAGATGCATTTGGAGCTTATATATATATATATATATATATATATATATATATATATATATATATATATATATATATATATATATATATATATATATATATATATATAGTATGTAGTCAATCAAATTTTTATATAACACTTTTCCACATTCAAGGTAGGCACTCAAAGCACTTTACATCGGGGCGCCACTCACCCATTCACACACACATTCACACACCAACAGCATTCATCTGTGGGAGTTGGAATCAGACCAGCCAACCTGTGGGTCAATGGATCTGATCACTCAACCAACAGTGTTTATGTCAAGAGCCAGATTCAAACCACCAACCTTCACATTAGTGGACAAATGTTCTACCAATTGAGCTACTGTCACCCATTAAAACCAAAAACAGACAAACAGTTTAAAGTGTAAAAACTGTTCTTAAAAGAGAATTTCTGTTTCATGTAGACTCAAATAATGCTCATGAACAATCCATAGGCTTAGGCAAACATTCTCTCTCACATCTGTTTTATTGTAACACATTTTACTGAATGCTAACTGTGATTGAATCTGACAGTATAGACATTACTTAATATTATCAAACAAAATAAAAAACTGATATTAAATAATATTTTACATATCATTACAATAGATAAATGTATGTATATTAAAGGGCCCATCTTACACTATTTACTGATCTATGTTATAATGTTTCCTCATCACAAACATACCTGGAGTTTTCATTCGTACATGTTTAACATACAATCCCTGCATATTTAGGCTGAGTTCTTCCCTCAAAAAGAAAAAAAAATCAGTTCCAATTGTGATGTCATGTGGTAGTACAGGAAGTGCTCGATTGTACTTTTAAACTTCATATGCCTTCATTGAAATCATGTGGTTAATTTCAGCCCTGGAATTGCCAATCTCTACTGAACTAAAGGTAAAAGAGAGTTGTTAATTTGAAAACTTCATAACATCACAAGGTGGAGCAGAGCATTTTGACCTTTGGAGATAGAGACTAATAGAGAAGAGACTAATAGTGAAGGACACTCAAACTTGTGTGAATAACAAAAACAACTCCAGGTATGTTTGTAATGAGGTAACATTATAACAGGGCTTTATGGCGCACAAGAGTCAAATTTGCACAATATAGGAGATTTAATTAAAGACAAAACTGTTCAGCCCCCTTAAAAATTACAAACAAATAACAGTCATTTTGTCATTTTGACCCCTATTTATAGAGCTGTCAGCGTCATTAGTGTTTCTGAAAAGAAGTTTGTGCAGCAGGACAACGGTGCTTCTTGAGTAAAGTTTCAGAAGACAAGGTAAACTTAGAGCACAATGGAAAATCAAGGCAGCATAAATATTTATTGCTCACACAGACAGTTGTAAACATTCTTCACAGTTCATCCAAGCACTCAACTCTGACCTAACCCCCTCTCTCTGTGTCCTTATCTGTTATCTTAATTTCCATTTCACAGCATGGCCCTGCCCAGTTTGTGTGTGGATTCCCCTCAAAACACACTGGCTGTCATTGACCTCAACCTGACCTCATTATGTAGTACAGCAAAGTCAACTAGCATATCACCTTAATATATATATCTTACTTTACGCAAAAATTTACTCTTGTGAGCTTTAAGTCATGTTATAATACTGTTTCCTCATCACAGACATACGTGGAGTGTGTTTTGTTTCTCGTTTGTAATCCTGGTTTATTAGTTTAATTTCCAAAGCTCCAAGTGCTCTGTTCCACCTTGTGATATTATGTAGTAATAGTTTCCAAGCTAACAGCTACTTTTTACTTTACTTCCTGTATTAAAAGATGACATCGCAAAGTGGAACAGAGCGTTTACCGTTTGAGAGAAGAACTCAGCCTAAATATGCAGGATTTCTGTGTTAAACATTTGTGAATGAAACAAAACACAAGTTCAGGTCTGCTTGTAATGAGGAAACAACATTACAACATAGATCAGAAAATGTAGTAATATGGGCCCTTTAATGTCTTTTGGTGCACTTTGAGCTTTTTGGACATGTTTTTCCAATGTCATTTTTAACTACAAATGTCAAATAAACTAAACTAACTTAATTAACACTGGGCCATTTTTTTATTATTATTATTAAATTAGTTGACTAGTCAAACAATTATTTCTATTTCTGTTTTTTTGTTATTTAGATTTTTATAATGCATCTGTTTAATATGTCTTATAAAAACCTCTTTGCATATGCATTTTAGAGTCTGTACAGTCCAGATAACAATGACAATTACCTAAATACACTTACAAAGATTTTTTTTTATTGTTGACCTGTAACGATTAGTCGATAAATCGTTGCAGCCATAGTACAGTCGCCATTTTCCCTCTCTTGCTTTCTCTCCATCCTCTCTGTCTCCCTCTCTCTCCCCCTCTCTGTACTTTGCTAATTTGGAATGTAACAAACATACTGTGCCATCCTGAATGGACACCACTGACACCAAACCCCATCCGGAGCTGTAATACGAGGCCGCTTTTGTGATTTGACCTGAAAAAACACAGGTAAAGTGTAAGGAGACTTGCTGAGTTTGTGAAATGTAACGCTCTGTACAGTAACATTTGCACTCAGAGCTGGAGTTAAGGACATTAGAGTCACTGTGAATGTTTTAGCAAGCGTTTTTGGGGTACATTTGCTGCAAACCACAGCTAAGCCCACAGGGTAACCGCAGTAATGTTGGCGAGAGCAGAAACAAGCCACGAACCACCAAGAAAGTGGAATATTTGAATTATTTAGTATACTGATTAGCTTCAAAATCACTTAAAGGGCACGTATTACGTTGTTTTGTGTTATAAAATTGTTTCCTCATCAAAAACATACCTGGAGTTGTGTTTTGTTTCATTCACACGTTTAAAACACAGACCCTGCATAGTTATGCTTCTCTCAAACTGAAAACATTCTGTTCCATCTTGTGATGTAGTAATACAGAAGTGCTCCACTGTGTTTTTAAACTTGATACACATTCACTAGAATCATTTGGATCATTTCATCTCTGGATTTGCCCATTTGTTCTTAACAAAAGGTAAAAGGTAGCTGTTAACTTCCATCACATGACATCACAAAGCAGTACACAGCATTCTGAGCTTTGGAGATGTTGACAGACTAATAATGCATTGTAACTCAAACTTGTTTGAAAACACACACAAAACTCAACTCTGCATATGTTTTTGATGAAGCAACAACATTATAAAATGGCTTAAAGCTCAAGAGTAAATTTTGCATAATATAGGAGCTTTAATGAATTAAAGAGCTGATCCACACAACCATGAGCCTTATGCGTGGTACAGAATCAAAACTAGCCAATTATAAAGGACAGACTTTGTAACAACAATTCACTGTCATTAATTGTTAGCTCTTCAGATAGTTCACGACTCATAAATCAAAAGAAACCATAAAAATGTTGACAGGAGTCTGTCTAATTTTCATTTGTGGTTAAAAAGTGAATAAATAAATAAATTAATTAATTCATTCATTCATTAAAGCAGCAATTATGGACAGATTAGTCAGAAAAAAGTCTTAGTAACATACACTGACATATACAGTGTTTAGGCACAAAAGATGATTACTGTAATATCAGGTTATATGGTTTTGAATTACTTATATAATGAAATGAACATGATGCACCACAAAGATCCAATGGTATAGTATTCATATATAAAACAGGGCTGTAGATGCAGTAGACCATGAAAAATGTCCAGTTAGTCATATAGTTTTAAACATAAACATTGTTGGTGAGAAGGAAAACAAAAGACCCGCAAAGTGAAATGTTTTCATTATTTACTTTAATTAGTAAACAGATGGTCTAACATAAGTTAATAAATTAAAGCTTTGTTTTAGAAGCACAACAGTCCAAGCAAGACAACACAAGTCAAACCTTTGAGTCTGTTAAAAGAGATCATCAGTGGCTGTTTATGAAAAATACAACAGTAAGGAGAGACACATCCGTAAAACCACTCTGAGGCTGCAGCATAGGAATTATTCAGCAGGTGTCTGTTGACTGGACCTGAAGTTATGATCGTCTGACATGTATTTGACTTCTCTGACAGGACAAGACTACAGCCCCCAAAGCATGTTAGCTCTGTACAAACATGATGTCTGCTGATGCTAGAGCTTGTCTTGAAGACCTCAAGAAGTGAAACAATGAGTAATGTTACTATTTGCAGGTGTGTTGTTGCACTGAAGCTGCTGCGACTGGAGGATCTTGTTTTGACAGAGTGTGTGTGTTTGTGTGTGCTGTGTGTATGTGTGTGATGCTACTAAAGAGAGCAGCGTCTGGTAGCATCAGGCTGCCCATTCAGAGGACTGTCCCTCCCAGGCTGTGCTCCTCCTGATTTCAGGGGAAAAAATATAACTACGTCTCCAGACCCTCGTTTCACTCAGAGGGGAGTCCTCAGCTTGTGGGGACTTGTGTGGGGATAGCTTCCTCACAGTGCATGCAGGCTGCCTCCCCTGATACAATGTGGGGAAAGGAAAGGACTGGCCCTGTTTAGGGAGAGCCAGAGCAGCCGCAGGAGCTTGGACTCTTCTCAGGGATGAGTCAGGAATGTCTGAGTCACTTCTTGTTCAGGCTGACTGACTCCATGTTGTTTGCTCCTGGATGGAGTTTGTGGCAGCCCAGCAGTATGGCAAAGGCCTTGCGGAAGTCAGCATTAAAGGCATAAATGATGGGATTGAGGGAGGAGTTTGCCCAGCCAAACCACACAAACACATCAAAGGTGGTGGGGCTGATGCAGGGGAACGCCTCTGCTCCTTCACTGGACTTCTCACAGAATGGAACCATGCAGTTGAGGATGAAGAATGGCAGCCAACAGCACACAAACACTCCCATGATAACAGACAGTGTCTTCAGCACCTTGGTCTCTTTCTTAAAAGTCACTTTAAAGGAGCTCTCAGACTCTGTGATACTTGAACCTCGGCCCATGCTGTCGTGCCTGTTTTTGGCACTTTCGGCGGCTCTCTCCAGTGCAGAAATCCTTCGAATCTGCCTGTGTGCAATGCGGTAGATTTGAGTGTATGTGATAATCATGATTATGACAGGAATGTAAAAACTAATGAGTGAGGTGGAGATGGCGTAGGTCCTGTTTAAGCTCGAGTCACAGTTTTCTGGGGCTTGGAAAGAAGAAGTACCATTTGATCCCAGAGTGGACCCAGAAACCGAGGTGTAAGATTGAGTTTGGGCCTTGTGCCAGTTCAGTTGTACCGGGATGAAGGAAATTAGAACAGACAGTGTCCAGGCAACGCTGATCATTACATAGGCCACTTTTGGTGTCATCTTCCTCTCGTACCGGAAAGGGCTAGAAATGGCCCAGTAGCGGTCAAGACTAATCACGCACAAGTTCAAAATGGATGCCGTGGAGCACATAATGTCAAAAGCCACCCAAGTATCACAAAACGAGCCAAATGGCCAAAACCCAGCAATTTCTGCCACAGCTTTCCAGGGCATCACCAAAATCGCCACTAGCAGGTCAGACACGGCCAGAGAGATCACAAAGAAGTTAGTCACTTTAGTGCGAAGGTGGCGAAACTTCGTAACAGCAGCACAGACTAAGGTATTTCCCAACAGCGTGGTGAGGATGAGGAGAGACAAAAAACATCCTGTTAAAACTCTGCTTGGAGGTGCCTCATCCAGAAAGCCGCTGTCAATGACTGTGCTGTAGTTCTGGACATCCATTATAAGTGGCTTTGGAGGCGAAGTTTACAGGGGCCACATCACATCAAAGAGACAGCACCAGGAGGACACGCGCTCCTGTTGTCTCTGCCTGTTCACACTCCATCATCGTCTCTTAAAATGTGAGCATAGTGTTGAAGACAATCCACACCTCTCTTCATTTCCAGGACGCTGGCAGTCCTCCGTGTTGTGGCTGGACATGAACTTTATAGTAGTCGGAGTGCGTGATTTCAGGGATCCTCTTCGAAGTCACTGCTGGCCCTAAGGAGCAAAGAAATAAATTACATAACGATGACTATATCTGTGTTTGTTTAAAATAATGTCAAAATAGGACATGCAGTTTCTCCACCTGTGCACGGCGGTATTAACTAATAAAAAGCATTACTACAATCATCCCAGCACGCAAAGCTACACAGTTAAATCTTCGTTTTACTCACCATATCTAGGCTTATGGTGTAGCTTGAGTAAATGACAACAAATCCAGTCATCGTATCCATTTGAACTCCATTGCGTAAAGTCCAGGCAAAGTGCATCCACCGTCCCGTCAATAACACAACAGTGGGACTGCAACGAGCATCTCAATATCAGAAATGAAAAAAATAAACGTGGTTGGTTCAAATGTCACTCACATGTGGCAGCGCCGCTCGCCCTGCTCCGCGCAGAGCCAGAGCGCGTCTGTGACCTAAGCCAGGAGACTGCGCGCGGCTCACGTTGACCCATTCACGAAAAATGAGGTAGCTCTCTCAAAGCATGTGATCGCAACCCGTCGGCGACTAATTGTCCTCCTATAGCTGAAAAGGAACACTTCACATGATTTAAAATACACATCTAACACTCGCTTCTTTACATTGAGATATAAATGACAAAATTAAGGAAATCCCATTTTCGTCTTTCTGCTATTTGAGCTCAACTTGTTTAATTAAGCAGAGCAGAAGGTTACAACTGAATCAGGGTCAGTCAAACGCACAGTTACGTGTCACTGGGGCCACCTAACGGATGAGGATGAGTATTGCATTAGTGATGAAGACCTGCGTAAACATGCCTGTCAGGACATTTTCCATTCCCGTAATATTTGAGGCGTACATTTGTTACCTTGCTCCCAAATAATTCAATTAATATAAAACAAGCACATCACCTATTTTAAAGGAGGCACTGTCATTATGAGCCAGATGATGATTTAAAGGTGCATTGTATAACTTTTCTAATGGAGGGTCCTTCAAATTATTTTCTTCATGGAGATGTTAATTTTATTGCTTTGTTTGAAATGTTCCACAGTTTGGCATTAAACCTTTCTAATCATCATGGAGCCCAAATGACTAAATAAGACCAAATAAGACCAAGTTACATGTCAGATCTGTGGAGAAGCAACCCAGTCACAGTCAGAATGCCTGTTTTTCTAGGTATTTTTGCACAATAAAACCACCTGTAATTGAATAAATGTAAGGTAGAGCTGTTTAATGTGGAACGTTCCGGGCAGAGGAATGACATATTCATAGAAACAAGTAAACAACAGACATCTTGGCAAAAGTTACATAGTACACCTTTAATATGGAAAATCCCACTTCAGTAAACAATATAATAAATATTTATGAGGCCACAAAAAAAGTAAAACAAATAGAATGCAAGGTGCACATTTCCTTGGTGCCTATCATGGGAATCTTCAAATCAACAAAACAATAAGCAATAGTGACAGATCTATGACAAATCACTTACTGTGCTCTGTTTCATGTGGAGACCAAAGTCACCTTGAACTGCAGCTCGTGCCTCTCCTGAGTCCTGACTTACGAATGAATCGTGCACAGCTTGTAAAAATAAAATCTGTAATAATATCGCAGCATATACTACCCCCATGCAGTCTCTTTTTCATCTCAAGCTGCTTTTGCAATGATGGGACTTAGAACAATGCTGACATGCCATCTGTCAGACATATAGACTTAAGGATATTTGGGGCAAAAATAGCAACCTTACAGCCAGGTACAAACAGAAATCTGCAATGTTAAGGACATGCTACATTATGCTAAATTGATTCTTGTGAGCTTTATGCCATGTTATAACCTTGTTACCTCATAAAAAGCATACCTGGAGTTGTTTCAGTCACACATGCTTGAGCACCCCTTTATTATTAGTCTGTCTACATCTCTAAAGCTCCAAATGCTCTATTCCACTTTGTGATGTCGTGTAGTTTCAAGTGAGCAGCCATCCTTTGCCTTCATTTCAGTAGAGATGGGGAATTCCAGGGCTGAAATCATTCAAATAATTCTAATGAAGATGTATGGAGTTTAAAAACACAATGGAGCAGTCCCTGTATCACCGCATGACATCACAAGGTGGAACGTAGAGTGTTTTCGGCTTGAGAGAAGAACTGATCTCCAGGTATGTTTGCGATGAGGAAACAACATTATAATGTAGATCAGAAAATATTGTAATATGGGCCCTTTAAGAGGTAAGGAAACAACAGTATTTCTTTATAACAAGTGAGTGTGAACTGAAAGACTAAAATACAAATGCAAAAATTGTGGGTCAGAGTGTGATGTGTAATTGTGGTTGTGTTGCTCAAAACAGGAAATGATTAAACTTGTGACAAATTCTGCATATGTGGAGTGAATGTATAATGGTGGATGGTCTGTGTGTGAAGAGCAGTATGAATAAGATCCATATAAGACAACATGCATCATCTTGGAAAATGCATCTACATATCATTATTATTACATCATCAGATTCTTGTGTTTGTAATTCAGTGATCTGTGTTATTTGCTGTGAATGTGATGAACTCTCAAAGACTTTAAGGTGCACTGTGTAACTTTTCCGGTTGAGGGTCCGCCATCTGCTTGTCTCCATTGTGATGTTATTGCTTTGTTTTGGATGTGCCACAGTTTTTATTACTTTACATGTGTTCTTATTTCTCAAAACTACCTCAAAAACATGTGTTATTACTACAAGCAGGTTGAGTTCTCCTTAAATCTGACCTGTAAATTGGCCTGGTGATGTGGACTGCTTGTCTCCATGGAGATAGTTAAATTAAATGCCATTCTGTACTGTATACCTTTTCAGGAAATACCACACGGAGTAAAGCAAGTGGTGGACCCTCTACCAGAAAAGTTACACAGTGCACCAAACTTTGAGCTAATGGACCATCCATACAAATAAATAAACAAACTGCAGTTTTGTTTGTAGTTCCCTTGTAAGCTACAGAAAGCAATGTCCTGTGACAAGCTGGTCAATCTCACAAATCATTGTATAATCTGTGACACATTACAAAATACAAACATAAAATGGTCCTTTTTTATTTGATCTTGTACAGAGTGAGAGTGTACAGAAGAGCTTTGGATCTTTCACAATATTGGCTTGTGACCCCTTGTGGCTGGATTAGCAAACAGCAAATATAAAATGACTAAAGTGTACATGCCCCCTCGCCTACAACTATCCACCTGACATCAGATATTGCCAACAAACTAGATTTAATTTCTGAATAATGTTTAATCTTTCTCTGTTCACATTTTAGAGGGGGACAGTGTGTCTTTTCCCTTGGACTGACATCAAAGCTGGAGAGAGGTCAAGAGGTGGTAGGTTGTAGGTCAAACCCTGGGGTGCATCATACTTCACAGCGTCTCTTCTTCACCTGCCTCTCACCTGCCTCTCACCTGCCTCTCACCTGCTCTAAGGTCAGACTGTTCAAAGGAGCAGACGTCTGTTCTCTTCCGATTAAAGAAGTTAACTCATTTTTAGCCAATATATATACAATTTTACTGTCACAGGAAATTCCGTGCTCTTCTGTGTTTACTAAACTCTGACTTCACACTCAACAGTATATTTAGGTGTTTTTGCAAACAGGAAGCCAGTGATGCTACTGTGTGATGTATGGTTGTCTCTATTAAAGGAAGTTGTTAGTTTGAATTCATACATGTTGGAAAAAGCGTAAAATTGGTCTGAGGATTGTCACCATCACGGTCATGGAAATGAATAGAAGACAAAATCATCATTTATAAAATAAAAAAATTTTAAAAAGCAGGATTTCTAAGTGTAATTGTTCATTATTATTTTAACAGTTGTTTTTTTTTGTTTTTTTGTTTTTTTTAAAGATTAAAATAATGCACTACTGCCGTTCGTTCTTAAATGTTTTGTTTTCAGAAAGGTAAAAATTGGGTTCCAGATAATGATAAGTGAGTTGTCACGAACATGAACATGAAAGTGCTTTGTATCTGTGGTGTAGCTTTAGGGGCTATCTGTTCGACCAACTGTGTATACTATAATCGTGTTATACTATATTCAACCAAATTCTTGTAATTAAAAAAATATATATATTGAATATATTGTATCTGTTTATCTATGTATCTATTTTAATGCATGTAGCACACTTAAAATCACACTGTTAATTTTTTTTGTGAGTTTTTGGGAATATTTACATTTACAGTTTGCTGAACATTTTTATCTAACTGTAGTGGTTTTCTATCGAAGTGTAAAAGTACTTTTTACTCATCTCGCTCAAACAGGAAGTCCTTTATTAAGATCAATGACTCACCATCACTGTGCCTTACACACAGATACACTTTCATGAAAAGTCCGAGGTTTAATTTTAGGTCATATATTAACCAAGTTACACACAGTTAACCACAGAGATGGAATAATAGGGCTATGTCACCTTGTGCATGACGTCAGTCGCTTTGGGTCAAAACTGTAACACAGGACTTTAACTTCCAAAATGTCTTAACATTAAAGGTGCACTGTGTTACTTTTTTGGGGGCCTGTCACCTGCTTGTTTCTATGGATATGCCATTGCTCTGCTTAGAATGTTCCATAATATAGCATTAAGCAGCTCTGCCTTACATTTGTTTAATTACAGGTGGTTTTATTGCTCAAAAATAAATAGAAAAACAGGTGTTCTGACTGCGAGCAGGGTTGCCTCTCCACAGATCTGACCTGTAACTTCATCTGGTTTGGTCTCCATGAAGATAGAAAGGTTTAATACCATACTGTGAAACATCCTGGACAAAGCAATAACATTTCCATGAAGAAAAGCATTTGACGGACCCTCCATCAGAAAAGTTACATAATGTGAGAGTGACATTTTGTGAGTGTGATTTTTTCTCGTCAAAATTATTCCTTTATTTATGTTTTAGGTTAGGAACTGGCATAGCTCTGTCCTCCTTTGTTTTAGCAATAATACAGTTAAAATTAAAATATTATCTTGAATGGGAAAAAGTTCTTACAAAATCCTTTACAGCAGTAAGGACTCATTTGCCTGAAGTTTTCAACTCCTGTTTTATTTTTTCCTGCACATAACAATTCAAAATCTAAAAGTAGACAAACATTACATCACCCTTTTTGGCTTCAGAATTTCATAACATCATATGATGTTAACACCATGTTGTGTTCATGTTCTAAAATGTGATGTGATGGGCAGGGGTCTAACGTTGAACTACTTTATTTATTTAAAAAATGGCTCCACAAACTTGCACAGTCAGTCTATAGGCTTAAAGTCTTGCTGCATGGTAGCTAAATTGTCTAAACAGCACAAATACCAGGGCCTGTGTGGTTTACCTGAGCGTTGTGAGATTCCCAGATCTGACAGTTTGCTTATCTACTTCTTCCAATCTCTCGCCCCCATTTCATGCTACACTATTGTTTATTATTGTATGCATGTATGTAAGTATAAAGCTTTCATGTCAACCCCCAAAATTTAACTTTGTGCCAGTTTTTGTTTCATGTGGACATACCCAGTGCAGATATATTAACCATTAACTAGATCAACAATCTGACAGTTAATTCAACCACAGAATTCTGACTTGTCCTCCAGCTCAGTTGCTATTTTCTGATCTATTTATAATGTTATTTCCTCATCAAAATCATGGAGTTGTATTTTGTCTCATTCAAATCACATCAAAATTTATCACACAAACCTTACATATTTAGGCTCAAATGCAAAACACTCTGTTCCGCCATGTGGCGTCATGTGCTCCACTGTGTTTTTAAATTACATACACCATCACTAGAATAATTTTTATAATTTCAGCCCTTGAATTGTTGACCTTTACTGAACAACTGGTAAAAAAACAGATAAACATTAACTGTAATACTACAGCTTTGTTACCTCGCAAGGTGGAACAGAGCATTTTGAGCTTTGGAGATGTAGACAGACTAATAATAAAGGGTTACTCAAACATGTGTGAGTGAAACTAAACACAACTCCAGGTATGTTTTTCATAGAGATAACAACATTGTAACATGACATAAAGCTCACAAAAATCAATTTTGTGTAATCAAGGACCTATAACACTTTTCCTTCTGCATTGTGGAAATGCTCTGCCCCTGTGTTATACTATGTTGTGTCATATTCTTACTTCAACTTGGTTCACCTGAAACCTTGCTCAAAACATATCTTTCCATTAGTATCAGATATTAAAAGTATAAACAGCTCTTTATCTTGAAAAAAAAAAAACATCTTTATTTTGCATTGCTTTGCATGGTGTAACATGTGGGTTCATGCACATTGCTGCTGTGTAATCTGAATAGACAGGGTTCATATTGTGAGATGATATAGGGGTAGCTGAACTGTGTATTCTGGTCATTTATATACAAGCTTACTTTGTATCTATTTTGTATTTCCCCTCTGAAAGTCTATGCTAAAATGAATCCTTCAGATTAGTAATTATAGGTCTTGGTCTATCCAGTTGCATTCAAAATATCTTTAGCCACTTTGTTTGGTCTCCTGAAGCCATTAAATACAGTGACTTTTATAGAGAGTGGCAGTTCATGGGCTATTAGGTATTATTTGCAAGTCAAAGTAGTAACGGCACATTGTGGAGAAGTTAAATTATTTATTGATCAACAGTAGTAAAACAAAATACATATTTTGGGTGTATAATAAATACCTTCACAGCAAAAAATAAATAAATACATAATATTTAATAAATACTGTCAAATAAATAAATCCTGTATTATAAAAAATATATATATTAAAAGTGTGTTAGCAGCTGCCTTTAAAGAAACAGTATGTAAGATTTAGGTTTTAAATTTCATAAATATGACCTGTGTCCTCAAATCCAAGCCAAGCATCATGTCCGAAATATTGGACATAGTATTTATAATTTGCTTGCAGTCAATAATGAATGCAGCCTCTGTGGTTCAGTGAGTGAGTTCTGGAGATTCTGAGCTTTCATATACTGAAAATGAGAAAATCTTGTGCATACTTGGGCATTACAGGTTCAGTTATGAAGTTCCATTTTCAAACATTAGAGTGCAGACAACAAACTGTTCCTTTAAAACACTATTATGTAACATTTATGCAGTTCTCTTTCTCCTCTGCTCCTTTCTCCTGTTCAGCTTCTGCAGATACATCTTGTACTGTTGAAACGGTTCAAACTTTAGCTTCTGGGTCATCTTTTTTGACGTGCACAAGGCCTGAAACATGAACATAAGACAAAAGTGTTAAATTACATAAACATAAATTACTGCACTTATTATTCAAGAAATGCTTTTTCATACACAAAAAGACTACAAAATTTAACATAAGAAAATTTTGATAGAGGTGCATAGAAGGTATTAGGGCTGTCAAAAGTACTGAAAATAGTAAACTAGAATCAAAACTAGTATTTGGTATCAATACTAAAAAAGTCATGGGACACTAATGAACCTTTCCTGAATAGCTTGAGAATTATCTTGAACTTTATCAGAACAAGACCACACAGAATAGTATACACCCATGCCTGGACAACTGATAATAATAACTAATTTAATGTTGAAAATCACAGTGTATTGTCTATAGAAAGAAACTGAGTATTGGGTTTATCCCTTAGTATCAAACTCGAGTTTAAAATTTTTGTATCATGACATCACTAGAAGGTATACAAGAACAAGAAAAAATATTAAAAAAACATGCAGGGCCTTATAAGTCCAAGGGGACAAATCAGATTTTTCTTGTGTTTTGACTGACCTGTGTTGCATTTGCATTTGTATTTTCTTTTGCATTTGCGTGGAGCTGATCCAGGAGGTTTGTGATCTCTGTAATGAGATGCTGATACTCTTCAGACACAGTCACAGAGTGAAGTGTGGCATTGAGAAGACTCTTAAACTTAGGCACACAGATTTCCTGAACACAGATAAATACAACAGAGAGCAATAGAATTAGTCTCAAAGTTAAATGCACAAAAGTAAAATAGACAACAAAATTACAAACAAAAATATGACACAAAACAATTTGAAGAATTGGGAATGTTTGGGGG
The DNA here is from genome assembly GCF_026225935.1 of Boleophthalmus pectinirostris. Classification (NCBI taxonomy): domain Eukaryota; kingdom Metazoa; phylum Chordata; class Actinopteri; order Gobiiformes; family Gobiidae; genus Boleophthalmus; species Boleophthalmus pectinirostris. The sequence continues at coordinate 25,638,258 of NW_026571207.1, read as the reverse complement.
AAAATAGTACAATTCTAATTTACATATATTAGAAATATTAGAAATATTTTAAATAACAAATTAAAAAAGTACTTGGTATAAATTGATTTCAGTAATCCTGTATTGTCCTGCATTTGGGATATTTCAGTTTGCAATTATTCACAAAAAGTAGACAGGTCATATGCGTTTAAAATACTGAGTCACCATTTTGAGACAATGAAAACCTTTACACATGTTACAGTGAAATGCTACTAAAGAGAGCTGTAAATCTGTCATTTGAGCAGGAAGTCAATGTTTTTTTTTTGTTTTTTTTCCCCAGAGATCTATATAAAGCCTTTTTCAGATCAATATCTTAGTTCACAATTAGCAGAATGTAAAATAATGACCAAATTATTACCAAATACAAGTATTCTGTAAGAAATATATTACATCTGTTTTTGTTCCATAAGGTTTGAAACCCAGCATTGCAAAATATAAGAATAACACTTACAACATTTTTGTGCATTTTGGGTGACGGCTCCTCGAGTTCATAGAAAGACTGCAAAATATAAAAATAACATATGAGTTAATATTACAAGTAAGTCTATAAACCTCAAACAGTTAGATTTCTTGTACTCACCAAACTGTTGTTAATCGCCACATGTCCAGCGAGATTCGAGAGTCTTTCAAGGATTTCGAAGGTAACAGTGGAGCTAGTGCATTGCACCAGGAGCTGATAAACCAGGGTTAGAGTCAGAAGTTTACACATAAAAAACCTCATGCTGCTCTGGTAACTCTCTCTCTCTTTTCTTTCAAGCCTTGAAGTGTAGGTCAATGTGTATCTTCACACCTTATATACTGTACTTGAGATGTCATGACACCCACACATTTGAATATCATTAGCAAGTATTTTGTAGGCTACTGGGAGAATTTTGAGTGGTATTGCAACTTTTTTTTTTTTTTTTTTGAAGTGTAGTATATTTTAAGTGTAATATATTTTTATTTGAATTATATACCACTGCTAAATCTAAGTCCTAATCCTGATTTATTCATCTCATGCTGATACATATATATATTTATGAATGCACACAGATAAATGTAAAACCCAGTTACAGATAATGTAGTAAGCTAATTAAACATGCAAGTCTTCGAAATATTAACAATATTAATTTGAAATTTCTTCTGTAATTTATTTACTGTTTGGTCTATATGATTTGGTCTATATTTGGGGTGATTTTGGTGTTGGGGTGTAATGCATTACAGTAACATAACTACTACAGACTTCGCGGACCGCATTCGTTTATCTCTTAACAGTTTCATACCCTCTTGAACTCTGTCTGTCAAAGTTCTTTTTAGTCGGTCTCATGCTGGTATTTAGCCTTAGATGGAATATATATATATATATATATATATATATATATATATATATATATATATATATATATATATATATATATATATATATATATATATATATATATATATATATATATATATATATATATATACATATATATATATATATATCATATATATATATATATATATATATATATATATATATATATATATATATATATATATATATATATATATATATATATATATATATATATATATATATATATATATATATATATATATATATATTCCATCTAAGGCTAAATACCAGCATGAGACCGATATATTTATATTATATATATATATATATTTATATATATTATATTTATATTTATTTATTTATGCTCAGGGAGAACATACAAACTCCACACAGAAAACGAGAATCTTCATGCTGTGAGGCAAGAGCGCTGACTGCTTTGTCACTGTGCAGCCATTAGTGCTTCAGTTGTAGATAAAATCTACAGTAGTTTCACTTTGCTTTCTAGTATCAGTTTAACTAATTCTTGGCAAAAAAAATAAAATAAAAAAAAAATAGAAAGAAATCCTAAAGAGGAAGCTGATGTCTCACTTCTGCTATGTCTGTCCTTGCAATGATCAATCTTGGTGTTTCCACAGACTATTAATATCTGCAGACTCAATCAACATGACCTCAGTACAACAGTCGTAGGTGAGGGGTGGGATTACCCCTGCATCGACATTGGCATGAGTTTCACCCAAAGAAATGACAAACTAAAATGTTGTGTAAATATGTAATAAAGGAAAAACTTGAGCCAGCGAATCTTTAAAAATATTAGATAAGAAACCTTACTCTTTTCACCATTGCCAGGTACTTCAAAAATATAACTATTTAAGTATTTAAGTTTATTTCAAAATAGCTTGTATAAAAGTAAAATAGCAAAATAGCTTATAGAAGTTAACATGGACTTTATCCGAGACCTCTGAATGAGTTAATTAAATTCACATCTGGAACAAGTGATTGAAGAAGAGCCTCTCCTTGAGGTGACTGTGCAGTTCAGTCTACAGGTGCTGTCAGTTTAGAAGAGGTACCTTATCAAAAATATACCTGCAGTTGAGTTTTGTTTCATTCACATATGTTAGTGTGTCTACATCTCCAAAGCTTAAAATGCTCTGTTCCTCCTTAAAATGCTCCTAGTTTTAAGTTACAGCTACCTTTTACATTTTGTTCATTAGAGATAGGTTATTTCAGAGCTGAAATCATCCACATGATTCTGGTGTATGGAGTTTAAAAACACAGTGAAGCACTAAAGGACTACATGACATCACAAGGTGAAACAATGCATTTTCCGATTGAGCGAAGCATGTAATCTAAATATGCTGTGTCTGTGCGTTAAACATGTATGAATGAAACAAAACACAACTCCAGGTCTGTTTCTGATGAGGAAACAACTTTATAATAACATAGATCAGGAAATAGCATAATTATGGGCCCTTTAAACAGTGACAGTATCATCTGCAGTCTGACCTGAAAACAGTATCCCATGTTTATGAAACTAACCCTTACATACTAATAAGGTGAAATTGACCCGTTTTGACATTCAACAGCAATAAAAATACCCTAAGCATCATTCTTTTATCCTAAAATTTGATGACTTTTCCAAAATTTTGAAAAAATACACAAAAATTTAAATATTTTAAAATATTATACTTTGGAGTGAGCTGATCCTGACCTGGAGGGCAAGCAGGAGGAACTGGAGGAGGTTCTTTTTGAAGGAGTTTGGAAAGGCCCTTGTGACTCCCTGTATGCAAAGGTGACAACAGCTTCCCCACACAGCAGCTTCAGCAGCATTGGTGAGGCCAGTGCAGTGATCTGAGCCTGGCCCTGATCAAGAAGTCACACCAGAAACCAACACAAGGGTACAGAAGAGAAGGAGATGCAACTTCTGCTCTGCAAAGAAGGACTGCAGAACAGATACAACCTGCTGCAAATGTGGGAAACATATTATGCAAGTCCCACACACGCAAAAGTTTCCTACCACTGCTTTGAATGCATTGACTAGTTTGAAATAATCATAATGGTTCCAGAATATTCATGTAATTTCCAAATGCAATATAATATAAATAAATTATAATGGCTTTTAGATTTTTATGTGTTATTAATGTGGGACAGTCTATTTAGATCTCTAGTTCAAAATTTGGTATAGACATTTACTATAAGGGAATTCTTGGTCCGGGTCAAATTTGACAGTTTGTAAAGGTTAAAATGCACCCCTCAATTTGGTTGGAAGATAGTACCAAAACCTGTGTAAATCAGCTGACTACACACTTCATCACATCACATGACCACTCTGAGGAAGGCGTCGCAGTCAAAACTGTCAGGTACAAATACAATCTAACCATTGAAAAGGTCTGAAAAAAATAATCTTTTATTATTATAATAATAACGCTAGTACACTTTTGACACAGGGTTCTAATTTGTTAACTTATATGAGTTCATAATATTTTTATCCATGGAGCATCACAAAAAAGACAGTGACGGTGTATATAACTCCTACTGCATAACACTTCAAATGAACCAAGATTAATGGCATGACAGTTTTGTTACAACTTTTAAAGACAGTTTCAGTGATGAAGACAGGAAATATGACTGATGCATTGATATTCCATTGTTGCACTATTACGTGGTTGATCAACCTTAAGGTGTTGGTCAAGGTGAGATGTTTCTGATTTGAGTCTTTTTTTTTCCCATTGCACATTAGAGTTTTGGTTTATTTTCAATATGCCACTGAGCTTATATGTTGCATGTTTACCAAGACACTACTTCCACCTTGTCTATAAATGTAGTGAGAGAATCATTGACTGGAGGCTCAGACTGGCATCCTCGCTTCTGTTCATCTCCAGGGCAGCTATGGCAGAGGACCCTATCCCGCAGACCTCCACCATGGTGCACCCACATGTCCCTCATAATTTTTCATTATAAATAACTTATTAAAATCAATTGTTCAATCAATTGTTGCCTTATTTACATAGTTTCACATTTAATCACCAGTAGGTTTAATTTTAGTTTGAAACTAACTAGCTTTGTATTGCTCTACTCTGCTTGTATAAGTTAAAGCAGTTTAAAACATGTTGTAACAAAGGAAAAAAAAGGGAGGATATTTACCTGTCAACAAAAGCCAAACAAAATTACATAAACAAGGGAATAGGCATACCATATAGGCATATAGCATTGTCTGTAAATGTGTTGCCGTAGGCCTGTCAGATAAGCACAAATTAGTAATGGTTAAGGTTAATGGACTTTATCAGTCTTCTAGCATGGCCATTGTTTGTTTACCTTAAGGACCTATTTTAGAATGTTTTACTTTGAAAAACACAAATACAAATCCAGTGCTTTTATTGTGAAAAAACAAAACAAAAAATAATTCTGAGTGCTTTTATTGCGGGAACACCAAAATCACTGCTAGAGGGCTTTTCTTGTGCAAACAAACAAACAAAAAATGTGCACTAATATTTGACAAAACCACTATATTCATCATTCAACAATTTATCCTAATTCTGACTTTTTAGTGTAGGTGATATACCAGCTAAGACCAGGAGTTTTTGTAAAAGGTCTGTCCCTAACCTTGTGTGGGGTGAGTCATTTAGAGAGGGTCACACCATCTCATATGGAGAAGTTGAGGTTAGAAGTTTCTGTCCCATTCAACACAATCTTTATCAAAAAGATCGATTGACGTGAGGAAATGTCAGCAGTTTATGGAAATCAAGAGTCGTCTGAGTGCTACTGTGTGGTTGAGACTGCTGAATTTGAAAATACTGTTAAGATTGTGTTCAGATAAAAAAAATATATGGGTGGAAAAAAAACAACTACATTTTAATGTGCAGGAAATGTTTTATGTAGCTCACCTTTGACATAATCCACAACAACGATATTTATATAAGACCTTTAAAATGAATAAATAGAACAAGTAAAATTAAATCTTAGACCCACAAATGTAATAATTCTTTTTAATATATAATAATTTCCTGTCACAAAAGCAATAGCCAAACGTCATACCTGGGGTATGACATATGTGGGAGTTTATTAGTTATTAATGAAGCTGTAATGATAATTATGACTTATGTTATATTAAAATAAATTATGAATGTTTTGGTCCAAATGTTTTAGATAGATAGACCAATGGCCTACTGCTGTACACCTAGCCTCAGTTTAATGTTTTACTAATGATTTAAAAAGAAAGGGCTATATAATATATAATGGGAAGACAGCAGACCAGACCAGTTTTGGCTTAGCCGTCTGGGAAATAAATCATTTATTTTAATGCTGCATATACCATGTCATTCAGATTGGCCTGAGTCAACCTTACTAGTAGTTTAATTCAACCAAAACACTAAACACTAAAAAACTGGTAAAACAATTGTCATAGAAAATATTTAATATCCTAGAATAATTAATGTCCTAACATGTGATTAACTTGATCCTTGTTTAGACTTTAAAACAAACGCTATATGTCGCTGTTAAACACATTCTACCAGATAGTAGGAAGCGAAGTAGCGCTGTTTGTGTCGTCTGCGCAGTCGTTCTGCGCATGTAGCAGACTTTGGCATGAGTGCTCGCTTTTCTCTATAAATTAACTTTCTTTCTCCCTGTTTTAATCCAATATGCCCCCGAAAGGCAAAGGTAGCAAAGGAGGAAAAGGTTAGTGTTTCTCTTCCATGTGATAGTCCATATTCCATTATATTTAGCGCCTCAAGCTAATGGCTTACAATTGGCTATTACATTGTACTAAGAAAGTGTTAATGTTGTGTTTAAGGGGCTGCATCCGGAGGTGCAGAGGCTGACAAGAAAGATAAAACACCCAAAGGAGGCACCGCTGTCAAGGTAATGTCCTATCTGCATCATAACAATCAAAATATGACACATGAAAAGCGCATACAGTCTATAGTTGGGGTTCAGAACATCACAACAGCCTTTGGCCAATATTATTTAATAAAGACAGGAGGCAGCTGAATATAAAATTGCTCAAATAAGAAAAAAATATTGTTATATAGCAAGTTCTAGGGTCTAGTTATTGATATAAAACATTAAGTACCATATTTGTGAAATTACCTTTTGGATATTTCATAGGAAAGTAGAATGTAATTAATTGGAAAAACTGACTCTTGCCCCCCCATCTGTGAGTATGACATCATCATGCAGTCAAAACACTGCCAATATGAATATCCGTGGACATTGGTTATGAGGACTAGTTTGAGTCATGTTTGATTAAAGTAGTGACTAAGGCTACATTCTTACTGCAGCTCTGGAGGTGGGGGACGAAGATCTTTTTTTGGGTTTAAGTGTGCAGGCTTTCTGTGTTCACTGTTGTAGCCTAGCACCAGTGATGTGCACATACCTGCACTTTTTATCATAGTTTTGTAGATGTCACATTATGATATAGATAAACATAGTTAAGTTAAGAGAGAATTTGTCCATATATAATTACAGGAAATTAGTCATCTTTACCTAAATAGTCTAAAATGGATATTTTATGCTTGACTCACATTCTTTCCCAAAATATCAATGAACTTTAAAACATCGCTTTGTTTTTAGCTTCACTACTTTCTGTTTGTCGGTGTTTAATGGTGTTTTATTTAACTTTTTCAGCAAAAAATGTGGCACTACTTGCATTTCAGTGTTGTAGATTTTAAGATTAAAGGTGCACTGTGTAACTTTTCTGGTGGAGGGTCTCCATGGTGATATTATTGCTTTGCCTGGAATGATCACCAGTTATAAAACTCATCTGTCTCGATGGACCACCCTAATTACAGGGCAGATCTGTGGAGAGGTGACACCACTGCATGAATGAATGTATGTTGTTTAAGGTATTTCTGAGCAATAAAAACACATTTAAATGTGTTTAATGGTATACTGTAGAACATTCCTGGCAAAGCAATAACATCTCCATGTTGACAAACAGGTAGCAGAAAAGTTACATAGGGCTCCTTTAATGTTGCTGACATGTTCAGACTACAATTAGATTTGATGGGAGTATGATTTCTTTCCACATTGGAAAGTGGGCCCCAAAAAATGTGATTCAGGCTTTTATGTTTACATGCATACCAACAATCATTATGTATCCAAAATGATCATTATCTAATTTCTGGAGTTGGATTTTGGAAATGCCATGAAAACAGTTACATGTAATGTGAGTAATATGATTTCTTTCTGATTGTTCACACCTTTGTAGGTTTAAACTAGAGCAATTTCACAAAAAAGGTCAAGATAATGTGGCAAAGACAAACATGAAAGAGAAAATGTTAAGAAATTGAAAGATTTATTTTGAAATCCATTGTACTTTGTCCTCTGAATAAAAATCCATTTATTAACTGACACATGTCACCAGGTGTTTTTGATTATCACATTTCTTCTGTGCATGTAAACACACATCAAAATTAGATCTAATTATTGGGTTAGCTGATTATTCTAGTTATCTGATTGTTACTGTCATCTAAATGTACCCACTGACATAAAAAAATAGATCCTAGTCATGTTTGAAACAGATTTGACCTCTAGTGTGAACATAGATTAAAGAATCTGACATGGCTTTTTGTATGATCTGTATTTTCCATCAGGTTCGGCACATACTTTGTGAAAAACATGGCAAGTGCATGGAGGCAATGGAGAAGCTTAAAGCAGGAGTTCGTTTCAGTGAAGTAGCGACTCAATACAGCGAAGACAAAGCCAGACAAGGAGTAAGATTACATACACTGGTCATTATGTACTGTAACATGATTTTAGTAACTAATTTCCCTCATTGATCAGTTAGTATATCTGAAAGTCCTGGTTTGGCCCCAGTGTAGTCCTGATATAGACTACATTGTCCTGTTTTAATCCTAATTTTGTCTTGGTGTAGTCCAGGTTTAGTTCAGTCAGTGCCAATTTTCATGTGGTGTACCTTGTTAGAAGTAAGGCTGTGCAGTTAATCATATCGAGATCCAGTTGTTCAAACTTTCCAGCAATAGTCTTAGTTAAAAGTAGTACTGTTGGAAAAGTAAATTTTTGAAAAATCTAAACATTATAACCCTAATTATTATTTAAAATTACAAACACAGTTCTGTTCTATATTGAGATGAAGCATTGAACGTTAGGACTAAAAAAGCACAAATTATCATATCAGCAGTTGGCAGTACAATCACCAAACATTCACAACACCAAAAGGTACAATCAATCAATCCAGTAGTAGCAGTTGCAGTAAGAAAAGAACTGACAAGATTCAATACAATACAAATTCTAAACCAATTCATCCCAGTTTGAGACACTATCACATTGCATCCTGCTGCTAAAAACACAAACTGAACAACACATGTCTGTCACATATTGCACATTATCAGTCATCAAAATGAAAGCTACAGTTATCAATAATTAAAAATGGCTGAGATCTTTGTAATATCTTCCTTTACAAAAGGTAAAGATCCTGCCTTCAGTGACATTCAGGTTGTCAAAGTAGATAAAGAGTTGTTAAACTTTTTTACCTTTTGAGATTTGTAAGATTTCATAGATGTTTCCTTTCCTACAGGGCGATTTGGGCTGGATGACCAGGGGATCGATGGTAGGACCTTTTCAGGAAGCTGCTTTTGCTTTACCTGTCAGCTCCATGGACAAACCTGTCTACACAGATCCACCTGTCAAAACAAAATTTGGTTATCATATCATTATGGTGGAAGGGAAAAAGTAACTTTATATTTACTGAAATGTCTGCTTTTGTACGTTGCTTAATCAAATAAAATGTGTAATACCACCTAAAATTACTCAACAAAATATTTTTCTGTCATATAAAACAGAATCACTACAACTGTAAATACGTCTCTGGTAGTGTGGTGTCGTGAGTAGTGTTGGTGAGTGTTCTTCATGAAAAACTAAAGTTTCTTGAAACACCTGCTGGAGCACACATTTGTACAATTTGGAATACTATTAGCAAATGTAAAGAAATCAACTACACTAATGTATGACAGTTCTATGGATGATCAAATGTAGCCCTGCCACATTTTTATGTTAAATTTGAATGATAATGAGTTTATATGCTTTAGTTTAGTTACAGTACAATACTGTACTGGTCACAAACCTGGTTGAGACCATGGATCTATTGTCGAAACCAGGAGTCCTGTGTGGTTGTTGTGAAGAGCAGTGCAGCTTTTGTGCGCAGACACTAATGCTGATTGGGAGGATGAGTTCTCTCCCCCGTCCCCAGGCTTATTTCTTTCATGGAACGACTTGAGGCTTAATAAAATGAAGATGGAGCTTCAACTCAGGATTTTAGGATATGCCTAGACTTGTTTAGCAACTTTGATGGAATACCCTCTTAGTAAAATGATAAAGATAGTTATTCTCATAGGAGAAATAGAAGAGGAGTGTTGCTTAAAACATATATACAACTTACTTATTTTTTTAATGTTTTTTTTTTTTTTTAATCAAGTTGCCATTTAAACCTTTGAACGAACTAGTTGAGTTTGCTGCCGAGATCACACGACCCAGTCGCTAGAGGGCAGCACAAAACCTGTACTCTGCTCCAGGAAAAGTCCGTTGACGTGTTACGTCCGTTACGTTGTTACGTCAGCGTTACGCCCCGATGGTGATTGGCGAAGGTAAGATGGCGGCGCCAGAGGAGCCAGAATTATCTCAGGCGCAGACAGAAAAACTCCTCCAGTTTCAGGTAAATGTACCAATATATGCATTAACACGAGCTTACGTCTGTTGTGGTGTCTTAATGCATCATCGTCCACATAAAATCTCAGCAAGTGGATAAACAGTGCGTGTGTTTAGACGCCTTTTGCGCTGTCAACTTCGGTGACGATCCCCAGCCCCCAAACGATACAGGCAACTTGAGTCAAGCCTGGCTAATGTTAGCGCAGCTAGCTCTGACTGCTAACAAGTGATAACTTTCAGGGCCAAATGCGGGTACAACCCTTGTAACATAAATTGAATCGCCGTTTTATCTTTGCCCTGAAACGAGCGTTATCAATAAACCTCACTGAAGTTCAGTTTTGATGAGTCAGTGGAGTTGTTTCAACTTGGTTTGCGTTTGTTGGGCTGACGATGCTGAGTTAACATTAGCAAAGCATTCTTGATCGAGCTGTCACTGCACTCTCTAATCACAGTATATTGCACCGTAAAGTGTTGATTCATTTCTAAAGAAATACAAACAAATAGGCACTATCATGTTTGTCAGTGTCTCATAATTCAGACATTTGACACATTTACACAAGCTAAACCGTCATCATACTGAACTAAACTCAGTTGTCAAAACTGGTAATTGTATTTAGGCTACAACCATACTAGAGCTCATAAACTGACTGACTTTTTCCAACAAAAACAGATATTCCATCAGTTATATATTGACGGATGGCAAAGTTTTAATTAGTTATTGTGAATGTTATGGCCTTTTATTTATATATGTGCGCTTGAGTTTATAAAGCTTTTTACTTGAGCTTATGATAGCATGTTCATTCATCTTTCTATTTAACAGGACCTAACTGGTTTGGAGTCTATAGACCAATGTCGCCGCACATTAGAGCAACATAATTGGAATATAGAGGTACAGTCAAAGACCAAACCGACCCAAGTTTGTGACCAAGTTCGTGACCGCCTTGTCCATCAAATAATTGAATATCTCTCTCATTTTGCAGGCTGCAGTACAAGACAGACTTAACGAGCAAGAAGGCGTGCCCAGTGTGTTTAACCCTCCACCTCACAGACCATTACAGGTCAATACAGCAGACCATAGAATATATAGTTACATCGTATCAAGGCCACAACCCAGGGTAGGCTCATAATATACATAATATGTATCTTTTATTATTGCTTGTTAACCAGTGATGTATCCAGAACACACCCTCCCAAATGAACAAATGAAGTTCAACATTCTTTTAGTTTTTATTGAGTTTCTTAATGTTCATATGTGCTTGTCTTTTCAAGGGGTTGCTAGGATGGAGTTACTATTTGATAATGCTACCCTTCAGATTTACATACTACACACTTCTGGACATATTCAGGTAATCTAGACCATTGATCAGACATAAAAATCCACTCAATTTCACAGTAATTCAAGAATGATTTTGTTGCTCTGCTGCAGGTTTGCACTGAGGTTCATTAGGCCAGACCCTCGTGGCCGTGTCACGGACCCCGTTGGAGACGTTGTATCTTTTATTCACAGTTTTGAGGAGAAATACGGCCGGTCACATCCTGTGTTTTACCAGGGAACATACAGCCAGGTGAGGCCAGAAACTGAAGCACTAGGCTTCGTGACAGACAAATATTAACAATATTGGTATAAACTGACTAGAATCAGAATCAGTTCTAACAATATCAATCGAGACTTTAGGAGTATTTAGGAGTCCATAGCAAAGGAGAAATTCAGTTCTGTCCACCAGCAATCGGACGAGAACTGAAGAAGCAGCTTGGATGAGTTGTGAAATATTTGATAAAAAATGTATTCAATTACCAGTGTTTTATCACTAAAAAGAATGCCTTATGCAGTTAGGCCTAATGCATAACTTCGACTGGACTCTCTTCAGGTCTGACACAGATTGCAGTTGGAATAATCTATTACACAATGTGACAGATTTACATTTATGATGCCACATTCTATTGCTATTTTGTATTTTATGTTCCATTGCCTTGTATGCATTTTGTTACTGTGGTGTTGTGCCATTGTTTACCCAATCCATGCCATATATCCTTGAAACCTTTTTGCCATTCTGTGTATTTTCTGGTTTTATCTTCCCAGCCAACATATAAAGTAATATATAGTGAAGCCTGTGATTCTTGTTGTGTAAATAGCAAATTCCCCGTTTGTGAAACATTTACATTGCAAAGTCTCTACTACCTGAAGACAATTTCCAATTGCTCAATTTTTTTTGTATTTTTTGGATCTAGGCGTTAAATGATGCCAAGCGGGAGCTTCGGTACCTGTTAGTCTACCTTCATGGAGAAGATCACCAAGACACGGACGAGTTTTGCCGGTACTTCATATAGTTTTTAGTTGTATTTCTTGTGTGAAATTTTATAATGACTTGAAGTTGAATCCTTTGTGTTAATTCACAATTTGATTATTTTGTGTTTCATTCTGCAGCTCCACATTATGTACAGAAGAGGTCATAACCTTCATTAACACACAAATGCTCTTCTGGGCATGTTCGACCAGTAAACCCGAGGGCTACAGAGGTAATCCTTGTACAGTTTCAATAGTACATCAGCTGTATCTGGAGAAAAGACAATACTAAAGAAAGTACCATTTAATCAGGAGTGGGAAATAATTGTTAATTACAATTCTGTGTGAACAATTTGTGTGATATATTACTGAAGAAAATATAGATGATAAATGTTAATATGACGATAAACAAATTTAAAGCTAAAGCAGGATTATCCCTTCACTGATAGACCAAAACTCAGAGAATAAGCAGGTAGTAGTTCAAATAATTTAATTCAGCTTTAAAAGATTGAATTATCTAATGTTGTATGACTGACTGGTCTAAAGCACACTGCAGCAGTACTTTCAACTGAGTACATTTTTAACCACATAACTGTTCCTTTACTGTAATACTACCACTGCTTTTTGATCATAAATAACGTAGTAAAACTAGTGAAATGTGTTAAAATATACCAACATATACAATATATACCATACTCTATACAACAACTCACACTTACGTTACAGATAACCCTATGTCCTAGCAATCATATCATCCTTTTACATCCTTTCCTGTATGACTTCTTGTATATAGCTGAGATATTTTTATTACTTTATTTCTATATTTTATTTTATATTACTGGACTTATTTGACACCAGTCTCTTGCTATTTCTGCTACTTATTTAGAATTTATTATTACCATTTATATTTTTTCTCTTTCTTATTATATTGTGATGTGTGAGCTACTGTGTCCAAGTAATTTCCCTTGTAGCTCAATAAAGTTTGCCTAAGTGTAAAAAAGCCTGTTTGGTTTCAGCGTCTCAGGCCCTGCGGGAGAACACCTATCCTTTTCTGGCAATGATTGTGCTGAAGGATGGGAAGATGACGATGGTGGGACGCCTGGAGGGTCTGATCCAGCCCGAGGACCTCATCAACCAACTAACCTTCATCATGGAGGCCAACCAAACATATCTGATGTCCGAGCGCATGGAGAGGTACACTGTTCACTTTGTGTCAAATTATGACTTTGACTAGGGTAACACTGAGGGGCCGCAGTTATAACATATGTATGTGTGTATGTATGTATATATAAGTTCTTAAAGCACCTGTATCAAAATTCATCTTGCCCCAGATATATTGTGTAAGCAGCTCCAAGTCTGCATCTAATTAGAAAGCATGCTATTGTCTGATAATCAGGAAGTGCATATTAGCATTACTGTAACTGCAAAACTTTCCACTGCTCTTTTGAGAGTTGTAAAGTGCCCATCACAGTGAATAATTACAATGCTCTGAATGTTATGTTACATTATGTTATAATTTTCTGTGGAGCAAAATAGAAAAATATTAACGATATTAAAATTAAATTAAAGAAGATGATTACTAAATGACTTACTTGCATGTATTTTTATTCTAATAAAACAGGGAGCAGAGGAATCAGACCCAGGAGATCCGTAAACGGCAGGATGAGGAGTTTGAGGCGTCGCTTCGTGCTGATCAGGAGAAGGAGAGAAAGAAAAGAGAGGAGCAGGAGCAGAAGAGGCAGGAGGAGGAGAAGGCCAGACAGAGTGTGCTCATGGAGGAGCGAAGGAGACGGGTGAGTAGGAACTAACCTGGGACAACACCTGGGAAACAAAATCATGTTTTTTGGATTTATCAGATTATTGAATATATAATTGATTGATTGAAATGAATTCTTTCTGATTGTTCATATTGGTGAATGCGAGATACAAACTATTGAATAATAATACACAAGTTTATTGCAATTCATTGTACTTTGGCTTCTAAATAAGTTATTTAAAAGTGTATTGACTGACACATATCACCAGATGTTTTTGATGATCAGATTTCTTTAGTCAATACAAACACACATCAAAAATTATCTTATTATTGGATTGTCAGATTTTTGTACTGGTCATGTAAATGGGCCACTGTTTCATATCTACAGAAACTTGAAGAGGAGAAGGAGAGGAAGTCTGAGTGTCTTCCCCCGGAGCCACAAGCAGATGATCCCGAAAGTGTCAAAATAGTTTTTAAACTCCCCAATGACACACGGGTAGAGAGGCGATTCCTGTTTGGGCAGTCGCTGACGGTAAACTCCAATAACCTAACTTTTAAGATCACTATGGTTGTGTGGATTTATATTTAACATATCTGCTTTTTTTTTTTTTTTTTACAGGTAATACACGACTTCCTCTTCTCTTTGAAAGAGACTCCAGAGAAGTTTCAGATAGTTACAAACTTCCCTCGTCGAGTCCTGCCCTGCCTCCCAAGCGAGGAACAGCCCAACCCCCCCACGCTGAAGGAGGCGGGACTAAGCCGCTGCGAGGTCCTCTTTGTGCAAGACCTCACGGACGATTAAAACATACCTCCAACCAACGCATTTCTCTCCAACGCCACCCCATTTTTCCTTTTTGTTCAAGGCCATATGCACAAGGGATCATTGATAGAAACACACTCTGCATTCAGTCCTTGTTTGGTTGTTTACAGGGTTCCCAGTAGCCTGGAAAGTCTTGAATTTTATCAAATAATTGTCATGAAGTCCTTCCTTGAATGCATTTGTATTTGCTGGGACAGAGAAGATCTGTTTGAGGGTTGTATTAGCTTCCATGTAGTAATTGCATAGCTTCATGAAAACAGCATAACGTCCACGGGTGCTGGCAGCTGAGAGCAGGCTGTGTAATGATACCAAACTATCATTAAGATTTCTTGATGGTTTTTGCCTTGTTTGTTATGGGACATTACATTCAGTGTTTCACCCATTTGTCCCCATTCATTGCTTAAGCCTTAAGTTCACATGTCTCCTCCACTGAAAGAACAGGCAGTGGGCCTGCCCTACTTTGTGTGCTACTGATGTGTGAAGGACAGCTGTACAGCTTCAAGGTGCAGGAGAGTGCTTTGGACTAATGACAAATGGGAACCCTGTTTCAAATGAGCCATGACATGTACATACGTTAGGTATTTAAGGACCCCACATCTACCATACTTTTTTTTTTCTACTTATTTGTCATGATGAAATGACCAAATGCAGGTTGATTACTATGATGCAGACTGTCTCGAATGACATAAACTATAATTGGATATTTAACACCACAGATCTTACATGTGGTTTGATCAAGCATAGTACAAGTCTGTGCATAGTGCGCCTGTGGTTACTCATAGATGCCTGTTTGCCTGTACCATCTGAATAGGCTCCTGTAAAGATGTAATTTTCCAACTATAAATTAAAACATTTTAAAATGCGGATTGTCAAAATTTCACATTGTTTATTTTATTGACCTTTACCAACATCAGGCTACATACTCAGTTAAGTATCTTTGCGAATCTGGCATGACTCATAAGTTGATTTGATCCCAAAGAGGACTTTAAAATATCAGGCTAGATTCTGTGCATACATTGTAATTTTCCTTAGAAATTGTTTTAATGGTGATGTAAATGATAAATGAGTACTTGGTATACATCATACATTTATTAGTGAACAACCCTCTCAAATCAGCCACAACAATTAAAAAAAATATGATTGCACTACTTGGTAAAGCATAACTAGCAACTTTCATTTAAAAAAAGTACAAATCTTAAAAATTTCAAACAGTATACAGATGTATATATTACACTAACTAGTTATGTTAAATGCTACAAACAATATGCTTCCAATGGAATGAAAAATTAAAACATTAATAAGAACCATTTCCTATATATAATATATATTAGTCGTTTTCTCCCTCTATCCGCCCAATACAAACATGGAAAAAATGAGGTAACTGTAAATGTGCAAGTACCAAAGCAAAACATCTGCCTACACACAACACATGCCCTGGCTCTGTTGGCGGTGGGTAGTCTGGTGGTCAGGCGAGGCCCCCGAGAGGCCAGGGAGAGTAAGAACAGTAAACCACTATCCCACCACAGCAAAACTCATTGGTAAACAATAAATGGCATCTACAGAGCAATCAATCACAAATCCTAAATAAATTTTAGCTGCTTATTGGAACACATTTTTGCACCACACAAGCTGTGAGATTATTCAGTAACCCTTAACAGAAAGACTACAAGACTCTATTCTCAGTTGTCACCTAAGTTTAAACGGGTTATGCTTTCATTTAGCCAGGTTGTTGGATATTGTCAATTAAATACTTTAAACATAACAGTGCTAACATTAACATGAATTAAGGTTATCTATATGTGAACAATACATTTTAAATATTGATACACTGAGAGCAAGAGCCTGGTAGAGGCAGGTACAGTACTACACTGAAAAAGTATGACAACACTTAGGTTCATTTTTTAATCCTTAACTCTACTGATCTGCACTGACAGTGTTTCGGGATATTAGTATAACATGCTTCAAGAATACATGGGATCCATGACAAACTATTGCATTCACGCAAAGTGAGATTTCATACCTAAAAGCAGAACACCTAGCACCTTGTCACTATGGCTTTTGATAAACTACAGTAGTTTCAGAGCGTGTTTTCAGTCATCAGGGCATTAACAGGAACACAATGTAAGAAGATCTGGATTCAAGACCAGCATTTTTTTTTTCTTATAAAATGAAGTTAGCGCAATAAAATCTTGTAGTCATTCAGTTCTATTAAAAATGTGTGCAGTACAATGCATGGCAGTTATCAGCTGAGCGTTAAGATCCAAACCCCAGAACCCAAAGCCAACTAGAGCTAAAATCAGTTGGGATCTGGTTGACACGCATGCATATTGTGCACCATTAAATAGGTCCCCACCAGAGATTGAGAAGTCCTCCACCATAACACACTTGTAATCTTTTTTAAATCATGCAAACACCTCGGAGTAGATCTGGGAGTAAAATAGGTAGATAGTACGCACTGTGGCACGTTTAGAAACGGGATCACAACTGCTATGCTTCAACATATGGTTCGAGTACAAGAACAAAAGTCCAAAATATTGAATAATACACTTGTTATGAATAGCAGTGCCTCTTTTCAGTGAATATTAATATATTTTCTGTATTTTTTCTTGCATGCCTGTCTTAAACAATGTCTTCTTTACTATTTCAGACAAAACAGAATATTATAATTGATTACATTAAAAGATTTATGGTCTGAAGAAAACGACCAAAACTAAACTCAGATATACCCTTTTCATGGCATCCAATCCATTGGAAATGGACTCTTATCCTTTGTTTTATATACCGAGAGGCCCTGAGTATTTTTTTAAACTTACAATATATGCCAGCGAATAGATATGTACACATAGGTTATTCTCAAAGCTGTGGGTTAAACTTATTAAATGGCTTCTTTTTTCTCTTGAAGGTGGCACACACACAAGACTCACATTCACTTAAGAAAAAAAGTCAAGAAAAAGGCAAGACTCCTCACAACAGTGAGGGTCCGAGGCCTGTTAGTGCTTACGGGGCAGTTAAGAGACAAGAGTTAATACAAAGCAATAAATTCATCTGTGGCTCTTCCCTCCCCACTTCCTGTTTTTTTGTGATCTAGAAGTCTAACAGTGTTCCTTCACTACTGGACACTCCGCTGACCTTTGACCCCACCAGATCACAGGGACAGCGAGCAACACCAGTGACTTCTACACGGACATTCTTGTGTCTTCAAACGTTTATCTAAAGCATTCACGCTGACACTACATACAATTGCTCGTTTACAAAAGCATTACCATGGCCTAAGACAATGACCTGACCAAGTCACCAGAATATAACATACCAGACACAAACATAGTTAGTGCTCCATCTGTTTCCTTCAATGGATTTTCTCTACAAGATAAAATCAATAAATAAACTTTTTTTTTTTTTTTTTTTTAAACTGCATACTCCCAACGCAAGAGAAATCAACATTTTTCAGGGTTAACAATAGGTTTGTGCTTGTCAAGGTCATTTGAAGGCAGATCTGTAATGTTGAACAGCAGGCTATATCTGTAGAATGGATTTGGCTCACAAACAGAACTGAAAAGCCCAGTGTTCCTAAAGCGGAAGAATGTTTGTAAAACTCTCCCTGGCGGCACATATTGCTTTCTGCACAGGCCTTTGTTTAAGAGCGGCACAAGTGCGGCGTCTGACGTCCACTGTCCTTTAAACACAGTCACAGTGAACCACATGTTAGCTTCCCTCACAGCACCTTCTCAACAAGCAAGCAGTTCTTTTTAATATGCTTCTTTGTTACTTCTTTTTCTTACATTTAAGATTAGGATTTTGGTGGCAATGCTTGATTAAAATATTGCTAATCTGAATCAACAGTTCATGCAAACTCTAGCATGCTGCCCTGTATCCAGTGGTTACACAATGCATTGGCTCTGTGAGCAGGACAAACAGTATGCACACGCGCATGGTGCCAGAGGAAAATGGCCGATGTGAAGGATGGATGTAGCACTTGTGCAGTTTTGTCCAATAACCTCAAAAAGACGCAGTCTCGTAATCCTTTTTTTTTTCAGAGCAGATTATCTGGGCACAACAGTACCCACACAATTACACGGCCGTCCCTTTGCAGTCCGACCTGGCGCTTGCATCTGCTTTAAACCACAGCAAGTCACACATTCACAATAGCATTGGCAGATCTAACAGAAGGGGTAAAACTGTTGAAATGATCAATACATTATTGCAGAACATACATTATTAACAAGTCACTTAGCCCAACACTTACGCAAACATGCATCTATGATGGTCAGGCGGTGCCCCCAAACACAGATACCCATGCTGTGAAGAATGCCTATTCCATTTCTGCTCATTGCACAAAGTGTCCAGCCGTCTCACCCCAGGCTCCCGACCAGTCCAACACTGTTCTTGTGACCACAATCAGATCCACATCAAACTGAAACCCTGTAAACAAAAGCAGCGAAGAATGCATTGTAGGGAAATCTTTGGAATCTGTGACAAAGGGGGCAGAAACAGAAGTGGCTGGCAATCCACAACTGTGGCTATAGGCTGCAATAGGCAGTGGGTTTCATGAGACTCTGAGAATGACGCACAGCAGAGGTACAACAGGCTCCAGATATCCTGGATTGCTTTTCATAGAGAAAGGACAGGAGTGGGTCGGTAAGCTAAACACTGGAGGCGCAAGTTCAGGCGCAGAGTCCCAGCCTCAGGACAGATAGAAGCACAGTCCAGCAGAGGGCACTCACTCCGCCTCCCGGTGCACATCCGAGGCATCTGCTCGGCAAATGGGACAAGTGCGATTGGTCTGCAAGTGAGCACAGGACACAGGACATCAGGCAATACAAACAAATTTTCCATTTCAAGTTCTACTCTTTAGTAAAAACAGCTTCTGAATAAGACAGATGGAAAAGCTGCAACCTACCTTTAACCATTTATCCACACACTTAGCGTGGAACTCGTGGTTACAAGGTAATACCCGAAGTAGCTGCCTACACTCAAAGTCACTAAAGCACACAACACACCTAATAGAAAAGGAAAATGTCAGTTCCAGATTCATAAAAAGCTGTAACCATAAAAGAAGAGCTTATGAAAGGGTCTTACAGCGTTTGTTCAGAAAGATGATTCTCTGAGCTGAATCTGTATGATGGAAGCTGCTCTATATCTGCTTTAGTCAGGCCGCGAGGTTTGGCCTCTCCCAGCCTCTCTGCCAGATTCAACAGTGCCTGACAAAAAGGAAAGATCACCAAGAGCCCAGAGACACCCTGCATTCTGTCTCAAATATCTATACTGAAAATCATACCAAAGTATATTAAAAATACCAATGATAACCAATTATTGAATGTTAACTGCAGTGCATGTAATCGAGATGTGTGTTACCTCATAGTTCTCCATTTCCACATCATCCACATCCAGGTCTAGGCTTATGGCTGGGCCCACTGCCGTCGGAGGCACAGGAAGCATTGACCTGAGACAGAGGGCAGAGAAAGGGGCACTGTTGAGAAACATGGTCCCTTTTAGCTTTGTTTAACTGTGCTTTACTCACAGGAAGTAGGGAAGGAAGCCTGGGTAGTAGGATGGAGGAGGAGGCGGAGGGGGCAACGGCTGCTGTGGCCGGTATCGCTGTCGCCGCGGCAACATGTGGGGGTATGGCTGCAACAAAACAGGCAATGATTAAATTATGCGTGTTTTTATTGCTCAAAAATATCTTTAATAACATGCATTCATATTGTGAGTGGAGATTGATATGTTTAATGCCATGCTTATATGGCATAATACTGCAGGCAAAGAAATAACATCTCCATGGACACAAGCAAGTAATGGGCCCTCCAGCAGGAAAGTTTAATACTAAAAATCTGAGAATAATATTTTGTGTAAGGCCCAGGTGCATCTATGCTGAGCCCAGAAGTGTGTCAGTGCCAGACTATATAGGTTGTACTGAAATACATTCTCTTACCACTCCAAAGGGAAGCTCCTGATGCAGAGGCTCTTGAGGAAGATACTGTAGGGGCAGAGACGGAGGCAGCGCTGGTGGGTGGTGAGACGGAGGGTACGAGAAGGTCCCTAGTGGGTGCTGGTCCCCTCTTAGGTCCACTTCGTTGTCCACCCTTTGCAGAGGCTAAAGCAGGACAGGACCATGAACGTATGGATACTACTGGCCTCTTAAATTGTTGTTTTTATGGTCACATCACAATATTCTCCAGTACTTTAAAAAGGACACCATGTCATATTTCTGTCTCTTTGTCTCCATAGAGATATTAGAGAGTTTTTTTGTCTTGAATTTCCAGTATAGAATCAAACTATGCCCATGGAGACAAGCAGGTGACAGCATCAGGACATGTTACAGGTCAGATCTGAGGCGAGGTTGACCGTAAGGGCATTTATAGACAAGTTTAATGTAGTCCGGTTCCTTATTGCCATTTTTTGACCTTAGTAGGAAGTTTTTGGGGATTTGCTAACCTATATATTTTTGGAAAGGTTATAGTATATGGAGTCAGAAAATCAATGTTTGCATTTGCCCACATGTCTTTATGGCGGCCATATTGGATTTTTTTTAAAATGGCCGCCAAAAAGCCCGCCAAAAAGCCCTTTTTGGAATATCTCAGCCTCTGAATAAGTTGAAATGTTGATTTTAACTGCTAAACCCACATTTTCAGGGTCAGGGAATCAAATGGTGCTAGTTACAAACCTGTAAGACCTACCCACATTAACCCTTAGATGAATAAGTGGGTCAAAAATGACCCCGTTTGGTTGTTTTCTTGCATTTTCACTGTAATATTCACATGTAATACTCCATGTTCCTCCAAAAACATGTTTTTTTTTTTTTTTTTTTTTTTATTATCCTGCTGAAATACATCAACAATATGGGTAAAACTAATTATAAAACATCACATGCAGCTGGTCAGATAACTCAAAGAGTTTAAAAGTGGCTAACATAAAATTTGGATATTGGATGTAAACACACACATTTAGACACAATATGATTACACAACTTTTTTATGAGACATTTTCTATACATCATCATTATCATCATCACTTTCATACAACCATAGACGGTATATACGAGGACAGATCTAACACTGGAGCTGCCGTGTGCCAAATAGGAAGTTCTCCAGGAGGCTCTTCTGGCTCCTTCTGACTCTGGCTCCAATGGACTTACATTAGGATCTTGTGGCTCCTCTCTCTGTACCTGCTGCAGTGAGCCTTGACATTTTGGTCTTAAAATGTTTGTATGAACCCGCTCTACATGATCCTGAATTTTTTTTTTGCTATTTTGTCCATCAAAAAAATCCTATTCATAATATAAAAGCCTGTGGGTGGATGAGATCCATCCTGAGTACCTTAAGTCTCTGGATGTTGTGGGTCTTGACTGACACGCCTCTTCAACATCGTGTGGCGGTCGGGGACAGTACCTCTGGACTGGCAGCCCGGGGTGTTGGTCCCTCTGTATAAGAAGGGGGACTGGAGGGTGTGTTCCAACTACAGGGGAATCACACTTCTCAGCCTCCCCGGTCTGTGCCAGGGACTGGAGAGGAGAATCCAACCGTGGTTTTCATCCCAGTCGTGGAACACTGGACCAGCTCTACACTCTCCATCGGGTGCTCGAGGGTTCATGGGAGTTTGCCCAACCAGTCCACATGTGCTTTGTGGATCTGGAGAAGGCATTCGACCGTGTCCCTTGTGGTGTCCTGTGGGGGGTGCTCTGGGAGTATGGGGTCCGGGGCCCTTTGCTAAGGGCTGTCTGGTTCCTGTACGACCGGAGCAGGAGCTGTGTTCATTGCCGGCAGTAAGTCAGACCTATTCCCGGTGTATGTTGGACTCCACCAGGGCCGCAACTGTCACCGGTTCTGTTCATTGTATTTATGGACAGAATTTCTCGGTGCAGTCAGGGGCCGAACAGTCTGGTTTGGGGACCACAGGATCATCTCTGCTGTTCACAGATGATGTTGTCCTGTTGTCTTCATCAAACCAGGACCTGTAGCACTGGGGCAGTTTGACCCGTGTGTGAAGCAGCTGGTATGAAGATCATCTCCTCCAAATCCGAGGCCATGGTTCTCGACCAGAAAAAGGCGTCTTGCCCTCTCCGAGTGGGTGGAGAGTCCCTGCCTCAAGTGGAGGAGTTCAAGTATCTCGGGGTCTTGTTCATGAGTGAGGGGAGGACGGAACGTGAGATTGACAGGCGGTTCCTTTTTCCTTTTCACTTGGTATTGTGATGTCCACCACCACGGCTCTGCTCTGTTTCTTATCCACCACCACTATGTCTGGTTGGTCAATCACCATCCTGTCAGTCTGTATCTGGAAGTCCCACAGGATCTTGGCTCAGTCGTTCTCCACAACCTTTGGAGGTGTTTCCCACCTTGATCCTGGGGTCTCCAGCCCGTACTCTGCACAGATGTTTCTGTACACTATGCCCGCCACTTGGTTATGTCGCTCCATGTATGCTTTCCCTGCAGCATCTTACACCCTGCAGTTATGTGCTGGACTGTCTCAGGAGCCTCTTTGCACAGTCTACACCGTGGCTCTTGTTTGGTGTGGTAGATCTGGGCCTCTATTACTCAAGTGCCCACGGCCTGCTCCTGACCTCCAGAATGAGCCTCTGTGTGTCCTTCAGACCCTCTCAAGCCATTGGGATGGAACCCTCCATGCATGGTCAGGAGCTTTCGTGTCTTAACATCTGTGGTCTGTATCTCCTCCTTTGGTCAGCTTATGATTCCTGCAGGGTATATGATCACTGGCAGGGCAGAGCTGTTGATTGCCTGTGCCTTATTCTTGCTATTGAGCTGGCTTCTTAGGACTTGCCTCACTCTTTGCAGGTATTTGGCCGATAGCAGCAGTTGGTCCTAATGAAGGCTCAGGGTCCAGGTCCACGGTTCACCACTGCCAAGTACAAAGGCGACTGCAGAACTGCACACCAGAAACTAAAGGTTTATCCTGTACCGACATGTGTCAGTGCAGCAGCCAGTGCCAGAATGATGATGATTCTGAAGCCATGTTGTTGCATAGACTGTATAAAAGAAGTGGACTAAGTGAGTGTGACCCACAGAGCCACTCAAATGAGGCTTGTGATGTTCACGGTTACAGGAGCCAATCTGGAGCCACACTCTATATTATGAATAGGATCATGTGTCGTGGGTTAACACAAACATTTTAAGACCAAAATGTTTGAGGCTCACTGCAGCAGGTACAGAGAGAGGAGCCACAAGATCCTAATGTAAGTCCATTGGAGCCAGAAGAGCCTCCTGGAGAACTTCCTATTTGGCACATGGCGGCTACAGTGTTAGATCTGTCCACTCATATATACAGTCTATGGTTGTATGAAAGTGATGATGATAATGATGATGTATAGAAAATGTCTCATAAAAAAGTTGTGTAATCATATTGTGTATAAATGTGTGTGTTTACATCCAATATCCAAATTTTATGTTAGCTAATTTTAAACTCTTTGAGTTATCTGACCAGCTGCATGTGATGTTTATAATTAGTTTTACCCATATTGTTGATGTATTTCAGCAGGATCATTTAAAAACAAAACAAAAAAACATGTTTTTGGAGGAACATGGAGTATTACATGTGAATATTACAGTGAAATTGCAAGAAAACAACCAAACCGGGTCATTTTTGACCCACTTATTCATCTCAGGGTTAATGTGGGTAGGTCTTACAGGTTTGTAACTAGCACCATTTGATTCCCTGACCCTGAAAATGTGGGTTTAGCAGTTAAAATCAACATTTCGACTTATTCAGAGGCTGAGATATTCCAAAAAGGGTTTTTTGGCGGCCATTTTTTAAAAAATCCAATATGGCCGCCATAAAGACATGTGGGCAAATGTAAACACTGATTTTCTGACTCCATATACTATAACCTTTCCAAAAATATATAGGTTAGCAAATCCCCAAAAAATTCCCACAAAAGTATATAAGGAACCGGACTAATGCCAGAATGTGGAACATTCCAGGGACAGCAATAGCATTTCGGTGCAGACAAGTAGATAATGTACATGCTGTACTTCAGATGAGAAAGGGTTGGTAAAGTCTGCTATTTTTTCTTGGACAAAAGTGAAATGAACCTTTGCACATTCCTTTGACACCTTTAAACATTCCCGAACATGAGAAGAACCTACTTGAAACGAGCAGAATGCACTCACCATGCGTGGGTGCTGAGGCTGTAAAGGGACAAACTGGCTCAGAGGAGTAAGGTGCGGTGGCTGGTGGGGTGGGACAGAGGGCGTCGGGTGCAATACAAAATGTTCGCTGGAGATCAGGGGCGGAAAGGCTTGATAAGACACTGGCATGTGCTGCATGGTGCATGCCTGAATGAGCTGAAAGAGAAAGAGAGAAAGACGCATGAAGAAACACATCAAATTCACTGTATTATCATAACTATCATAGGCTACACAAAAAGTTTTTGTTTAGGCACCAAGTGGTCTGGGGCTACACGTATCAGACAAGTCAAGTTAGTTATATATATCACCATGATTAGGACTTTTCTTCTATTTTTCTATTTAGTTAAACTTATACTAACCTAAAAGACATTTAAAAGCCAATAAGAAGCGAGAAAAAGGTCTGGCAAAGACTGTTTCTTCATTACTCGACCGCTTGGTGAAAACAAGGTTAAAAATACACATAGCGTTTCTGATTACAGCATGGCACTTGATGATTCATTTCTGGTGAAGAGCAATGTGTTACATAAATCACAACACGAACAACAATGCCACAACACAAGCCTGTTTAAAAAAGATTTTTCAGCACCACCAAATATTATAGTGAAGTGCAGCAATAACCACATTTATTCATATACAATGATTGATTGGGTTTGATTTAACTGTCGCCATCTTGCACAATAAAAGCAGCTCACTACTTTGAACAGTGACAGATTGCATGGCGGGATGGTGCGCTACATGGATGCCACTGACATTTGGGCTCTTCCTTTTCAAACTCACAGGAGGAGGAAGGCAGCAGAGCAGAGAGAGCTGTCCGCTGAACATTACCGAGCATGCTGGCAGCTGCTGAGTGCTGCACCCGGGAAGGGGCTGCCCGGCGTGGATGGGGAAGCCGTGAGTCGTCACCGTGGTAACAGTGTATGATATTGGAACGGACCCCTGGTGCATCTGCAATTAGGAAGGTAACAATTAGGTTTACTAATGACAAATTGAGTATATTCAAATAATTTCTACACAAGAAGAACTAGTCTGCTGTATCTGATTGTACCACACTTCTATTTACCAGTATATAGGCGAAATTATCTAAACCTTTGACACAGCGCTAGTATTCACATGGGTATTTTGGCCATTAGCACAGTTTTTATAAAAAACAAAAGTGAGGCAGGGTGGATCACCAACACAGCCAACCAGCCCTTATCTCAAAGCATCATAGTGATTTACATGGCTCTTAGCTTCCAAAAGATAAAATGTTTAATAAATAGATGAAGGCAGTGAGAAGTCTGCTTTTGTCTTTCTGGGGGATAAAAAGAATGTAGTAATTATGAGGAAAAAAAAACTTGGGTACTTGGTAGCCTTAATCTGTAGCATGAAGCGCTGTGCACATTACCTGTTCGTGTAGATCCACCATGATGGGGCTCTGCTGGGGCAGGTGGGCCGCAGGGTGAAGCATGCGTGGCGGTGTGCTGGTATGGCTGTATTGTCTGGACTCATCTAAAGAAACCTGTTGGTGGTGATGCTGAGAGAAAAACAAATGGTGCAAGTTCTCATCTTGAACCAGGGAAGTGTGCAGTACAGGTCTGTCTCGACGGCCCCACTGGCGTCTCACTGGTGGGCTGCAGAAAAATACAGAAATAATTTTTAAAATTTTGGCATGATTTTTGACATACATTCATAGTTCGAGTTATGTTCAATTTAAGGCATCTCAAAATAATGAATGAAAAAAAATTTAAACTTATTGAGGTTCATAACTGAAATGATAATTTCTTGAAACAATTACATATTCACTGTGAAGTTAATCAGTACAGTCATTTATTACTAAGGTTTTTTTTATGTTTTAAAAGTCACAGGAGATTAAACGGCTGGCTTTACACCAGGTTTTGTAAAACAAATGCTCATATTATTACAGATTTTAACAATTTTATATACCATTTAATTTACTGAAGTGGTAATTGTAATCACGCTTAAATTAATATCATTGTACAGCCCTGATGTTGACCTTGCATGTGTAAAGGATGCACACAGACTTGCCTTCTCCTGAGATGCGCAGGGGTGTTGCAGGGCTCTGCGAGGAACCTCCGAGGGTTTAAGGGGGCTGTTGGTGGCAGCCTATTCACTGCTACTTCCCATGGTCGCATTGGTGACGTCGTGCAGACGAGTCACACTCTGGGAATGGAAAGCGTCCAGTGGAGGCACTTGGATGTGGCCTCTGATTGTCTACACCCTGTAAAAACAAACATAAAACATAACTCACACAACAGAATTCACTTTAATTCTATCCACACCGCTGTGACGGTGTCAACATGAGTTTATGATTAGATAATCCACAAGTTGCATTTTCAGTATTTTAACCAACGGAGAATTCAGTATTATAACCAGGAAGGATGTAAGTGACTGTAATTACATTATTTATTCCAAAAATGTTTACATTTTACATGTGTATAAACATTCTCATGACTTTTAGCAAAGCGTGTCAGTACTATAATTTGTCATATTAGAAATTCAATAAAATAATGATATTATATATGAAAATACAAAGTTTCGGTAGCAAACATGTAATATATTTCCAAATTAAGTGCGTTCATGTGACAAGCATTGCACAAATAGAGGTCGCTGTGGCGCGCCTGAACAAAAACATGGAGAGCCATGTGCTCAGAGACAAAGCAACAACAAAGACACAGCAAAGAAACGGGACTGTGGCTAACACAAGACTGCAGGTGCTTCTCCGCATATTCTGTGTTCAGAACACAACCGAACAGAGCACTGTCTTTTTCACACAGCATTAGGTTCAGCGTTTAGCTTCTTTTCATGTACGACCTCTCGGCTGAAGGAGAGCTGCTAACTTTAGCCTGGCTCCAACGGCTACAGCTTTGTTCACAATAGCTGCAAACGGCACATTAGGAAAACTTCGGGTCTGGAAAGAAAATACACGCATGTATTTCACTGTTATATCTGGAATAAACTGGAATAACAAGAGTTTAAATCACAGATAGATAAAGATTAAATACGTTATGGTGATCTATGATACATTAATTCTTTGCTATCAGCCAATGTTGAATCCATTTTATACGTCTGTCCTTCATTTTCATACAAACGAGCAGTTATACATAAAGCAGACAAGTGGTTTCCAATAAATACACCTATATACTACAGGACTCTGGTAAACATGGCTAGCATAAGAGTAGCAGGCATAGCACTAGTTTGCAGGAATGTGCTTTTTCTTATCCAAAACAGTTCCACTGCGGAGTAGAAACACTTTGCATGATCATCTGTTTTCAATCTTACCTGACAATAGCCGAATGCTGCTGCCAGCGAGAGGTTTTTGACAATGTCCCCGACGAGGGTGGTGCTAGCAGCCCGCTAATGCTAACTTGCTAACAAATACCTGGAGTTTCTGCATACGGGACCGGTTTAGTCCAGAGATGGGCTGAGATTTTGGATGAGTTTTACGCGGAGTGGTTAGGAGCTAAAATTGCCGTTAAACGGGGTAAAATGTGACAGTAATTAGGCAGCGACAACAACATCCATTGGCGCGAGCATGTTCCTTGAATCGCATTGTTTTGGAAAGNCAGTGTGGTACAGCTCTCTCGTCACAGGCAGAAGGTCCTTGGTTTGATTTGTAAGTTTCTGAAGTTGGCATGTTCTTCTTGTATCATTGGGTTTGTCCATTTCAAGTGATGTTTGTATAGAATATGATGTGTGAGTGGGTGATTGGTGGTCACATAGACTGATGGTACAGACTGGCAGCCTACCCCAGGGCAGCTGTGGTAGTGATAGCAGCTTACCAATATCACTACCATGTACCATATTTTTTGGACTATAAGTCACACTTTTTTCATGGTTTGGGTGGTCCTGCGACTTATACTCCGGTGCGACTTATATATTAAAATTGTCACAATGACAGCCTTGAGAGGGCGCTCTAGTCTTGTGTGTCACTCCTGTACCACTGTCACTGCGCTCTGCACATGTCTCCTGCAGAAAGAGCCGCTGTCCTGTCTGGGATCATGTCAGTCGATCGCACCATTACTTCTGTACCACAGACATTTTTTAAATTTAAACAAACTTATTAAGACAACTGAGAAAACTGAACACAAATGCCCCCAAAAAGAAAATCATATTTTGCAGATTACAAACTGCAAGTACAGAAACATGCAGCCGAAAACAGTAATCAAGCAGCAGCTGCAGAAGAAAGTTTGAAATGAGACAGAAACTTGTGACAACCAGGCGGGTGCGCCATGCAACTTTCCTGCAAGTCATTGGATGAATCGACAAAGCTTCGACTTCAGTGACAACCGAAACCATCCTGTTGGGATTCAGAAAGGCCAGAATAATTCTAACGGGAACTGATGAAGAGTCTGACGACAGCTACGCAGAAGAGGAAGCGGCGCTCCATTTACCTTCCGAGGTTGCTGAGTTGCTCAGAAGTGACACGGAGTATGAAGAATTCAATGGATTTAGTGATTTGGAGTGAGATGGAGAGTTTAGTAAACTTGTTCTGTTGTTTATGTTATGGTTATCTGAAGAACTGTTCATATGTGACATTAACAGTCTGTTGTTGTTATTACTACAACTTGCCTTTCAAGATGAAATGTCAGTTTCTGGTCTCTGATTTTATATAAGAAATTTCCCCCCAAAAGTGCGAGTTATAGTCCGGTGCGACTTATACAGGTTTTTTCTTCTTTATTATGCATTTTTGGCTGGTGCGAATTATACCCCGGAGCGACTTATAGTCCAAAAATTACGGCATAAAGTGAATGAATAATACATGAAATTGAAACGCAACTTTGACTGTCTGGAAGTGCTATATACATTAGTGCTAGAAGAGGCCAAAGCACATTTACTGTACACTCATTTAATGCTAATCTGTTCACACTGATACAGCAGTCATCCATCTAAACTTCACAAATAAAAGCACCCAAACTTTTATAAACAACCTCCATGCAGCTTGGTCGTCAGTTGCCATGACAACAGAGCTGTACTTATGAGCCAGTTTGTTTCCTGTTTTTTACTATGATCTGTGGCAAATTAGTATTGTTAATTTAGTTTGTATATGGACCTAAAATTTAATCACTATTAGCTTCAGTGCACGGGCAATAAATGGAAAAAGGCCAATTTACAGATATGACTATTCACATGGGTCTAGAATCACCTGAGGACCCCTGAGTTTGCTGAATTACAGGAGGTAAGACACTTTTACAGACATGGACTATTACAATTTATCCGAGGTCCCCAGGTAAAACTAATCCTGCATAAATAGGGCTTAAGACAACGCAATCTGAAAACAATTTCCTCACAGTGGACGGTCTTCGATTAGTGGACTATGGTTTATTTAGCAGGACCTATGTACATGAATCAACATTTCTGTAAATGTACAAGAATTAGCTGGAAAGTTGTTTTTCATCTGCAATCCCTGGACAGATGGTAAACATGTTCACTCTAAAAACACAATAATAAGAGTTATACAGAACAGTGCGATTTACAAAACAATTCAGGTAAAAAAACTGTGAGAAATACTTTACTTTAAAACAGACATTATTCACATCTTGCACTCTTGCCTCACCATTTGTTATCATATATCATATTTACTTACATTTGGAAATATGTCAACTTTGAAGCTAGTTTTGGTTATTGGTTAGCAATTAGCTGCTGTAGCTCCCACACATAAACAGTCTGTTTTCTCTTCTATTGGCCTACTGTAAAGTGACCGTATTGGCCGTATACATGTTACTGGACCAGCATTGATATGTAAATGAGCTGTGAATAGAGGTGTGAATTATGTATTACTGCTAAAGGCTAATAGCGATAGTTTCTTTACTAGCTAGTAGTGATGGGTCGGTTGCGAACGAAGCAACGGGAGCCTGCTCCTTATTGGGAGCCGTGTTTTCTCTTTCTCTCACTGTTTTTCTCTTCACGTCACGTGCAGACATGTGGTAGTTTGACAGCGGCAGCGGCTCGAAACGAAGCTTTCAGAAATCTGGGTGTGCATAGGATAAAAAAAAGTGCATGTTTGGCTGCAGTTCAGCATAAAATAAATAAACCAGGACTAATCTTGTACTTGAGAGAGGGAGAGACCGAGTCCTGACACTCAGTCCTGGTTCAGTTTTGGTTTAGTCCTGTTTTACACATGGTTTAGATCTGTTTTAGTCCTGGTTTAGTCCTTTTTCAGTCCTGCTTTAGACCTGGTTCAGTTCTGGTTTAGTCCTGCTTGCAACAAAACAATCTGAAGAGTCGCTTGGAGAGCCGGCTGCTTTTAGTGAGCCGAGCCAAAAGAGCCGGTTCTCTAAAAAGAACTGAAATACCCATCACTAGTAGCTAGAACGCCACTAGGCCGGCCTACTGTCTGTAAATATGACACAAAAAGTCAGAATAACAATAAATGTTGCCTAAATAAATCCAATTTAAAATCCACTAGAGCCAAACCAAAACCAGATTTACAGTGAATTTTTACATCACTAAATATATCGGCGATTATATCGGCTATTGACACCTCCAACTCCCAATTTATCGGTTTCATATTGGCCGCAACAAAATCCATATCGGTCGGGCCCTACATTTTACCATATACTACTACAGCATTTGACTTATTTTGTTTCTCTACCTGGTCTTACTGAAAAACATTTTATGCTATACTTGCAAGTAATTTCTCTACCGAATCAATAAAGTTTGTCCTCATTTTGTCACATGATATAAATTTTACTTGACGAATAATTAAAATGAAATTACAATTTTTACATCTACATAACATTTTTTGGCAATACCACTCATCCAGTCTTATATACTGTTACATACTGAGGTCTAGTCCACTGGATATTTTACAATCCAATGTGCCATTTTTATAAAGCTGTACTATTAAAATGAACTGAGATTTATTTTACTGAATAAACACTCCTTGTTTGATCTCACACAATGTTTGGGAAGAAACCTTTTGACAACTGCATTACTTACTTATGCTTGTGCAAGATGGCAGGTCTGTGATGCTAATGCTCTTATTTCAAATGGCGATAATAGCAGAGTATTATAGCAATGTTTACAGTGTGTTTACAGGTCTGAACTCCCACAGGGCTGATAATGGAAGGACAGCATTGTAATACTCTTTAAACTAGAGCTTAGGACAACTACATCTATCTCATTTAAAGAAGATTTACGCTTTTAGGGAGGCGTTTTGTATTTATGTTTTGTGCAGTGTAAACCACAATATTCTTTTGAAGTGACTTTCTGTTTAAACTGAAGAATAACTGCATAAATAACCATAATATAAAACCATGTCAGTATACCCCCAACTGAATAAAACTGAACTTGCACACACAATAGTAACATTTTTCCATACTTCACAAACTAAAACACTGCACAATCTCCAGCAATATTCCTGACACTTGTACCAAATGCAGTAATAATATAATAAAGGAACTCTTATACACTGTCTTTGGGAATGCTCGGCAATTCAAATATTCTGGAAAGAAGTTTTAAAATGTTTGACAGAAATATTCAGTGTAAAGATTCCTATGTGTGCAAAACTTTGTGTATTGGGAATATATCCGGAAGGTTTATTACAGACGAAAAAGCAAGCAAAATTATTGGACTTTGGACTACTACATGCAAGCAAGAAGAACCATCGCCTTAAACTGGAAAAACATTGAAGCCCCCTCAACAAAACAGTGGGTTAAGGAAATTTCAGAATGTGTCGGCCTTGAAAGATTGACATTTATAGCAAAGGGAAAACGAAAAGACTTTGTGAAATTATGGGAACCTTATTTAAATATTATATCCAAAAAGTGGAAGTGATGTATGTGTAGGTATATGTGTATATATATATAGAATAATATTGTTATTGTTGTTGTCCAGCATTGACAGTGATGATGATAGCAGTAAAACCAGGCGAGCCAACAAACCAAGAGAATCAGATCTATTCACGTGACATTCTTGTGTCTTCAAACGTTTATCTAAAGCATTCACGCTGACACTACATACAATTGCTCGTTTACAAAAGCATTACCATGGCCTAAGACAATGACCTGACCAAGTCACCAGAATATAACATACCAGACACAAACATAGTTAGTGCTCCATCTGTTTCCTTCAATGGATTTTCTCTACAAGATAAAATCAATAAATAAACTTTTTTTTTTTTTTTTTTTTAACTGCATACTCCCAACGCAAGAGAAATCAACATTTTTCAGGGTTAACAATAGGTTTGTGCTTGTCAAGGTCATTTGAAGGCAGATCTGTAATGTTGAACAGCAGGCTATATCTGTAGAATGGATTTGGCTCACAAACAGAACTGAAAAGCCCAGTGTTCCTAAAGCGGAAGAAGAATGTTTGTAAAACTCTCCCTGGCGGCACATATTGCTTTCTGCACAGGCCTTTGTTTAAGAGCGGCACAAGTGCGGCGTCTGACGTCCACTGTCCTTTAAACACAGTCACAGTGAACCACATGTTAGCTTCCCTCACAGCACCTTCTCAACAAGCAAGCAGTTCTTTTTAATATGCTTCTTTGTTACTTCTTTTTTCTTACATTTAAGATTAGGATTTTGGTGGCAATGCTTGATTAAAATATTGCTAATCTGAATCAACAGTTCATGCAAACTCTAGCATGCTGCCCTGTATCCAGTGGTTACACAATGCATTGGCTCTGTGAGCAGGACAAACAGTATGCACACGCGCATGGTGCCAGAGGAAAATGGCCGATGTGAAGGATGGATGTAGCACTTGTGCAGTTTTGTCCAATAACCTCAAAAAGACGCAGTCTCGTAATCCTTTTTTTTTTCAGAGCAGATTATCTGGGCACAACAGTACCCCACAATTACACGGCCGTCCCTTTGCAGTCCGACCTGGCGCTTGCATCTGCTTTAAACCACAGCAAGTCACACATTCACAATAGCATTGGCAGATCTAACAGAAGGGGTAAAACTGTTGAAATGATCAATACATTATTGCAGAACATACATTATTAACAAGTCACTTAGCCCAACACTTACGCAAACATGCATCTATGATATGATGGTCAGGCGGTGCCCCCAAACACAGATACCCATGCTGTGAAGAATGCCTATTCCATTTCTGCTCATTGCACAAAGTGTCCAGCCGTCTCACCCCAGGCTCTCCCGACCAGTCCAACACTGTTCTTGTGACCACAATCAGATCCACATCAAACTGAAACCCTGTAAACAAAAGCAGCGAAGAATGCATTGTAGGGAAATCTTTGGAATCTGTGACAAAGGGGGCAGAAACAGAAGTGGCTGGCAATCCACAACTGTGGCTATAGGCTGCAATAGGCAGTGGGTTTCATGAGACTCTGAGAATGACGCACAGCAGAGGTACAACAGGCTCCAGATATCCTGGATTGCTTTTCATAGAGAAAGGACAGGAGTGGGTCGGTAAGCTAAACACTGGAGGCGCAAGTTCAGGCGCAGAGTCCCAGCCTCAGGACAGATAGAAGCACAGTCCAGCAGAGGGCACTCACTCCGCCTCCCGGTGCACATCCGAGGCATCTGCTCGGCAAATGGGACAAGTGCGATTGGTCTGCAAGTGAGCACAGGACACAGGACATCAGGCAATACAAACAAATTTTCCATTTCAAGTTCTACTCTTTAGTAAAAACAGCTTCTGAATAAGACAGATGGAAAAGCTGCAACCTACCTTTAACCATTTATCCACACACTTAGCGTGGAACTCGTGGTTACAAGGTAATACCCGAAGTAGCTGCCTACACTCAAAGTCACTAAAGCACACAACACACCTAATAGAAAAGGAAAATGTCAGTTCCAGATTCATAAAAAGCTGTAACCATAAAAGAAGAGCTTATGAAAGGGTCTTACAGCGTTTGTTCAGAAAGATGATTCTCTGAGCTGAATCTGTATGATGGAAGCTGCTCTATATCTGCTTTAGTCAGGCCGCGAGGTTTGGCCTCTCCCAGCCTCTCTGCCAGATTCAACAGTGCCTGACAAAAAGGAAAGATCACCAAGAGCCCAGAGACACCCTGCATTCTGTCTCAAATATCTATACTGAAAAATCATACCAAAGTATATTAAAAATACCAATGATAACCAATTATTGAATGTTAACTGCAGTGCATGTAATCGAGATGTGTGTTACCTCATAGTTCTCCATTTCCACATCATCCACATCCAGGTCTAGGCTTATGGCTGGGCCCACTGCCGTCGGAGGCACAGGAAGCATTGACCTGAGACAGAGGGCAGAGAAAGGGGCACTGTTGAGAAACATGGTCCCTTTTAGCTTTGTTTAACTGTGCTTTACTCACAGGAAGTAGGGAAGGAAGCCTGGGTAGTAGGATGGAGGAGGAGGCGGAGGGGGCAACGGCTGCTGTGGCCGGTATCGCTGTCGCCGCGGCAACATGTGGGGGTATGGCTGCAACAAAACAGGCAATGATTAAATTATGCGTGTTTTTATTGCTCAAAAATATCTTTAATAACATGCATTCATATTGTGAGTGGAGATTGATATGTTTAATGCCATGCTTATATGGCATAATACTGCAGGCAAAGAAATAACATCTCCATGGACACAAGCAAGTAATGGGCCCTCCAGCAGGAAAGTTTAATACTAAAATCTGAGAATAATATTTTGTGTAAGGCCCAGGTGCATCTATGCTGAGCCCAGAAGTGTGTCAGTGCCAGACTATATAGGTTGTACTGAAATACATTCTCTTACCACTCCAAAGGGAAGCTCCTGATGCAGAGGCTCTTGAGGAAGATACTGTAGGGGCAGAGACGGAGGCAGCGCTGGTGGGTGGTGAGACGGAGGGTACGAGAAGGTCCCTAGTGGGTGCTGGTCCCCTCTTAGGTCCACTTCGTTGTCCACCCTTTGCAGAGGCTAAAGCAGGACAGGACCATGAACGTATGGATACTACTGGCCTCTTAAATTGTTGTTTTTATGGTCACATCACAATATTCTCCAGTACTTTAAAAAAGGACACCATGTCATATTTCTGTCTCTTTGTCTCCATAGAGATATTAGAGAGAGTTTTTTTTGTCTTGAATTTCCAGTATAGAATCAAACTATGCCCATGGAGACAAGCAGGTGACAGCATCAGGACATGTTACAGGTCAGATCTGAGGCGAGGTTGACCGTAAGGGCATTTATAGACAAGTTTAATGTAGTCCGGTTCCTTATTGCCATTTTTTGACCTTAGTAGGAAGTTTTTGGGGATTTGCTAACCTATATATTTTTGGAAAGGTTATAGTATATGGAGTCAGAAAATCAATGTTTGCATTTGCCCACATGTCTTTATGGCGGCCATATTGGATTTTTTTAAAAATGGCCGCCAAAAAGCCCGCCAAAAAGCCCTTTTTGGAATATCTCAGCCTCTGAATAAGTTGAAATGTTGATTTTAACTGCTAAACCCACATTTTCAGGGTCAGGGAATCAAATGGTGCTAGTTACAAACCTGTAAGACCTACCCACATTAACCCTTAGATGAATAAGTGGGTCAAAAATGACCCCGTTTGGTTGTTTTCTTGCATTTTCACTGTAATATTCACATGTAATACTCCATGTTCCTCCAAAAAACATGTTTTTTTTTTTTTTTTTTTTTTTTATTATCCTGCTGAAATACATCAACAATATGGGTAAAACTAATTATAAACATCACATGCAGCTGGTCAGATAACTCAAAGAGTTTAAAAGTGGCTAACATAAAATTTGGATATTGGATGTAAACACACACATTTAGACACAATATGATTACACAACTTTTTTATGAGACATTTTCTATACATCATCATTATCATCATCACTTTCATACAACCATAGACGGTATATACGAGGACAGATCTAACACTGGAGCTGCCGTGTGCCAAATAGGAAGTTCTCCAGGAGGCTCTTCTGGCTCCTTCTGACTCTGGCTCCAATGGACTTACATTAGGATCTTGTGGCTCCTCTCTCTGTACCTGCTGCAGTGAGCCTTGACATTTTGGTCTTAAAATGTTTGTATGAACCCGCTCTACATGATCCTGATTTTTTATTTATTTTTTTTGCTATTTTGTCCATCAAAAAAATCCTATTCATAATATAAAGCCTGTGGGTGGATGAGATCCATCCTGAGTACCTTAAGTCTCTGGATGTTGTGGGTCTTGACTGACACGCCTCTTCAACATCGTGTGGCGGTCGGGGACAGTACCTCTGGACTGGCAGCCCGGGGTGTTGGTCCCTCTGTATAAGAAGGGGGACTGGAGGGTGTGTTCCAACTACAGGGGAATCACACTTCTCAGCCTCCCCGGTCTGTGCCAGGGACTGGAGAGGAGAATCCAACCGTGGTTTTCATCCCAGTCGTGGAACACTGGACCAGCTCTACACTCTCCATCGGGTGCTCGAGGGTTCATGGGAGTTTGCCCAACCAGTCCACATGTGCTTTGTGGATCTGGAGAAGGCATTCGACCGTGTCCCTTGTGGTGTCCTGTGGGGGGTGCTCTGGGAGTATGGGGTCCGGGGCCCTTTGCTAAGGGCTGTCTGGTTCCTGTACGACCGGAGCAGGAGCTGTGTTCATTGCCGGCAGTAAGTCAGACCTATTCCCGGTGTATGTTGGACTCCACCAGGGCCGCAACTGTCACCGGTTCTGTTCATTGTATTTATGGACAGAATTTCTCGGTGCAGTCAGGGGCCGAACAGTCTGGTTTGGGGACCACAGGATCATCTCTGCTGTTCACAGATGATGTTGTCCTGTTGTCTTCATCAAACCAGGACCTGTAGCACTGGGGCAGTTTGACCCGTGTGTGAAGCAGCTGGTATGAAGATCATCTCCTCCAAATCCGAGGCCATGGTTCTCGACCAGAAAAAGGCGTCTTGCCCTCTCCGAGTGGGTGGAGAGTCCCTGCCTCAAGTGGAGGAGTTCAAGTATCTCGGGGTCTTGTTCATGAGTGAGGGGAGGACGGAACGTGAGATTGACAGGCGGTTCCTTTTTCCTTTTCACTTGGTATTGTGATGTCCACCACCACGGCTCTGCTCTGTTTCTTATCCACCACCACTATGTCTGGTTGGTCAATCACCATCCTGTCAGTCTGTATCTGGAAGTCCCACAGGATCTTGGCTCAGTCGTTCTCCACAACCTTTGGAGGTGTTTCCCACCTTGATCCTGGGGTCTCCAGCCCGTACTCTGCACAGATGTTTCTGTACACTATGCCCGCCACTTGGTTATGTCGCTCCATGTATGCTTTCCCTGCAGCATCTTACACCCTGCAGTTATGTGCTGGACTGTCTCAGGAGCCTCTTTGCACAGTCTACACCGTGGCTCTTGTTTGGTGTGGTAGATCTGGGCCTCTATTACTCAAGTGCCCACGGCCTGCTCCTGACCTCCAGAATGAGCCTCTGTGTGTCCTTCAGACCCTCTCAAGCCATTGGGATGGAACCCTCCATGCATGGTCAGGAGCTTTCGTGTCTTAACATCTGTGGTCTGTATCTCCTCCTTTGGTCAGCTTATGATTCCTGCAGGGTATATGATCACTGGCAGGGCAGAGCTGTTGATTGCCTGTGCCTTATTCTTGCTATTGAGCTGGCTTCTTAGGACTTGCCTCACTCTTTGCAGGTATTTGGCCGATAGCAGCAGTTGGTCCTAATGAAGGCTCAGGGTCCAGGTCCACGGTTCACCACTGCCAAGTACAAAGGCGACTGCAGAACTGCACACCAGAAACTAAAGGTTTATCCTGTACCGACATGTGTCAGTGCAGCAGCCAGTGCCAGAATGATGATGATTCTGAAGCCATGTTGTTGCATAGACTGTATAAAAGAAGTGGACTAAGTGAGTGTGACCCACAGAGCCACTCAAATGAGGCTTGTGATGTTCACGGTTACAGGAGCCAATCTGGAGCCACACTCTATATTATGAATAGGATCATGTGTCGTGGGTTAACACAAACATTTTAAGACCAAAATGTTTGAGGCTCACTGCAGCAGGTACAGAGAGAGGAGCCACAAGATCCTAATGTAAGTCCATTGGAGCCAGAAGAGCCTCCTGGAGAACTTCCTATTTGGCACATGGCGGCTACAGTGTTAGATCTGTCCACTCATATATACAGTCTATGGTTGTATGAAAGTGATGATGATAATGATGATGTATAGAAAATGTCTCATAAAAAAGTTGTGTAATCATATTGTGTATAAATGTGTGTGTTTACATCCAATATCCAAATTTTTATGTTAGCTAATTTTAAACTCTTTGAGTTATCTGACCAGCTGCATGTGATGTTTATAATTAGTTTTACCCATATTGTTGATGTATTTCAGCAGGATCATTTAAAAACAAAACAAAAAAAACATGTTTTTGGAGGAACATGGAGTATTACATGTGAATATTACAGTGAAATTGCAAGAAAACAACCAAACCGGGTCATTTTTGACCCACTTATTCATCTCAGGGTTAATGTGGGTAGGTCTTACAGGTTTGTAACTAGCACCATTTGATTCCCTGACCCTGAAAATGTGGGTTTAGCAGTTAAAATCAACATTTCGACTTATTCAGAGGCTGAGATATTCCAAAAAGGGTTTTTTGGCGGCCATTTTTTAAAAAATCCAATATGGCCGCCATAAAGACATGTGGGCAAATGTAAACACTGATTTTCTGACTCCATATACTATAACCTTTCCAAAAATATATAGGTTAGCAAATCCCCAAAAAATTCCCACAAAAGTATATAAGGAACCGGACTAATGCCAGAATGTGGAACATTCCAGGGACAGCAATAGCATTTCGGTGCAGACAAGTAGATAATGTACATGCTGTACTTCAGATGAGAAAGGGTTGGTAAAGTCTGCTATTTTTTCTTGGACAAAAGTGAAATGAACCTTTGCACATTCCTTTGACACCTTTTAAACATTCCCGAACATGAGAAGAACCTACTTGAAACGAGCAGAATGCACTCACCATGCGTGGGTGCTGAGGCTGTAAAGGGACAAACTGGCTCAGAGGAGTAAGGTGCGGTGGCTGGGTGGGTGGGACAGAGGGCGTCGGGTGCAATACAAAATGTTCGCTGGAGATCAGGGGCGGAAAGGCTTGATAAGACACTGGCATGTGCTGCATGGTGCATGCCTGAATGAGCTGAAAGAGAAAGAGAGAAAGACGCATGAAGAAACACATCAAATTCACTGTATTATCATAACTATCATAGGCTACACAAAAAGTTTTTGTTTAGGCACCAAGTGGTCTGGGGCTACACGTATCAGACAAGTCAAGTTAGTTATATATCACCATGATTAGGACTTTTCTTCTATTTTTCTATTTAGTTAAACTTATACTAACCTAAAAGACATTTAAAAGCCAATAAGAAGCGAGAAAAAGGTCTGGCAAAGACTGTTTCTTCATTACTCGACCGCTTGGTGAAAACAAGGTTAAAATACACATAGCGTTTCTGATTACAGCATGGCACTTGATGATTCATTTCTGGTGAAGAGCAATGTGTTACATAAATCACAACACGAACAACAATGCCACAACACAAGCCTGTTTAAAAAAGATTTTTCAGCACCACCAAATATTATAGTGAAGTGCAGCAATAACCACATTTATTCATATACAATGATTGATTGGGTTTGATTTAACTGTCGCCATCTTGCACAATAAAAGCAGCTCACTACTTTGAACAGTGACAGATTGCATGGCGGGATGGTGCGCTACATGGATGCCACTGACATTTGGGCTCTTCCTTTTCAAACTCACAGGAGGAGGAAGGCAGCAGAGCAGAGAGAGCTGTCCGCTGAACATTACCGAGCATGCTGGCAGCTGCTGAGTGCTGCACCCGGGAAGGGGCTGCCCGGCGTGGATGGGGAAGCCGTGAGTCGTCACCGTGGTAACAGTGTATGATATTGGAACGGACCCCTGGTGCATCTGCAATTAGGAAGGTAACAATTAGGTTTACTAATGACAAATTGAGTATATTCAAATAATTTCTACACAAGAAGAACTAGTCTGCTGTATCTGATTGTACCACACTTCTATTTACCAGTATATAGGCGAAATTATCTAAACCTTTGACACAGCGCTAGTATTCACATGGGTATTTTGGCCATTAGCACAGTTTTTATAAAAACAAAAGTGAGGCAGGGTGGATCACCAACACAGCCAACCAGCCCTTATCTCAAAGCATCATAGTGATTTACATGGCTCTTAGCTTCCAAAAGATAAAATGTTTAATAAATAGATGAAGGCAGTGAGAAGTCTGCTTTTGTCTTTCTGGGGGATAAAAAGAATGTAGTAATTATGAGGAAAAAAAAACTTGGGTACTTGGTAGCCTTAATCTGTAGCATGAAGCGCTGTGCACATTACCTGTTCGTGTAGATCCACCATGATGGGGCTCTGCTGGGGCAGGTGGGCCGCAGGGTGAAGCATGCGTGGCGGTGTGCTGGTATGGCTGTATTGTCTGGACTCATCTAAAGAAACCTGTTGGTGGTGATGCTGAGAGAAAAACAAATGGTGCAAGTTCTCATCTTGAACCAGGGAAGTGTGCAGTACAGGTCTGTCTCGACGGCCCCACTGGCGTCTCACTGGTGGGCTGCAGAAAAATACAGAAATAATTTTTAAAATTTTGGCATGATTTTTGACATACATTCATAGTTCGAGTTATGTTCAATTTAAGGCATCTCAAAATAATGAATGAAAAAAAATTTAAACTTATTGAGGTTCATAACTGAAATGATAATTTCTTGAAACAATTACATATTCACTGTGAAGTTAATCAGTACAGTCATTTATTACTAAGGTTTTTTTTATGTTTTAAAAGTCACAGGAGATTAAACGGCTGGCTTTACACCAGGTTTTGTAAAACAAATGCTCATATTATTACAGATTTTAACAATTTTATACCATTTAATTTACTGAAGTGGTAATTGTAATCACGCTTAAATTAATATCATTGTACAGCCCTGATGTTGACCTTGCATGTGTAAAGGATGCACACAGACTTGCCTTCTCCTGAGATGCGCAGGGGTGTTGCAGGGCTCTGCGAGGAACCTCCGAGGGTTTAAGGGGGCTGTTGGTGGCAGCCTATTCACTGCTACTTCCCATGGTCGCATTGGTGACGTCGTGCAGACGAGTCACACTCTGGGAATGGAAAGCGTCCAGTGGAGGCACTTGGATGTGGCCTCTGATTGTCTACACCCTGTAAAAACAAACATAAAACATAACTCACACAACAGAATTCACTTTAATTCTATCCACACCGCTGTGACGGTGTCAACATGAGTTTATGATTAGATAATCCACAAGTTGCATTTTCAGTATTTTAACCAACGGAGAATTCAGTATTATAACCAGGAAGGATGTAAGTGACTGTAATTACATTATTTATTCCAAAAATGTTTACATTTTACATGTGTATAAACATTCTCATGACTTTTAGCAAAGCGTGTCAGTACTATAATTTGTCATATTAGAAATTCAATAAAATAATGATATTATATATGAAAATACAAAGTTTCGGTAGCAAACATGTAATATATTTCCAAATTAAGTGCGTTCATGTGACAAGCATTGCACAAATAGAGGTCGCTGTGGCGCGCCTGAACAAAAACATGGAGAGCCATGTGCTCAGAGACAAAGCAACAACAAAGACACAGCAAAGAAACGGGACTGTGGCTAACACAAGACTGCAGGTGCTTCTCCGCATATTCTGTGTTCAGAACACAACCGAACAGAGCACTGTCTTTTTCACACAGCATTAG
Organism: Boleophthalmus pectinirostris; assembly: GCF_026225935.1. Lineage (NCBI taxonomy): Eukaryota > Metazoa > Chordata > Actinopteri > Gobiiformes > Gobiidae > Boleophthalmus > Boleophthalmus pectinirostris. The sequence continues at coordinate 25,595,604 of NW_026571207.1, read as the reverse complement.
GTTCAGCGTTTAGCTTCTTTTCATGTACGACCTCTCGGCTGAAGGAGAGCTGCTAACTTTAGCCTGGCTCCAACGGCTACAGCTTTGTTCACAATAGCTGCAAACGGCACATTAGGAAAACTTCGGGTCTGGAAAGAAAATACACGCATGTATTTCACTGTTATATCTGGAATAAACTGGAATAACAAGAGTTTAAATCACAGATAGATAAAGATTAAATACGTTATGGTGATCTATGATACATTAATTCTTTGCTATCAGCCAATGTTGAATCCATTTTATACGTCTGTCCTTCATTTTCATACAAACGAGCAGTTATACATAAAGCAGACAAGTGGTTTCCAATAAATACACCTATATACTACAGGACTCTGGTAAACATGGCTAGCATAAGAGTAGCAGGCATAGCACTAGTTTGCAGGAATGTGCTTTTTCTTATCCAAAACAGTTCCACTGCGGAGTAGAAACACTTTGCATGATCATCTGTTTTCAATCTTACCTGACAATAGCCGAATGCTGCTGCCAGCGAGAGGTTTTTGACAATGTCCCCGACGAGGGTGGTGCTAGCAGCCCGCTAATGCTAACTTGCTAACAAATACCTGGAGTTTCTGCATACGGGACCGGTTTAGTCCAGAGATGGGCTGAGATTTTGGATGAGTTTTACGCGGAGTGGTTAGGAGCTAAAATTGCCGTTAAACGGGGTAAAATGTGACAGTAATTAGGCAGCGACAACAACATCCATTGGCGCGAGCATGTTCCTTGAATCGCATTGTTTTGGAAAGGCCTCGCCCCCTGCTCCAAGCGCACCAATCCCCGCGCAGAAAACACAGACAGCAGACGGCCCACAGGCGGCCACAGACTGCCAGACAAGCGCAGACACCGTGGATCAAAACAACAAGCGCCGTCCTCTCCTCCCCAACACCATCTTATGCATAAAACGGCGATAGATAGACACTCTGTCACAACTGCAGCAATAACAAGGTATACAACCGGGCAGATTATCCAGATTATCCATATCTGTTACAGGTGGCGATTATTTAATTAAAACTATGTAATTTACTGTACAGTTTCCCTCCGGAGACGAATTTCCACAATAGCTCCAAATAGATGGATATCCTGCTGACTACAAATTATAAATAACACAATAATTTATAATGATAGCCTACTTACATTGACACATTTATCTTATTAGCGGACCAAGAAATGTGTATTTGTGATAGAATAGAAATTAGTTCAGCCCAATGGAGTTCACTGTAGTTTGGGACAATGCATAAGCATGGCCTTGCTTAAAGAAGTTTCACAGGTTTCATTAACCTTGCAGAGCCTAGGCCTATAGGCTAGACGGTCTTAAAGCGAATGGCCCATAGGATTTGTGGTGTGGTTGGAGTGAGAAAACGCACACTCTTCTTTAACAGGTAGTCCATCATCTTCACATCAGTTATAATGTGATTTGGTACTGTATTATAGTGTGTTTTGGCACTGTAGCTAGGCCTAAATGGAAGCATGGGAGCAGACTACATAAACCTAGTAACAGCAAAACTCAGGATGGTTAAACAATCTTCATTCATTTATTGCGCATCCCGCTGCTTTAACTGTAGCCCAGCTATTGGTCCACGGTACTCGAAGTCTCATTGGAGGCCACAGTGTCCTGCTAGACACCAGCCGGTTATGTAATGTTGGCCTCGCATGATCATGTCATCCCTCTCCATCTTTTTCACCAGTAAAGGCTCCATCTGCCCCGTTTACTCAGCCAAAGTGTAAGCTATATTCACTGACAAAGGCAATAGCACTACAATAATTAGGCCTATATATTAAAAGTGTTTTAGGCCTCATATCAGAACCAATTAGTGCAACAAAACTAATGAATACTGCGCGTGCGTGTGGTTCATGCCGAGGACTTCTGCATTTATCCAAACCTCACCAAACTGAGCCCAAGGAGAGTACAGTGATGTGCAACCAAGAGCCAATGTAAACATTACAACATCACTCGGTAGCAGCAAAACAAGGAGGGGCTGGAGGCTGAGATGATGGCAGCTCACAACAAGCACCTACAAATTAGCCTCAAAAGCGTAAACTCTGCGTCTCCAAAACACCAGAAGAAACGCGAGAAGGAGAGGAGCAGCGCGGTTACCTGATTGTTAATAAGCAGTCATTAAATCCCAATGTTTTTCTTGTAATGTTCACATGTCGTTGGGCTAAGTGCGGCATCCTGTGGTCAGCTGTTCGCGAGTGGTACATTCCGTGGGTTTCACCACTGCTGAAAAAGGTGCTAAATATTGCGTCCTCTGGCTCTGCGCACATCCAGCCGCTGTCCCGTGTCTCTCTACGGTTCACAAAACCCAGATATTCCTCCTTCGATCCTGATCATGTTGGTCTAGCTACAAAGCAAGCCAGCTGCGCTCTTGTTTTGGGTTTCTGCGGCTCGTCGTCACACCCCCATTTTTGCGTATTTCCAGACCAGACCGCACAGTCCAATTTTCACTTTTACCGTAATAAATCCCCGTTATTACATTATGCCTCACTTCACTTTGACTCTTAACACTCAAAATCACCAGTTTGCCCCAACAAATAGCTACATTTTTGTTAGTTATTAGGATATTAAGTCTATTTAGGCTATTAATTTTTGTGTTCCCATTTTCTTATTACGCTTCGTAAATTTGGGTTAGGTGTTCTTAGACTAAAATTGTTGCTTGAATAATGCTACTATCGTACTATTATCCTATTTATCTTTGTTATTATCCTAATCGTTTCAGTAATTTTATCTTAACTTGAACGCCTGTTTCCTGAGCTGCCATTTTTACCGTAATGGACCGAACATGCGCAACTGTATTCACATTTCAAATGAAGCTTCGCTCTCTCAAAAGAATGGACCCTATATGACCTCCCACTTATATAACCATGTGTCTCGAGTTGCCTAAAAGTCAATCACATTGCTTTGTTTGTTAGCAGCCACTACCGATGTAGGCTAGACAGTTTTCATCAACATAAAACTGGAAGAGCATGACCAATACAAGAATGACCAAACACATAAACAATATCTTACTTCAATAACAAAACAAAAAAAAGCCTCGCCCTATAGTCTTCAGCCTCAGGTAAAAAGACTTGTCATCTCCCTCTTGGAAAATAAAATCTATGAACAGTTATCGAGACAGTTGTAGCCAAAGGAGGCCAACTATAATTCAGGCAAAATGGTTTTATACATTTCACATAAAAAGACAAAAAGTTCTGTGCTGAGGCATATGGTAATTTACAAACATGATCACACATTACCTCTTCAATGGGATACAAATATTATGAATCATTCCACTGTGGAAATGATGTGGTCTACTTTTAAACCTGGTTTAGCCCTAGATTAGACCTGGAAAAGTCTTGCTATAGACCTGGTTTCTTTCGGGTAGTACGTGGAAAGCCAGATCTTTTCTTTGGTTGAAAAGTTTTACAGTGACAGATATAGCACATGTATAGGCATTATTGGACATTGTATAAAATGTGGAACAGGTAGGGTTTTAGGTTGTTTTTTTTTTTTTTTGTTGTTTGTTTTTTTCTGATAAGAATGTGGTGAGTCAAAGTTTCTGATGTGAAAGGAGAGAGAATTCGAGAAGGTGGGGGCAGCAATGGTGAAGGCTCTAGCCCCCCCTTGGTTAATCAATATAATGGTAAATGACAACACCTCAATTGACCTCATTTGATTTTTCCTTCTTATATTTCCTGGTTTGATTTGACTGGAATCTCTTTGGCAGTGATTATTGCTTCACCCTGTGTTGTGTTTGTTACACTGTTGCTTAGACAGAGCTGTAAGTAATAAACCAAAGTTTATAGAGATTAGTGTTTAAACTATCTCATGGCACTACATTGTTTCCGCCATTAGCTCACAGGTCTGCTCCTTAATGAATCTGAGCCAGCAACATAATCATTTTGGTCATTTCAAAATCTTATTTGACCCAGTTATTATTATTTTTTTTTTAATAACACAGGATGAAAAAATGCTGGCTGTCACAACGAAAGCAAAGTGTTCCATTATTCATTATACTAAAGTAATTTATCATGTAAAGCAAGCATCATAAAAGCATCAACACATGACTGTTCTATAAGTCACTGCAATTCAATGTTCTAGTAGTCCAGAAATAAAAAGAACATTTCAGCATTTCATTAATCATTTTAATTAATTTAACTTATTTAGCTATTTTATACACACATTGAAACTAGATGCTACATTTGAAGACAACCCAGTGTTCCAGTATCCCAAGTAATTTCAGCACTTATGTATTTTCAGAAAACTCTTCATCACTGTGATCACTGTATTAAGGCTAGTGTTATTTTCCTGTAGGGATAATATCTTGGAGTCATTATATGCAAGTACATCTTTTGCATTTTTTTTTTCATATTTTGGGCTATGCTAAACTCCATACTGGCCTTGAGTTTTTCACATGAATGAAAGACAAATCCATTGTTCTGTGCTTTTTTGTTTCATAAAGATGAAGAGAGCAGCAGAGGATCATGGGAAGTGGAGCAAGCTCATTAACGAAACACATGAATCAGTTGTTTCTGAAATAAGCTTTCATTCACTGCCTGAGAGGACCATTTTGAACCCGATTGGGTTTGCTTCTGCCAATAGCTGTTCCATTCTGAGGTGTCAGAAGAGGTATGGACAGCGTATTTGCTTTGGTGAGATTTTGATAAACGAAAATATTCATAATAATTTGAGTATCTATGTGGTTAACTTGATTTGTCACGCAATAAACCTGAAATCCAAATTGGAATGGGTTAGATGATGATTTTATTGCTTGTGCTTTACGTGTATGTGTTAATGATTGATGTTTACAACTATAGCTGCAACTGCCATTTGGAGGAACAAGAGCCAAAGGTCTCAAACAACTATCAGGAAGAGAGGAGCTCCAATGTGAATGTCCTCTGGTAAGTCTGACTACTGCTTTTTCATTTTTCAAACATTTAGAGATTATAGAAATAAATGAAAGTCAAAATTTACATTACACTATCTTTTCAATAAAAGAAAGTTATGAATTATGATGAACATCTTAGCCTGCATCTGTAGAGTATCTTTAATCAATCAAGAGTAAATAACGTTATAATTCACACAACTCTGGGTCTATACAAAGTCTAGTCAGTACAAGTTTAAGTCGTTCACACAACATTCAAAGCTATCCTACTTGTTGTATCATAATATTCTAATTAATTAAAAAGTATCTTTATGCCAGAATTGCCACATTATTAGACTGTTATGCTTTGGTTAGTAAACACAGACAATATTTAATTTCTGTAAGAAAGTACAATGTAGAGCACATAATTACGCTATGACCAGAATCCTTAAAATAAGGTGTGGCCTTAAAATAATCTGATGGTGAAAACTATAATAGACTTGTTTTTTGTTTTTGCAGAAATGGCGTTGATTTCTGTCTGCCTGTTGTTGTTATGCTGGTCTAGTTTAACAAATGGTGAGTAAAAACAAAAACTTTTGTTTAATCTGACTAATCAGCAACAGAATAAACAAACACATTTACATTCACAGCAAATGGAGCTCCTACAATTAACGCGGACAGTTACTATGTTTGTGAGGATGTCCCAGAAGGTACGTATCATGGACATATGCCTTTAAAGGTATAACTTTTATGGTGAAGGAACTGCCACCTCCTTGTTGCCATGGAGCTATTATTGCTTTTCCTGGAATTATACACCATAAGAATCCATGTTCTTTAAGCATTTTAAGCAAAAAAAACACCTAATTGAATACATTTTGAAAAGTTAGAAAAGATAAGATGAATGTGGGTGAATACTGTGGAACAGGTAAAGCAAAAATATCTTTATGTTTTGCTATACAAGCAGTTGGTTCACCCCTCACCTGAAAAATTACATAGTGCAGCTTTAAAGCATCTCAAAAATCATTACCTCTTTCATTTGACACCAAAAACATTTCTATTTTCAGGTGGATTTGCATTTAAAATTAATGCAAGTGATCCAGAAAATGATCCACTGACTTATTCAATAAGTGGGACTTATGCCAGTTACTTCAATGTGGAGTCATCCACTGGGAATGTATATTTGAAGCTGAAACTGGACAGAGAGGTTGGATAATATAGATTAAAAAAAAGAGAATTATCAATATTTGAAAAGCTTTTTGACAATTTTACAGTTTTTACAGAGGCATTAACCAGAAGTGCATAAATATCTATACTATCTATCTATCTGTTAGCATTGTTAAATATATTTTGAGCTGAAAACCTACCACACATTTAAATAGAATTGTGTGAAAGACCTGTTTTATCTTTTATTATTTTAGATAGCATCTGTAATGTCACTGGATGCCAGCGTTTCAGACGGTTCGCAAAGTGTGAGTGAACTTGAACACCACAGCACCTTCTCACAAATATATGCTTTATCTTTGTAAATAAATGCTTGTGTCTTGTGTGCTTTTTCAGAGGACTAAAGGCATATTCATTATAGTAAATGATGCAAATGACAATAAACCTATCTTTAAGGCGGTTTCATATGAACAGACAGTTTCAGAGGTAAGATTTCAGGATGATGGTAGCTCAGGGAGCCACTAACATTAAGGACATTCTATTCTCATTACTTTACACTGTCTCCTGTGATGTAGCACTGATTGTTGATAGTATGCATTTTGAGAAGAAAAGTTATTTATGTATTTGTCTCATTGCATTTGCTGACCTTAATGCCGTTGTTGTCTCTCGTAAATCTCTAGAACACCCCAGTTGGTACCACTCTGTTCAAGGTACAGGCCGAGGACATTGACACTGGGCCAGCTGGAACCGTTAGTTACAGCATTAACGCGGTAACTTTCATTTCTAGAAATAAAACAAAAAATATTATAATTTATTATACATTTTTTTGTGTGTTTGTAGTCTTTTCCTAGTTCTGGAGATACTGTGTTCACGGTGGACAACCTGGGCAATGTCATACTCAAGGAAAACCTGAATTACACCTCCCTCAGCACTTTCTATCGGTTAATAATCACTGCAAAGGTAAGATGGAAAGACTCATCACATGTTACATTTTAATACTAAAAACATACATACACCCAGTGACTGTCCCCTGTCATTTTCACAATAATACAGAGTTAATTATCAAATCACCCATTGCCTTCCTTTTGCAGGATGGTGGAGGGAAATGTTTTGGGGATGAGATAATTTACCAGAACACCTCAGTCTTTGCCGAAATCACAGTTGTGGATGTCCCAGACCTCGATCCTCAGTTTATTGGCACTCCCTACATGACATCAGTGGCAGAAAATACAGCTATAGTGAGTTGAAATTATTATGGTTTCAGGATTTTCAGTTTCCCACTAAAATGTGTGTTTGTTTATCCATTAGGGTCAGAGTGTGTTAGCTGTCACGGCTATTGACCAGGACACAGGGATTAATGATGATATAATTTACAGCATTGAGGGTGAGTTGATTTATGCCGTCTGAAAAGTTTGCATAGTTTATGTCTATTAATAACCCACTTTCTTCTATTTGTTCTTTGCAGAAAGCGCATTGTTCATTATAGACCAGAAAGGGTTCATTACTGTAAAGAGTGAGATAGATCGAGAAGTAATTGGTGACATAGTGGAACTGACTGTTAAGGTAAAGCATATTTTTATTTTTTTTAATTATTATTATTATTTTTTATTTATTATCCATCACCAATAACATCTCCAAGCAGATGGCATACCCTACCCCAGAAAAATACTGCCCTAAATATTAAAGTAACATAAATATCATACTTGCTATTATCACTATATTTTCACATGACTGCTGTAGGCAACTGAGCGTAACCTAAACATCCATGGAGTCCAAGCCTCTGCCACCGCCCAAGTGCGAATCACTATCACTGATGTGAACGACAACAGTCCGGGATTTTTCAAGTGTGCAGACGAGTGTGTTGCTGCAAGCAGCTTCTCCGGAGAGGTGAAGGAGAATTCACTAGGGATTGTTTTCATCAACATGACTGTAAAGGACGCAGATAAGGTGAGAGAATATGATTTACTTTGCCCTCTGTTTCCAACTAAGTTCATCTAAATGCAGCTTCCAATATAATCTTTTTTTCATTTGTGTATGTACATGTGTGTAATCTTTATAAACAATATATCTGAGATAGTGCTGTTAATAACCAATAATGTTCTTCCCAGCTAGCATAAATAAACAAAAGTGAAATTACGTATTAGCTTCAGAACATGGTGTCATATTCAACACTGACGGTGTAATTGCTGTAGGTGGAAAGTGTCATTATGCCATAATGTCTATGTTACAAATAAGAATAGGGTTCAAATTTTGAGGATTATAAGTTTGAATATTTGTTCCAAAAACAGTGAATCTTATATAGATAATTCTATCGTTAACATGGACACAATTTACCTATATAATAAGTGATAATAATTATTATTAATTGTTGATCTTTTGCAGAATTCTCAAACTGAACTGTCCCTGGATGGAGAGTATAAAGACACGTTTTCCGTGGAGCCTGCTGTGGCATTTTCCAGCAGCACTGTGCAGCTGATTGTCAAAAGGTCCGAAGTCTTGGACTATGAAAAAATGCAGCAAATATCTTTAAAGGTACCAAAGTTATGCTATACTAAACATTCTGGTAGTACTGTGTCCAATCATGTTCTGGTTTGATCCTGGTTTGAGCCCAGCTTATTGAAGTAGACCCTGTTCTGTCCTGTTCTAGTCAAGGGCTAGTAGGTTTGTTTTGAGTCTGTGCAATATGGTTATTGTGTCCAAATTGCTCATAGACAAATCAGTAAATTTAAGAATACAAAACCTTTTTAAAAGTTTGTCTCTCTGACTTCCTAAGAGTCTCTTTACCCCCAACCTCTACGAGTATTGCTTGCACTGCTCTGTTTTATTTGGAAATGTATTTAGTTTATTGTATAACCTGCCCAAACAAAACTGTGTATATTGCTCTTTCTTGGAGGATAAAAACAAAAGGTACCACTTTATATTAGGCTTAGTAAAGAGTGAGCAAAAACTTCATAATGAACAATTTGTTTAATAATAATGATTCAGGCAACTTAATGAAAACTTTAGGGGTTAGAGTATTAATTAAGTAGTTACTAAGCATAAATCAGTCTTTTTAAAGTGAGCTATTATTACAGTAGTATTAACAAAGTCTAGCTCAAGATCATGGTTGCCTTTACCACTGACATGAAGGGTGGGTCAAATGCAGAGGACACACTTCCTTATGGGGACACTAAAGTGTATCTTAACCTTTACCATATGAAGAGTTCATTGGCAAAAACAGATAAGCGCCAATTAAAAAAGTCATTGGAGGCTTGTAGTTTACTCTTAATATAGTAGAATTTAATATAGTAGTATTTTCAAAAGCCAAATGTATTTTACTGCTATCAAAATATTATTTCACCTTCATGATAAAATCTACTACACATTATTGTCATTAATAATATATCTAGAAGATGGTACTGAAAAGAAAAAAACAAACAAACACTTTTGGGCAGTTTTTCTAAATGGAGATAGCTGTTTTTGCTACTGCTCATTTTCAGATGAGATCACAACATTCTACAGGCCAGTGATATTTGATACAGATGGGGGACAGCTAAAATTGATATTGTTAAAATGCAATATTTTGTTTTAATATAGTGAGTTCATGGGCCTAGTCAGTAATAAAAATGATCCGGTTCAACATTTGTGCTTTTATCTTTTTGTTATTTCAAAGTACAACATAGGAAAATATAATATAATAAAATAAAAATAAGAAAAACTGTCTCTTGCCCCCCATCTGCAAGCATGACTAGAATCTGAAAACTACCAACTGAACTCTTCATATGGAGTGTTACCAAACCAAATGTCTTCTCCTCATTTTCAGGTTATAGCTGTGGACCAAGGAAACTCCACCTATCGTGCCACTGCGGACGTCACCATCAACATCCTGGACATCAACGACAACATCCCCGAATTTGCCAATGACACGTACTACGCCAAAGTGCCCGAGCAAGCCGAGGATGGGACAACAATAGCCACCATCACTGTGAGTTGATGGTTTAATATAAGGTTAACATGGCATCACAACATTCTAGTAGCCCTATAGTTTTATTATATTATTTTTGCTGTTTTCTGATCTATCTTGTAATGTTGTTTCTTCATCAGAAACATACCTGGAGTTGTGTTTTGCTTCATTCACACATGTTTAACACACAAACCCTCTATATTTAAGATGAGTGCTTCTTTTAAACAGAAAACACTCAGTTTCACCATGTGATGTCATGTGGTAAAACAGGAAGAACTCCACTGTGTTTTTAAACTCCATACACATTCACTAGAATCATTTGGATAATTTCAGACTTGTAATTGCCAATCTCTGCTAAACTAAAGGTAAAACTACTGCTTCATGACACCACAAGGTGGAACAGAGAATTTTAATCTTTGGGGATGTAGACAGCCTAATAATCCAGGATTATTCAAACATGTCTGAATGAAACAAAACACAACTCTGGGTATGTTTTTAATGAGGTAATAACTAATAACTAACATGATTTAAAGCTTAAAAGAGTCAATTGTGCATAATATAGCTTGGGTCAAATTGCTTTGGTGGAATTTGCTGATAACAGATTGCAGATTTGTGGACCTGGTTCATGGTTAACATCTTTGTAATTACTTCAGCATAAATTAACAAAAGTGAACTCATGCTTTCACAATAGCTTCAGAAAGTGGTGCCATTATTCATCTTCAAAGTTGTCAGTTTAAAGGATTTAAATGAAAAAATTATAATGTTAATTGTTTATGGATTTTTATTTTGGATATTGTAGCTGTAAAATGTTATAAAATGTTACATAATGCAATAGCTCATTACTTGTTATTTACTAGTTTAAAATTCTAATAAAATACAGTGGGCAGTATTTGATTTTCCCCATCTCCTTCCACATATTTCTGACTGTCAACTGTAAATTGAGCCTTTTTGCCTGTTACTTTGAGTTATCAGCATTACACAGTCAATCATGGCCTGCCCAGACAGAGACCACATTCACTCTCACTATGAATTTAAACAGAAAAAGCTATGAGCACTTGTCAACATCTCCTGTGCTCACTGCTCAGGGGTCTAATGAAAAAAGACCAAATTACTTCATTAAAGGATAAATAAGTACTTCGATAAAATGATTTCAATTGATTTTTTTTCTTTCTGTCCACAGGCAACAGACCTTGATTTAATGGACGTGGACAAGATCACCTATAAACTTCTACCAACAAACATGTATGTCTACATTGCATTTTAAGGCTATTTTAATAACTAATAATGCAAATTAAATGCATTTTAATCTCAATTTAAAAGCACCCTTCACTCATTTAACAGCAGTCGGTCTCAAGTCAAGTTTAATAATAAAATACTATCTATTGAATCACAGCAGCACGTTTTACAAATTGGGCAGTGTTGAGCAAGACACAAGACACAAGTAAATAGAAATGATATAGATAAAGATTCAAGATTTTATATCATTATCATAGAGAAGCAACAAAATTATGTTTAGAGCATCAAACACTGCATAATTTTCATGTGAAGTGCAGTACCATAGGTGCAAGACCCAATCTAATAAACCCAGTTTAAACTTTAACACAATGTTGTAAATTTGTATTAGATTAATTTTCTACAATTATTGGCAATTATTGGCAAGTGAAATTGGACACTGAAACGAGATCTTTAGAGCTACAGTACATTTGAAATTATACTCCTAATATGTATCTCCTATGTGATTTAGGCAGCAGTACTTCGATGTGGAGCCAAAGACAGGGAGGGTCTTTGTGAAAAATGGCGCTCTCTTGGACCGTGAATCCAGAGCGTTGTATTCAGTGACACTGCAGGCCCTAGACTCAGAGGGCAAACCAGGAAACACTGTCCTCGAAATCACTGTTACGGATATCAATGATGAGACACCCGTGCCCAACAGAAACCCTTACCGGGAGTCTGTGTATGATGGAACACAACTGGAAAATGTTAAAATTGAGGTAATTCACAAGCTAATTGTATTTTAATTTCACATTTTGATTTATTGGCTGACTGACATATCAGTCTATCTCTAGTAACACAAAGTCCTTTGAATGCATTTTATTAGGAAAAAGTAGCGTTTCTACAATCTTGTTAATATCACAGTACATTTTGTACCATGACATTAGAACTCGTTGCTTCCTGTTACACCCCTTTTGCACAGGCTACAGATGGAGATGAACAAGGCACACCAAACAGTATGCTTGTTTTTACCATTGAGCCTGGCCCCTTCAGTGAGAACTTTACCATTAACGCAGACACTGGAGTCCTGTCCAGCAAAGTGCCTCTGGACCGGGAGAGCATTGACCCAAGTCTGAATGGGGAGATCCAACTCAAAGTAAAGATATCAGACAAGGGCCAGCCTCCACTGTTCGCTGTAGTCAACGTCTCCATCAATGTGCAGGTGGGCCACCCAGTACTATAACCAACAGAAGGGACTGACAGTTTTTAAGTATTTCAGCTCAAGTGTGTGTGTTGTGTTATAATCTTCAGGATGTCAATGATAACAAGCCAGTTTTTAAGGAGCCCTCCTATAGGTTCAGTGTAAAAGAAAGTGAAAAAGGTCTGTCTTAAATTTTCCAAAACCAAATCATCATTGTCATTTAAACCACACAATCATGATTAATCAATAATCAAGATTTTTTTATTTTTACCACACAGGTGTTTTTGTTGGCTCTGTTAACGCTGAAGACCATGATCAAACATCTGACTTCAATCGCATCTCCTTCAACATTATCGAAGGTGCACTGGCCAGTTTCACCATCCGCACTGCCCCAGATGCACCGGGGTACATCGGTAGAATCAACGTGGACCAGGACACCATGCTGGACTATGAGGGCCAAAAAACATACAATCTTGTAGTCGAGGCAGTAGATTTTGGCCAAGAGAAAGCCACAGTTGAGGTGGAAGTCATTGTTCTTGATGTGAATGATGAGAGACCCACGTTTGAACCGATACCTCCAGTTACTGTCGAGGAAAACAGCAAGGAAACAGGGCCTATTGGGACATTTACTGCAGTGGATAAAGACGGAAACCACTCCTTAATTTATAAACAACTATCCGTGAAATGCAGGTGTAGTGGGGAATACACGCCATGTGACTGGTTTGTTGTGGAGATGAATGGTTCTGTTACCATCAACCCAGATGCTCAAATTGACTATGAGTCGTGCGACCAGGCCATAGTGGAGGCTGATGTGGTGGATGAATATACAGAGAAGGGAGAGGCCAATAGTCTGGTGCCAGGTGAGAATGCACAGCTCTGTACTATTGTTTCAACCAAGCTTTGTGTTGCTCAAATATAATGTCTTTTAGGAGAGATGGTGATAAATATTTTGGACATGAATGACAATACACCAGAGTTTGTGTCCTCCAATTCAGTATTTGGTGAGTCTTTGTTTTGCCTTGTTATGCGCTATGTGTTGTTTTTTATTAATTTTTTATTTTGTTTTGTATTTATTATATTTGTTAATATATTGTTTTGTTTTAATTTGTTTTGTTTTATTAATGACTGATTTTTCTTTGTGCTTTAGTTTTGTTGTCTGAAACTGCAAGCCAGGGGACATCAGTTGCTGAAGTCAGCGTATGTACATTATTCATTTGTAATCTGTGCTTTGAGAACTGATTCATTTAATTTGACAGTATTTAAAGTGCAAATGACAGATTTTCATGTTTATTTAATTATTACTTGGTTGATTGTCATAGTACCTGTGGTAAATATTTATTTTAGTTTTACATCAGTTTGTGGGAAAAAGTTGGAAAAATAAATAAATAAATAAAGGTAGTAGTGGTGAATTCTAAAGCGGAATACCTCTACCTATGCCATCTACACTAAAAACTCCATAAAAAATGAAGGGATATTTTACACACAAGGAACACATTTAACACTGATTAAACAAAATATATGTGCTGTCATTCGTTTTGATTAGTTGAATTGTGCCATTTAGTTTTGACCCTACACATTATTGCTAGGTATGTTAATGTTATGGTTGCTAGGTAATAGTTATGGAATTACCTGTATGTATGCCATATAGCTCCATATCAAATTATAAACTTCACCAACATTAGAAAAATCTTAGATATTAACTATGTTTTACTGAAATTGGTATTATAACCTGTCATATGCACTTAAAAAATTTTACCAATTGATGGGAGCGGGTAATTATAAAAGTCTTAATTACTTTTATCTATATTTGTTACAGGCTACAGACAGGGATAGTGGAGCAAATGGACAGATTGAGTTCCAGGTTTCAAAAGTCCAGTTCGTACACTTGGACAATAAAACTACGGACATGAGTATGCTGTTTGAGGCTATTACAACACAACAGAAAAACCTTTATGTTGGAATTATTCAGTGAGAATGACTTTAATAAGTTGGCTATATACTCATTTACTTTTTTTTTTCAATGTACTATAACAATTTACCCCTCCACAGATCAACTGAGAAGCTGAATACACAATTACAAGGCAAATATTTGGTGACAGTTGTGGCAAAAGACACTGGGGACCTCACCAATACCAGTGTTCTTGGCGTGAGTACATGTTTAAATAAATATTTAATACAGGAAAAAGTACTAGAGATATATGTGTTATTTGTATCATTCATCATTCAAACAAGACATGTACTGGGGTTAGGCACTTTTTTAATTCTTTATCCTTTTTATCCTTTCTTTTTGGGAGCAGTTTCTAGTCACTTGTTTCTAAAGATTTAAAAGTGCACAATGCAACTTTTATAGCTGAGGCTTTCATCTGCTTGTCTACAAGACAATGTTACATAATATTCCACAGTATGGCATTACACTTTCCAGTTTAACTTTTAAACTAAATATAAATAAATCAATAAAAACATTTAAAACATTCATTATTACTACAGGCAGGTTTGCCTCTCCACAGATCTGACGTGACCTGGTGGTGCTACCTGCTTGTCTCCATGGAGATAGATCAATTTAATGCTACAGTGTAAAACATTCTATGGAACGCAATAACATCTTCATGGAGACAAGCACGTGGCAGACTCATAAGGATATATAGTGTACCTTTAATCATTGTCATTCAGGTAGCCATCTGTCTTTGTAAAGAGGCAATTGAACCTAATTTTGTTGTAATACTTTGCAGATCTTTGTTGTTGATGATTCCTACAAGAATAAACTTCGCTTTAATGCTACTGAAGCAGAAATTAAGGCACAACAAAATGAAATCGAAAGGTACTACAATGCAGCATTATATAGACAGTGAAGGTTTTACAACAATTCCATAATGTAAAAATGTACTTCCTCATGTGCAGAGATCTTATGGCTGTTACTCAAGCTGCTGTTCGAGTGGTTTCAGTAAAAGAAGAGACCTCTAGAACTGCTAGGTAAGTCATATTGTTTACCATGTTGTTTGTTACCAAAATATGTAGTAAGAATGTAATAACCTAAAGTTATATAGTCAAAGTTGCACTGAAAAAACATAAAAGGGTTCCCTTACTGTGCCTTTTTAAATCAAACATGTTTCCTCCATTTTTCACTTTTGTTTTTAACCACTAGAGGGCACAGTGTTACTGCTCAGGACCCTCATGTCATTTAGCTTTTATCTGGCTAGAGAGACTTCCAAAATCATTCGAGCTAAGCAACTATTTCTTATTGAATATGATATCCTCGTTTTCTTTCACAACACATCTGGGTATTGTGAACACATTTTGAGCTCTTTTGTAAACTGCACAGCATATTTATTAGAGCAGCCAACATTAGCTTTATATGATAAGTCCACATGGTGGCGCCAGGGTTCTCGTTTGTAACTTTTGTAAAATTATGTAACAAATAAAATATTGCAGCTGTAACTTAACCAAGGCCTGTTCCCCTTTAGGGCTTCAGCTGTCACTGTCATGGAGGTCTATTTCATCAACGCAAATGGGACAGGTCTCCCACCTAAAACAGTGGAGAAAACGCTGTCTCTGCCTGAGAATTTTCAGATTCTGTCAAAGTATAGACTCATCTATGTTGTGAGTACAAACTATACAAGCTGCACTAAAGACATAATTGTACTTTCCAATGAATGATGGCCTGTGAATATGTTTGCTATAGTTACCCATAATGATACTGCAGATAATACAAATTGGTCTTGTATCTCTTTGAAATATTTAATACTATTTAACACTATTTAATTAAATGTAAGAACGAGGATCACCCAAGCAGAGTGGCGTTTCTCAGCTACCCTCGACCCATATTAAAAACAAGCATTTAACACATG
The DNA here is from genome assembly GCF_026225935.1 of Boleophthalmus pectinirostris. Classification (NCBI taxonomy): domain Eukaryota; kingdom Metazoa; phylum Chordata; class Actinopteri; order Gobiiformes; family Gobiidae; genus Boleophthalmus; species Boleophthalmus pectinirostris. The sequence continues at coordinate 25,579,365 of NW_026571207.1, read as the reverse complement.
CATTTAAGACATAAGAAAGACTATACTTTTTGGACACACTCATTCAAAGTTTTTTATTACATATATAGGTATATATATATATATATATATATATATATATATATATATATATATATATATATATATATATATATATATATATATATGTGTGTGTGTGTGTGTGTGTGTATATATATATATATATATATATATATATATATATATATATATATATATATATATATATATATATATATATATATATATATATATATATATATATATATATATATATATACACCTATTTTTATATATATCTTGCTTCATATATTTATTTAATGTCTTCTGTACAAAATGTAGAAAGTAGAAAAAAATATGTACAAAATGTAGGGAAGACATCAACATCAGCAAGAATCATGTAGCAAAGAAATATCTTTCGTTTTTGTTTTGTTTTTTTCCTTTTTTGAATAAAAAAATCATAGAGCTATTTAACTTTTTTTCTTTGCTGTATAATTCGATACAGCTTACTTCATACATTTGATGTCTTTCGTATGTAAGCAAAATGTAGAAAGTAGTAAAAATAATAAGAAAAAACACTAGTAGTGTATATGGTGTATGTTAGTTTCTATTGCAATTGAATGAATAGAAAAGTTGTTAGTCGTATTACTCCCCTGCTTTTATTATTGATCTGATGCAAAAGTCTAAACCACTGAAACACTTGTAGGGCACTGTGGACCCAGTCAAGACTACAGTCAACCCCTGGCTATATGTCCTCTATGGGATGGTTGCAGGTCTCATTGTTGTGACTGCTATCCTCACCACGTCTTTGGTGTGCACACGCAGAAAGTAAGACTAACTTGACAAAAATTGTTGTGTTTTGGCTTCATATTTTCAATACACTAATGATGTTTCCTTACCAAAAACATACCTGGAATGTTCTTGAGTTCTTCTCTCAAACAGAAAACACAGTTTCAACTTGTGATGTCGTATGCTAATACAGGCAGCGCACCACTGTGTTTTCAAACTCCATATAACTTCACTAGAGTCATAGATCATGGATAATTTCAGCCCTGGAATATCCTGTCTCCTGAACAAAAGATAAAAGGTAGTTGTTAACTTGAAAACTACCGCTTTATGATGTCACAAGTTAGAACAAAACATTTTCACCTTTGAAGATGTAAGACAGACTAATAATAAAGGGTTACTCAGACATGTGTGAATGAAACAAAACACAACTCTAGGTATCTTTTTGATGAGGTAACAGCATTATAACATGGCTTAAAGCTCACAAGAGTAAATTCTGAATAATATAGGACCTTTAATCACAGCTTACTTTTTGTCCTATCTGATTATAATGTATTTTTTCATAACAGCTACGGGAGGAAGCTCAAAGCAGCCAATGCTGCCAAGTCTGTCTCAGCAATGTTTGACCAAAAAGGAGGTCCAGTGGTTCCAGGCACCAACCTGTACACCATGGAGGGGTGAGGGCTTCATTCTACATTAGTACATTAGCATCAGTATCAGGATTTCAATGTCTGACAAGTCATAGAGTTCAGAATTTTAGTCTGCAGACCTTCATTAATGATATTGTGAGAACCATGAGGGGTGAAGACCAGCCTGTATGGCCTGATTCAACTGTATCTGAAATTATAATCAGTTGTCCTACATAACTGAAGTCTCAACAATAGCTATTACAGGTTTAAGTATTTTTACAAGACTGCAATTGACTGCAATGACACTTATGTGTCACTGAGTGCAATGTAATGCCCTGTGTAACAACCATTTATAACTAAACCTGTCACGATAACAAATTGTGAAGCATGATATATTTGTACCGCAAAATACTGCGATAAATGCTAATACTGAAACTATCCTTTGCCACAGACACAAGCAAGATAACCCCAGTGAACCTATTTTTAAATATACTGTATCATTAAATGGTATGCACTACAACATATGAATACAGAATGAATCAATAATTAGCCATTTAATAGTTATTATTTATTCTTCTCTCTAGCTCAAATCTTATCGTATTACATAAAAATGCCAAAAATGTGCCCACTATTGCAAAGAAAATGTACAATGCGATAAATGCTGAGCCCAAAATATATAGTTCCAGCTGTCATATATTGAATGATAAGTCAATATAGAAATTATTGTGACAGGCCTAGGTATAACATGATATTACATTGCTATAACATTGTACCTAAGCTTAGAGTGCAATACAGTTTGTTACAGATTGATACATTGTGCTGAATGAGAGACGTACAATGTAAAAAACACTGGTTAATTTTGTTTCCTTGTGACATTATTTACACTTTTTTTGGTTGCAGAGCTAACCCTGTGCTCAACTTGAACATTGACGCTGCACTGGACATGGGTGAAGACAGTGATGTGGACAAAGTCAGGTAAAATCTGACTGGATGGTTTTAGATCAGGTGATCTGTCATCGTTTCACAGAGGCAGGCTCACTTGGCTTCCAGGATCTGTCACCGAAAGTCTGACATGTCCTCCACCACGCACCACATATAACATTACATAATATATTACATTGTTTAGAGGTTTTGTTAAATTAGCTGCTACTTATCACCAGTAGACGAGTTAGTTGTTGTGTATGTAGTCTTCAGTGCCTGTGACCTCTTGTAAGCAGAAGAAAATTTTTTAAATGTCTACTATTCAAAAGTCTGGGCCTTCACTCCATAAATAACATTACACACAGCTACGAGTCAAATATTGCACGAATGGCTCATCTTGATTCTTATGTTTTTAATGACAATATGTAGTATTTAAAATGTATTGAATGAAAACAATTTAAGCATTAAAATTAAATGCTGAAAATGTAACCCTAATCCAATAATAACTATTCTATTTCACGTTATAACTTCTCTTTTTTCAGTCTGAGTTCTCTGGACAACAGCGAGGTAGCGACTGTGTTTGAGAAAGACACAAATCCCATTATGGTAAATTAACTTTTATAAAATCAATGTAAATCTTTTCTTTGTGAACATTTTACAGTCTAACAATGCTCCTGTTTTTTTTTAAGAAGAAGACCCAGAAGGAGGACAAAGATGATGAACCTAAGTACATTGAGCCCTTGGGTGCAGCTTTAGCCCAACGGGACCAGAAGATAAGATCCAACAACCCTCTTCTTGGTGACGACAATCCCATATTTGACACCACAGATCTGTGATAGGGAATGCTGAAGTGAAAAACTGACATCCAGCATCTGAACTGTTGAAACTGAGAGCCTTTAAAAGGTGAATGAGTTGCTTTAAAGTACATTTTGGCCAAAATCATCCCAGAAATAGTTTGTCATAATCTCATAATCTCATAATGTCAACCTGTAATCTCTGTAAAATGTACTTGTACAGAATCTCCAAATCAATCAAAGTGGAAGTAGTCCTTCCCTAAAAACATATTTATTTTTACTTGCAAACAGAAAATATTGTTGCACAAACTATTTTATTTGTGAAACATAATGATGTCTGAAACGTGTTGCTACTTTGAAAAATGAAAAAAATAGAAAACAGAGCATGTATGTATAAATATCTAACAGCTGACTGTTTCGGCCTAATCTGTGTCAATACAGTTGCTTTAATTTATGTGTACAAGTTCATGCATATGTGATTTCTATAAAAATCAATTGTGTACATTCTGCACAATAATAAACTGATGTACAAACAAGTAGTGCAGCAACTGAGATCTATGAATACAACTCATTTGTGCAAATGATTTGACTTTAGGATGTTTGTAATGCCACAATACAAACACTTAAAACTACCTCAGAACTATAACGGTAACATATCTGCTCACACAAACAAGAAAGTAAAGGCAATCTATTGTTTTAACACACATTATTAAATCAATCAAGAGGAGTTTAAAATTACAATAAGCATAAGTGGCATCAAGCATCTTCATTGTGCTTATTTTTCACAAAATCCACAACACAGAATGCAGAGGTGAAAAGTCTACTGATAAACAACCCATTAATCCATATGAATAAACAAAAGGAGAAATTTTTTTGTATCTCAGCTGCATTTCCCTCAGGTTATGCTCTTCAAGGAAAAAGAAGGAAGCTGGTTGCCATGGCTTCACATTGTCTGTTGCGCAATAGAAAAAATAAAACAGCTGAAGTGACCGAGGACGTTTGAATGGTTTGAGTGAAAAAAGCAAAAAGGGAAAAGAGCAGACGATAACACTGGTGAATTGTACTCATCTACCACAAACCCATTCATCTGTCCATGTGTGAAAAATCATCAGATAGAAACAGAACCAGCTTCACAGTGGGTTTACGTTCTTGTTTATCTCACTTCTACCTCACGTCCACAAGCTCTCTCAGGAATATGTGCTGCTGTGTGCGCTGCTTTTTCAAAACAGTTCAATAGTTCCACTTTTATAGAGAAAATGTGGAATTGTCTCTACATTATTGACTACATGATGAGTCCTTTCTTTGTAAATATGGTCAATATAGTGCAAAGGACATGGACTTATTATAAGCGGGTCCAGAAACATAGTAGTAGAGCTTGTGGAGTTGCCTCATCACCCACAGAAACCTATGCATCCACTCACTTAATAATAGCCATAAGTCACAGCATTGACTGACACAGCAACAGAACACACTAACAGCATTTAACATATCAAAAAACTGAATGCACCCACGAAAGAAATACAAGGTCTGACTTGGGAAGTTCCAATGCCATTAAGTGTCCTTCAACACATTTGTTAGCTCCAAAAAAAGTAAAAAAGAGCACTGGATCCTATAATGGGAGGGTATTGAGTTGCCACTGGTCAACAGGTACACTATAATCCTGATTTCAAAAACACAAATTGCATGAAAGTGTTTGTAAAGTAAAAATAATACAACTTCTTGGAGGCAGGATTGGATATTTGTGTTTTGGTCCATTTAATTCCCCTGTGGAGATTTCACTTTGATTGTCATATTGCATTTAATTTATCTTTTTTACTTGTTGTTTGTAAGAAACTGTGCTTCACTCTGTGGTGTGGGTTCTGGAGCAGCAGTGTGGCTGTTGGATATTCTCCATCATCTGTCTGAAGGGGTTCCTACGACGACGATTGGTCTTCTCAGCTCTCTTTCCTCGGCCTTTCCCAGAGCCTGTTGCCCGGGGCGACACCTCAGAGGGGGTGAGGGGTGTGGCAGAGGGGTTGAGGGGAGGCGGAGGGGGCAGGGTTTGCCTCTTCTGCTTTTTCACCTGTTTCTCCAGGTGCTTCTGGATGGCTGATCCCAGGACAGACACCTCCACCACAGCCCCGTACACCTCCCATGTCATTCCCTTCTCATCCCAGCTCACCTCCTGCACTGGCTCCTCGCACTTCTCCTCTTTGTTGTTCACTTGCTCTTTGCTTTCCTCTGTTTGGTTCTCTCCCCCACCCTCACTTCCATCACTTCCATCGCTTTCATCACTTCCCTCACTTCCCCCACTTCCAGCACTTCCAGCACTTCCAGCACTTCCCTCTCCTTGGTCCCCTCCCTCACTTCCCTCGCTTTCCTCACTTTCTTTCTCCTCTTTATCATCTCCATCTTTCTCTTTTGGTGTGTCCTCCTCCTCTTCTTCCTCCACAATTTTCTCATCGATGCTGGGGCACTTTATGATCTCAGGAAAGGTGGTAGCCGTAGGAGTGCGGGGGGTCATGGGGGCTGTGGCCACTGATCGATACTCCACTTGTTGGCCCACCTGCAGCTCTGCGTCTCTGGTGTCTGTGCTCATTCCTCCACAGTGGGTGGACACGGACACAGAGGGGAAGCAGAAGGCCTGGTCCCCCTCTGGAGGAGTCATGGGGCTGGTGGCAGCAGAGTGACACTGGACCACCTCTAGGCTCACCTACAGACCGCCAAACACAGAGCAAAATTAAACAAACTGCCATTAAGAGGTGTAACCAAAGAACAAAATCTAATGAGCTATAGAAGGAAGAAAGATAGATAGATTCTGCTGGGCATATTTGAGATTTAAATATGACGTATGCATGAAATGAAGGTGTATGATGAGCACACAGTACCGTAAAATGTCAATGTATATTGCATGAAATAAGATTAGATGTTTGTAGCTAAATATTTTAAATGAAACTAATTTCTAATTTGTAGCTTTGCTTCTGTTCTAGCTTTGCATATAGAGTTTTCTACAGTATTAAACTAAACAATTTCATGCATTTAATCCTTTGCAGGTGCTAAAAACCTTGAAAAAGCATGTATTCTTACTGTGAGCTGGGTTCACTCTTCACAGATCTGACCTGTAATTTATGGTGGCATCACGTGCTTTGTTCAGGCAAAGCAATAAAATCTCCATGGAGACAAGTAGGTGGTGGACCCTCCATCACAAAATTTACACAGTGTATTTATTTGGTTAATGTGTTTATGCTAAAAAAGCCTTATTTTAACCAAATGTCGGTAATGTATTAAGCTTTCAAAAATGTCTTCTCAGACTTTTGGGGATGATGTCACTGAGATAGGACTCCTGCCAGACAGATGGCGTTAGAAAAGAGGCTGTTTTAGCCAGTGATTCAGACTCTACAATTAACCAATCACAACAGAGGAGCATACACCCATAAAACATCCACAGTACTGACGAAAGGGCTTATTTTGAAGAGGAGAAGTAAGCAAAAAATGCAGAAACCAAAGAATACGGCATCATCTTATAATGACGTCTATCTTTTTTATTAATTTATTGGAAATTAAGTCATTCTTTTGGACAGAATAAGACCAACCATGCCTGGACTGAACCAGTTTTGGACATCCAAATATAAAGAACGCCAAATTATTAGAGTTTCTTTGTCAAATTATTAATTTTTTTTAATCTTTTGGGTATAATGTTTGGCACAATGAACACCAAATTTCCAATAAATTTTTTCAAAACCAGTAAATAAAATGGTAATATCTGCTTCTCACCTGAGTCCTCATATTGTGGCAGCCAAAAGGTGCAGGGGACTCTGGAACCACGTCTTTAGAATCTTGTGCTTCCAGTGAGTGACTTGACTTGAGTTCAGTCTTTACAGGGTCCTCTTGTGTTTTCATTGTGCTTTTTGACATTTCTTGATCAACTTCTTCATCTCGACTCTGGTTCTCATCTTCCTCCACTAATTTCACCATTTCTGTCTCAACTGGACCTTGGACACTTGAGTGGGTTTTGTTCTCGTCCTCTTCTGTGTTCCCATGTTGGGTCACCAGGATTGTAATGTCTTGATCCATGCTCCCCATTCTCTGCTGCTTACCCTCTGAATGCATTACCGTGCCAGTGGGACAGCTGGCAGAGCTCATCGGGGCGCCACCACAGCCCAAATCTTCACTCTCTAACTCTTTAGATGAGCTTGATTTCAAAGCACCACTTATCTCTGGCTCAGATGGGTTTACTGTACCAACCTGGAAACCCTGCAAATCTTTACTTTCCTTTTGTGCTGATTCCCGGCTCTGAAGTGGTGGGAATGTGCTAAAAAATGGTGTCTTGGGGGTCATAGGAGATGTGGCGACGGAGCTATATTGGACTTGTTGGCCCACTTGGAGCTCTGCGTCTTTAGTGTCAGTTCCCACAGCTTCATTTCTCCCAAAGGAGCTTGGGAAGAAGAAGGAGCTGTTATGACCACCCTCTGGAGGAGTCATGGGACTGGTGGCAGCGGAATGGCACTGGACCACCTCCAGGCTCACCTACGGACCATCAAACACAGAGCAAGTTTAGACATGCTGCAAATGAGAGATCTGCTTAGAGAATATTTTACTAGACTATTAGACCTAACTATGGAATGCTCCTTTACTTTAAATGTTCCTTCTAGATCAACAAAATATCTGAATATCTTAAAGGTTCTTTATTATGCAAAATTTATTATTGTGAGATTTTAACCATGTTATAATGTTGTTACCTCATCAAAAACATACCAGAGTTGTGTTTTGTTTCATTCACATGTCTGAGTAACCCTGCATTATTATACTGTCTACATCTCCAAAGCTCGAAATGCTCAGTTCCACCTTGTGATGCCATGAAGCTCTAGTTTTCAGATTACCTTTTGTTCAGTAGAGACCTACAATTCCAGTGCTGTAATTATCCAAATGATTCTAGTGAACTTGCACGGAGTTTAAAAACACAGTGGATAACTTCCTGTATTACCATATGACATCACAAGGTGGAACAGAGTGTTTTTAGTTTTAGAGAGAAGAATTCAGCTTAAATATGCCTGGTTTGTGTGCTAAGCATGTGTGAATGAAACAAAACATAACTCCAAGTATGTTTGTGATGAGGAAATATTATAACAGATAAAAAATTTTTATAATATGGGCCCAGTTTGTGATAGATAGCCAAACATTTTTCTAGACAAAGCAATAAATGTAGTTAATACGATTAACTGAGATTCAGGAGCATGACCACGCCTCAGCCGCCCTCTCCTCTCACCGGCGAACCACAACTCACCTCGACCACGCCTCTAATTTCCCAGAAGCCTATATGTAGCAGCCTTTCCCATCATCCCAGTTTGTCTCGGCGAACTCGACCCCACCCTCCCATCCCCTATTTTGTCTTTCAGTCATAAGACCCCTACAAGGGGGGTCCCGTTCCGGCTGGGCCAATTGTAGATTGAGACGGAGCCCCCACCCATAGTCTCAACCCAGCCATCTTTGCCTCGCTTTGTACATTATCAATAAACTACTTCGCACTATGTTGTCGTTGGCGTGGTCCTAGCTAGTGAACATCTCCTTGGAAACAAACAGGTGGCGTATCTCTCCTCAGAAAGGTTCCATATAGCATCAGTATCTCCGTCTTTCAAATAAGATTTCAAAGATGCATTGCACAACTTTTCTGGTGGTGGGTCTGCTACCTACTTGTCTCCATGGAGATTTTATTGCTTTGCCTGGAATATTCCATAGTGTGACATTATCAGCTTTCATTTACAGCTATCATTTATTCATTACATGTGTTTCTGTTGCTCAAAAATACACTCATCCTGTCTGTGAATAGGGGCGACTCTACAAAGATCTGAACTGTAATGAAGCGTAGTGCTTGTCCCCCTTGTGATAGATTATAGGTTTAATCTATACTGTGGAACATTCTAGACAAAGCAATAACATTTCAAAGGAGAAGGACGGGTGACAGACCCTCCACTAGAAATGTTACGCAGTTCACATTTCAGCAGGCAATTTAATGCCTTATACTTCTTTTTTTTCACAGATATTTACAGATAATTTAACAGACAGACCTGAGTGCGCATGTGGTGTTGTCCAAACGGAGCAGGTGATCGTGGGTCTGTGGGATCAGGCGTAGACGGCACAGCCACAGAGATACTTTGCTTCTCCGCAGTCACTGTTGCATCTGCTTTTATGCAAGAATCACCATTGTTGCAGTCCATCTTTGGCTCATTTGCTGGTCTTGTTGACTCCACACCAGTGTTGTTCTGCGAAGCATCGGTCAGAGTGGTGCCATCTGAGCTTACTGGACACTCTCCATCTTCTGCCTTTTCACCGAGCAGCTGGTCCTCACTCACACCTCTCATGTCATCCTTTAGAGTGCCCATTCTACCCCTTTAAACTGGATGATAAGTACCTATAGGGTGAAACACAAAAACTGAACCAAGTGTGTGACACTGACTTTAAACAAGACATTACACCTCAAGTTTATAAAAAGGTACGTTGTGTAACTTCTCTTGGAGGGTCCATGTTATTTCTTTGTCTGGAAGATTTCACAGTGAGGCATTAAACCTTTCTATCATCATGGAGACCAAATCGGATGAGGTTACAAGTCAGATCTGTAGAGAGGCAACCCCTTTCACAGTCAGAATTCCTGTTTTTCTAGGTATTTTTGAGCTATAAAACCACCTGTAATTTATTAAATGTAATAATGTCATACTGTGGAAAATTCCAGGCAAAGCAATGACATATCCATAGAAACAAACAGGGACCCCAAACAAAAAAGCGACATAGTGGACCTTTAAACAAAACATTACACCTTCAGTAAGTTACAATCCTGGCATTATTTTCAGACATGATAGTTAAGTTAAAGGTACACTGTGTAACTGTGTGAAATATTATTGCTTTGTCCTGAATGTTCCGCAGTATAACATTAAACTTACCTATCTCTATGGAAACAAGAAGGAAAAGCCATCAAGTTTTAGGTCATATCTGTGGGGATGCAAACCATGGTCACTGTAATAATTAATGTTTTTGAGCATTTGCTTTAAGCATTAAAACACCAGTAATTGGATAAATGCAAGATAGTTTAATGCTTTTCCTAGTGAACATTTCAAGAAAAACAACAAGATCTCCATGGACATAAGCAGATGGTGAATCCTCCAACAGAAAAGTTACGTAGTGCATCTTTAAGGTTTTTTTTTTTTTAGTTTTTTGTTTTTTTTTACTGAAATACTGTGAAAGTGTGCAACGCTCATTATGGTTTTATGTCTATGATTTATTTATACTCCTTTACAACAAATGCATCATGTTGGTTCCTATATTCTATGCTTAGCTGCTACAAAGATGGAAATTTTTTACTGTGGCTTCTAAAAATAGCTACATTTGTTTATAATCAACTTTTGACTGAGCTCATTACAGAACAAAAGCACAAATGAATCTGCATTTTGTGAATTTGATAATAACACAGTACGACAGCATTATCCAAGCAGCTTGTTAGAATGTGATGTGTTGATATGTTGATGATGTGACGTACCTCAGCAGTCCGAGTCAGTCTGAAGTCTCTCCATCGCTCCTGCTCAAATCCAGGTGAAAAAACTGGGAAAACTCGGAGTGATTGATGGTCCACAAGTGTCCACCAGAGCAGCGTGTTGACACAAAGTGATCGCAGAGGCTACAGGTTTGTCTCTAGAAGAATCTATATCAGGCAAAGCTCTGGCTCTCTCTGTTGAAAAGCTTCACATTTCCAGTTTCCAGGGAAACCACATTCAGGCTCTGGCTGTGAGTGGTAATGTAATGACAAAATCTCTCCTCTCTGCTCTAATCAACACTAAATCATAGTAATTAAGTCACAGCAACACAGCTATGACTGAACGCACAGAACTAAACCTGTAAATCGCTGCGCTGTCTATAGAGTCAAATGATAAAAAGATCAAAATATGACATTGTCTTATTATATTAGTGTGACCAGGTGCAGAGAAGCTTTAGTCATTCAATCAACAATGGTTTTGTTTGTGTTGTGGAGGATCATGATGCTATGACTACAGTTAGTCATACAAGTCTATGGCTCATAATGAATGTGGTGCAGATAAAAAGTAAAATACTCATATCACTGACTGGAGAATATTTGGTGCTCTTCTTTGATAAATATTCCATTCACTATGTTACAGCAGTTCTGTTCAGCAAGTGAGTGGGAACAGACGTAGGATCATTTGTGGCATGAGGAGGCCGGGGTTCTAGTTGCAACTCTAATTGCAGATGCAGCATAGCCATAGACTAAATAGGTTTAATGGAGCTTAAATAGCCTAAATAAGTTTAATAGAGATGCAAGTGAACAGGACACCTCTAAAAAAAAAAAAAACGTAGTCCAAATGTGCCACACCATAGGTTTGCTATGATTTCAGTGTTAGCATTTTTTTTTCTTGTATAATACAACCTATTATCTATAGTGTGCTCTTTGAAACAATGTATAATAGGAGCGTCATGTTGTTTTTTCTTCTGTTAAGAACATAAAAGTCGAGTTGAAGAAGGAACCCTGAGGAAGCCGCGCTGTGCCGCCCACACTCGCTCAACACTCTTTCCAACTCCGTGCTCCTCAGCTACACTCCGGAGAAACTGCGGCCATTTTCCCTCGGCTAATTACTGTGTCTTCTGTTTTATTTCCCCCAGCTCAACCTTTTTCTTGTTTTTACAGTATGTGTGACACTGGAGATGAGAGGACAGATTGTACTCACTCATGCACAAGGATTTCTCGGTGCCGTTTCAAAATTCTCCACCAATCTGCACGCGCTGCTGCGTTGTCATAGTAACCCGTTTGCTGTAGGGTGGGAGGTGTGCGCGTGCTTCTCAGGGCTATGGTAGGACCCACGAGCGCACCTTCAGGCCTCCTCCTCCTGCGCTGCGTCACGTGCGTTAGCCTGGGAATGTCGCTGTTATGACTCAAGTTTTATTCTAAACTAGCACAGTTTGCACGAGCCTAAATCATTTCAAAATATGTTAGCTGTATTTTGTTTTCACTATTAAAATATGCAAGCATATGCAAATATGCTCCACCATAGATAAATAAAATACATTAATTAGCCTAAATAATTAAATAAACACATCAAATGCATTGTATTAGCCTACCATAGACTTTTATTTCACAAAATATTCACATAAAACATTATTTAAAAAAATAAAATACAAGGTTAAGGATCTGGAATGTACTAAAATATGTTTAGTGACTTTTCATGGATGCCATATGCATTTCTGACCCATTTCTTTTTTTTAGTTCTTCTTAAGTTACAGATCATTTTGTGTGCAGACTCTGGCCAAAGTCCTTGATGCTATCAGAGGCCTTATCCGCAGCTTTGCCGATGGAGACTTGGGTCTGCCTGCTCAGCTCCTGGGCAGCTGCAGTGAAGATAAGATAAATACAACTGGATTTAATGGAATTCAATCTAAAGCTCAGTTTTAAAACAAGCAATTATAGCTATGTGTCAAAATGCTAAACAATATTTTGTGAAACTCAATTAAACTGATCTGAGTCATATATAGTGTAAAGGCGATGAAGTATGACATGATGTCTCAGTGACATGATGTCTCAGTGACATGGTGTTTTTATGAGCCATCATATCAATGTTATTTGATACCTACATGTTAATTAGCCCTAATAAAGCATGGACAAAGACTATAGTCATAATTAACAAATCCTTCATTAAAGGTATATTATGTAATTTCTAATGTGGAGGGTCCTCTACTTGCTTGTCTCCATGAAGATGTTAGTTCTTTGCATGGAATGTTTCACAGTAGGGCATTACACATATCTCCCTTGCATTTGTTCAGTTACAGGTGTTTTATAGCTCAAAAATACCTTTAAAAACATTCATTCTTACCATGTTCTTGCTTGCTTCTCCATAGATCTGATCTTTAACCTGTCTCCAATGTGATTACCAAGTTTATTTCAATACTATGGAATAATCTAAGCAAAACAGAAACATCTCCATGGAGGCCAGCAGGTGGCAGACTCTCCACCAGAAAAGTTACACAGTGCAACTTTAAAAATGATTCAGGTTTAATTAAGTGACTTAACCTGATCATTACTATTATAGTGACCAGACCTAAGAACTTACAATGTTACAATAAAATGTGCTTTTTAACTATATTTTTAGATGGTATAAATGTTATGATGTCATCTGAAGTACATTTGTGACACCTCATGAAATACAAATTCAAAACAGCTGCTTTATCAAAATCTGTGTTACATGAATCAGGCCAGAGATAGTGCAGTGTGAAGTGAGTCAAAAATACCCAGCTGGGCGATGTGTAGTTGGGAGAAATAATCACAAGCATATCTATAAAAGGAAAGCCCAATAATAGTGTAAAGACGTACCTGCATTCACTGTTTCTTTGGAGGAGTCTGCCATCTGCTGCACTGCCTCTTGAGCAGCTTGTACTTTAACACATTCAAGTAACAGGTTAGACCAGTGGTTTCACTAAAAGATACTTAACATAATTATATTTTAAAAATTTTAGTAACCCTTTATTATTAATCTGTCTAGATCTTCAAAGCTCAAAATGCTCCATTGAACTTTGTTATGTTATGTTTTTGAGGAAACAACATTATCAGATCAGAACAGATCAGAAAATAGTGTAATATCGTCCCTTTAATTGTGGTAAAGTTTATCATTTTACTTCCTGGTTTGACATGGGCAGTTAATATAACATACATAGAAGTAATGCCATACTGTTCCCTAACCATAACATTAATGGACCAAAGCTTGTCTAAACTGCACAATTACTGCATTAGACTTAAACTGTCCTTGCATTTTAGATGGAATTTTTATTGTTAATGACGCAGGTAGAGATATTCCTTATTAGAACACACAACTACTTTTTAATAGCCTGATTAGAAAAAGATGAAAACCATTATTTTGCACTTTATATAGCCCGCTACACATTTTTAAAAGCATATTTCACAGTTTTTTGTTTGCATTACCTGTGTTGTCTGTAACTTCTTTAGCTGCAGAGTGGCTGGTGCTCTTGAGGCCCTCAAAGGACTTCTTGAATGAGGCCATGTCTGTTTTGTTCCAATGGAGCACAGTGGAGCTTTATACTCTCTGTTTGGGATGGGACAGAGCAGAGGATTAACCCAAACAAACCAGCTCCCTCAGACTGGCATCTCAACTATGGGCCCAGTGCGTGCTCAGCAGATTCTGCGAGCCAAACCAGGACAGAGCTGCAAAAAGAAAAGGGAAAATAACACTGACCAACCAAAAACATTTAGAACAGAAAGTGTGGGACTCTTCACCAGGAGTGCATAGTTTGTTAAATATTAGGAGTTGTAGCAAACGAAATATTATAATTTAGGTAGTATTCAATCTGTCAGAGCATAGGCTGATAGTACTAACCAGACCCTGGATAGTAATGGGATGGGAGACAAGTGGGAATGCATAGTGCATACTGCAGTTTTGTCTTTAAACAAGACACTTCACCCACCTTGCCTTATAAAAATCTAGAGTGTATGTGATTAATGGTGGTTGTAGGGGCCAATGCTGCAGATTTGCTATCTCCCTTTCTTCAGTCTACCCTAAGGCAGCTGTGGCTACAATACTATCCTACCAATTAAGTGAATAAAAAAAACAAACAACATAAACCACTCTTGAGAATAAAAGTGCTTGATAAATATTCTACAATTCTACAATCACAGCAGAAGACAACTCAGAAGAAAGAATGCAGGCCCAGGGAAAAAAAAAAAAAACTTCCTTGGTGGCAGAGCTGTATAATGTTAACCATCACACATTAAGATGTTTAAGAATACACCATTTATGGTTCAAATTGAATGTCAGTTGATATCAACAAAAGCCAAAAAGTGGTTTTCTTTTTAGTTTTTATTTACAGAGGAATCATATGTCTGGCTTTACACATAAACCTTTATATGGACAAGTCCTGCAATTTAAAGCACATAGTGATATGACAACCATTATGATCAAGACATAATATATCGACTTTAAAACCTTCACACCAACACACGCACACAAACATGTATACTTTGTCCATTTCTAACAGATTTACTGGAATGATCACAAGCAACTAGAAAGATACAATGTAAAAAAAATCTTACTCCAAAAACGGTCTCCAAAGAAAAGCAAAAGAAATCAAAATTATCCACGAACAGGCATTGTCGACACTTATAAGAGGATATTATTGTATTCATAACTGCTTGCAACCGAACATAATTATTTTTTACACTCCCAACGTTTTCCATTGGAAGCTGATGAACATCTATTGCACACTTCTAAATACAGATACACACAAATACAAAGTCACAAGCCCCAGCACTGGTCTCAATTCATTGGGAGGGAAACAAGGAACTGAGACTGGCGGGACATTCTATAGTTCAATAAATACCTACACCCAAACACAGTACATTGATAACATGACATTTACAATATATAATAATAAAAGATTTGTCTCGAAGGAAGAACATTTTCAGTGGGAATGCTTGTCTTTTTAGATTTTCTTTTTTTGCAACAGGGGTGTAATTGGAATTGTATCAGTATTTGTCCTTGTTATTATTAGAAATATTATTGTGCTGCTGGTTGGATGGTGGCTTGGAGTCATGCTTTTACGCCTCTGGTTCGTAGTCCTGGCTCTCCTGGAAACAAAACAAATATATATATATGGTTAGTTTGGGATTTTAGCTGGAAGTGAAAATAAACCTTGACAAAATTGTTCAGAATATGATATAGTTTTTCTATTGTGTTTTGAATTGTAACAGTGTATATATATAAAACAGTATTTTCTCAGATGTTAAGTATTTAAAATGTGCACTCCAAACAGAATCTGTATTTGAAGAGAAAAATCACAAATTTATTTGCAATTGCCAAACTTAAATCAGTTAGATTATTGTGGTGTAACATTTAACAGGTGTGCTATGCAACTGCCATCTGTTTGTCTCGATGGGGATGTTCTTGCATGAATTTCATTACGTTCTTACTATGGATTGGTCACCTCGCCACAGATGTGACCTGAAATTTGGTTTGCTAGCATCTCTTGCTTGTCTCCATGGAGAGTGGAACATTACACGGAAAGCAATAGCATTTTCCTGGAGCCAAGTATGTGGCGCACAATCCAACAGAGAAGTTATGTAGTGCACCTTTAACCTATAATGCATTTAACAAGAATATCACGCTTCTCCACCACTTTACCCTCTTATGGAATTTGTTAGTACATATATTATACATTATAGATGATAACAGAAGTGCCTTTATTGAAAATTGACAGCAGGGTCGACCCATTAAGTCCCATAAGATTGTATTATATTTTATGCAATGCGCCATAAAAGCGCATATGGTACGATATTAAAACACAGTAATAGTTGCTTTGGCCTGGTTCTATCTGTGTGATAAAATATAGGCTAATAACATTTGCTTAGTTGCCTGGGATATAAAAAGGCACAATATAAAAAAAAAAAAAGATGCATAGATGACATAATGATTGGCATCTTTGTTATTTGTGAGAAAGCTATTTAGGCAACAATTTCAACTTTAACTGCACTGGATAATGGTGATGTCACTATCTCTTGTGCCAGATCGTGTTTGTCCAGCAGATGGCAGCACACCCTTTTTTACAGCTTCAAGGACGTGTCGTGAGTACATTCCCTCATCCTCCCAGGCTCCTGCATCCTCCTCCTCAATCACCCTCGGAACATGTAACCTATGGAACTATGAAAACATGCAAACCAGCAGAGCCTCCAGGAAAGAGAAGTCACTTAAATCATAAACAACATTTTAAAAACACATCTTTGCCTCCTCTCCCTCACCGCAGCACTGGAGATCCATATTCTGACATTTACCCATGATGCAGTTGGGCCCAGTGCGTCATCGCCACACCCATCCAGACGCGGATGGTGTGGTGATGGTGGGAGGGGGTAGGAGGAGTGGGGGAGGGGAGTGGGTTTGCGGAGGAGGATGCAGGACACACAGCCAACAAGAAATTTTAATTTACGTCCCTTAACTGCTTAAATGATTCATCCACAGACCCAGGATGAAGGCACCAGCCACACCAAGCTCCACTGAAAATTGTCTAGACATTATTATATTATACAGATTTAACCAACTTTGAACTAATTCCTGGTTTTACTATAGGCAACATTACACTTTAGGGTCAAATTGTAATTTCAAATACAACAAATACGCGTTTTTTTGTATTAGTAACCAACCCATATGGAAATCCTACATGAATCTTTCGTCTCTATCAAACTTTTCAAATGCCATCTTTATTGAACTACAATGAATTTGGGACTAAAACAGGTCCTATATCTTATAAATATAAAGCATATTAAAGCATGCAAAAAATCTGTAATTAAAACTAAATGTATTTTAAATTACTACTGTACCATATAGTGCACCCAAAAAAGAACCTTTGATTGAAACATTATAATTATTACAGAGAAACAGATCAGACCAGTCCCAGGAGGTATTGAGATACAACTAGTTAGATAAGATTCAAGCACTCTAAATACAAATCTATTCATAATAGGTTGCTTTCTAGAATTCAGTGACATAATTTCAGGTGAAGAGGTCTATACGTCCTTATGGAGCCATCCACTGTTTTTGAAATAATTCTCCAGACTGAGCGAGCAAGCACATTCACATTTGCTCTACAAAGACTAAACCAGGACTAGAACAGAACCAGCCCAGTTTATGTAAGGCCTCAAATTGGGTTCAAACCAAGACCCAGTCAAGACAAGAGTGAATGCACCCTGAAATGTGTTCATATGTTGAACAATGGATTAATGCCACCACTTTTTAAAGCTATTGTGAAATTAAAAACTCCTTAGTTCATTTGTATAGACAGCTCTGATGATGTAATGTTGAACACTTCTCAGGGTTTGTTATAAGTGGACATAGGTTTAGTAGTTACAGAGTTTTAAAAGGGCTCATATTACCCTATCTATGTTATAATGTTCTTTCCTCATCACAAACATACCTGGAGTTGTGTTTTGTTTCATTCACACATGTTTAACACACAAACCCTGAATATTTAGGCTAAGTAATTCTCTCAAACTGAAAACACTCTGTTCCACCTTGTGATGTCATGTGGTAATACAGGAAGTGCTTCTAAACTCCACACACCATCACTAGAATCATTTCGATAATTTCACTTCTGAAATTGACCATTTCTACTGAATTAAAAGTAAATGGAGCTGTTAACTTGAAAACTACCTCTTCATGACATCAAGATGGGACAGAGCATTTTGAGTTTTGGAAATGCAGACAGGCTAATAATAAAAGTTAATCAAACATGTGTAAATGAAACAAAACACAACTCCAGTTACATTTTTGATGAGGTAACAGCATTATAGCATTACTAAATGCTCACAAGAATCAATTTTGAGTGATCTAGAACCAGGTTAAATTTTCACAGGTAAACCATAAAGTCACCAATTTTTTCAAAATCTGAGCAACTTCGCAGTTTATGACATCATCTGAAACTAACCTCCCAACCTACTGTATGGAAACAAATAGCAACATAATATGGCCATTGATATTAATACACACTACTCATTCCCCTATACATTTCAACACCCTTAAGTGTTATTTATACCAGTGTATTCTATTTAAGATGTCTTTCCAAGCCACTATTTCCTGTACTGTTACTGTCTCTTCCTTTGCAGCCAAAATCTAAAAATACTTTTTGTGTGAGACTAAACGCACACCGGTTCGCACAGGCAGGGGTGGGTGGTGCTATATTCATCTATCACTATAGTCAGTATGGGGCGATTGGCTGGTGGAGACCTCATCTTATTTCCCAGGGAGAACAAAGCACTGTAAATGTGTGTGGGATGAGGCAGAGGCCAGAGGTTTAGTACTGTTGAGATGTATGCAGATATTAAACACTGAATAGTAATGAGGAGCTACTGTGTGTGAATGGGTCTTTATTGGCTTCTGGAAATCTATTTAAAGAGACTGTAAGGTAGAGGTGGATGACATCAAGTTATATAATCGAATTATTATGTTTCCTGTACCCATATATAGCCCTGAATGATAAGAAAAACTAAACAAAAATGTATTTTGTTTTTCCTCATGTTGATCTATTTCAATTGTTGATTTTAATTCTATATTTTCTTTTCTAAAACTAAATAAAAATGGCATTATGTAACTTTTCTTTTATAAGGTCGGTCACCTGCTTGTCTCCTTAAGTCTCATACTTATTTAATGACAAGCCAGTGACACCTACTATGTCAAGTTACAGGTCGGATCTGTGGAGAGAAGACCCTATATTGTTCAAGGTACTTTTTCCATGGAGGGTGGCAGATCACTCACCAGTAAAGTTACATAGTGTATCTTTAGTTAGTTGCATATTTGGACCACAAGCAACTTTAGCAATCAGTACAAATCTGTGTATATTATTCGATGGGGTATTAAGTGCTAACACATAATAATATATTTAGATCACCATGTTACCTTTTATTCAGAGTGCTTCTCGCGAATTAATCTACAGAACATTGCATTAGGTTTGTCAAGTTTATGTGTACACTTTTGTTTCATGCTTTTGTATATTTCTGGAGAATTGTTGTGTGGGAGCATGGGAAGGTTTGTGGGCAGAGCACTGGACAGAATCTCACACCTATCAAAAAGGAGGGTTCGAATAGGGCGGGAGAGCTCGCTAAATTACTGAAACATGCACAAACAGCATCTAAAACCACTTCAGGCATGTTTTTGTTAAGGAAACAATGTTACAACATGATGGAAAGCTTGAAAAATTAATTTAGCCATATATCCCCTCTTTAAATGTCCTTTGTGTTGTGATTCCTAAACAATATTTGTACCTTGTAACATCCAGTATAAGACAGACATTTCAGGAATACAGTGGAATATATTTGAAAGTACACCACCGTATTTACAGTTAGAGTAATGGGCAAACAGGCCTGTAAGAAGAGCGGGGCTGTAGCAGAGAAGTGGTACACACAGAGCTGGTCGTGAGAGCTGATTACCTGCTGGGACTCGTCATATGTCTCCCCTTCTGGCTCTAGCATGGCCTCCCCCTGGCCCTCCATGGCCTCCTGCCCATACTCCTCAGGCTGCAACACAGATACAGGGGGTTTTAATGCAATCATACAGTAAACACAACACATAAAAAGACACAGGGAACAGAAAGAGACGATCAATGGTGGACAGCTCAACAGTGAAAAAATAATATTAAAATTTGAAAGCTGGATTGGGGCTTATCAGATGTCATAACTAATGATCACAAGACCTATAATTTTATTTATAATTTGTTTCTGAAACTCTATATACTACTAAGTCAATAAAACAATGGTTTATTTTAATATCATTTTAATATACCCTACAGTATATATTCACATAAAGAATAATGTATAACTAATGGATTGTATTTAAATTTCATATTTACAAGCTTAACAGGCTGCTAATCTGTCATCATTCATTCCTCTCATGCGATGGTAGTATGCAATTTCTGAAGGCTATAGATGCCTTTGGGCTGTTTTGTTCCCCTTATTTTTATGTGGTTCCTAACTAGGAAATTATCTTTACAGTCTTAACTTTTTGTATTTTGCATGAAGCCAGACCTGCATTGATGTATATGTGTTGTGAGCCTATAGAGGTTCACATGTTCCACTTTTAATATTGGTTATCACAAACTGAAAAAAAAAACAACTCTTGTCTCAACATTATGATGTGTGATGTAAAAGACAGAAGCAGCTCCTTGTGAGTGCACCTGCCGCTGTGAGCCCTGGAAACCAAACTAGTGGGTCATCATTTATTTTTAAGTACTGCTCTAATCAAGTCAATTAGGTCAGGACACTGTCTATAATCCCATGTGTGAAACAGGCTCTGTAGTGTTAGCCCACCAACATCAATAGAAGGGCACTCAAGTGTCCACAAAGCAGACTGAGAGGAGCCTTCTCTCAAAAAACATAACTATCACATATTAAGACAAGGGAAATATGTGAACATGTTAAGAACAATTAAACAAACAAGCAATTCTGACAAACACCGCAGTTGAGATTAAATTTGGGGTTTTGCTTTAAAGGTGCATTGTGGTCTGTCAAATTCTTTTCTCCAGGGAAACGTTATTGCTGCTTGGAATGTTTCACTGTATGGTATTAAACCTTTCTATCTTCATGGAGACCAAACCAGACTAATTTAAAGATTAGATCTGTGGAGAGGCAATTTCGCTCACAGTTAGAATGTATGGTAGGTATTTTTGAGCAATAAAACCAATTGTAATTGAATAAATGTAAGGTAGAGCTGTTTCTCCCTGTGGAACATTTCAGGCAGAGCAATCACGTATCCATAGAAACAAGCAGGTGACAGGCCCCGACCAAAGCGGACACTTAACATTTGTTACAAAACTGAACTCTGAACCACTAAACAAGAACCCTATGCTTTTCAGAACAGCTTGTATAGATTTAAGTCCAGGGTTATTATTAATTATTTATTTTTTTACAGAGCAAATTGTTAATTGTATAATTGTGGTCTTTGCAAATTGGGACCATTTAAATTGCAGTTTTGAGTTTTAGATAATAAATATGGCATTTCAGTGCATATTGATTAGTGCGAGGGTCAGAGGTCATGTACAACTGTCAGAACATGTTGTCAGATGTTAAAATGAGAATGAGTACTTTTTTCACCTCAATGGCTCAAAGAATAAGCTCATTATTGCAGGCTCTCAGAAATTCTAGATTAGGGAGTCAGAGGAGAGGGTCCAGTCTGAGTACAGTGGGTTTAGCACCAGTCTAGACCACTCCTGACACCCTGACAGCCCTGACAGCAAGACCTTGTTAACCTCCTGACAACGCGTTGACAATCAAGACACAGCGCCACGAACAAGAGGAAGATTTTAATCAAACTGTCAGACATAAGCCATTCTATGCATTCTATGGGTGTACAGTGGGCATGTATGAGTTTGTATGTTACTAGGTTCTTTTTTTCAGACCTAGAGTGTTATTTCATACCTGACAGTTTAGACTGCTCACTAGAGTCTTCCTCAGAGTGGTCACGTGATGTTGCTGAGACGTGTCTGGTCAGCTGATTTAAACAGGTTTTGGCGCTGTCTTCCTACCGGTGGAGGCAGGACGACAGCGCCATCTGCAGTCCAACTTCCTCAGGACAGCATCCCAGGTGTGTGAGAGTGATGTTTTGTTTTCCTCTGTCCCAATGATGTCTGCTCCATCCCAATCCATAACGTGGTTCTCTCTTTTACAATGGTCAGAAATGGCCGATTTGAGTTGTTCCTGTTCTGCTTTGTGTTTTGTTGCTCGTGTGCACGCCTTCGCTGTTTCCTTCTTGCATTCTGTTCTCTGTTCCTTTTTTCGTGTACTGAACGCCCTCCCTGTTTCCCCGATGTATGGATCGGGCATACAAACATTGGGAAAACATCGCCGCTGGATTAAAGAAGCAATCGAAATACGGAAACGTGCCCACAGGACTGTAAACCGGGATGAGGGGGCTTTTTTACTCTCACACATCTGGGATGCTATCCTGAGGAAGTCGGACTGCAGATGGCGCTGTCGTCCTGCCTCCACCGGTAGGAAGACAGCGCCAAAACCTGTTTAAATCAGCTGACCGGACACATCACAGCAACATCACGTGACCACTCTGACGAAGACGCTAGTGAGCAGTCGAAACTGTCAGGTATGAAATAACACTCTAGGTCTGAAAAAAATAACCTAATAACATAGAATATTGGAAGACCAAATGAATCTCATTGGACTATGTATGAGTTTGGAGTGTGTTGAATTACCAAGGTTTATAAATTATACTAATATTCTATAGCTATTTTCTACATATTATTAGGACTAGGGGTGCACAATCCAAGAGCTTTTTTTAGTTCCAATACCGATTTTGACTTATAGCTTTAAGTATGTCAGTTCCCAATATCAACTGATACCAGTGCAGCGACTGAAAACAGCATTTATTTCCTTTATACAAAAATAAAATAACATAAATCCAAATGTGTAATGTAATGGTTATTAATCTCAAGTAACTATAGAGCAACTTTGCATAAAAAAAGTTTAAACATTATGAGACTTTCTAGGCCAATTATGACCAGTAAATAGTCTTATTACATCAATTTATATGCCAAACTAGGATATTGGCTGATACATCACATTTCTCAGTATTGGTGCCAATGTCAGATACCACTTGGGGCTGGCAACAAGGACCCCTGGGAACAATAATATATTTTTGCATGATTATAATTAAATCAGACTTTGACCTGCTCCTGCTACTTTCACATCATTGCATGCCATTTTTCTCATTATGGATCTCCACACCAGCGTTTGTTTTGACTCTGAGCCTCCATGTGTCTCTCAGTGTGAGACACTTCCTGATTTTGTTTTGCTCTATGGTCTGTTTGTGTTTTGTAAATCGAACGAAATTGTTGGACTGAGAGCAACATCCCCAACTGGAAAAGAGATCACTTTTTTGGCATTGATCAAAACTCAACTGCTCAAATTAACCGGGCTTGCTGTGTGAAGAAGAGATTCCAGGGGTATTTCCTTTTCTTTCCCGTACAATGAACACTGCAAGCCCCTGCATGTGTGCTCCGCCTCCAAGAGCAATACTGTAACATAATGTGATTCACCACTGGAACATTTCACTCTACTTTACTGCTATTTATTCTGCCCTGTACATAAACATAGCCACATATTATTATTTTTATTTTATTGTATTGATTTTATTGAAAAGCACTTTGGTCACCTTGAGTGCTGTAAAGGGCTCTATAAATAAAGTCTGATTAATTGATTATTGTGTCGAATAGTGTTGTAGCCTTCATATTTTTGCTCTACTTGTGTTATGTTAGAGTCAAATCTGCTTTTAACAGTTAATGATTTTTGATAATGCATATTTTTGTTCACATACTGCTCTTGCAATGGTCCTTATGGAACAATGATTAGTTCTCTTATCTAATGTTATGTTTCTGTGGACCAGTACAGTGGGAGAACTCAACATTGCTGTGGTAACTTTAATTTTTCTTTCTTGATTCTTTCATTTAAAAAACATACAGCACAGTACAAATCTCTTCTATTTCCAATCACAGTAGTTCGTAACAGCAGAAAAGGAGCAGGGGGTTCAGAGTGGTGACATTTTCTAAGGTCAATAGGTTTAGCAAAGAGGAGCTATAATGGAAACGTCATGTGACAGAGAAAGATGATAGTCCCATGGCCAGATTGTTGAGGTCAATTAAAGCGCCCTGTGAATGAGGCCTCCTTAAAGAGTGACGACAGATCTATGGACAGAAACTCAACCAGCAATCAATCCTCTGTGACCTATAGGCATACGCACTTATTAAGTATAAGTCTGTTTAATTTTAGTTATGCTAATTTGGTCTATTTGTTATAGAGGTTCACAGATACAGAACTCAGTCCTGTATTAGAAAGTAGTGACTGATAGTGACTGCTCATGGAATATTCTGCACGTTTGTCTACTGGATATCCACAGTTCACAAAAATAATACAAGGCATAACTTCAATTGTTTGCAAATGTTAATTTCATCTGAATATCCTTATCGGGATGCTCAAAAATAGAGATATTAAAGGTGCATTTATTCATTATAAGAGTTTCTACTGTATTGTTCAAAAATACAAAAATTCTCTCTGTGAATAGGGTTGCCTCTCCACATATCTGATCTGTAATGAAGCCTATAGTTTTAGGTTTAATCTGTACCGTAGAACATTCTAGGCAAAGCAATAACATGGAGACAAGCAGGTGATGGACCCAAGTTGCGCAATGCATCATTAACTTTTATCAGTATCACCCACACTAACTAAACACACCCAATACAAGAGAGTTTCCTACTTCTCCACAGCTGGATTGGGTAAAGCAAGACAACTTAAGACCAGACATAAAATCCACAGATAGGACACATCAGCATTGGGAGTAAAACTAATCCTGGACTAATTCTGGACTAAACCAGGACTAGAACAGGACCAAACCAGGTCTACCATGAGGACTAAACTGGGATCAAATTAGGAACCAACCAGGAGAAATATAAACACACCCTAAATCACAACTGAAAAGTGCATAATCACATTTATTGTCTCTGTCTTTCCACCATTTCTTTCTTTCTACAGAGAAGAGACGACAGCAGTGCGTGTTAGGATTCATTAGCTCATATGTCTCCCTGCTGTCCAGAGCCGTGTCCGGTCCAGACTTTAATGACCAGAGCCCTCAGCCTTCTGCCAACTGTAAGTGAGACCTGAGTTTGGCTAGCTCTTTCTCTCTCCCTTTTTCCCCTCTCCTACTCTGATCTCTCTCTCTCTCTCTCTCTCTCTCTCTCTCTCTTTCTCTTTCTCTTTCTCTTTCTCTGTCAAAACTAGGTCTCTTCAAAACAAAGACCTGGAGCTGATTAGTAGCACCAGCTAATGTCATTAGTCACTAAGAACTGTTTTTCTTATACAATGTATGCTCCATACTTTTTGTGCAATTTCTTGACTTACTGAAACATAGCTGTAAGGAAAATATGGAGATGCTTGTGTTATCCATAGATTTGTATTTAGTATTCAGCATTTAAAGAAAAGGCTGACATTATTATTTTGTTACTTTAGGGAACCTCCATTTGCATCTAAAGGGGATGTACTTTATATCTTTATGAGACTGATAAGGCATGCCATTTAAGCAGTTTTTGTGTTTTGATTTTCTGACACCCCTACTAAGTTGTGATCATATAAATGTGACACTCGTTGGTGGTACGTACGTTCATGTCAGTTGGGAACTCGTCCTTCTTCCCCAGTCCAGTGGCAGCGACGATGTTCCCCATGGCCCCAGTGGTCTTCTCAGCCACTGGAAACAAGCACACATTATATATATACACACATTTTACATACACACACATTATACATACACACACACTGTACACACTATACACATACACAGTATACACTCGGGCTGTAGTCGACTAAAATTATTGGTTGACTAAAGAGATGGTCGACTTGTCTCCTAAAAAGGGGATCTGACCCAAACTGCAGGGGACTTCAGGTAAAAACAAATATTTAAACAGAAAAATACTAGGATATGGTGTATTTATATATTTACAAAAAAGACTGCTTAAACTCACTCCCAAATCTTAAAACAGATTACCCCATACTCCTTAATTTTAACACTTGTGCATATAAATCCATTTAATCCCTAGTACTCTCCACATGTAACTATATCTGTACTGGTTCAAAAGACAGATTTACAGTACCACATCTAGGTGGTGTCAGGTTTTAGCTTTCTTCAGTTTTCCAGTTGATTATCACATATAACGAGCACCAGGCCCCACCCCTCCACTGCAGTGCCTTTATGGTTTTCACCCACTAACTGTTGAACTAATGAACTATTTGGACTGGACAGATATGGTGTTTCAATGTCGCCAGTTCAGCTCAATTAGACTCACCTGTGCCCACGCTGTCTTTGGCCTTGCTTCCTGTAGAGACAAGGGAAAGAAAAGAGCTTTGAAGCAATACAAATGAGAGACTGCAGCAGTACATATATATTACGCTATTTCCGGACCAGTTATAATGTTTTCTCTTCACAAACATACCTGGAGTTATGTTTTGTTTCATTCACACATATTTAACACACAAACCCTGCATATTTAGTTCTTCTCTCAAACAGAAAACACTCTTCACTGTTCCACCTTGTGACGTCATGTGGTAATACAATGCTTCACTGTGTTTTTCACTAAAATCAATTGGATAATTTCAGCTCTGGAATTGCCAATCTTTACTACACAAAAGGTAAAAGGTATCTGTTAACTTGAAAACTACCACTTCATGACATCACAAGCAGCAACAGAGCATTTTGAGCTTTGAAGATGAAGACAGACTAAAAATAGGATTACTCAAACATGTGTGAATGATACAAAACGCAACTCTAAATATGTTTTTGGTGAAGGTAACAACATTCGAACATGGCTTAAAGCTCTCAAAAGTCAATTTTCTGTAATGTAGCACATTTAAACTTCATTTCACACATCATCAGTGAAGCCCAGGAGTCAGTTGCCACTGGCCGGTTCCTTCAATGATCCCCAACTTGTTTTCCAGATAGATTTGCAATCGGTGTATGATGTTTTAATTTGCTTATATATCATTTTCTACAATATAATGTACTTAACTATTCAGCCTGGAATGTTTCACAGTACGACATTAAACTTAATCTAGCTCCATGGAGGTGAGCAGGCCAAGGTACAGATCAGTTCAGTGGAGAGGCGGGCCTGCTCACACAAGAATGCATGTTCTTAAAGATATTTCTGAACAGTACAATAGTCTTTTAATATCATACTGTGGAAAACAACAAGCAAAGCAATAACATCTCATAGAAGACAAAAATGTGGTATACCCTCCACCAGAAAAGTTGCACAATGCACTTTTAAGAAAGGCTGCTTATCTGTACCAATAACTCACAACAATAACAATAACTCACTCCCACACCACTTTCACACATAGATAAGGTGGGTGAAGTGTCTTGCTTAAGAACACAACAACATTATGCACTCTTGACACTGCTACCTCATACAAAGGCACCTGGTATTCCCTGTGGTCTCCCATCCAGTATTACCCAGGCCTAATTCTAATTATCTTCCAAGATCAGACCAGAATTAAAGGTGAACTGTGCAACTTTTTTGGTGAAGGGTCCATGGAGATGTCATTGCTTTGCCTGGAATGTCCCACGGTATGACATTAAACACATCCATCTAGCATTTATTCATTAGGGGTGTTTCTGTTGCTCAAAAATACAATAATTAATTCTGTGAATAGGGACGACTCTCCACTCCACCCTCATGATAGATAGGTTTAATCTATACTGTGGAACATTCTACACAAAGCAATAAGAATCACATGGTGATAAGCAGGTGGCGAACACTGCACTAGAAATGTTATGCAGAGCACCTTTAAACAATACCCTAATCCTAGCCTCTATAATGAAGTAGTTACAAAGCATAATTCATTCTTAATCATTATTAAGTGTAGTTATTATAAAGTGGTACCTGGCTCCTACTAAACTATCAACATAACAACAAAAATGGCATGCGCTGTATCTTTTTTGAAACAATGAAATCTTTTGAGCCTCCTCTTCTTCACCTTATCTCCAGTTTGAGGCTTCGCAGGTTTGTTGTGGTCGGTTGCATCTCGATCTGGCAGTAGTTTTAAACACAGCACAGATCAGCTTCTAATTTATCACTCAGGGCTTTATTGATCCTTTAATTAACAGAGACAAACAGGCCTGATGATGCAGACCATTCATTTCAGCTACATCCAGGAAACAACTTCTTTCTTAACACCTCGCCATTACTGTCAAACAGGAGTGGGTGATCATCAGTTACATGAACCCAAATTAATTTGATCATTGAATATCTTCATCATCTTGTTTATTTATAGTATGCTGAATAGAGCTGCATTGCCAACATCTGTAATAATGTTAACTTATGTTAAAAACAATGACATTTATAATTAAACATGTTATTTTTAGTGGAGGCAATATTGCCAAAATTCAGATTACAGATTTTTTATTTATAATTTTTTTTCATATTATTTCAATCCCTGAGTCAGAGATATACTAAAAAGTGCAAGTAAATAAAAATATTACGCACATGAATTACAATTAACTCATTAACTACACAGTGAAAAAATATTACTTTATACTGTATCTTAAATAAAAGATTAAATAATAACACAAAATATATATTTTTTATAAATTTAATATATATATATATATATATATATATATATATATATATATATATATATATATATATATATATATTTTTTTTTTTTATTTCTACAATTAATATGTTCTTTACTCAAGTACACATTTCGACAGTCCATTAGCTTCATATAATAACAGATTCTACACATTACACACTATTCAAGCCACTGCTATAATTATGTGATTCACAGCACTGATTTTCAGAGTAAATGTTTTGACTGATCCTTTCTTTTCGTCTTTTGAATGAAACCATTAATCGTGAGACTAAAATGGCTGAGTTTTTTGTCTCTCTCATTGAGCGGGTGGGCGTGCAGTGTGGAGCAGTGGCATATGTCAAAAGGTGGGCCGCAGACCTATTGGATGACTCCT
The DNA here is from genome assembly GCF_026225935.1 of Boleophthalmus pectinirostris. Taxonomy (NCBI): domain Eukaryota; kingdom Metazoa; phylum Chordata; class Actinopteri; order Gobiiformes; family Gobiidae; genus Boleophthalmus; species Boleophthalmus pectinirostris. The sequence goes on along the minus strand of NW_026571207.1, from coordinate 25,550,199 downwards.
GCCCCTCCTCCAAGTGCGTTTCTAGGCCATGCTCCACAACAGTATCCACGTATTGCTGCCTTCCTCTCCTTCACACACACAGGGGTATATGAAGGGCAGCAGCCTGGCATGTCCAATACAGGCTGTGAGTGACAAAGACAATGCCAAGTGTTGTGCTGGCTAATTGGATCTTGTTTCACTGCTGACAAACCCGACTACTTCCTTCTAGAAAACCAAATGGGATTTTCACTGTTTATCTTACTCACAGACTACTGATTACTAGGGATGCATTAGTACTTACACTATCGAAGATCCAGTAAATATAGCTGTATCGGGTATCGGTTCCATGAAATCTGTTCAGTCGATATCCTGGTTGGACTCTTTACTGACTGATGTAGGCCCAGGACATATAATGTTTGTTTAATTCATTCATTCGTTCAGTAGTTACTTGTAGGATACATAAGAGTTACATAACACAATCAGATGCATTTTGTAATCAGTTAATTGTATTTTGAGAGAAATAAATGCCATTTTCAGTCCCTACACTGGTATCCGATAATATCAGATAAATCGGCAAATACTTAAAGACATAGTATGAATATCGTTCAGTACTGGCACTGAAAAATCAGGGATCAGCATCCCTACTGATTGCCACTACAAAATGTTTATTGGAAATGACTGCTGACAATATTAGTGGCTTTGGTTTCATGCACACTCAAATGTCACGGTCCCTCTGATTATTTACATCAAATATAACCATTTGTGTGTCATTTAAATTATCTTTAAGGTCCAGAATCAGATTATAATCAGATTTTGGTGGGCATGTGGACAAAGCCGCTGTCTATTTCTGGAGTCAACTAAAGAAATTCTTGGACTACAGACATTCACCATGCATTGATTAAGCTGTTAAAAGGGGGCTGGGAAAAGCTCTCAAAATCATTAGGATCTTGTGTACAAACAATGAGGTATATAGAAGTACTAGTAAATAATATCTACAAGTGAAAAGACATGTTTAACTATCCGATCACTCCCAAAAGTCTAGCTAAATGACTCCATGCTTTCTCCTATTCGCTGTTGCTGCACACATAAATCTTTTTAATCATAATAAAATAATTAGTGGACAAATTTTAAAAATTGGTTCACGAAGACTCCTTAGACAAATTCATCAACTAAAGGACTACAGCCCTACTTGTGTCTAATTCATTCTGTGCTTGTTGATTTCTTTAGCTTGTTCAGGACTTAGTCTTTATTACGTTTTTTGTTAAAGGTGCATTGTGTATATTTTCAGGTGGAGGGTCTGGCAAAAGCTTTTCTACATGGAGATGTTATTGCCTGGAATGTTTCACAGTATGATATTAAATCTGTCTCTTCTTCATGGAGATTAAACCAGGCCAAGTTACAGGGCAGATCTGTGGAGAGGTCAAACCGCTCACAGTCAGAATGCCTGTATTTCTAGGTATTTGAGCTGTAAACCCACCTGTGATTGAATATATGTTAAGGTAAAGCTGTTTATTGTCATACTGTCGAACATTCCAGGCAGAGCAGTGACATATCCATAGAAACAAGCAGGTGACGGTCCCCCCACCCAAAAGGTTTCATAGTGCACCTTTAAGTTACCAAATGTGTACAAATGAATACAGATACACTAAACAAATCACACTTAAAATAACATATTTCCCTTACTGAAATGCTGTCTTTGCAATATACTGGGTTGGGTTTGGGACAAAATCACAATGGCCTGTCACCCCCTGTAGCTTGTGTGTCTGCCATCATAATGAAGACATTGCTGGATACATTCAAGATCATTTGCACACATAGTTAAGAAGATGTGACATATATAGGCACGATAGGTCACAATAACAAATTTTGAAGCACGATATATTGGCACATATAATATAATTGGAACTACTTTATGCCACAAAGCAGGATAATCCCATAATACTTTTAAATAGACAGTATAATTTAAAAAGCCTGAGCCGACAAAGAAATTGCAGAATTAAACAATAATTATTCATAGAAGTTATTAATATAAGTTATTTTCTCAAACCTTTACAGCTCAAATCTTATCATATTACATAAAAATGGCAAAACTCTCCCGATTGTTGCAAAGACCTTGTACACATGATAAATAATTAGCCCCCAAATATATATTGTTCCATCTTTCACATAATGAATGATAAACTGGTACAGTAATTATCGTGACGAGCCTAGGTGTATGGCCCAACTGACACCCAGTGAAAAGCAGTCATATGCTACAGATCCAGGGCCACATCTAAAACATATATATATTCCCATGTAAAATGCAACAGCTCGCAAGACCTCTGTCCAGCTCGGGGCCCCTGAGTCACCGCTGGCCCTCCCCTCACTGTCAGTCCAACAAATGCAGAATAACAAGCAGAACCAGCACGGAAACCAAGATATAATTTAACACACACAATGCCACATACTCAAAGTGCAATACCCAAATGGACCAGGTAATGGCCACAGTTGATTAAATATTAAACCACAGCATTAAGACACAGTTTAAGAGTAATAGCATTTAATCAATATCCTTTAACGTGTGTAGCAGTAAAACTACACAACGTTCTGTGTCTATAAGCTGTATTTCAACAACTATAGAGATGGGTCAGTCTACTTCACTTCAGACCCAGGACAACTGGCTCTTAATAACTTCTAACAATACAGTACATGGAAAACACTAACAGGATTTGAATTTTAAGGTACTCCTATATATGGATTTTTTTTTTTTTTTTCAATATTTAAGATCACAACCAGCAAATCATCTGCTATCTTTATTTAGAAACAATACATTTTTGCAGGATTTATTTGAGTATTCATTTAGGCCTGTCACAATAATCACCATATTGACTTATCATTCACTTTAAACAAAATATTTTGGGGTTTAAAATTTATCCTGGGTACGTTTTTACAAAAAAAATTGGAAGATTTTTGTTATTTTAATTGTAATAAGATAAGATTTAAGCTGCAGAGGATTGAATAAGTCACTCTTACAACTAAGTATTGGTTCATTCTGTTGTTTATTTGTTGCAGCTCACGATTTTAATGATTCTGTCTATTTAAAAAGGGTTTATAATATTTTAATCCTAAACAGTAGCATAAAGTAGTTTCAATATGATCTTTTATTGCAATATTTCTCTGTACCAATATATGCTTAAAAATTTGTTATCGTGACATATATTCATTTCTGACAAAAAGAAAAATTATCTAGACATAAAACAAAATTTCATATTTTTAATAATAACTTTTTCAGGTAGAGCTTGTCTCAATTGTTGTGTTCCAAAGGGCAAGCAGGTGATGCCGTCAGTCACATTAAGAAAGAAGGTATTTTAGCCAATAAAAATACATGTAATTAGAAAATATTAGTTAGATAAATTTAATTCCATACTGTGTAACATTCAAGTCAATGCAATCACAATCACATCTATGTCTTAATGTTGTTTCCTCACCACAAACATACCTGGAGTTGTCTTATGTTTCATTCACACACAAATCCTGCATATTTAGGTCGAGTTCTTCCCTCAAACAGAAATCATTCTGTTCCACCTTGTGATGTAATGTGGTAATACAGGAAGTGCTCCACTGTGTTTTTAAACTCCATACATCTTCAAACTACTGCTTCATAACATCACAAGCTGGAACGGAGCATTTTGAGCTTTGGACATATAGACAGATTAACAATAAAAGATTAGTCAAACGTGTGAATGAAACAAAACACAATTCCAGGCATGTTTTTGAGGAGGTTCATAACAATTGACCTGACAATCTTTACAAATGAATAAAATTAAAGTATAGTATATTTCCTACCTTGTAAAATTTGTAAAAAATGACCAGTACTGACACAACTTTATGATTCCCATTTGGCCATGTGCTTTATACAGTTAAATCACAGCACCTTGATTTGGACATTTTGGATTGATTTCATAATACCTATGCCACCCTTCGCCTGTGCCTATGTTGTGTTAATCTGTGCCAATCTCTAGACCAGCGTGTTGCAGACGATATTCTGAGGTCTTTTGCTTGGTTTGATCTGCAGGAGGTGACTGTTTTACAATCTGCTCCCTCTCGCCATGTACACTATCTTCTGTCCATGAGGTTGAAGAGAAATACACTAAACACCATGTTATAAGCAGAAATAATAATGCCACAGATTTTAATTAAAGAGGGTTGAATGAGATCAATTTAAAATGCTGTTATTTTTAGCTCATTTGTAAAAGTACAGGTATTGATTATATGACAATGCCTGGCTGGGGGTCAATTGAATCACAGTTTTCTCCTTTTCAAAGAAACGGCGTGTGCGTCACTAAAAGCGAATTCTATGTATGTTGTGATCAATCTAATATTGCAGTACGAATGCGGTCATATCTCTATAGAACTGTTGGTTTGGTACAAGCCACTAATGATAATATTGAAAGTAATTTATTTGAGAAGATGCAGACCTTCTGTTCATTTAATCATCAGTGGGCTCATTTGCTGTGTGCCGCATAAATCACTGGCACGATGGAGTGTGCTGTGCATGTAGAGGTGTGGCCATACAGGGAAAAATAGATAACATTGCAATTGTTGTTCTGAATCTGAACTAGACTATGGAGTATCATCTATAATTAAAACTAAAATTACCAGAAATATCTAGTGCAATTTTACATAAAAAGAGTAAAAAAGCGACATTTCGTGGTTAACTTTGTTGTCCATTCATGCATTGTGCGCTACTTTAACCTCAACAAGTTTGTTTAGAAGACCCCAGATTCATTGTTAAAAATTGATGATGGTGGTTTTTGTAGCAATACAGGAAGGCAGTGGGTTTAATCACTACTATAAAGTGACATTATACCTTTTAACTGTTTACCTTTTATTGCAAAGTACAGTGTAATTAATAGGGGAAACTGTGCCCTGTGCCATTTGTGTGAATCTGAAAACCACCAACTGCTATTGAGATCATACAAAAAAATGATCTTTTTTGTCAATATAGGTCACCTCTATGCGCAGGTCAAATAATGTAAAACAGCTGAGAATGGTCTTACCTACAAACATGACTCCCTCTTTAGTCTTTTCGGCTGCCACTGCGACTCCTTCCTTGGTTTTCTCAGCGGCCACAGCGAGCCCCTCTTTAGCTTTAGACATACCCTTCATAAACACATCCATCTTGGCCGAATCACTGAAATGAACACAGGATATGTCACTCTCCATCGCAGCGTCCTTTGTCATCTGAAATCCACTTACAGAAATAACATTTGTAAATCAATAGCAACTAGAGGTGACCACCTGTCCCTCTTTTGGCTGTCCTGTACCCATTACAGCCCCTGTCCTTCATCCCACTTTTTCAGTAAATGTCCTGCTTTTTCATTGATCCTGCATGAAGTAAAAAAAAAATGAAAACGTAAAAATATTAACAGATTTTTTTTCTCGCAAAGAAATCAAGTTTTTGGGCGTAGTGGCATTCATGGATGTAATACTGTATGTTGGTACCTACTGCCATTCCAATCTCTTGTCACGTGTTATGATTGCAGTTATCTACTCACCATATTCAACAACGTGTCCCTCTTTTATTACAACTTGAGGTGGTCATCTTCACAGCAGAGTACATTTGAGATCCATATTGATTCGAGTCTATTGTATTACATTGTGGTGCGTAAAATACAGCACCGCCTCCTGTGGCTATCCCTGACAGCTGCAGTCCAATAAGGCAGTAGTAAAACCCTGTGTTCACTCAAGCATACCAGCCCCCTTTTCACGTCCCAGTCAAAGCATGAAATATTCAGCGGTGCAAAGATTTCAATGAAATGGTTAATTGTGAACGAGCTCATTAATTATTGCGACGATGTAACGTTACTCTAGGCCGCGGCGGAGGGATGACGGGAGGACCGAGGGGACAGTGAAAAGCGCAAGGCCCGTTTTGTGATAGCAGGGACAGTGTGGGCACATATAGTACATTACGCTGCTGCTGCTGCTGGGGGAAGGGTGGGTATAAGCACGATCCAATCTGATATGCACGCGCGCCATGGTTTTAATATGAGGCTATAGGGAGATGGTGATGGAAGACTCACGCAAAGCGACTCCCTAGAAGAGAAAAAATACCACACAGTTGTAGATTGACAGTTCGAATCCCTTTTACGGTGCCATCGTAAAAGCAGCAGGTCAAGCCTTTAATCGCTACATACACTCTACACTTTACGCGTCGCGCCTTCTCACGCTAGAACCGTTGGCACTGTAGTTTTTGACCCTCTCGTGTGAATAATGTGAAAGCAATATTGTCCATTAGAGCTGTTTTTCGATCACTTTACACATTGTGGTGTAGACACAACGTGGAAGCAAGGTGCACAGCTTTTCATCGAAGCTTAGGCACGTTCCTGAAATGGTGGTGACCTCTATTTGCGTGAAATTTATACAAAAATGCATAATTATAATACAACAGGAAAACACTTACCTATTTACAAATAGCCTTCGACTTGCCCCTCTATGGTCGATGTGCACGGGAAGGTTCAAACTCTGGTCAAAATTGAAGATATCTTGAGATAATAAGTGCACGGGCCTTGTTCGGGCTGATCTCAAACAGGGACGGCCCCCTTCACAGTGCGGTGCAGACTATCACGTCCCTCCCTCTCTCCTCTCCATCCACCCCGCCCTCCCGCTCTCCTTCACCGGCTGTCTCTGCTATTGATCAGCCCAGATGTCAACAGGGACAAGCGTGGTCAAAATATAGCTTTAAAGAGCCACTACATCATTTTGTTTTAAGATAAAAATGCTGGTATGCTGGTGTTGTAACTTAACTAACAGTAGAACGCTTAACAGAGTGTACTACAGTAGACTGACATGCCAGACACTGTATATCATCCATAAAATATCTGGTCATAACTATCCTGCGCGTACATACATTTTATAAATGTTCTCTCTGACGCTGAGTCTGAAGTTAATGGCTCTTTTGAAAAAGGTTCAATCATGCGTCTGAACAATGTTTCCACGAGTTTGACAGTTTTAAACTAAATATAGGCGTAGGCTATATTTTGAATTGTGGAAAGTATAACAGTGAAAAGTCATCATAATCTCTTCAGAATATATATTTTTAAGTGTGAAAAGTGCTCAAAATGTCACCTATACAGGAAGCTGAAATCATTTGGCACATTTACAGTACAACTGAGAAATTATCAATGAAAATGATCAGATTCCATCCTAAAGAAAATCATTTATTGTTTTATTTTCAGTTTAGTGCATCATATTTACATTACTCGACTTGATGAACAATCAACTTTCACAGCACTCTCTAAACAAAAGACACTTTAAAGACTGTACCAAACTCTGGACTTTGTGGTTATAGAAAGCCACATAACACAAATAATAGTGCTAGTAGGATTTAACCTTTTTGGTCATCATTATTATATAGAAAAGGTGTAGGGGGTAGGGCTGTATATTGTTAAATGATTCTTCTGATACACCACAAATGACCTGCTCCAGAGTTAACTGTGCACAGTGGCCTACAGTAATGTAAACACAAACAGTAGTACAACTGCTGATCACTGGGTTTGGAGTGTAGCTTACGTCCTCAGCCTAATCTTATTATTCTGTCACCCCACCGTGCTGCACAAACGAGCTAAACAACAACATACAAACAACATATCATTTCATTTCTTTCGTGTTTGTGTGTTGGGTACAGAATAAAATATGTTTTTTTTTTTTTAAATTAAGGCTATATATATAAAATTTTTAATGCAAACAGGCAACAAAACAAGTAAATACAATTCTGCATGACTCCGTGTCTCTATTTTTACCTGCTCTAATTAGTTAAATGCCCCTAATGTGCTCATCCTGTTAAGTGAACCAACACTGGCACAACCCGCGCCGAGCCGTGCCAACGTAGCGCTACTTCCGCTGTGACGTAGTGGGCTAGTGGGGTGCTAAGCTAAAGGGGGGGATTTGCTGTGTCGCTATTTGCCCCTAATGCATCCATAATTCGTTTATCTTTGACGTGGTTTATTTAAAGGCCGTGCACCGTCATCCAGTTAACCGGTTATACTCCATGTGACTGTTGCTTTGTCTGGACGTTAAGTCAGAGCTTAGACATTAAATTCATTTTTTTTTTACTGCTGCAACGTACGTGAACTCTCCTCCAATCAGAGAGGAGAATACTGTCTAGCGTCGATCACGATTCCCCTCGGGCCCAGTATCGACCATTTTCAGCTATTGAAGCCTTTCTGAGAGAGCTATATCCAACTGATCACGTGCTAATGTCCCCGGTTCCACATCCCGCACGCTTCCCATTTTTTCCCTGCTCTGTAGCCAGGGAGAGAGGGGTTAAGTGCTGCTCTTTGATGCCCCTTCGTCTGACGTGCGTGGGCAGACGTCATCCCTGTGAACGAGGGCGAAATCCTCCTCTCCCCCCTGCCACCCCCCCTGCTCCCCCGCCCCAGTGTGAGGAAATCCCAGAAAGCTGGTTCCTTGATTTGTGTCGTGTCTTCTCTGGACCTAGTAAGCATGACTGCACAGCCGGTGGCTACACAGCGAACCAGTCACACTACAGCCCTACATTCACATGTGTTCATATTCATCTTGCCTTCACGCTGCCTGAGCATGGTTCATGAATGGAAATTACTGTGTTGCTTTGCTTCATAGTGTGTTGTTGAAGAGATGAAAATATTGACCATTGTGAAGGAAAAGCTGCGCGGTGCAACGCGGGAGTCGCTGTCCACGGTCCTGAAATACTCATGTCCTCTGTCCACGGTCCTGAAGCGACTGTCGTATTTTATGCAACAAAGAAGAGCAGTTTTTTGTTTAGTTTTTTTTTTTTTTTTTTTTTTTTTTCTGAATGGGAGCATTAGAGAAATGTTACGTAACCAGATCCAGATGTCTGTTAAAGCCCTCTGGTCTGAGCCACACTGTAAATGCATTTTTGTACTTTATCAGACCCATGACTCATGGCTTTACTTGCTAGTGGCGACTGCTCTCTGGTGGCCAAATAAATATATTGCAAATGTGTTGAACTTTGATTTTCGGAGTGTGTAGTATAGAGTAAAACACGTACTTCAGTATGTATTATGCAATAATATGTACTGACCACTGCACAGGTACATTGGACGTGTATCATTACAAAATGCAACTTATTCAAATTAACTCAAAGCCCTTTTTTTCATTACAATGTTTTAGATTTTAATTTCTTTATTATCAATTCCTTTAATTCCTTAATATGAAGGATTATCAAGTCTCAAGACAGAACAAAAAGAAGAAAGTGTTGCCGTTTGCATGTGCTAATGAGCAAATGTTAGAGGGACTGTATTTATTTATTTATTTATTTGTTTGTTTGTTTGAGCCAGATACAACAAAATTCAAAAAACAATAACAAAAACTGTGATATGTACATGAACATATTTGGGACCTGGTGCTCTGACTGTATGTATGAGTTTGATTTTAAATTTCATAAACATGGCCTAACTGTGTCCTCAGATATGGTAAATCAAGTATAGCTCTTACTGATAACTATAATGCCAATTGATTCTAACACTGGGCAGGGCAAAGTTGTTAATGTTACAATGTTGTGCTTTGGTTCTCATGATCCAATCAAAAAGCAGAATGAGCCTCACATGAGTTTAAAGCTAAAAGGATTGTAAACTCCAGCGCCTGCAGTCAATCATGTCCATATGAAGTAAATGAAAAAAAAAAACTCAGAAATTTATATGAAGGTTAAGGCATGAGCAACCTGTTTGGGATTGTAGTACCTTTCCTAAAACTGTAAAAGCACATGCTACATACAGTTAATTTAAGTCACAAATGGACACAAAGGGCAGATGCAGTATAGAGGACAGAGCTCATTGTCAGAATCCTTCCCTGTGCTGAAACAGTGGCAGCATCGTGACTTTAAGTACCTCTAACTAGATGTGTGCTCGTTAGTCTGATCAGTGTGCGGCGTCAGTGAAAAACGCTCTGGAGATGGATCTGTCTTCAGCCCTGTTAATTCTCCGCATTCACACAGGAAGCACGAAGCCATAAAATCAAAGGCTTCTCAATGGACACATCCAGGCTGTCACTGTACAGGCTGTGCACTGCTAATTAGCTCAGACATGCCAACAGGACTTAATTAACGATTGACAGGAAGAAGGTAAGGGACACATATTTCAGCAATTAAAAGTAAGATAGAAAGATGAAGAGATCTAATGTCCTCCTGTCGAATGGACGATCTTCCTCCCACACCAAGTGAAGAGTGCGCACTTCTCTGCTGCCAAGGATTCTTATCTGTTGCCAAGGTGATGGAAAAGTAAAATTTCACACATAGAAACTGCAAAAATGTAGTCAATTATTTAATTTTCACTTTAATGGTTGAAACAGAAACAGGTGAAATTTTAATAAACTCACACACAAGAACCTTCTAATTAAATATGTGGCATTCAGAGTACCAGGCCTACCAGATTCAACCCATAACTTTAGTGCTGACTAAAACATTTCAATAATATTAACAATAAAATAACATTTCATTTTGTAACCAATACTCTTATCTTGTGCTATACTTGTTTCCTCTTATCATTTACTTAACCTAAACAAAGTTGTAATTAGAGTGATTCAAGCATGGTTGGGCAATACATGTTTGACTAATCTTGCACTCAAGATACTATTGCATTGTTTCTCCCTGCCCCCATACAGGATCATTGCTCTTTCTATACAGATAAGGGGTCATCAGAATAACTTCTATGTTGTTTTAAATCAATATTGCAATTGTAAAATAATATAAAATAATGACACATTGAATACTATAGATCATAAGTATATGGTAGATATATGGTATGGAAGTAACAACAGTAGCAAAATAGGTCTACATTAAGCTTTTGTAGAAATAAGTACATTAGAGTCAAGCACAACCCTTTCAATTCTGCCTGACAAAAAATACAAAACTAAAAAAGAAAATTGCCTTTCAAACTTTGCAGGTTCCTTCTGGGACACCAATGAATGGTAAAAACCACATGAGATTGTCACACCAAAATCTGGAGGAGAAAAAATTTAACATTGTTTTTAGTAAGAAAAGTCCAGGCGTTTGGTGCCCATGTAAAAATTGGCACTGAGTGGGATCAGTAAATTTGTCAGTATAAATCAATTATTGAAACTGACTCAGAAAGCCAACAAATTAAACATTTCCAAATAATTAATGTAATAATAATAATAATAATAATAATGATAATAATAATAATAAATAAAGCTGTTTTTATTTTTTTGAAAAATATATAATATGTGATTATAATTAAACACAATTAAATTATAATTTTATTTATTCTAAAAATTTCATAATTTCCTTTTAATGCTGGTAGAGTGACAAATTTTCTCCTACAAATGTTTTTGCTGTACATGTTTATGCATGTGCATGGTACATGGCAATGATGCTGATGCTAACATTAATGCCCATAACAAGCTAATAATGACCATAGACTGTATAAAAGAAGTGGACTAAGGAAGTGTGATGTCACCCATAGTGTTCAGCGCCGCTCAAATGAGGCTCGCGAAGCTAACGGTTACAGGAGCGAATCTGGAGTGAGGCTCTATGTTATGATTAGGATTTTTTTGATGGACTAAATAGCAAGAAAAAAATTCTGGATCATGTAGAGAGGATTAATATGAACATTTTAAGACAAAAATGACGAGGCTCACAGCAGTAGTTACAGAGAGAGGGGCGACAAGATCCTAATGTAAGTCAATTGGAGTCAGAGTCAGAAGGAGCTGGAAGAGCCTCGTGGTGCACTTCCTATTTGGCACGCGGCAGCTAGTGCGTTAGCTATGTCCACTCATATTTACAGTCTATGATAATGACTGAAGTGAATCTAACCAGCACAGCCACCACATGGCCGGAGGTCATATAAAAAGTAGAAACCTAATTATATAAAATGTACCTACTTGATTTACAAAGAAGCTGAATACAGCTGAAATACTGCTAACTTGTTCTCAATCATTTTAGAATATTATCAAGTGAATATTCATGGCTCTACATTGGTGTGAGAGACATAATGTGTCAAGTCTGCCTGTTAAACTGTAATTGACTTGTATGGATAACATTATAGTATCCTTTGATGGAGATCCCAATTTATTTGTATTCAGGTACCTTGTTACAACTCCAATAAATGTTTTATGAATTAATAGGATATAAATACCTTTGCAGAGTGCTGTCAAGGAAGATAATTATAAAATTTTTCATGTTTTACTCCTTATTAAATTAAAATTCTAATGTGTGACTTTTAATTGCTAAAGTTTATGCAGCTTTTGCAAGTTAAAATCTATGAGGCTAATTCCACTTAACAGTGTTTTAATGAACAGCACTTTGTAAACGCGGCTCTCAGCAGGTTTGCCTGATTTGAATTAAAGCTGCTCACTGTTTGCAGCTAATAAAGGTCCGGGTTCAGCCTCCATGGACTCCCTTTTCCAATCCATTTAACAAGGATCCGTTCAGTACACTACATTTACTGCGCCGCACGTGGGCTCAGACAGTCCTAGACAGCATATTATACAAAACAAAATCACGGAAATTGAATAATCCTTTCCGCTCGACCTCAATTAAAGATGCATTGTGTAACTTTTCAGGTTAGGCTCCATCACTTGCTTGTTCCTATGGAGATATCATTGCTCTGCCTGGAATGTTCCACAGTAGGACATTAAACACCTTTACATTTATTCAATTACAGGTTGATTTATAGCTCAAAAATACCTAGAAAAACAGGCATGGTTTGGTTTCCATGAAGATAAAAAAATTTAATGCCATACTGTGAAACATTCCAAAAAAAGCAATAACATTCCCATGGAGAAAAGCATTTGATGGACTCTCTACCAGAAAAGTTACACAATGCACCTCAAAATGTGTTCAATGGGTAGTGGAAGATTCAAGTAGTAGTTGTTCAGTTGTCAAATCCATAGTCAGATCTGCCCAAGAGGAGGTTTACTGAGCCAAAAATAAAAATGATTCACCATGCATTATATTCTCAGGGGACAAAAATGCGAAATACTGCTCCCAAGCTCTACCAAAGAGGTGAGATTTCTGGTCTGGCTGTACCTTTTGTAGTCGTTATCTATCTATGCCTCTCTATGATCCAAAATATAGCACAATGTGTTTACTTTACAGGTCCTTGGAGCAGAGTCTGTCAGTCTTTGCCTTGAGTTATGTAATTTCAATCAATCTGAGTTATAAAGTCTTGACATAGGCTGTGCCTGTGCTACTGTGAAATTTATTGCTGTTTGGATTGCAAGTCATTTCCTTGTGGCGTCGAAATAATGTCTGCCAGTTAATATTCAGGTATTATTTTTGGCCCATAATTTCTGTCTTGAAAACAATCACAACAGCATTGAGGGACATTTACTGCATTAAAATTATTGAGTCTTCTTGGCTAAGAGGGAAAACAGAAGAGGAGGGGTGAGCTGCCGCAGGGTTGAGAATCACTGTTTATTTTATATAATTATGCTTTAGACCTCCAGGGGGCAGCACAGACCGCTCTTCTCCTCTATAGGGCTTGCGATTGCTATTCAGCAGCAACGCAGAGCACATCAAGAAGCGCACACACATGAATCGATACGGTTTAATGCATGCCACAGTGAAATATTTGCACGGGAATGACACTTACAGTAGACGGAGTGGTGTTACAGGCACAGCTGGCTGTCGTCACCTTGACTATTCTTAGCTCCTTGTGTTGTTGAATCTAGATAAACAGTTCAGTGTCACGAGCCATGAATCGCAATGAGCTCCTGTGGTATAATGCAGATGTTATTAAGAATATTAGTGGCCATTCTCCCACATTTCACAGAGATAATGTTAATAATGAGCTAAGTTAAAGGTCCTGTATTATATTAAATGGATTATTGTGAGCTTTAAAACATCTTATAATGCTGTTAGCTGGAGTTGTGTTTTGTTTCATCCACACATATTTGAGTAATCCTACATTATTAGTCTACAAAGATCAAGATGTTGTTCCACCTTGTGATGAAGTGGTAGCTTTCAAGTTAACAGCTACTTTTTATCTTTTGTTTAGATTGACAGTTCCAGGGATGAAATGATACAAATTATTCTAGTGAAGTTGTATGGAGTATAAAAACACAGTGGAGCACTTTCTGTATTACCACATGATATCACAAGGTGTTTTCTATTTGAGAGAAAAAATATGCAGGGTTTGTGTGAATGAAACAAAACACAACTCCAAGTATGTTTTTGATGAGGAAACAACATTATAACAGATCAGAAAATAATATGGGTGTAATACGGGGCCTTTAATATTGACATGTAGCAAAACCTGGTACAAATAATCTTTTCTTTCGTAAGATTGTTGTTATTGAATTTGTACATGGTCCCAGATAAATAAATAATAAGACAAACTAACAATCCTAGCTCTTTTCTAGCCTAGTGGCATATATATATATATATATATATATATATATATATATATATATATATATATATATATATATATATATATATAGGCGCTGTATTAGTCACATACTCAAACACATTACTCTGTATTTGCCATAAGGACTGGAGCAGTGACCTTTCCCATCTCCTGAGGATCCACCAGCAAAGAGATTAACACATGCTAATCTATATAACAATTGTGAACATATTTGTTTTAGAGCTCTTTTATCTACTCGATACATTATATATGTAGTGTGAGCTTGTCTTTCGTCTGCTGATCGAAGTTTCCATTGGGTATAATAAAGGATGTACTAAAATTAAAGGCATTATGCTAATTGTACATAGCCAGTGCTCCCGGCTAGTCTCCATCTTCTTTATGCATGCAAGTTAATTCAATGAATCTTTGTGAGAGCACTTTCACCAATGATTGAACTAGAAGCTGAATGTAAGCCAAGCTATACAGATTAACAATGTCGCATACTGGAAGTAATATTACTGTTATGTTTGGGCCATTTGTTAAAGTGTCTCGATCTGATGACCACACCGGCCCAATGAGGACTTATGGCTCCAGTGCAGATGTGCTGGTGTGTGTGTACATGTGTGTGCGTCTTACAGGAAAGGTGCTCATTTGTCTTTTATTTGTCAGATTTTGGCAGTTATATAAAGTTATATAAAGCCTTTGCAGCTGGCTGGTTGCCCGTACAATTGGCTGCTATTAATGCTGCTGCATAATTGCATTACATAATGTGTTGTGTGTCTGTGTGAGTCAAGCAGCTGTGAAGTTGTGCTCTTCTCACTGTAGCGCCACATGCAGGTTAGTGGTGGGACTGTCTCGGGTCATTATCACTTTTAGCTTATATCAATGGAGCTTTTGTAACAGCTACAGTGCTTCAACATTTCTGTCAGTGAATGGTAAGATTCTGAGTCTGTGGGGATTTGGTTCATTTATATTCTTGTATCAGTGCAGCTCTAATTTAAACACAGCAGTCGTACAATGTCATCAGTGACAGACAGAGAAATGTCTGTATATTACAGAGGAGGAGTGAGGAGAGCCTGCCTGTGGCGCCCCCAGCAGAGGGTAGTGCGGCATCGCGCATACGCCTCTGCCCACAGCAGCAAAATGGTGCAGGAGACGAGCTGTCTGGGTATGAGCGTTGCAGATTGGGAGGTACCAGCCTTAATGGGATAATAGGGTAATATCTTACCTACGCCATCATTGTGCAAGACAGCACATTTCAAAACTGACAGAATCATGGATGACAGCAGTATATCTCTCAACATCTCCCATATGGTGCACCCACAGGGACGATTAAAAGTAGAGCACATGGACAGCCTGGGTGCACAGAATGTATGCGCTGTGCTACTGCTCTGGATGCAGTCACTTACGCAAATGAAATGAGTGCAATCATAATACTCATGTTAAAGACTTGGATGGCGCTGCTACAGAGACACACACATGCATCTGTTTTGAAGAAAAGCAGAGGAGGCAAACCAGCATCCAAATATGCTTAAGCATCAAGTCAGAGGTGTTTACAGGGGCCTCATCTGCACCACAAAGGCACATTCACAGACAGTCGG
This sequence comes from Boleophthalmus pectinirostris, assembly GCF_026225935.1. Taxonomy (NCBI): domain Eukaryota; kingdom Metazoa; phylum Chordata; class Actinopteri; order Gobiiformes; family Gobiidae; genus Boleophthalmus; species Boleophthalmus pectinirostris. The sequence continues at coordinate 25,534,271 of NW_026571207.1, read as the reverse complement.
CATCCCTGTGTTCTCAAACACTGCTTTGTTGTGCATGTTGTGTTATTGCGATTCGATGTCAAGCTTAAAGCACTCGTTACCTGTTATAAAGTGGAGACACTGCTATTTCAGAAATGGACGCCTTTCTTTTCTAAATTTGCTCTACAGTAAGCGCAAGATCAAACCTCCTGATTCATCCAAGTTTCCAACCGACTGTGCCCCCGAAACACAGTGTCAAGTATTGTTTCTGAGCGGTACTGCATGCCGTTTGGGAAATATATCGGCTGCCTCTATATTGGATGGGTGCTCTCAAAAGTCCTCAAAAATAGAGTGAAGGAAGTTTGTCATGTTGTGAAAGTACAAAATAGTCTCTGGACAGTACTGGGTCATACATAACAATGCGGTCTTTTCTTTGTATGCTGTGAAGAAATTACCCTGGATCCTAACAGCCGATAATGCTCTTTCAGGTGGAGTACATTTCCACATACATGTTCTGACACAATGTTCAAGACATCGTTCACCATTTCCTGTACCCCCTTTTGAAGTTTCTTTCATCTGACAAGAGCTTTGAGACATGCAGTATAAAAAAAAAAAAGAAAAGAAAAGAGAGAGAAACAAAAAAAAGGCTATGATTTGGAAACCTGGTAAGTTAATTGGTTTGCACTTCTCAATTTGTACTGACTTTTGTGCCAAGACCTTTGAGGTGCCAATTCTTGTAATAGCGTTCCCATTGTTCACTGTAGATGCAGGCAATTTTTTTTTTAGAAACTTGGGGGAAATCCATCTCCCAGTTGTCTCATATTGGGGAAAATGAGAGGAAATCTTTTTGAGTTATAGATATTGCTGCTGTAAAATTAATAGGAGAATTCTCAATATATTCTATTAAGTCTTTATCTGTCTGAACATTTTACAGCTGAACGTAAAGGTCCAATATTACACAAAATAGATTCTTGTGAGCTTTAAGCCATGTTATTACCTTGTTACCTTGTTATCACAAAGTGGAGTGTTTTTCATGTAAGAAAATAACACAAATAGTAATGGTCTGTATGTTAAACATGTATGAATGAAACAAAATGCAGTTCCAGGTGTGTTTGTGATGAGAAAACAACATTATAACATACATCAGAAAACAGCACAATATGGGCCTTTTAATCTGTAATGCGGAGCAAGTTAGAAGTGTTTTCTTTCCTCTATCTCCTCCTATCTCATATGCCCAATCTTTAAGGCCATAACTATGAGTATCTATTAGCTATCGGACCCTTAAATAATGTGTATATTACAGTCTCAATTTTCCTAGCGCTTGTACAAGTAAAATTATTCCTCTGTGGCACTCATATCTTTTTACACTCTCTATTTAGTTTGTCCATGTCTTTGCCAGCCGCAACTATCTAATAAATGAGCTACAAATGAGATAGGGCTTTACACTGGGGAGTTGCACAAATGATTAGGGCAGTGACCACAGCGCGTACTTGAGTTTAAAATGCAGGCTGTTGAGATGGCTAGCTGCAAATCTGGAGGCTAGTTGAGTCTTCGGGCATGTCCAATCCCATTCATTGAAGCGTGAATACCCCAGAGAAGACCAGAGGAAACATTGCAGATCAACACACCAGGGTCCCCAGCCTCCAACAACTTAGCTCATCTTTCTCCATCCTTAGCAAATGCAATAAAAGGAAAGCTACACTATATAACCCCCTCCTCCCATATCTTACGGTGAGATTGCAGGTGAATAGGAAAAAGGTCAAATTTAGAGACATCAATTTGAAAATGTATATAGTTTACCTATACATAAATGTCAGAACAAAATGTATTTATGTGACATTTTTCATATATAAATAAGGCAATAAATTAGTAAAAATTGTCATTGCTCATATTTGGGGCATCTGAAAAATAAGATATAAGGTAAAAGAATAAGGGTTTAACTGTTCTTGCTTATTTTTGTTGACAAATTGAATACAATAAAATGTACAAAAGAGATTTTGGATATCTTTTTTGCTATTCGAGTAAACAAGATCTGAAATCTAATTCTAATTTTTTGAGTTTTACTAAATCAGAATCATTAGAATTAGATATCAACAAATCTTTCTGTGCAATTCACCAACATTTTGTTAAGTACAAGATTAAGGGGTGATCTTTATAAATCTATGGAAGAAAAATGAATTTAGAGAAAACAGATTTTGAAGTTACTGTCTCGTATCATTCTATTGATGCAAGTTGGTTAAATTAAATAATCAAACAAAACATTTTGGTGGTGATTGTTGTGTCTGGGTGAGAGCATTTGTGTTGAGAGAGCAAACTGACCAACAAAAACAGTTTGGTTTTGCCTGTGGTGTCTCACCTTAATGCACTTTTATAATGTATTGTTTAGTCAGCACTTAAGTTTTAATTATAGCTACCTGCAATGTAATAATAATCTACCTGGGGAGTTTGGTAACGTAAAGTGAATTTGTAAACAGCTGTTGGCTCATAAATATTCTATAGCTCATGATGCGGCAAAGAACTACTGTTAAAGAAACACTGTATGTCTGTGTATGTGTGGAAAGGCTATTTTAATTGTAATAAACTACCCATTCCCTAATATTTGAGCACCTTTCAGTTTTCGTGTGACCCAAGGGAAGAGGAAGGTCACTACAAGTACTGAGTGAGTGTAAAATAGCTCCCAACAAAAACAGCTCTGCATGTGAACCACTGAGAGAGAGAATTCTGAAATCTCCATTAGTAAAAGTGAACATTTTTCTTTTATCCAAATCAGAATCAGAGAATCAGTATTAGAATAGGTTTAGGAACTTGCTTTGGTGGTATGATGCAATATAAAACGGTGAATAACAGATACATACACATTTTGATTTATAAATACAAAATATACACATGAATTGTTCCCAGGAATAGTCAGAGAAACTTAGCAGCTCAACATGATCAGAGTCTGTCAATGTTCTGCTTTTGAAAGATCATTTTAGATATTGGTTTAAATAAAAAATGTAATTCATGTATTACATAGATAAGTAGATAACCATACATACTTACATACAAACATACCTGTACATTTATTACAAGCCTGGGCACCTTTCCTCTATAATGAATGAAAAGGAGCAGAAAGAAGCATAATTATATGTTATCTTCCTCCTTTCTTTGCTTGAACAATGTCATTTTATTCAGTTTATATGTTCATGTGTTCTAGTTGTTCTGGACTCCACACAGAAAGCCCCCATGACGCCCAGGAAAGCTCAAACCTGGGACATTCTTGCTGCGAGGTAATGTGTTCATAATTATCAGTGTAGCAGCACCACACTGACTTTGGCAAACAATGTTCAGTAGCAAACAGAGAGGGAATGTTGATTGTTAAAGCGAATCTCACCATATTTCTTATTTCTATCATTACATTAAACAACCAGTTTATCTTATGGCTGTTAAAGGTACACTATGCAACTTTTCTGGTACAGGGCCTGCCAGTTGTTTGTTTCCATGGAGATGTTTACTGCTTTGCCTACAGTGTTCCAAAGTATGGCATTGTCTCAGATGCTTGTCTCCACTGAGACAAGCATCTGCATTTTTGAGCAATACAAATACCCTTAATTGAATAAATGCATCTTATATAAGTTTAATACCATGGTCTGGAAAATTATGACTTCATATAGCTGAGATATATTTTTATTACTTTATTTCTATATTTTCCAATATTTTATTTTATTACATTTTATTTTTACATATACAGTTACATAATACCTTACTTGACACCAGTCTCTTGCTATTTTTACTACTTTTTTCTTTTTTATTATTTATTATTACCATATCTCTTTTGTTTTTATAATATATTCTGATGTGTGAGCTACTGTGTCCAAGTAATTTCCCTTGTGGATTAATAAAGTTTGCCTAAGTCTAAGTCTAAAGCAATAGCATCTCCACGGCAACAGACCCCCAACCTTAAAAGTTATGCAGTGTACCTTTAAATGAGGATCCTGGAGTTTTATCATAAAAAACAAACAAAACAAAAAAACAGTGTGATAATGCAAAGTTACACTGTGTTGCTGTTTATTCAACAACACAAATATCTCAGAAATAGTAAGAAATCTCCTGCTGATGTTTGACTCTCAACCCACGCTGCCCACACATATGGCCCACACATACTCTCACAGCTCGCGCTAACGCCAAATGCCTCAAGGTTGTCGTCCTTATTGAATATATCAACTTAACCACTGATGTCATTGATCAAAAAGCCAATTCCAGTTCTATTATTGCGTTAGAGGGTAAAACAATTGCCAAATGACTTTGTAAGGTGCACCCACTTGGTAAACAGATCCGCGATCCATTAAAGCCTTGGAGATTATCAAGCCTCAGTCCCAACAATTTGTGGAGATTGCTGTGAACACCTCGAGTTGACCTTCCCGCTGCAGTTGAAAGTCAATGGCAAACGTGGCACCAAGCCCACCGGCGCCCCCTGCACTTTAATTACGCCGCCTGTCCTCTCTGAGCTTTATTTATATAACTGCCCATGTGTCCCCATTCATAGCTATAGCCTATGAAGTCCACGTGCAGCAAAGGGGGACATAATAGTTCCCATGGTGCACCTGAGCACAGTTAATCAGAGGTCTTAGCACTCGGAAAGGGTATAAGTTATAAGATGTTGGGCTCCACCTCTGAACTTCTGCTACTGCTACTGCTGCTACTACGATTACTACTGCTACTTCTACTGCTGCTACTACTGCTACTACTATTACTACTGCTGAAACTACTACTGCTACTGCTGCTACTACTATTGCTACTGCTACTTCTACTGCTGTTACTACTGCTACTACTGGCCTATGTTTTTTCTCCACTGTCCCACAAAAAAAGTGTATAACTATGGTAACAAATGTACTAGCACAAAGTCTTATATAAAGAGACCTTGAACTCTTCTCAGATCCGCAAAAAAGATTACATTCACACTGACGTTCGAACACCTACAGCATGTTGGAGCCTCTAATTTAACAGGGCCATATGAAAGGTGCAGTAGAGATTTATAATGTGTAGGCATGACCGACAAAACCTTTCTAAAGAATACCCATTTCTCCAACTGATCATTATTGGGAAGTATTTTAAATATATTTTTAAGACTTCATTTTTTAAGATCAACACTTCAGTGCAGTCAAAGAGAGTAATGAAGTCTTGGAATCTATGGGGTACGAAACTATAGACTATATAAACCAGAATGCAGTTTTAGTTATAGTTGGTTACATCTAAAGAAATCTTGGTAACCATGACAGGCACAATGTGTACAGTTAAAACATCGAAGCTTTAATCTTCAACTTTATGCAAATGTGTTTCTCTTAGAAAACTCTGCAATTATTCAAAAACAAGTCCAAAGCATTTCTGCATAATTTGGCGTTTACAGGCAGGGTATAGAGAGTTCAAATATGCTTCGGAGTTATTATTTTTTTATTTCGTTTCTTCGGTTACAGTATCCTTGTCCTCCAAAGGGGAAAAGGCGATGTGGATACAGAGGAAAACATTTGTTCACAATGAATAAATAATGGCAGCCAAACAAGGTGCCTGCATTCATTTGCATGGCTTATAAAAGTGAGGAATTCTGAGTTTATTTCTGCCAAGGTTTTGTTGAGGAGGATCGTTTAGCTCACGGCGGGGTGTTACAAAAATGAGGATAAATATAGACGCGGTTTAGGTGAGGAAAGTTTAAAAATGCCGTAAAATAAATGAAACGGAAAACTGCAACTTTTATTTTTGAGTCTTGTGTTTATAAGTAAGAAGTCACCAAGTTCTGAAAGGTACTGTGTGGTCAAAAGTCCTGAAAATGTCGCCTATAGACAGAGAGAGAAAGACAAAGAGAGAAAGAGAGGCAGAGACAGAGACAGTAATGGATAGAGAGACAGAGACAGTAATGGATAGAGAGAGAGAGAGAGAGAGAGAGAGAGAGAGAGACTAAGAAGAGAGAGAAAGAGAGGAGAGACCAAGAAAAGAGAGAGACAGAGATACATTATTGATCCTGATAGAAATTCAAGTTCAGATCTATGTCTGGGCAGTTTCAGGAGAAGAACAGCCCTCTGGACAAAAGTGTCCCTCCTTGGTGTGTGTAAGGAAGCTGAAACTGATCAATATCTCTATAACAAATAAAATAAATAAAAGACCTAAAATCTGTCTTTATCAATGCACTCTAGCAGGTTTTTACTCTGAATACCTTAAATGTTTGCACACTCTCTCCTAAGTATTCATGTACTAAGAAACTACTACCAATTCAGCAGTGAGGGTTCAGACGGACCAAAAACACATAGAAGTGAAGCCTTTTCTCGTCTGGTAAGTGGCAGTGCAGCAGAGAGGCTGAAGACAACAGCTTTATCCAGGAGCAGTGCCGCACAATTGTCTTTTATATTCCTCAGTGTCAGAAGGCAATAGCAGCTTTACTGTCCGAGCAGCCTGTCTGCTCAAAGGACTGAAAACCAGCCCAACTGCAGAGCTAAGATTGTCTGTTTATCCACTGAAAGCATGGACTCTCATACTTTTGTACGTATTAGGTGCACTGCATAATATTTCTATAGCGGAGGGTCCGCCACCAACTTGTCTCCATGGAAATATTACTAATTTGTCTAAAAAAGCGGTTTTCAATAGGTGAGGCCCACTTCCCCTGGGGGGCACCAAAGAGCCACTGGGGAGGCGCAACACACGCAGATTAAACCAGGACTGATCCCAGAACAGAACCAGGACTAAACCAGGACTAAACCAGGACTAAACCAGGACTGATCCCAGGACAGAACCAGGACTAAACTAGGACTAAACCAGGACTAAACCATGACTGATTCCAGGACTGAACCAGGACTGAGAGTCGGGACGAGCCCGGAGATACACCTGCATAGACCGTCAGGTGACCGCAGGCGAAAGGACCAGCGCAGAGCTCTATGCCAGTTCTCCGGTCACCCGATCGCACTTTGCTCCCGGGCTCTGGGTTCTCCCTCCCTCCCTCTCTCACAGATGAATGCTGTTGTTGTATCCTTGGGCAACCCATCTCGGCCCCAGTGGTTGCATACACTAGTGTATGTATGTGTGTATGTTTTTATTTACGTAGTTTCTTGATGAAAAGAGCTTTGAGTGCTTTGAAGGTGGAAAAGCGCTACATAAAAATGCGACCATTTATGATTTACATGACCATTGAGTAAACTAGATTGGAAAAAATAAATAAAATTTAAAAAAAAGTTTGTTTTGACTATGTCTCAACTTAAACATTGTCAAACTGCACAACCTTTCACTGTAGCTTGGCATTATGTTTCATTAAGAGCTCTTCAGAATATGTGTTTTTAGCTGTAGTGGAGTCATTGGCAGAGTTTGACGAGGAGCCCTGAGCACTAAAGACCGCCCACACCTAAGCCCACTAAACCAGAGCACACACTGGCCTCTGAGCTAACACTAAACTACTCAGTCCCCAGCAGAACACATTAACATGGGCGTCTGTCTCCAGCACACCAGCCACAATCACACAGTTACTATGGGACACCGAAGCAGATATTTGAGTAAACAGTGGTAATTAATGAGTCGCCTGCGGAGAGTGGCCACGTGGGGTCCTCTCCAGTGGAGCTACACAGCGCCCCCCGGCTGTCCTCGGCTAATTTACCTCCACTAACATTACTGTACACTCCACAGAGCAGTGAGCAATAGCAGGGGAGGCATTTCAGAATCAACCCCAAACTTATGAATAATGAATGATGCATACGCTCGTGTCACTTTATAGAAAAAAATCAGAGGACAATATAAAACTGCACTGTGTAACTTTGCTGGTGGAGAGTCCGTCACCTGCTTGTGGTGATGGATATGTCATTGCTCTGTCTGGAATGTTTCACAGTAGGATATTAAACAGCCCTACCTTTCATTTATTCAATTACAGGCGGTTTTATAGCTAAAAAAAAACATGCTTAGAAGAACAAGCATTCTGACTGTGAGTGGGGTCACCTCCACTGATCTGACCTTAGTATAACTTGGCCTGGTTTGGTTTCCATGAAGATAGAAAGGCTGTGAAACATTCCAGACAAAGCAATAACATCTCCATGAAGAAAAGTATTTGACAGACCCTCCACCAGAAAAGTTACACAGTGCACCTTTAACAAACCAACCAAAATTGTAGTATCTGTTTTTATTGCTTTCATCATGTAAATCATGTCACAACCCTATAACAACCTAAGGATTAAACAACTAGAGCCTTAAAACAGGGTAATGCATGGTTCAGAGTTGTTTAATTGATTTGTAACACAGTGAGTGAAAATATCACTTTTAAATCTGAAAACATTTTGGCTGTCCATGGATGTTTAAGGCATCAGTTATTTCTGTTTTAGTTGAAGCTAGACCCTGTTAACAGTGGTTTATTTGTTTACCCGTTGCTATGGTGATGCTCACAGCGTAGTGATATGGAGTTGTGATTAGACTGTTGTCGTACTATGTGTGAGGTTATACAAAAATAATGCATGGCAGCATTAAAATTCCCAGTGGACATAGTAAAAGCAGTCTTAACTCAAACAATGATTCTAATGATAAGTTTTTAGTCAAAACAAAATTACATTAAAGTTGCATTGTGTAACTTTTTTTTGGGTGTCTGTCACTTGCTTGTTTCTATGGATATGTCTTTGCTCTGCCTGGAATGTTCCACAATATCACATTAAACAGTTCTACCTTACATGTATTCAATTGTAATGGTTTTATTGTTCATAAACACCTAAAAAAAAAAAAAAAGGCATTCTGACTGTGAGCAGGCTTGCCTCTCCACAAATTTGACCTGTAACTTGATATTGTTTGGTCTCGATGAAGATAGGAAGGTTTAATACCATACTGTGAAACATTCCAGACAACGCAATAACATCTCCATGGAGACAAGCATCTGACGGACCCTCCACCAGAAAAGTTACACAATGCACCTTTAAGGCAAGGTTAAGGTGCTCCTCATTGTCCCTTAGGAAGATTTGTATGCACTGGGTTGTAAGCACCTATCTGTCAACACAACAGATTGCTCTTGCATATTAAATTGTTAATACTGTTCATCTTCAACCATATACTTTTTGCCCCATCTACTTTCTGATCCAAGAGCAATTTTTTTAAATGACCGCCCTTCCAGTTGCTACACCTTTGGCCATGAAGCTTTCTAATAACATATAACAAAGGTAAATGTTGTATTTTCTCTTGGCAGTGGAGTGTGCGAGCAGAATAAATAGTAAGAGCAATGATGTGTCCCATGTGGAAAATTATTTGTGACAATGAAAAATTACATCATTGAACAGTAAGACTACGAGGAGAAAAAAACATTTAATTGGCGCCTGGAGAGAGCTAGAAACACATCCAAGATTTGAGGGGTAACTCAGCCAAAATCCCAGCCAATATATTATCTTTCACATTAGCCGCTCCCCTACTGCAACAGCGCTCTGCTTTCATTTAGAGGTACAATATGGCAGCCGTTGATGAATAGATAGAGATCTGGTCCGAAGCCCAAATATTTTCCCTCTTTAATTAACCAAGCTGCCATCCAAATGTTCTCTACTTTTACCCTATCATCCTGCTTGTGTAATTACTATTAAGTATGCAGTTTTATTTGCAGAAACAAGAGAGTGCAGTTTGTGCTGAGTGCTGAGTATCTGCACCTGTGAGTAAAGTTATCGAGTTTCATTGGAGAGAAGTTTCTCAGCTAAAAGTTTAATAAGTCACAGTGCACCGTTCAGCGTAATTTGATTTGGGCCAGTGGTTTTTAGCTGGGCTTATCGTGGAACTCAAATTAGTAACATTTTTTATCAGTTTGTTTACTAGAGCTGAAGGAGGGAGCTGTATTTGGTGAGGTAAGTTTGTGAAAATCTGCCACTGCTTCTTCAGTCACAAGAACTGGCTAGAAAACTTTCTGTAGATGACTAATTTTACAGTTATTAAATATATGTATACAGGAACAAGATTTCTGGTACAGCTTGTCTCCACGGATATATTGCTTTTCCTGAAATTACCTGCAGTATGGTAATCTATTTTATTACTTATGTTTGCTTTATAAATAACTTTAAAAAACATACACTGTTACTGTGAGTAGGCATGCTTCTCCTCAGATCTAACCTATAATTTTGCCTGGAAGCATTGCCAGCTCATTACCATGGAGATGTTTAATGCCACACTGCAGAACATTTCTGACAAATTCAAGATTTATCTCACTGATCCTTTGTAGTCTGCATTTAATCCATATCCTTTAATGTTGCTGGGAAGTTGCCGTGTATAGCGCCCAGGGACCCCTCTTTGTGCTTGGCTTGGTCAGGACTAGATGGAAGATTCTGTCTATTGTGTATACTTTAGCCTGGGTTAGGGCTGTATGGGTCATCATTTGTTCTGAAAATATAAAACTTGAAAATAACAGCATATTTTTCCTGTCTGACGCCTCTGTTGTGGCTGGTTCAAAGCACATTTACTCCCATTATAACAGCTGACCTCAAAGCTGTGACGTCATCACGACCACAACATTGTGTAGCCACAAAGCAGACGGAAATGAGAGACAGAAATAGTGAAAAGATGTGACTTCAGGAATTACAATAATAGCTTACAGTGACATCACTTTTGACCATGCCCTGAAAATACTGTGAATGAATTTCTCAAATAGAACCTCTTTCTCTATTTGCTTTCCATGATTTCTTCATCACAAGCTCTCACAACACTTGATCCTGTGTGAAAATAAGGCTCCTTTGGATGTCTTTTGGTTGAAGTTTTAGAACTTTCTGCCCCTAAACATGCGTGTGTGGATAATATATTTTATAATGTGACCAAGCATAATGTTATGACCACTGACAGCTAAAAAGACCATCACTGATTATCATTAATTATCTCTCCATCTGTTCAAGTTAAAGACCCTGTACTTGATTTCCCCAATGTATCTGAACAAAATTTGTCTTGCCCCAGTATAGATATATTGTATAAGAAGTTCTTAAGGTCAAAATATGCCCACTCTACATCTAATTATAAAGTGTGTTATAGTCTGATGATCAGGAAGTGCGCGTTAAGTTAACTCCACTCTAGTCTCTGAGATTATGAAAGCGTGCTTATAAACTCATGGCTGAGAATAATTAAGATACTCAGAAGTGAGGAGTAACTATTTAAAATGAACTTGTTCTGATTAGGTTTATTAGGTCTTCACATTATTGATTTGAATAGTCAGAACATTTATAGTTTCGTACAATTGCATTATTATCTAACACTTGGGGTGACCATTACTACTGTTTGTCCAAAGACCGCAGATGACAAAATTGGCTCTCTGGCTAATTCTGGTATCTTTACAGTAATAGTGATTAATGTATGCTGTCCCTGCTAAATAAACCAAATAAATAAACAAACAGACTTGTATTTTTGTGTCAAACCTTGATATGCTTCAGCTACCGCTTTCCTCAGAATGCTTTTTCATAATAATGTGAAGTCCTAGTAAATCTAATTTGACTTTTTTGTAGTACTGTAAACATCAGGTACAGCAAAAAAGGCAAAACATGGATCTGACATCTTTTGTGCTGTCTTCTACATCTGCAGAGAACAGTATCTGAGGGTGGGTGAATATATGTCCATGAGGAATGAAGGCTGCATTTTATTCCAATGCAGATGGTGTAACTGAAATGCACTGTCAGTCTTTGTTGCTTATAAAGGCTTTCGATTATAACAGTAGCAGGTGGTCATACAGGCATTTATTTATAGCATACACTTCACCCATTATATAAGATGGAGAAGAACAGCAGTTTGATTCTCTTTTATTGGATATGTACAAGTATATAGTCTCACTGGAGCATAATCTTTATCAGGAACATTTCAGGAGAAGTGCACTGAGGTCTGAACCAGTTGATGGTTCAATTCTCTTGGCCCATATGACTGTCAATATAGTGCCCCATACCTAATCTATCCGGTCTCCAGCCTGTGACTGTCTCTTACTCCTCATTGTAGCAGTTCAACAGGGAGCACAAAGGATCTCTTCTATCTCATTTCCCCATTATTTTCAAGGGAAGCAGATGACCTTTTCAAAGAGACATCTATTATGACTAGTAGATGTGTTTGAGACTGGTAACAGAGTCCAGAGGTCGCAGAGATGTGGTTGAAAAGTCCTAATTATCGCTGGTCAAAATACAAATCAAGTACAATTATTCAATTTAAACTAAAATTAAACTATCCATGGGTTTCAGCGTGAAACTTTGAAAAGGGTCCTTAAGCTTCACCTATATACAGAAAGCAGAAACCTATAGACCTTTTAAAAAAGTGTAAACAAATACATCTAAATTCCATAATTGAGGCAACTGAGGCAAAAGTCAAACATAATGAGATTTCAATGGGAAAACTGGAATTAAATTAAATCAAAGTATGAAAAATCTAGGGAAATTTGGCAAATGAAAATCACTCAGATACATGTGAGTGTGAGTATCAGAGCCCAGTTTAAAAACATTTACAATTGTGTTTTAGGTTATTAGTTGATTTAAGACTTTATGATAGACACTAATCCGGATTTTTGATTTTGCTGGATAAATCCTTACAGAAAGTTCAGCCCACTACAGTTTGCCACATTAGCTATACTAGATATATTTATAGAGTTATACTTTTTGTGAAGCTCAAATACAATTTTGAGGTTAGAAAATTCAAAAATTCTCAAATTATCACTGAAAATACATAATGTCTGCTTCACATTAAACATTTTGAACAGGTGTCTTTTATTGACCTTTTACTTGATCTAATCCCATAATTGTATGTAAGTGACTGATATTCACTTTTCCTGGTTTAGTCCAGATGTAGATTTTGTTTGGTCCTGGTTAGTCCTAGTTTAGTCCCAATTTTGATGTGGTGAAGGGGCGAGTAAGAGTAAGCAAGCATCCAAGGTCATTAGGTGAGGCACGGGGTTTTCAGAATTTAGTTCAATTCAGAGCAGTATCTAAAAACTCTAATAAAAAAGCCCACAAATAATGAAACAGAGATTTATAACAGAGATATTAGGTCCATGTTCCCAGTAGACATCCTCAGCATCGTAAACATTAGACCTATTTTACATAATTGCCTGAAAAGCAATTGGTTTTCAAGCTGTTTTACCCTTGGACATTTTTGCAGCAGAAATTACTTGAAAGTTTGTAGAACAGTACTTACTAAATCATCTCTGCTACTAATGCATGCTAGATTATCGAACCACATGATGCCATTAGGTACCCAACAGATGGCAATATTGCTCCTCCTTACATTTACCAGGGCCAGTTACCACAAAAGGCCGGGCCCAGTGAGGTACAGCCGGGGTACAGAAAAATCCAAAATAAAAAACAACCATCAAATAGGTGCGTGGGTGATGACAACGTGACTAATTGTTGCCATGGTGATCTGCGTTTTGAGATAGTGGTAAAGGAACTGAGGCGTGCATGGGGAATTAAAGAGAGAGACAGGAGGAGGTGTAGGAAGCTAAACTAATGTTCCACGAGGGAAAGAAACGAGGAGAGGTGACCCTATAATAGCAGGTCAGTTCAATGCCTCTAGTCAATTCGGTGATATAAATACCTTTTCCATTCATTTATTCAAACCACTGCCCATGTCCTACGAGACTAACACTTCTCGTTCGACAATTATGGCCAAATGGATTTTAGCTGAACGAGCCAGAATCACCAAGGTTATACAGCTAGTAAGTCTCCTCCGTGCTGCTGGTGTCACAAGTCAAAGATAAAAGGGTCTTTCTTGTTGGAGATTCCCCTGTAGGGAGATGTGGGCCCATTTTGAATGATTACAGACTTGTTCGGGAAAAGCTGTCTGCTGCCAAGCGTCTTCCCAAATCTGAAATGACGTGCTCACGTGTTTCTGTGTTTAAAATGGATTCAGCTGTCACCAGATTGCAGATAACCCGTTGCACTTTTCCTTCAGTCATCCCCAGTGATTTTGTTTTGATTTTGTTTTGACTTGCGCAACGGTAGCCATGTTGTCTTGTCCGTTCTATTTGCAGAAGCGGTGTTACCCAACAGCGAGCAGAGGGGGCAGAGAGCGAGAGAGAGAGAGAGACAGAGAGAGAGAGTCAGAGCGCTAGAGAGAGAGAGGGTGAGGCAGAGAGAGAAAGTGAGCGAGACAGACGTCTGGACACTGTTGCGTCAGCTTTTCCCTCTTGTTTACCGGGTGATCACAAGTGCTATAGTAAACAACATTTGTCTTCTGTCCTTTTAGACTTACTTTTCAAATATTATTCTGTCTTCTTTCTCTGATAATAAACTTTATGCATTAGTTAAATGGTACTCTCTTTAAAATATAATGTATGCATGTATAATCTAGCCACAGCTGTCCTGGGACAGACTGACAGAAGTGTGGCTGCCAATGTTCACCTAGCTAAGCCAATGACCTCCTTTTACCCTTCTGTGCCTCATTTTGATTCTGCATTTAAGTCCTTCCTAGAGCAAGCCTGTCCCTTAGTTTTAGTTTTCACTTTGTGGAAACTGTCTGACCTTGCAGCATTAGAATTTGTTCGCTCAATGGTAGGCGGGTACTTTTTTCATTTAACCAATCACTGCTATTTGGTCATGACATATGTAATGCGCTGCTAACGGGGCTAACTGGTATATTAAACTTTTCCCAAATCCCATAGGAAGAAGGGCAATAATGTCTTTCCCCTTGATAAAATTCACCAAATATTCTCTTTGTTCCAGTTTTAAATCCTCGATCTCAGGAATTGTTGCCAACACTGAATGTATGGCTCTTCACTGATTGGCTGGTGCTTGAACTTGCACTTCCGGGGTTCTTGCAAACCGTTTATTGTATATTGTGTATTCCGATTCCTGATCTAGTAGCTGGAGAGAAATGAAATTGAGCGGAGGCACTGGTGGCGCCAGCCTGGCTACCTTAGTTTAGCACTGAAATGAAAATATTGTATTATTACTATACTTTTTAACTTCTGTTAATGCAAACTGTATTTTATTTTATTTTTTTTACAGCACAGTACAAAATTAATTGAATGTTTTTCATCTAGTATACGCGTCAATACACTTGCTGTATTTTTTTTCTCAACAAACAAAATGTGAGTGCTTGCAGGATTTTGGATAAACTGTAAAATGAATCATTTGCCTGTATCTGTACGGCAATCCAAATTCCACCATAAAATCTGTTCAGAATCAAAATGCTAATCTCTAATCTCTCCAAAGCATAAGAACCATGGGAAAGTTCTCCATTTGAGCAGCAGCAGCCCTTTGTTAAAGCCAACTCCCTGCGGTCAAGGACAACTCTTTAATAAGTCAGATATGGATCACTTCTGGGCTCCTCCTCCCTTTAGTGCTATCACATCCCACACACTACATTCAGGCCCTGTTCGGTGGCGGGAGACGCTCCAGAGCTGTGGGTGTCACCGTGAGCGCGTCACATGACAGCCTGTACCTGCTGTAGTTTCACTGGGGCTG
Organism: Boleophthalmus pectinirostris; assembly: GCF_026225935.1. Taxonomy (NCBI): domain Eukaryota; kingdom Metazoa; phylum Chordata; class Actinopteri; order Gobiiformes; family Gobiidae; genus Boleophthalmus; species Boleophthalmus pectinirostris. The sequence goes on along the minus strand of NW_026571207.1, from coordinate 25,518,933 downwards.
GGAGATAAGAGTCCTCCTGATAACATGTGCTGGGGATGTGCCAACCGCGCCTGCCACTTACAAGAGACAAGATCATGTCTAAGGCTTACCCTGGAACCTCTTAAAACTGTCAGCTAAAATGTCAATGTGTGTATGTATGTTTTCATATTTTTATTTCCTGTTTTGTGAGTAAGACACTTCACCCACCTTGATTATGTATGAAAGTGATGTGTTTATTTTCATTTATTCATTTTGATAGGACAAAATAAATTGAAAACTGATAAATAGGCTATAAGGGATGACAAATTGCCCATATTATGCATTATTTTAATATGCTTTAGAGTACCTCTATTTTGGCATTTCATCATCAAGACTCAAAATAAAGTACAGTCTATCAAGCAGGCTACGCTACCAAAAGTCAGTACTCAATTCTCTCATTTGAATTAAAAAAAATAAATAAATAAAAAATAAAGAGAGAGACAGACAGAGAGAGAGAGAGAGAGAAACTAACCGCTAGCATGCTAATGGTATGCTAATGTAAGCATGCAGTTGAAATAAACATGATCTGATGGCAAAAATGCTCAAAATGAGTCTGACAATCATGGGATTAAAAACAGAACATAATCAGCCCAGGGGTCCTCCAGATTTCTAACTGTGAAAAGTGAAACCAAGCGGATTACTGAAACAAGCATGAATGGGTTAGAAAAAAAAACATGTTTTTGAAGAGGGACATTACAAGCTCTATAAAGTAATTTTGCATATGTGTCCTTTAACAGTGCTGTGCCTGTGTCTTAAAAACATGGAACAAATAACTGGTTCATTATTATTAACAGCTTGCAGTGGTCCAGAGTTATTCTTCATTTATTTTATTAATTCCAAGCATTGTAATTATTCACAGTGATGAGTTTATACGGTAAGTGCTTTTCACAATTCTCAGAGTCCAGAACAGAGTTTTGCTGGAACGATAAAGCTAAGAACAGCTAGCATGCTAACACACATTTCCTGATTACTGTACAAAAAAATGCTTTCTAATTAGATGCAGACAGCCCGCATTGGACATATTCTCCAAGAGCCACAAGAGCCGCTTATGCAATATATCTGTCCTGGGGCAAAGCAAATTTCACTCAAATACTGTACATTGAATAAACTCGGGTGCAGAGATTTTAATTCTTTGTCAAACCCCCTGGCTGTACCAGGAAGTATCTTGTGTGGTTACATTCACGATGTTGGTGGGAGGTTTTGGCACAGGCACAGAGCGTAGCTGCAAAGCTCAGACTCTGATGTGTACTGAGAGTTGAGGACACAGGCAGCTCCCACGCTCCTGTTGTAAATGACAGAGCAGTGACAGCCTCTCGTCAGGGGGCAGACCGGCAGAATGTGGCACCATCGTCACTCACAGGCACCCGCCGGGCCCCTCCGCAAAGGCACGTTACTGTGATACCATTACGGCAGTGTTTCTCAAACCGTGGTATGTGGACCATCTGTAGGCCTTGTGGTGGTAAGAATCTTTAATAGGGATGTAACAATAACCAAAATATTGTGATATTGTATCGTCAAAGTTCTCACAATAATATCGTGGGCCATCATCGTATTACAAATCTCTTTGCTTAACTTAAGAGTTATGGTGCAGCAATAGCTAAACAGAGGGAAATACATAGACCATGATCCTTTGCACCATTTCAGTGTAGACTACAAGAAGAAATAACAGTTCTCAGCCTTTTTCAGTCTTAGTTCTTTGGATTAAGTCTTGTCAAAGCATTTTTAAGGTGAAAAAGTAGCATATTAACAGTTTTGTTAGCCTGCACAAAATATTGCAGTAAGTATTGTACTGTGAGATGTATATTGCAAAAATATTGTACCGAGAAATTTGGATATTGTTACATCCCTAATCGTGAGCCTCCCCTCCATATCGCGAGCTTTCCCACGATATCGCAACAAATATCGTACCGTGAGGTTCAGACCGTGACGATATTGTATAGTGAGACTTGAATATCGTTACACCCCTAATCTTTACGTGTTTTTAGTGTTTACTTACAGTAAAGGTGCACTGTGCAACTTTTCTGATGAGTTCTGTCATCTGCTTGTCTCCATGGTGATGTTGTTGCTTTGCTTATTTTCTACAGTATGGCAGTAAATACATGTATCTTGCGTTATCACATAAAAAACCCTCTACCAGAAAAGTTACACAATATTTGCAATCAGTGAAAAGACCTGATGTGGAAATGAGTGTTCTGGTCCAAAAACTCAGAGATGAATCAGTGGAAGAGCTGAGGTCACAGGGTGTACACTTTTGGTTAGAATTCCAAGTTTTATAAAGAGACCCCTGGAATAGTCCTTTAAAGACCTGGTTTAGACCTGGCAGTACTCAAAAAGCCAAATACATTATTATTCTTTTGAAGCACCGCATGATGTCATAAAACTAGGAAGAGAGTTGACAAGGGTGCTTGTTCTGAATGTAATTTTGAACATTTTTATCTACTCTCGTTGTCCAGAGTAGGTATTAATCTAGCATTTAAAAAAAAATCAAAAGTAAAAAATCTATGTAATTGTAAAAAGTATTACAGAAAATACTCAGAATTATAAGAGAAGTGTTCAGCTGAATTGGTAATTGTCAGAGTGAGTAATTGTTCAAAATGTCAGACTATTTCAGCTAACGGACAAGATTCTTCACTACAGAGGCAAAAAATTGTATGATTTTGGGAAAGTCTTATAAATTGTCACAAAGGTTCTGTACATGGAATGACATGATACAGAAGAGGTCAAAGACAAAAAACTCACATAGGAAAGGACCGGCCATCCATTGATTTTTAACAAAACTTTTTATGACAGAAAATCACTTTCACCTTCAGTTTACAACACAAGTTACTTATGTTGCATACAAGTACTATATATACTTTCCTCAAATTTTTTACTGTAAAAAACACACAATAAATAAATTAAAGTGCTGTTAGCCATTTGTATCATCTCCATGCACAGACATACCCATTCACCTAAAGGTCCATAAATAGAAAAGTTCTGTCAAAAGTTCACATTTACAAGTATTTCCCATAATTTTGATATATTAGTTTCAAATGGACTCTGGAGAAAAAAGACTTAAAATCTCCCTCCCATAGACTGTATATATAAATGGACATAGCTAACCCACTAGCCGCCTCATTCCAAATGGGACGTGAACATGGGGGCGCTTCTGGCTCCATCAACTCTGGCTTTTTACACTGAAAAATTGTCACCTTTCTTTTTGTAATTGCTGCAGTGAGCCTCTTCATTTTGGCATGTTCATATTAATCTGCTCATGATCCTGGTGTTTTTATTTCACTGTTTTATCCATAAATAAATTCCTATTTCTAATATCGAACTCAGATCCAAATTCGCCCCTATAACTTCTAGCCTCGTGAGCTTCATTTGACTGGAGCCAAACGCTATGGGAGCCGTCACACTCCTTTAGTCCACTTCTTTATACAGTCTGTGCTCCCACCCCATCTACAGTTCATTCTACAAAGTTGCCAAAACCTAAAGATTTTAAACCACATTTTGCTACATGAATCCACATCCGAGTTTTCTATGCAAGAGAGACTGAACAGCTAAATGCTCTGAGTGGTGCAGCTAGATTTCCCGGTTGTCCTTCACTGTCTTTCCATGTTTACAGGACAATTTGTATCTGAATCACCTCTCAGCTGGAGCATGTTCTCACTGTGCAGCCTCTCTGTGTGTGTGTATTTGTGTATATATGTGTGTGTGCAAGCTTGAGTTTGTGTGGACCTTTTAGCAAGCATGTCTCTATTTGTGTGTAATTCATATGAGCTGAACCATCCCGTCCTGAGTAAGTCCACCTAACAGCAATCAACCACAGCTTCATTAAAATGTAAATTCCGCCTGCAGCCTCTTGAGGCCCTTTACAGCGCTTCCAAAATAACTTAGTGAAGGAGGGCACGCCGGGACTAAATGTATGATCTAATCTCTCTCTCCCTCCTTCTATTTCTTCCTTTCTCTCTCGCCCTGACTGATTGGGGGAAGTAGCATTTTGGGAAGTGTTGGCCACTGTTCAGAAGCGGGTTTCTTTCTGTGCCTAGTTGCTTTTCAAGAGCAGCGCAAAGCTAATTAGACAGCTGGTGTTGCGCCAATTTCTGTCCCCCAGTCTGTTGTTTACCCACTTTTTGAATAATGCAGACGTGATTGTTGACACTGTACGATGCGGCTACGTGGACACAAGTGGCCATTTGGTTGATTGTTCCAAGTGCGAGGGAGATGGAAGTGGATTTCATGCTTGCTTTTTGGGGGAAGAAGGCATATGTGTCTTCAGTGGCAATCCAAAAGCTAAACTGTCTTTGTGAGGAGGAGGATGACTGCACCGAGCCAAAGTACCATGCTGTGGTGACAGACTTTTTCAAATCGGACTGAAGTCAGACAATGAAAAATTTCAATTAAGAGTTTGTGTTTGTTGTTATAGAAATTAATCAGGAAAGATTCTCAACGATTCTAAAAGGAAAGTATCACAGGCAAAACACTAAATTAAAAGTGTATATGACAGTTTTTTTTTTATTACTTGGGTTAGTGGGACAGTAGCTCTGGAAAATACTGTCTTTTTCATAGCTTTGCAAGTGGCAGAAGTATAAATATAGAGGAAGTAACATTCATTTAACAAAATAAAGATGTAGTTCTTTTTCTTAGTCTAATTAAAACTCTTCTGACATTTAGACACAGTTTCACAGTTGTTAACATTATGGTTGCTAGGTAATATGTAATGCAGTTGAAATAAACATGATCTGATGGCAAATAATAGGATATAAAATTACTTTTATGTGTATGTCATATCTGCCGCCTGTGTCCAACCAGGAGGTAAAATTATAAACTTGATCAAAATAAAAATAAATAAATTATTAACACAAAACAAAAAACAAACAAACAAACAAAAATTTGACAAGACTTTTAGTGAAATTTTAAATACAGTTATGTTAACAATGTTTCAGAGAAATGAGTCTAACTGCACTTTCATGGCAACTAAAGTCCAAAAAACTTTAATTAGATTTAGATTGTGAAAAAAAAGTATTCTGCAGCTATGTATTTCTAGATTGGATACACAGATGTGATGGGCATTTGGGTGTAAGACATTGATACATCTCACACCATCTCATCTCTCTCAAGGTACAAAATAAATTTCAGTTGGCTCAGGAAAAAAAAAAAAATCATATTGGCCCCAATGTGAATGTTAGTGCTGTAGACACATTCTGGTCCAATTCACACTGATACTAACACATTTTGAATAGATCCTCTCTGTAGAAAACACAAAATCAGCTTTTATTTATGAAAGAAAAGATTTTCTTAAAATAGTTTGTGACCCATTTTTTCAAATAATGTGCAAAGGAAATGATATTTTCCCCCAGCTGTAATAATGGGATTTGAATACAGCACATAGACATATTCATTAGACTACACTGTACTGTGCAGAGACTCACATAATTAGCATAACAAGGACATTTACAAAAATATACATGGGCGGATACATGAGATGAAGTATAATGGCTTTTGGATTGTCGCGGTTTTGTTTTTATTGTTTTGGTCTCTATTTAATATGTATGGCATTAATCTTTGCACGTATGCCGTATTCTTAAAGGTGCATTGTGCAACTTTTCTTTTGTGGAGGGTCTGTCAAGTGATTTCACCATGGAGATGTTATTGCTTTGTCTGGGTTGCTTCACAGTATGGCATTAAACCTTTCTATCTTCATAGAGACAAAACCAGACCAAGTTACAAATCTCATCTGTGGAGAGGCAAACCTTCTCACAGTAAGAATGCTTGTTTTTCTGAGCTGTAAACTACTTGTAATTTAATAAATATAAGGTAGAGCTGTTTAATGTCATATTGTGGAACATTTCAGTCAGTGCAATGACATATCCATATAAAACAAGCAGGTGACAGACCCCCAATCAAAAAACAAAAAAAAAAAAGACATAGTGCACCTTTAAATTATGGCCAGAATTTTTGTTATTAACAGGTGAAAAAACTAGACCAAGTCTATAAAATAGGGAGGACATATTGTATTAAATCTTTATACCAAATCGATACACAAAGTTGCTGTGATAATCTGTAGTAACATTTTATAATGTATTTTTCTCCATTATTGTTTTTGTTTTTGTTTTTTTTCAATGTAAATATAGAAATACAGTAAATGTATCTCAGCTATATACAACAGGTCGTAAGCAAAAACAGTGCAAAGATTAAATTGTGATTGAGATTAGGGTTAAGATTAGGGTTATCTATTATATAAGGGTGAGTTGTTAGACAGTTGTAAGGAGTATGGTATGTTAGTGAATCAAAACACAACTTCACGTTTGTGATGAGGAAACAACATTATAACATAGATCAGAAAACAGCATAATATGGGCCATTTAGTATGTCTCAAAAGTTCACAATATGAGGACTAAGATAAAAAACAATACAAACATGTTGTGACTGTGGCATTACCTTCCCTCTGATAACACCAGGAGTCTCTTGGTGGTCACATGTTGTTATTCTGGCTCAGAGTTGTTATACACAGGGCACCTCTCCAAAACTGCACACAGACCACACACTTTAACACTCATATTCACACGCTCTGCTCCTCAATCAACACTTTTTCCAGTGAAGAGGAGGCTTTGCGTGACCAGGAGTAACAGTCCAGAGATAGTCCCAGCTGGTCCGGTCTTTTTCCAGAACATGTCTAGTGTGGAGAGGCTCCACCAACAGGCAGAAAGCAGAATAAGTGATTTGTACAGTCTGTCACAATGCACTGTGAATTATTAGAGGTTCTACATTATGCAAAATTAACTCTTGTGAGATTTAAGTCATGTTAGAGTGCTGTTACCTCCTCAAAAACATACCTGGAGTTGTGTTTGAATAAGTCTTTATTATTAGTCTGTTTACATTTCCAAAGCCCAGAATGCTCTGTTGTGTTATCATGAAGTTTTGAAATTATCAGCTACCTTTTACCTTTAGTTCAGTAGAGATTGGCAATTTCAGGGCTGAAGTTATCTAAATTATTCTAGTAAAGGTGTATGGAGTTTAAAAACACAATAGAGCACTTCCTGTATTGTAACATGACATCACAAGGTGGAACAAAATGTTTTAGTTGAGGGAAGAACTCAGACTAAATATGCAGGGTTTGTGTGTTTAAAGTGGGAATGAAACAAAACACAACTCCAGGTATGTTTGTGATGAGGAAACAACATCAACATAGGAAATAGTGTAATACGGGCCCTTTAAACAGCAGGTAGAAAATCTTCTACCTGCTGTTTAAACAGTAAATCACTGATGTTTGTTTATATCAGTAATGTAAGCACCAAAGTATTGTATAATAGATGATGAACTATAGAGCAAAAAATATAAGAAACTGAATATGAATTGTGATTTTCAGACAGAACAAAAAGCAACAGAATGCAGATAAGTCATAATTATGTATCAATTGTAATGATCTGATATTACAACAAGACACTTTTTGTTGTTCTTGTACCTAATACAAAGAGGGAAGAGGGAACTACAAATAATATAATTTAGTTTGTAGCTACAATCTGGCATTTTTACATCTTTTAATACAGATGTTCATTGATGTGCATTGTAAATAGATAAAAATAATCATAAATAAATGCATTTAAAAGTTGCCTCAATATTATAGAGTGGCACTTTGGTTGCTATGCCAAGAGTGCTGTAGTTTTGTCCTTGTTGTGGCTAATGGTTATGGCCTACAGAAGCCCTTTTGTTCAGAAAATAAACAACAAGAAGTGTTTTGTTTCTGTACACCAGAAAACTACAGCATAAATCAGCACACCATAGTCGGCCATACATTATGATGGGATTTATCAATTAAGTATCTATCTATTGATTTGTACAGACTGAAGATGACTCAGATCTGAAGTACCTCCTGTTGAAAACATGAAGTGAGTCTTGATCTCGCCTGGTGTACTGTCAAAATTTATTTCCTGGCATTTGCAACACCCACAACAACATCTGAGCTACTTCTTTTAGGTTAATAGGTTTAACACCAACTTTTAACACATTAAAACTTATAACTTTAAGATCCAAATGTTCCTTCAAACCGATGCAAACTCACAATACTTACATCTGTTATTGCATATTTAAAACATTAGCACAGCATACATTGTTTAATAAATATGCTATTCACTGTACATAAACAACACCTACACTCACTTACACTGTGCATCGTACATTCACTTCTCACACCTCAGACTAACACTCACTCACACAACGCCTTCAGTCATATAGTCAAGGTGGGTCTTGCCAAAGGGCACAATTACAGCACTGTATACACTGAACAAAGCTAGGATCAAACTGCACACTTTCAGGTTGGTGGGCGAAAGGGCCACTATCACCCATTATTGAGGTCATCAACATTCCCTGGGGGTGTGAAGCTAACTGGAAGCACTACTCTGTCTGTTACTCAAATTAGTAAGGTAAGATGATGTGTATGATGTTAAAAAAGTCTCAGTACACATAAAATTATAGTCACAAACTAGTTAGTCACTCTCATTTCTTCTTTTTTTTGTTGAAAATCAAACACCTAAACAGGACCATGAACACTTGAATTGATCTTTTAAAAATGTGCCGTTTAAATCTATTTGGTCTTTTTTCTTGAGTTTTCAGACAATCTTGAAACTTTTTTGTCAGTGTTTACTAATGTGCGCATTGTGTAACCATGGTAACTGCTATATGTATCTATAATTGTGGAATGTTTAGAGCATCCCCAACACGATGTCATTGCAAAGTATCAAAACTCCTATACACATTAACTACAAGAAATAAAGCTGTATTTTTTTCCCATCTTATTTTATGTTCAAGTGTGGTGGTCCATCAGTGCTGAAGTGGGAGAAGACGAGTCTACGAGTGGCTTTCCTTCTTTCTGATTTATACACGCTCTCCCATGATACAAGCCATCTATAAACACAGCCGCATTGATCCCAAACAGTGTTGCATAGGAACGTCATGTTAAAGTATGTTTTACCATTACAGATGATAATGATAATGACAAGGACAAATCATTACTAGTCCGGTGTAATCATATTTCAGAGCTCGAGTGGCCGGTGCGTGTGTGCAGCCTGTGTGAGTGACAAACTGTGGAGAGAGGAGTGCGTTCGATTGGAGGAGGACACCACTTGGGAATGATTAAAGTTTGATGAAGCGTGTGTCTCTGTGCAGATAGAAATGCTGTTTGCTCTCCGCCCCACTGACACCAAAAAGGTATTTTAAGGTTGTTTCAAGAATAAACCATAAGAATGTTAAAGGTGCATTGGGTAACATTTCTAGTGTGGGGTCCGCCACCAGCTTCTCTCCATGGAAATATTATTGGTTTGCCCATCAAGAGGGAGACAAGCAGGTTACAGCACTATGCTACATTACAGTTCAGATCTGTGGAGAGGCGTCCCTATTCACAGAAGGAATTCATGTATTTCTCAGCAACTGAAACACCCATAATGAATAAAGACTAAATGTTTGATGCCATTTGGAACATTTCAGGCAAAGCAATAACATCTCCACTGAAAAAAGAAGGTAGCAGAGCCTCCACCAAAAAAGTTGCGCAGTGCATTTTTAAATTTACAAATGCATCTACATGGTTGAAATTGTGTAAATTTAAAAGGTGCACTGCGTAAACTGGCTTTTTTTTTTTACCTTTGCCTGAATGTTCATGTATATGGGTATCATGATGAAGTTGCCGATACGAAACATACCTCGATACACAGGCCACAATACGATATATATTTCGATACAGTGCACTTTCAATTCATCATAAAACAAATATAAAATTTAAAAGCAGCCCACGATATCAATACTGTATCATCACATCAAACAGTATGATATATCGATATTTCAGTATTTTTGCACACCTCTAATGTTCATGGCATTTAAAGGTCCTACATATAAAACTTTTGAGCTTTTAGCAATGTTGTGACATAATTAAAAACATACCAAGAGTTGCATTTTGTTTAATTCACACATGTTTGAGTGAACCTGTGCTATTAGTCTGTTTACAAACAAAACAAAGCTCAAAATGCTCTGTTACATCTTGTGCTGTCATGAAGCAATAGTTTTCAAGTTAACAGCTCCTTTTTCTTTGTTCAGTACAGACTGGCAATTTAAGTGCTTAAATTATCCTTGGATCATTGGATTTTCTTAAGTTTGGTTGAAACATTTTCCCTCTCTGTCACCCTGTTCCAGTCTGGATTTGGACAGAATATAGAAGGGACTGGCTTGTCAGGCAATTAACAATAAATACATTTAAATTATTCTTTTTAACACTAGCGTATATGAGAGAGGTTTGGTTGTTTAAGATTACATAGCCAATTCTGCTGCATTGTGATGTGTTTACAAATGTAGCAGTGTCCCTGTTTTGGAAAATCGGGTTAGTATTCACTTGGGTCTTTACATAATAAAATCCCAGAATGGCAGAATTTGACACATTAAAATGCATGTGGCGGCATTATGGTTAATCCCTGGATTCATTTTCACGTTTTTGTCCAGTGACCTTCCAAAAATGGGAGATGTATTTGAATGTGTTGAGGCCCATTACTGTGAATCTAGAATCATAATAATGGCTTTCAATCACTGTCCTTTAAACTGGGATCTCTGAAAAGGTTTAAAGAGGGCCAAGATAGAGAGCAAAATGAGGCGGGATCATAGCCCTGGAGGCAGCATGTTGATAGAATTACATTAATAAGATAGCTGCTGTATGCTTGGCTCTTTATCACCATCGAGAGGCAAATTCATTCACACGGTTTTAATTCAAATCCTACTTAGGCGGCTTTGTGGGAAGTTCAACTAAATGAAAGTGACAGCAATTTTATAATCCACTCAAGAAACATCCCAGCATTTGAATACAACTGCTGTGTACAAAAAATGTATATATGCCACTGATTATATTTGAATTTGAACACACGTTTGAATGGTAAAACGTAATATGGACTGCAATATTGCCAGGGGTTCAGTGCTATATTGTGTTGGGCCTCAGAGATTGTAAACTAATCTATCTAGCTCTATCAAATACAAAAATAAAAGTTGTACAAAATATATTAAAATATGCTTTCCTGAAGGGATGGGATGAGACAATTGCCACAAGATGAGATGAGATACAAGATTGGGTCCACAAGAAGGAGACAAGACAAGATTTGGACATAATTTCTAATATATACTACTAATTTTTACGATTGAGTTTCCAATTTTGGCCTTTTTAATTCTAGTACTGCTTTTTGGAACTGTAAAACATGTCACTCACCAATAATATCTCAATACAATGCACTTTCAATTCAATACGATATATTTCAGATTGATTTGATACAGTTCAATAAAAATAATGGCTACATCATGGCTGTGATACTAAAAGTCTTTGTTTAACCACTTCTTGTGCAAAGTTAATATGAAACACATCCATTTTACTCATCAAAACTGTGAAAATGTCAAATATGTTGCATAAACGAGTTTCCTTCCTAAACAAGCAATGAATCTACACCACTTTAACAAAATAACATATACCAAAAATACTCTTGGTGATATATCGATACAGCATCCCACGATATCAATACTCTATTATCACATGAAACAGTATGATATATCGATATTTCAATATTTTTGCACACCCTAAAGGTCCTACATATAAGATGATGAGACGAGATAATTCCTAATATGTACTGCTAACTTTTTGTGATTCAGTTTCCAGTTTTGGCCTATTTTATTCTAGCACTGCTTTTTGAAACTGTAAAACATGTCACCAATACATAACGATTTTTTGTCCAATCCAAAGGTAAACACCTGGGGAAAAAATCTCAAAAGATTATTTTTCTTATGTGTGGCAATTGCCTCACACTATTTTGTATCATCCCTACTTTCCTGTTATAAGGACCATGCCAAAAAGTGCTGGAAAAATACAACGGGAAAAATATCACGGTGGTAAAGAAACAGTGAGTTCCTTAGGAGCTAGTTCATTGTTCAGTCTCTGATGATGTGAAGTGGCTGCATTGGCTGTGTCTGGGCTCAGCTCAAGTGCCATTCTTCACACAACTGAGAGCACTCTAAGAAAGTCCTACCACTGTACTTACGACAGAGAACTTCCCACAAATAGAACTTCCGATGGCTTTGTCACATGTAGTGTGATGTGATTTTATGACAATCTTTTATGATGCATATAAAACCCCATTAAAGTTCTATAATGACATAAGAATTTAATGTTTGTTGTTTTAATGTGGGTTTTCTGTAATTTATTTTTTCAGATTTTTCAGATTTTTACTGTTGAATATTCACCACCAAGCTTTCCTATTGCAGATTAATATGTGTATGTCTTGATTCGAGTCCTTCACATTATCAATCCAGGATGGCTCTTGCTGGAAACAAACGTCAAAGGAGGAATGCTCAAACAAATCCTTCATGCTGGCTGGGCGAGGCGTTTTCAGAAACAAAATAGTCTGGATTAAATGTATTCTTCAGTGTTGCCATGTTGGGTTTTTTTGGTAATTGTGTTTCTGCTCAAAACACGACACTGTCCTGTGACTGGACTGGTCATGACCGAGCCCAAATGCAGAAGTGAGAGAGGTTCAAAATGGACTCTCGAGAGTTTGGAACTCTGAAATGTCACAGGAATTCATGTTGTTGTGCAGGAGTAAAACTGCAGCAGTACGATTAATGCTGAGAGAGAGAAGGTGAGGCTTCTACCAAACTGACTTTTGTCTTTTAGCTTAAAGGTCTTATTCATTATTCAGACTTTCTAAACTGTTTTGGACACCTTAGCTTTGGTATTTTCTGTAGTATAATTATGTACGACCAGGCACTGATGGGAAGAATACTTTGAAAATGCATTTATTTACAGAATACCAAATACATGCATTTAAATGTACTCTGATACATGGACCAATCTGAGTACTGCATAGAAAACTTTTTATATTGTGTTGCATTAAAATAATAAGAGCAGAGTTGTCTATTCTTCTCACTGATAAAATACTTCTGTGTATTCAATTCATTTTAGAAAAGTAACTGTAGTCTGAATACCATCAAATGAAAGAGTAACTGTACCAGAATACAGTCATTCAGAATTAGCCCTGTGAATACGCATTCTCTGTGCGTGTATTCACTTACTTCCCAACACTGCCTCCAGGTCATATAGTTGATGTGAAATGTGTGTATACAAAACCACAGATGGCACAGAACCTGCATCAGAAGAAATCAGGAGGTAACAAGCTAATAACTAACGCAGCTTCAGTGGAGTATACCCAGCGGGTAAGGTGCAAGGAGAAAAGACAGGTGGTATTTGGAGTTAGCTGCTTCTCTCCTTATTTACTGTGAGGTCCAAACAGAGGAAAAAAGTCAAGAAAATGGGGACACAAGTTCAGGGGACATAGCACCTACAAAGCCAGTTTTATCTGTTACATTAGCATTAGCGTTGCTGTGCTGAGTATGGTGGACATGTCCTCCACCAGCAAAGTTACACATTGCATCTTAAAAAAAAAAAGGGGAAAAAAAAAACAAACAAAAAAACTTGGTGACTAACTATACAAAATGGGCTGATATCTGTAATGGGCTTCATTGTCAACAGCTTTAATGGATGTGAAAGTCCTGGCCATGACGACGAGCCTTGGTCAATCTGAAAAGATGGATCACCTCCATTGAAACACAATCTCTTTGACTGCTGGCCCTACAACTTGTCAACAATGAATCAATGAGGAGGAAAGTCCAACTCAATAGTGGCATGCATGAACTGCTATAGGTCTTTATAATATATGCTGATGTTGATATTGCAAAGGCGATCGATGCATGAATGTTACTTGTGTTTATCCAAACTATATGTAAGAAGTTAGTACAAGATTTAGGCCTACATGGATTTGAAATAACATTATACACTACTTATGAGAGTTTTTCATGTGTTTCTAATTATTACTTGGGTTTGGTGGTATAGTACCGTATTTTCTGTCACTCCAGAGTACAGCCAAAAAATGCACAATGAAGAAGAAAAAAACATATATATATGTCGCACTTTTTGGGAACCGACAGGCGAATAGGTGTTTATATGATAACGTAACATATTAACAGTTATTTAGATAATTATAGCATAAACAACAGAACATAAGTTTACCAAACTCACGATTTCACTAAATCACTAAATCCTTCTGCGCGACCTCCAGAAATAAACCATAAATCCATGATGTAAACAGGGCGCCGCTTCCTCTTCTGCGTAGCTGTCGTCAGACTCAGCATCAGTTCCAGTTAGAATTATTCTGGTCTTTCTGAATCCCAACAGGATGGTTTCGATTGTCATGGAAGTTCAGGCTTTGTCGATTCATCCAATGACTTCCAGGAAAGTTACATGGTGCACCCGCCCGGTTACAGTGAAGCTGTGTTCTCCTTCCCCGCTTTCTGCAAGTCCCTCACAAGTTTCTCGCTCACTCCAAACTTTCTTTCTGCTGTTTGATTAATGAAAATGTTAATATATAAGTCGCAGGACCACCCAAACCATTAAAAAAAGTTCAATTTATAATCCAAAAAATACAGTATTTGTTAGTTTTACATCATTTACATGGCAAGAAAAATGCAAAAATACAAAAAGAATCCCTTTACATCATCATCAACATTGAAAAGTCTGTCCAAAATTATTTACGCACAAGGAAAGTATTTTTTATGTCAGTTAAGACAAAAAAATTAACAACAAAATAAAGGGGTTATCGTCTATTTTTACTAGATGAATCCTAACTAATTTAGGTTTATTCATTGGTTACGTAGATGCTAAGTAACAGTTATGGAATTACCTCTAAGTATGTCATAACCAAACGGGAAGTAAAATTAACTAAAATTTGAGTAGAAAAAAGCAGGCAACATTCTTTGTAAAATTGTAATGTAATGATGTTAACTATGTTTTAGTGAGACTATCATGTTATAAACACTTAAAAAAATAATTTAGTATGTTTCATCACAAAGAAAAGGCCTATCAGTTTGAACATACAGTATGGCTGCAGAAAGACTTGAATTTTTAAAGTAACTACTGCCTGCACCAAAGAGAGCATAGATAAAAGTTAGCATATCGAGCCAAAGAGGGACTAATTGGTTTCAAAGGGAGCGGATGTCAACTCACAATGTTCCAGCAGGCTCTGGCCACAACGCAACCAAAGATCAACGCACAAACGACAAATTTGAGAAACGTGTCATCGTCTCTGCCTACAATGTTTTATCATTTTATCAATATCCAGAGGAGAAGCAGAGCGAAATTAAAGCTTTCAGATACAGTGGAAATATTGTATTTTGCTGCCAGCACAATACACAATAGAAAGGATGAGTTTCAAAGCACTACACTACAGTTACCCACTCAAAAATCTTACCATTTTTGTTTTATGGATACATTTTTGGATTTACTACACCGCACTCTCAAACATTAAATAACTGAAAAGTAAATAAAGTCTAGTGTCTACTAAAAAGAACTAAAATTATGAGATCAGAACTCAGTGTCAAACGTGTTGCTGCAATATAATATTTAGCATTCCATTTCATTAAAGTCTTCTTATCTAGCATTATGTTTTTGTTTTTCTTTTACTTTTTAAAGTACACAAAACTGACTCTTGTGACTTCAGCCATATTATAATGTTGTTGCCTCATCAAAACCATACCCAGAGTTGTTTTTTGTTTCATTCACACATGTTCGAGTAACCCTTTATTATTAGTCTGTCTACATCTCCAAAGCTCAAAATGTTCTGTTCCACCTTGTGATGTCATGAAGCTGTAGTTTTCATCTTAACAGCTTCCTTTTAGATTCTGTTCAGTAGAGGTAGGCAATTCCAGCTCAAATTATCCATATGATTATAGTGAAGATGTATGGAGTTTAAAATAACAGTGGAGCTATTTGACACTTGTCACTGCTATCTTTTTTGCTACTTATTTAGAATGTATTATTACCATTTCTATTTTTTACACTTTGTTTTTATGATATATTGTGATGTGTGAGGGACTGTGTCCAAATAATTTCTCTTGTGGATTGATAAAGCTTGTCTAAGTCTAAGTATAAGAGAACTTCCTCTATTACCACATGACGTCACAAGGTCACAAGAATGTTTAAGTTTGAGAGAAGAACTCCGCCTAAATATGCAGGATTTGTGTGTGAATGAAACAAAACAAAACTCCAGGTCTGTTTGTGATGAGGAAACAACATAACATAGAGCAGAAAACAACTTAATATATATGAGCCTTTTAACAATTCTTATTCCAATATATGTTTTTCTGTATTGATATTTTTATGGAAGATAATTTGCTTCATCAGATTTAGAATTGTATTTATTTCTCACTTTGAATTTTTTTAAATCTGAAAAAAACAACTGAATAATTTTTTATTCTGAATTTTACTGGCTGAATTTTTAAGCATACTTTTTCAATATATTTCAAATTCAAAATAAAAAAAATAAAAAAAATCACCTTTTTTATATCCAGCACTAATATTTTCAAGACCTCAGATTCAAAAGTTAAAATTCAGAGTGTAAAATTTGCAGGATGCCAAGGCAGAAACAATCCATCATAAGTGATTGAGGAGGAGAGAGGCTGTTTCCTATCGGCCGTTCACATCTGTGGTAGGAGTTTTTTAGATTTTTTTAGATTTTGATGAGGCTAATTCTGACCAGATCACTTCACTGCACCATTTCTAGCTTGTTACTAAGTTAAATTGGGTCACTTTGGATCGATTGCTTTGTCCTTGGCATCTTGCATCTTCCTTGCATCTTCCTTCCTCATACACTGTTTCTCTTGCACTCTATTTGCAATATATTATGCATTATTATGAACAGCTATGACAAGTGAATGTCTCCACTGTGATAAAAATAAAGTTCCATCCTAGATAGCCTATTCATAAGATTTCTTTCTTATACATTTAATATGACACACTGAACAGGTGTAGAAGCTGGTGGATGCACAGGATTATTAGTCTAAATGTAACTGAAAAGACCATTCATTCATTGTAAGCATTGGAACTAAAATAACTAGAAATCACATATATGAACAACAACTATATGGATTAGTATATCCCAGGGAAATTAAGGTATATATATAGTTTGGGAATATTGCCTTTTGCTGCTGTTTTTCTCTGTTCATAGAAAGACAGTCCAGCTGGGGTCAGAGGTCAGCGAACAGAAGAAAAGCAATAAACCTTGAGCAATAAAGGATGCATGGGTCAAAAGGAGGATTTGATGAGCTGTTTTCAGACAAAACTCCCCCTCCCTCCCTCCCTCCCTCCCCATCTCCCCTGCGCAGTGTCTTTTTATGTCCCCCATAATCAGCCAAAGCTATTTTAGATTCTTTGTTTAAATTCTGACTCTTTATTTGTGTTGTCGGCTAAGATGGAAGATCGCGACCCCGTTCTCCAGTCAGTCGTTGCCTACAGCCCTGAAGGGACACAGGGAGCGCCGCTGTCCTTTTGTTGAACGCGGCTCTATTCATAGTTCATGAAAGCGCAGCCATCCCTCACGTCTCCTCTCATCTTTAATCCTGATTTTGTCTTCGTGGTTTGATTAAGTTGTCATGTGCATCCTGTATTCACCCCTCAGGAATCTAACTGTATGTTTTAATGAGTTTTCCACGAAATGAAAGATGCAACTCCAAATTTAGATAAGAAAAGTCATATTGTTTCACATATTACACACTTGGTATTTACATGGCGATTAAAAACTCATATAATAGAATAATCAGATGATGCTAAAATTTTATCTGATTTTTAGTGTGTGCTGTGTGTGTGTGTGTTCATGTGCAAAAAAAATCATCAAAAATACCTGGTGCTGTAATGTGCTCGGGGGTCCATTCCAAGATCTTGAGCTATAAGACCTTAGCTAGAGGATTTGACCTACTGTGCATGCTTTGAGTTGCTGGTTCCTTGTCAAAACCACCAAATATATAAACAGTCAGAAAAAAAATCTGATTACTCACATCAAATGTAACTCTTAAACGATATTCCAACAATCAGAGAACTCCAGAAATTAGAGAATGATCCGATTTTTGGTGTGCATGTGAACATGTCCATTGTAAACCTTCAATGTGCCATAATTACATGTAAGAAAGATATGGTTTTCCTATAGACTCCTTGTCACTGGATTTAGTGACTTTATAACTCTGTAACTGATTCTCAGAGATATTTGATAACAAACCAGTGTTTACAAATCAATATCCCATTAAAGTTAACCATAAAAGAAAATTGCACCTGTTTACATTAGATATGATTTAGTCAATGCAATGTGACCTTTAATTTCCCTGGTCTTGGTTACTGAAGGGTCTGTACAGTGTAAGTAATAAAAAGTACAAAATGCCTGCTTAATACCAAAATTTAAAGGTTCTGTATTACACTAAATAGATACTTGTGAACTTTAATCCATATTATAATGATGTTTCTTCACAAAAACATACCAGGTTTTGTTTCATTCACACATGTTTGAGTAATCCTGGTTTATTAGTCTGTCTGCATCTTCAAAGTTCAAAATGCTCCATTCCACCTTGTATTATCACATAACATTTCAAGGTGAAACAGAGTGTTTTCTGTTTGAGAGAAGAAGTTTAAATATGCAGGATTTGTGCGTTAAACATGTGTGAATGAAACAAAACACAACTTCAGGTGTGTTTGTGATGAGGAAGCATATAATATATAATTATAACATGCTAGTAGATCAGAGTAATCTGCACTTTAATGCAATTTTGTAGTTTTGTGGGAGTAATTACTATTGATCCATATTCTTGTGTTTCTAAATTTGATACCCAGAAATGCAGAGACAATCCATTTGTGTGCTATCTCCTGTCAGTAATGCATTTTACCTATGTCCTATTCAGCACAACTATAGTTTTTCCTGTCCTCCCACATAAATATGTATAACCATATAACAGGCTTTGAAATCGGATATAGCTGACAAGGTGAGGCTGACATTCGCTGTGTCAAAGTTTAGTCTCTTACTTTTCTGCAACTCATCTAAAGTTAGTTTGCAAGATATTTTTAGTATGTACAAAGATTGTAGAAATATTTACTTCTCCAAGTAAGTTGATTTTGTTAAAAGGATTTAGCTATTATTGTAATAAGGAAGACTGTGCACAGTTTGAAGTGGTGGTCTGTTTGGTCTGATGAACCAAATATGCTACTGATGATGCTACTGGTAAATGAATGGACCAAGATACAGTAATAACAATAAAGGTGGAGGGTTCACCACCTACTGGAGATGGAAATGATTGCATTTCACAGTACAGCATAAAACTTATGAATCTTGCCTTTATCCAATACAAGTATTTTTATTATAGATATTATGTCAGAACACTGGTCAAACTAAACACCAAACTCACACAGTTATAAATCAAACAAAAAGACAAAATCAAACAGGAACAAAAACTGTACATCATCTATTCACAGGTTCACGGGATTTTTAAACAATAAGCACCGCCCCCTTCCAGCTGCCAATTACATGGTCACTGGTCCACAACAACACAGGGAAAACTCACACAAGGAAAAACCACACCCATTTAAAGGTGCAGAGGAACGATACTCTATTACCCCGTTATAGAAATATGGGTCCTTCAATGGTGAATCAATGCGTGAATCAATTAAAACCAAATCCCTCTTGTTTTTAACAAGAATACATTAAAACAAATACTCAAACACTGTATGTTAAAAGACCTTTTCATTATCATTATGAGTTACTGCTTGTAGAACAAGAATGGGCACTCACTAAAGAAGTCTTGTTTCTTGTTAACAAACACCTCCCATCAATATAATCCCTGCACAATACTCAGAGCCACTAAATCCTACTTAAAACTCAGCCAAATGTCTTTATGTCTCTTTGTTGCACCTTTGTTTATGTTTGCTTACGAGCATGTACAGTATCTACAGTCCCACAGTACTTAGCCAGAGGAGCTGTCGGCTGGTTGAATAAGGCCAGTCAATCAGTAGCACTAAAGGGGGCATTCATCACATACTTCCCCTGTTTACACCTCCGCTGTGGAGACTAACTGGGACATCCCACACCACATCTGTCTCTGTCCTCACACTGGGCTCCATCCAGGACTCTGTGTGCAATGTGAGGGGGACAGCGGGTGGGACATACTTACATGAAAAACAACACCTCTAAAGACTTCAGTTTAGGAGAGGGCCTTGCCCAGTCTTCAGCTAAAATATTCTTCCTGTAGTTATACCACAAATTTTGAGCTTTAAACATACATTAAAGGGTGCCTATTACACTATTTTCTAACCTATGTTGTAATGTTGTGTCCCCATCACACACCTGGAGTTGTGTTTTGTTTCATTCACACATGTTTAACACACAAACTACATATTTAGGAGGAGTTCTTGTCTAAAACAGAAAACTGTCTATTCTACCTTGTGATGTCATGTGGTAATACAGGAAGTGCTCCAGTGTGTTTTATACACCTTCACTACAATCATATGGATGATTTTAGCCCTGGAGTTTCCACTCTCTACTCAAATAAAGGTAAAAGGTAACTGTTTACATGACATCACAAGGTGGAACAGAGTATTTTGAGCTTTGGAGATGTAGACAGACTAATGATTACTCAAATATGTCTGAATGAAACAAAACACAACTCCAGGTTTGTTTTTGATGAGGTAACAGTATTATAACATGACTTAAAGCTCACAAGAGTCAATTTTGCATAATGTAGGACATTTAAATATGCCTACATTAAGAAAACTCATTTTCTCACAACTATTCTCTATAGTTATTTTGTCATCCTCTGAAATATCTAACCAGCTGTATTCTCTGAGAACCACGAAGTGCACTGTTAGCATACTAGCTGACATTATCATAATGGCAAGACACCTATAACTCATTGTGGTGAATAATTAGGATGCTAGGAATGCATTGATAAAATGAGTAATATATCTGTAAATGGCAAACTAGTTATATTTTTAGACAGTACAAATCTGTCTTGTGTTGGATATTTATTTTGCAAGCAATTCAATGTGCAAAAAGTGTTCTGAAGCTAGTAATCTTTTTGTTTTCACACAGAGCCTGCACCGTCAGAATAGAGACAGGTATCTCTAGATCACTTCTTGTGCTTTCTCAGACCCCTCTCATGACTGTTGTTGGGAGCCACACAGACACACCTAATGCTTCCTTGAATTGGCTCCCCATGGCGGCTATCACATTTATGGCTAAATAAACCGAGCAGCCCTTAAATCGAACCCCACCACTTTCTCAGCGGTGCATTTTGAAACATTATGTCACTGTTCATGGTTGACTTGAGCTTGACCTAACCGTTGGGTTGTGGAGTATGACCTGATCCATCCACCGACTACTAACGACGGGGGTCTACTCGTGCTGCTCGGTCCGGTTAGATCTTGGCACCACCGCACGGCTTCATTTGCAGCTAATATGACAGCTGTGTTGTAATCATGATAAAGGGCTGCCAGTGAAGCATGCAGACCGCCAGTCTCACCTTGGTTCTCAAAGCGCTGGCCCTTTCACAACGGCGCTGCATCAACCGTAATTGCCTAACCCGCTCCTGACAAGGCCACTCAGAGGAATTGGGCCTTCCCGCTCTCTGTACCCTGCTGGTCATTTTGGCATGTGGGAGTGTGAGCTGCGTTGGATTTCTGTATGAAGAGAATGAGATAGGCTTTATTAGTAAGATCTATCAGAAGATACTAAAAGTCCTTTATATTTTCTTTCCTCTCAGTCCAGGCCTCGATATTACACTCTTATCTCTACTGTCTGCGCTATGGACCATGAAAAAAAAAAAAACCCAACAAAAAAAAAAAAAAAAACTCTCCGCTCCTCTCGCATGCTGCACGCATTCACGGCTTTATCGATTTCCTTTAAAATTGTATTTGCAGAAAACAGGAAGAATGTGAGCTCTAATATTTCCTCCTCTCTGCAACACCTGGTCTGGGGTTGCTATGGGAACACGTAGCCTGGCGCTGTTTGATGTGTGCGCGCTCTTTGCAAATGGCTTTGATCCTCGGCGCACTGACAGACTCTCCACAGAGTTGCCTTCCCGTGGTAGTTTTGGCACCTCATCAAAATCCAGGCAGACTAAAATGTATCTGAAAGCTCCCATTCGAAATGCAATACCTGCCTTGTTAAGCTAAGCACAAGAAGGAAGTTGCTCAGAAAAGTTTATTTTAAAACTCTTTTCATTAGACGTGCTACAGGACCAGCACCAAAGTAACAGAGTCATGTGACTGCGGGTTTCTGTGAGGAGGACATGGGGAACAGGATAAGCTCCAACAAGAATGTCTCAAATGAGCTAAAGCAGATTTGGTTCTATACCTGGGACACCAGGTCAGGCAGAGTTCATTAGTCTGAGGGTAAAACAAATGAGTACAAGCAAGTTAATTTAAGTGTAACTAAACATCTAAACTCTGCCCAAAACCACAGTCGAAGCAGGCTGAAGGAGCGCGAGGGACAGGGTCGGGACCAACCAGCATTACTTGCCAAGAGAGTCTAACTGCAGCTGCTGGCAGAGAGGCAGACTAAAATGTATCTGAAAGCTCCACTACTTCACTACTTCCCATCGAGTGCCACAACACTAAATCTTTTTAAGGTGTTTTCAAGCCAACAAGATTCCTTATGTTAAGTCTATTTTGGTTGGGAACTGGGTCAATCAACTCCGACTGCACCAAACAAAGGGAAATAAATACGTATAGAGGGTTTGTCAGACCACGTCACTTTGTGCTCTACTATGCATGTCTGCTGCAGTAAGAGCTGCTTCCTGTCTGTATCATGTCAGTGTCTTTTAGGATTTCAGCAGATTTCAGACTCTCTGGGGGGCGGGGCTAGTTCTATCAATCAGGTATGAGTGGATGTCCGTCTACTGAAGTTTGAGACATTTCTTCTCCTCATTTATGCATCACCTGCATTTAACATTAAGATGTATCCCTCTCACTAATTATTATTCAACTTATTTTATCACACGATGATAAACTCTTCTAGTGGACAATATTGCTAGCTAATGTTGCAACTTCATGATAACCGCACTGACAGCGGCATTTTCTGCAGGCTGTGCACGCATCTGATGTGTTAATAAACAAATAATCTGTCTATAGAATCATTGGATATAGCTGCAGGGACACATAAGTGAATACAAAGGGTCAGCTGTAACATACAACATGATGTTCACATGCTGAGCACTCACTGAAGCAAATGTGATGAGTTTCTTCTATCATTTCTCCACACAGTTCACTGACAAAGGAACCAGGCCATTTTACTGCTTCATAAAACCCACACAATCATCTGTTATGGAGACAATGGGTTAACATGTGTTCACATTTGAAGTGAAACTTGTTTGGATGTGTCTTCAGAAAAGGCATAAAAACAAGGCGACAAGCTCAATGTTTCTTACAATGTACAATCCTGCAGTAAGTCTGATGTTGTTTGTTTTTGATGTGGTTAGCTGTCAGACAAACGGAAATGGCAAAAGGAACTAAAGGGTAACTTTTCATCTGTGAAAACAATTCAAGAAGCAACAAGAACGAAAAGAATAGATTTAACATTACTTTCTGTCTTTGGACAAGCACAGTGGCTAAGAGCCTTTTCACACAGACCAGTGGTTCACAAACATTTCACACCAAGTACCGCTAAAGATAACATCTGGCTTTCTAAGTACCACCAGAGCTAAAGTTGACTTTGTTAGGCCTAAATTACAGCTATACCAGGTTTAAAATGAGACATGGATAAAGTAGTTCTAAATAATTATCAACGCAAATGAAGACAAAAACATTTATTAGATTTGTATCTAAATACAACAAATACTCAAACTGCAGAGGACCCTGCATACCACCAGAGGTACACTGACATAGATTCACACTGCAGTATCTTCATTCAGGTGAGGCTCTCCTGCAGCCAAACACATGATTCTGAAATGAATCTTCACCGGTGTAGCATTTACACAGAGTGGTGCACAGGGCTTGGATCGGAGGCAGTGGAAGAGGCAATGATAGAGAAAGAGCAGAGATGGGCTGTGCCAGCGCACTGGAGAATGTGTGGGGTTATTACAGGTTTGATTATTGAGTTCCACAGGGCAATTGGCCCAAATGAGGGCTGACAGCTTTGGAGGGCAGCAAACAGCTGGAGAGCCCCTCTGTGCCAGCAGTCGTATTAAGAGCATCTCTCTCCCAGGTGCAACACTGCAATGATCTGTGATTAAGGCCGAGCTAATGAACAGCTGATGAAGCTAATCAGACACTTCCTCCAAATGCAACTCGAACACTTTTACAGGAAAACTATTGGAGCCCTTTCCTGAATCAAAGTGTTTAACCGATATCTGGAAACAATATCAGTACACATGTGTAGCAGTGGTGAGCTAGACAACGCAAACCAACCAGAGCAAGAATCCATTCTCAGAGGAACAAGCTCAGCTAAAGGTACATAACACATTACAATTCACAACATTTGGCTCATGATCAAATGCATTTATTGCAAAACTAATTCAAATCATGGAGGAAATGCTTTGACATAATATCTCCTTTTTAGTGCATTATGTATGAGCAACCACTCACCATAACGAACGAAGATTTGGCCCGATCTGCTGCTCCACGTGGGCGTCTGGACCCCAGAGCACCTTGTAATTGCGTTTTATAATGGTTATTTCTGACTCTTTTGGCTCTCCTTATGTGGCTCGGAGATAATGGAAATGCACACACAGGAGAGGGGATAAGCTGGTTAAGTCAGACGTGAGCCCTCAACCTAAAACTCTGACTTTGATGTTTCCGAGCGGCAGCTGAGTGTGCACTGATAGTAGCAGTGAGTTTCATTCATCTTTGGCCTGTCACCTGTTGTGTTGACAGTAAACAAGAGTGAATGATGAAACCCTACATTCAATTATGTGTCAGCAGCTGCCACCGAGGCTAGTTAGACTGTTTGAGCCACTAATCCTGTAAAAGTCTGTTGAGATGCTCCACTGCTCTGTGTGCTGTCTCACTCATGTTGACAAATGAGACTATGGGGTTCAGTTAGAAGCATTTGACAATCGTACTGAAGGAATTTGATTTGAGAATTTTGTTTTATCAATTGCACTGTCTTCCACATAACAATGACAGTGCATATAATTAAAGGCCCTGTAACTGTTTTTTTTCCCAGCAACAATTTTGAATTTCCAGGACAGAAATGGGTTTGTTCCTTTATTACAATAGAATGAAAAAATGCTTTTTTTCAAGCCTTACAATTGTATTTAAGATTCATTAAACTATAATTTCAAGTATGTAATAAATCATGTACATAAAATGAAAAGCCATTGGGAGATTAGCATTTCAGTATTATTTGTAAATCTAAAACTTATGATTTAGTGTATTGGGCGGTTCTTTTGATTACTTGCAGCTTGTTGATTTGGCTAATGCACTCTCTATTGACGTTTTGCTATGAAAATGGTGAATTTTGCCAATAACAGTTGCTTTTAGAGCTCTACACTTGTAAGGTTTGCAGACATCAACAAGGAATAAAAACAACATGCTAGCAACATGGTGATCCCCTGTTTTTGTTTTGCTGGGTCTTGTTGATTCTCCGTGGTCTTTGACAGGACTTGGTCTTCAGTACAGTCAACCACAGACAGCGAGACAGGGTGCTGGACATTCAGCCATGTAATATTCATGGTGAAAATATACACAGCTAGTTTTAGAAACACAGTGCTATGTTACAGGAAGCTCTTGAGTGGAGGAGGAATGCACAAAACGCGTGTCATTCTTTGATATCTGCTTTGTGCATAACCTTTGCCTCAGTCTTTGGCCTGTCACGACCACTACAAAGGAGTTCTGGGAGTCCCTACTCAAGCTGCATGATTCATACACAATCTTTTGTTCTCTGAAAGCCCAAGTCTTTTCTTCTACCTACTCCTCTAAATACAGGATAAATTATGTGTGCACAGAGTATTAATCTTCCCCTGACATCAAGTGTGTACATACTTCCTCAGAAAAATGATATCATCCTGTTCCGAACTACAGTAGACGATGCCACAAAACAAAACATTGTAATTGTAATTTCAGACAAGCAATCAATAGTTATGAACCCACTTAATCTTGCAGAGCTAATCTGTCACATCAACTGGAGAGCACCAACAAAATAAGTTTGCAGTGATGACTCAGAGTTTATTTTCACTTCACACAGGAGACGCTGTTGCTTTGTAAAACAATGCCAGCCCCACGTTAGCTGTCACACGTCAATGTGGCTATGTCGTGTTCAGAGAGGAAAGGAAGAAATAGTGTCTGTGCCTCCAGCTACAAAGAAGAAATATCTAAATTTAAGCATAAAACAGGTGGCTGTAGCCGTGACGACACCATGCCACGAATCTAATGGCTTTAAGAGCATGTCAATTAGTTTAGTATCCTTGGACAACCTTATCTTTGAGCACCAGTCGCCATGGTGACGTTAAGTGAAAAAGTGATGCTTTGTCAAAACCAGAAGAGAATCTTGAGGAAAAATCCAGGGCACTTAAGTATCTACATTTAGTTGAAAAGAGACATTAGTTGTAATAGCAGTTGTAATCTATGTGAAATAGCAGTAATCATGATAGTAGTTCTCCACACAAGTTTTAAATCTACTTATTAAAAATGCATTGTGTAACTTTTCTGATGGAGGGTCTGTCAAACACTTTTCTACGTGGAGATGTTATTGCTTTGTCTGTAATGTGTCATAGTATGGCATTAAACCTATATCTTCTATCTTCATGGAGATCAAATCAGACCAAGTTACAGGTCAGATCTGTGGAGATGCAACACTGTGCACTCACAGTCAGAATGCCTGTTTAATGTCATACTGTGGAACATTCCAGGCAGAGCAATGACATATCCATAAAAACAAGCAGGTGATAGACTCTACAATCACAAAGTTTCATAGCACATCTTTAAATGAAGTGGTTGTAATTAAATGGCTCATAAAAAAAAACTTACGAGCACTTATTTAATATGCAACTAATATGTATCCCAAGAGAAAAAAACACAATAAAATAAAGGTTAGTTCCTGAGCTTGTGGACGTGACTAACCTGTTACATATTTAGGTGCTGTATCTCGTTTGAGCTTAAAAAAAATATGATTAAAGATACAAAGGGCTGACTGGAGCTCACTTATGCATGTTTTATTGGCTGTCTGTCAGGACTGATCTGTGGGACTCTGAAGATGACCTGAAGAAGACTTAAATGAAATGGTTCACCAGGGTCAAGTTACAAAAAGACAGCTCAAAAAACGTTCTCAAAAAAGTTCTCAAAATTATTCATGCAGTGTCTTCTGAATCACTATTAACGTTTGTTTTTTAAGCAGACCATTACATCTATAGCTGCAGGTTAAAAAGATGTCCCTTTCTAATTAATAACACTATAAGGAAATTCTCCTCTTTAGTAGCCTTAATAAAGCACGAGTAAATACTTCATTCATAATGCACAAATAGTTTCTCAAATGTGCACTGTGTAACTTTTTCTGGTGGAGGGTCCATCACCAGCTTCTCTCCATGGAGATGTTACCTGGAATTTTCCACAGTATGGCATTACACTTATTGATCTCTAATGCAAGTAAATGCAAGATGGATAGATTTAAAGAGGCAATCTGTAATTTTGGACATAGGTCCTCATTTCCTAGTTGGTCAGAGTGTTGGAGACATGTGGAGACACGTTTTTCCATCCAGTCCTTGTATTTGCAGAGGTCGCTGGTGCTAGGCTAGCGCAAGTCAATGGTCATAGTTAGCCTGTCACTAAAAACTTTCTTACCCACTCCACAAAGCACCCGAAGCAAATCTATTATTACTCCAGAATGTCTGTGTTGATAGAATAATGTTTGAAATAAAACTAACCTTGCATCGCATGAATCGTTGCATGTTGAGGGACTATTTTCTCAGCAGCAGCGGAATTTTACTTTGCCGGTAGGTAATATCAGTCCGCCGTTGCCAAGCTTTCTGTCAGGAAGTACAACTCACTGCTGTTGCTCAGACATTAATCCTTCAAATGCAAATCTGGTTTTACTTCTAAAATTATTCTATTGGCGCAGACATTCACATCAACAGTCTGGCATTATAATTGTTTTGCCTCAGGTGCACTGTGGAGCGGGTAAGACTGTTTTTAGTTGCAGGATAACTATGGCATTGACATGTACTAGCCTAGCACCAGCGACCTCTGCAAACACAAGGACTGGATGGAATATTTTAAAAAGTGTCTCCACACATCTCCAACACTTCGGCTCACTAGGAAATGAGGTCCTATATCCAAAATTCCGTACTGTCCCTTTAAGCTATATTCGGAGATTCCAGCCAAAACATCTCCATGGAGACAAGCGGATGGCAGACCCTTCACAAGAAAAGTGCACCTTAAAGAAGGATTTCGGTTTAGTAACTACTTAATACTTTTACTTTTTAAAATGTAATCATTTTTAAAAGAAATGTAAAATGTAAGACAACTGGGGAGATCATTGCAAGCTAACTAGATCTCTTACAACAATGAAACATAGACGAAGATGCCTCAATATTGTACTCAAATAAAAATATAGTAAAAGTGATTAAACATAGCCTGTAAAGTTATAGAAACATTTGTACAAGTTTTAGCTCCCAAACTTTCCTCTTGTGCAATGAATCATCTCCTGAACTTGACTAGAACCTTGTCTGTCACCCGAGGAGGAAAAACATCTTCAAATGACAAAGTTCAGAGTGAAAGAAAGTACATGTGAAAAAAGTGAAAAATATGTTTTTTTTAATCACTGGTTAATTTATAGAACGTTCTAAACCTTTTCAACAAAACAAAAGGTGCAAAAGGTGAACTGAGCATGTTTTGAACAGGTCTAAAAGAAAAAATAAAAATGTCTGTTACACTTTTGAAACTGCAGAAAATGCTAGAGTAGTGTCAAAATGCAGATGCAAAATAGCTGTTTGAAATCTTACTTTTTCAGATATTTTTCAGATTTAGTGGGTGGTTCATAGTGGTTCCAAACTGAAACACATTACGCCATTTCTCTCCAGTCCCAGAATGTGGAGCAACTGAAAGGGCATCCATTGCAAAAAAGGGTGATCAGGCATTTTCTATAATAACACATTCTATCCCAAAACTTTCATGAGTGAAAATATTAAAGGTATACTATGGATGTCATTGCTCTGCCTGGAATATTCCACAGTATAACATGGAACAGCTACATTTCTTAAATTACAGGTAGTTTTATAACTCAAAAATACCTATAAAAACATCTGACTGTGAGTGGGGTTGCCTCTCCACAGAGCTTACATGTAACTGGGTCTGGTTTGGTCTCCATGAAGAAAATGTGAAACATTCCAGACAAAGCAATAACAACTCCATGGAGAAAAGCATTTGACGAACCCTCCACCAAAAAAGTTAAAAACACCTTTAAAAATTAACAATAGTAGTTTGAAGAATTGAACAACACACACTGCAGTTACTATTTGCTGCATTGTGAAGTCTTTGTTATTCTAGAAGAGTACAGAGTGTTATGGTGTAATGGTCAGAAAACCCACTTCAAAGTGCTTTTGTTTTGTTCGTGAGGAGCTCAGTAGGATTGCATCAAGACAATCTGCGTTTAGGTGCCGCATTCACACCACGCTCCTCTGCGTGCACACCTATAATCTCTTCACGATTTGCATTTCAAAGCTTGTATTTATTTAAAGACCCAACAGCACGCAGATGCAACCAGCAGGGGAACACCAGCGTTTAGCCTTGCACCAATCACAAACTCTGAACCGTTAAAAGAGGCATAAGGTTACAGTGGAAATAAAGGATCATCAAATCAAGATTATAGGCCTGTGTCTAAGGAGGTCTGATTGACTAATGAAGAGAGAGAGGAATTACTATGATTTAGCTTGTGGAAAGATTGCTGAGCTCCAAGGACCGAAGCAGTGATGGCACCCAAAGGTGTTGATGGATTGGGTGCTTGGGCCCGGAGTGAAGCGGACCATTTGTAAAGAGGCCGAGCACAGACGGCCATGATGGGACAGACTCGCCTAATAATCCTTGAGACCTGGGACACAGTGGCTACCAGACTTTTAATGCTACTGAACAGGGAAGTAACTTTAATTCATGCTAAATAGACACTTTTATGCAGTACATTATATTTAATTTACATTTTTGCCTTTAGCCTGTAAGATTAGACTGGTTTCCTCATTGGTACTTGATACAAGAATCTGCTCAAATAAATGTAGAGATTATCTGAAATAGTATGCACCATCTGGAAGTGCAGGTTCGTTATTGCTGGTTAGAAGTGCTGTACCTGATATTCGCTACCATGAGACAAAGTGCTGAGTGTTGCCGTGACTGTAACGTTAACAACAAATAGCATGCTAACGTGCACTTCCTGATTATTATAATAACATTATTTCTAATTAGATGCAGATAACAAGCAGTGGACACATTTTCAGCAGCTACAGTGTCTTTACTGGGGTAAGACTGGACTAAGGTTTGCTCATGTGGTAATACAGGAAGTGCTCCACTGTGTTTTTAAACTCCATAGCCCTGAAATTGCCACTCTCTACTGAACAAAAGCTAAAAGGTAACTCTTAACCTGAAAACTACTGCTTTATGACATCACAAGGTGGAACATTATGAGCTTTGGGGATGTAGACAGACTACCGTATTTGCCAGACTATAGAGCGCACCTGAATATAAGCCACATCAACTACATTTTAACAAAATTTTAAAAGTGTACATATATAGGCCGCACCTGAATATAAGCCGCAGGTGTCCACATCTTCAAGAACATTTCAATTTCGCGCCATTTATCGCTTCTGAAAGCTTTTGTCGTCTTTTTGCATTGAGTCAGTTCGTCACGCTGTCGTTGCCAAAATCTCACCAACGACTCATTGATGCCGAGCTCACGTGTAGCAGCTCAGTTTCTTTCTTTAAAAGCCACATCAATTGCCATTAACTTAAAAGCTGCATCATCTGCATTTCATTGTGTGTTTTCCATCAGGAGGGTGTGTGCATGAAGAGAAAAATAAATGGTCAAAACTCAATCAAACAAAACATCTTCCTCGGAGCATCACTCTCATGTCTCTCCCGCAATCTATTCCTGTAGATGTCTCCTGTAGAAAGAGCTGCTGTCCTGTCTGTATCATGTCAGTGTCTTGGAGGATTTCAGCAGATTTCAGGCTCTCTCGGGGCGAGGCTAGTTCTATCAATCAGGTATGAGTAGATGTCCAGCTACTGAAGTTTGAGACATTTCTTCTCCTCATTTACGCATATGGGTAAGACGTATTCCCCTCATTAATGTTTATTTAGCATCATAACTTATTTTATCACATGGCGATAAACTATTTGAGTGCGCTGACAATATCGCTAGCTAGTGTAGCACCTTCATGTTACCTCTAGATGCATGTGTTAACCGCACAGACAGTGGCACTTTCTGCACTCAGGCTGCCCGCGCATTTGCTATGTTGCCAAACCATAGACCGTATTTATGAATGGACAATGTGTCAAACAAAGAATCCATCCATATATTAGCCGCATTGTCAAAGTGTGAGAAAAACGTAGCGGCTTTTAGGGTTGCTCAAACAAAAACAGAACTCCAGGTATTTTTTTTATGACGTAGCATTTTAACGTGGCTAAAAGCGCACAAGAGTTTGCGCAATACAGGGTCTTCAATTATTATTACAGCGAATAAAGTAAAAGTATTGAGTTACTTTTCACTTTTGTTCCCCGGCTTGAGGCAATGCACAGTGGCACTTGAGTCATCAGGGGGTTTCAGAGTCCCTCATGATTTAGAGGGGTTTAAGTGAGGGTGCCGATAAGTGTGCCTGTCACAAGGTCCTGTCCTCTCTCACTGCATAATTATTTAATATAACACACTCCACTTTTCTCCAGCTCCTGGGGGACAAGAGAAGGTCAGCGGTAGCAGCATCCTACCACTGCACGATAAGTGGGGTTATGTAGATAAGATGGAGATAGATGTGCTCCACTTTGCTTTGCTTTATGCCAGCTTAGAGGATACATACAAATAATGTGCTGACAAACCAAACCTTACCCCAGAGAAGAGAGAGGGGGTGATGGCGAGGGAAAGAGAGGGGGAGAAAGAGAAAAAAGGAGGAGAGATATTGAGCCAGTGTGAGAGAGAGAGAGCAATAGAGGGGGAAAGAGGCAGAGAGAAAGAGGGATGAGAAAGTGAAGAGAGGGAGAGAGAAGAGAGCAAGCAAGAAAGCGATAGAGAGGGAAAGAGAGAGAGGCAGAAGGCTTCATGCACATGGCACATATTTACATGACTGT
Organism: Boleophthalmus pectinirostris; assembly: GCF_026225935.1. Taxonomy (NCBI): domain Eukaryota; kingdom Metazoa; phylum Chordata; class Actinopteri; order Gobiiformes; family Gobiidae; genus Boleophthalmus; species Boleophthalmus pectinirostris. Next base: position 25,486,799 of record NW_026571207.1, on the reverse strand, counting down.
GTAGAAGAACTGCAGTAACTCCAGTCGTTCACAAACTGTACGGGCATGAAGGAAAATAGATTGACAGCTGGAGATACTTTGAATGGTAATGTTTTGTTTAGGAATACACTTTTAGAAAGGGCAAAACAGAGAATAACACAACAGAAAAACACATTTGAATTTGCTCGAGGGGGAAAAGTGTCTTAAGAAAAAAATAAAAAATAAATAAATATCTGTAAAATGCTAGTACACTCGAAAATACACGACAACTAAGAACTTTGCCAAAAAAAAAAAAAAAAACTTCTTAAAATTGGTTAAAAACAAACCACTCATGCACACTTAGATCCTTTTGCTTTTTTTTTTTTTTTTACTGTTTTAATTGGAGTCTTGTTTTTATATGCACTGTCCTAATACAGATAAAGAAATACAAAAGAAATAACATGTACCAAAACCATTTTACTCTTTAGATTGTCGTATCATATATAGATAATATTAATATTGTAAGTGGAACATTTTCATAACATTTGAGTCATAGAGGAGACAGCTTGTACTTACACAGACTTTAACCTTTAACATGCGTGTGGATGTGACATGTGCCAATGTATGTTTTCTTTATATGTACCCACATGGAGCAGTGGGAGGGGCTGTGTCCTCATTATGTAATCCCCACAGATTATTAGCTTTTGACTGCTATATTGATCTATGCCATTGAAAACGTTGACAATACTGCAGAAACTGTAGCTACTGTACGACTAGGCTATTTCCTATGTCAAGATATTGTCCAATACATGACAAATGGGGTCATATATTTTGAAGGTCTATATTTATCATGTGTACTTTTTCTTTGCACCAGTGAGGAACTTTTTGTTATTTTTCTGTTCTACAATGAGATTTGAGCTGTTTGAGGGCTGAATAAAAAACTAATTCTAAATTCAAACTTACTACCAAGTGTGTCACTCGGCTATTTATTTATTGCAACTATATTGTGCATTTGTCATTAATTTTACTTTAGGGTTATTGTGTCTGTGCCATAAATTAGTTTTCATATTATCCTTTATCGTCTATATTTTCTTTACCAATATACTGCACTTCAAATTGGTTATTATTATTATTATGTGCAGTCAAGAAACACACTGCTTCAAGTTCAGGTTGCCAAGGCTCTTCATGAACATACAAGTTCAATGTTGTATTTCAAGCTGAATTTGAAGTTCATTGCCAAGATGTACAACCTTTGTGATAGAAATGGCACAGCTCACAAAGGACCAAGGATACAATCTATACTGAGCTTCAGGTAAGGAGTTCATATAGTTTCAAAAGAATGCCATTTGCAACCCCAATCTATGCTGTACTATATATATTATACTGCAACTCCTGAGCTGAACGAAAATACCTTACAGATAAGATTTTGAAATCTTTATTGGGTCGACAATGTGGGGTAAAATTGTTATGACACTTTTATAGGTACATGTAAAGCTTATTTGAATAATTCCCAGCCTCTGAGCAGTAAGCGCACTGGTAACTGTGTACCATCTGATGGGATAAAGACTATTTTGACAGGAAAGCCCTGAGCTGGATTTAAAGGCAAACCAAACAGTTGACTGAATCTGTGCTTTGTGTGTGTGGATTTTCTTTAATAATATGCAGAAGATAGTGGGTTTAAAGAAAAGATACATCAAAGCCTACCTCATCTGATGTGCATACCAACTGAATGCATACAAATGGACTGGGCATTTACAGTATAGCCATAGTCAACTTATGATGATTCCATTGAGAGGTTACTGGTTTGTGTAGGATGTTCCATAGCGTGGCATTAAACCTATCCATCTTACAGTTATTGAATTTCAAGGATACACTGAAAAAAATCAGAGGAGTCCCTTCTCCACAGATCTAATATGCAACGTGGCTTGTGGCACCACGGTCTTCATGGAGATAGATACATTTATGGCCATATTGTAGAATAAAAAGCATAGCATTCAACCTTTCCATGAAAACAAGCAAGCAACCACAAAAGTTACATAGTGCAGCTTTAAAGACACCGCAAGCGGAGGGAGGACCAATAAGGAGGAAGCTGACAGGGCTGGAGTATGTGACACCAACGCACCCCTTTCACCCGGGACCTGTCCCAAAACAAAGCTCTGTCAGTACAAATGTGGTAAAGCAGATGGTGATCAACATAGATTGTGATCAGAAAACTTCACTAAGCTTTAATAATTAATTTTATAATTAATTAATTAATTAATTAAGGATGGGATGAGATCAAACTGCCACGACACTGTGGCCACATGTTTAAAATGATCTTACATTTGGGCACGGTCACGCAGAAGTATACAACAAGGCCAAAAATTCAAGTTAATGCATCTGATATAAAAATGTATTCAACAGATAGCATATGTACTCTAGTTTATGAAACTGTTTACCTTTTTTCTGTACCATATTTGGTTCTAAAGTTACATACATTTTAAACATACCATGTATACAACATGGAACAAAAATTATTTCCTAAATTTCAAAGACCTGCAAATCATGTAAATAAATGGATGTATTTCATCATATCTTGTGTTATTCGATCTTTGAACTGTTGATGAAGGTACATGATTTATTTTTTTTTATTTATTTAAAATGATAAAAATTTGCTTGGAAGGACTGACATATTTTATAGAAACAGTTACCTTTCATTTTGAAGTAATATTAAAGTATTCGGAAGAAAAAAAGCTGAGAAATTATACAAAATCATGCACCTTCTACTTGCTTGCACAATTTTCCCTCCGTTACTTTTCCCTCCATTACCATGACCTTTCTTAATAAAAAATCTCATTACTCAAAAAGTAAGAGGTTTTTCAACCTAATCTTGTACCATATGGTAGAAAATTATATGAAGCAAATATTCAAACCAGTTTGTTAAGGATATGTAAATGAGAACCGCTAGTTATCACTGTTTGTATTTATTGCCCAAAATGTGCTGCATATTTCATTCCATCTGTTACCGACATGAGTTTTTACATTTTTTGTCAAAAATTTGAAAGAATATCACAGGGTTAACTTTACCCTGTTGGAGTGTTAACCCTTTCCTACATTCTGATACCTTTACTTATTTCAATAGTCCCTCTAGTTTCTGAATAAGAGCTATTTGAATGTAAAAAATCTGCCCCTGTTTCCCTCCGTTACCACTTGACCGGACCCATTTGGCACAAGCACGAAATGCTTGTGACTCTTCCACACAGAGACTTAGTCCACATATTCAGAGAGGGATAAGAGACATTTAGGCCTTTTCCATCCATAACTTAGTTTAAAGTAATAAAGAAGGAGACAGGTGCGCTCCACCTCTGTGTAGTGGGGGAGAAAGAGGAGAAGCAAAAGGGGTCGGTCAGTCTAGTCTAGAGTCAGTCTAGTCATTTAAATAATAAAAATGAAGTGTCATATTTTGTATACTGTAATAATCAGTAATGCATGCAGGGATTTGCACTGTAGAATTGGTTTTTAAAGCATAAAGGTTGTTTAATGCATTTAGGCTATTAAAAACATGCATATTCATTTGGTCATTTATATAATCAACACATAAAAACACATTCACACCACAACATTGAAACAACAACAATGGAGTGGTTGGCTGAATTTGTGTCTGCCTGGCTCACACACTGAGCAGTTTTTGAAACTTTGTGTTTTTTAGCTCAGTTTTTAACATCATATCATTGGATTTTAACCAACTAAGAAGTGCAACATGTGTAGTTCAAAAGACACAAGTAAGAGACTGTTGGATCTTGAAATCTTTTTCCCGTATCCATGAAGGCTATGCAAGAGGTTAGCTAACAAGCTAGCTGTGGAGCTGTGGTAGGGTGACCAAACATCTGTTTTTCATGTCCTGTCCTGGCCGTCTGTTTTCTTTTTTTTTTTATAAAGTGATGCAAATGTCTGGGTTTTCATTATCTTTCATTGGGCCATTAAATTGAGTGGCTCTCTTAGCTCTCTGTACACTCAGAAGGAGCGAGCAGACACAGACAGTCGGTCAGCCTGTAACGTGCCGAAGCACAAATGAGCATTTAACAATGACTTGTACAAGATATTCCCCACTTTCCGTCCCGGTCGGGACAAGTGGGAGGCCATGTGCACAGTGTGCAAAGCAGGCACATATGTTTCAGTTTCCAGTGGGGCTGCCAGGTGAGAGTAGCTCAATGTCGATGGCGAGGCTCCACCTCCCACCCCCCGTACGGTGTCCTGGTTTTGACAAATGGAAATATGGTTGTCCTAAGCTGTGGATGTCAGAAGCTACATGCTTTTTACACCATATATGGCAACAAATGTGACAGAAGACTTTCAGAGGAAATACTTTGAAGAAATGAAAAAAAAAAAGGACTGCTGGATTGTGTGAAATCCACTATTTGTTTTTCTTGTATCCATGGAGACTTTGCAAGAGATGAGCTAAGGAGCAAGCTAAGGACACTTGTGATGCTACAAGCTTTTTACACTGTATGTGGCAGCAGATCTTCCAGAAAAAACACTTTGAGGGAATGGACCATTTCATCACCAACCAAAAACACCAAAACGAAGAAGAACGAGGCCTTTCCTGTTGTGTTCATCTAGCTCCTCCTGAACACTGCTGTGATGCTGAGGAGGAGGGACACGTTTGGCTCTTCCACAGGATGTGCTGACTCTACTTGACCAGGTTAAACTGCACTAAGACCATTGACTGAGACACAAAGGCCACTGAGAAATGCAGTGGAAATGTGGCAGCAACAAGCTCTCTTGCTCTCTCTCGCTTTCTTTCTCTCTCTCTCTCTCTCTCTCTCTCTCTCTCTCTCTCTCTCTCTCTCTCTCTCTCTCTCTCTCTCTCTCTCTCTCTCTCTCTCTCTCTCTCTCTCTCTCTCTCTCTCTCTCTCTCTCTCTCTCTCTCTCTCTCTCTCTCTCTCTCTCTCTCTCTCTCTCTCTCTCTCTCTCTCTCTCTCTCTCTCTCTCTCTCTCTCTCTCTCTATATATATATATATATATTTAAACATGAGACCTCTTGTGTCTCAGCCCACCCTTAATGTTAATCTTATAACTAAGACCATATCTATATATCATTTTCTCATATCGCTAAAGGTGGGAAGAAAGAGTATAGAAGCTGATAATAGAAGTGCACTTAACACATCAGTAACCTGCTAATTGGCAGCCTGCTCTAGCATGCAGACCACATCACCAAACACCAAACCACAGCTGCTCATCTTTGACTAATAAGAAATGACAGGTCAGGGGCAGTTAAATTAAAACATAAACACCAACAAATTACATCAGCATTAAATGTGCTATTTAGTCAGTCATCAAGAAAGCCCTGATTTGCCCACCTGGCTTTGTTGTAATTTCACATATCACCACTAGATGCTGTATAGTTTACTACTGTCTGATGCCATCTTTGGTCTGACAGAAGAAGAACAGACAGCACAGGTGAGTCTGAACCAAGGCCATCTGTTAAAGCTGCCATCTGTAAATAAGGCAGCTGAAGATGGCCAAACTGCACATATGCTGAAAAAGAACAGAAAAGCCAATAAAATACAAGGTATAGCAAAGGAGAAATTCAATGTGTCAACTGGACAAAAGTTTATTTTGGTCGAATAGGTTTTGCAGCTCATCCAAGCTGCTTCTTCAGTTCGGATGAGCTGTGAAACGTATTCGACCAAAATAAACTTTTGTGCAGTTGACACATTGAGTATGTTCAGTAATTCAGTATGTTTATGATAAAGTGTATTCAAGGAAAAGTATACATACAAAAAAGAAAAAAATTACATTTACATTGCCATTTTAACCAACATAACCCAAATAACTGACTCAAATCCATATCAGAAAATTGTTTAGATTCCCAATAAATCACATGGTATCTTTTATAACGCACACTTTTTATAGGCCGTAAAATCCCAACTTCAGTGAAAGCCAAACTTTGCAAAGGTCATTGCACAGACACAGTATCAGAGGAGGACAGAGAGAGTTGGGAGAAGGGGAGAGAAAGTCCTGAGCAACTGTACCTTCAGGGAATTCACACCTCGGACACAATGAGAGCGGCATGTCTACACTGCCATCTGCAAGAGAAGGGGCACTCACAGGCAGGTGAAGCACTCTCATCACCAAGATCAGCACCTGACACTGTACCTGACACTGCACCTGACACTGCATCTAACACTGCACCTGACACTGCACCTGACACTGCGCCTGTCTCCCCCAGTGGCCCACAGCAAAGCCAGCTGCAGACTGCTCACACACTTGTGCTGTGTAGGAGACTGGAGGGGTGGTGCGGTCAATAGAGGTGAGTACAACTTGTCCAACATTTCATTACAAGGAGAGTTGGCCCTTTGCTCAGCTGCGGTCTCTAAACCCTCATCCAGAAGAACGCACAAATCATTTGGAAATAGACAGTACTTTAACAAAGACCTCTGCCAAATCACTACCCCTCACAATGGTGAAGATGTGTAATTTTAAATTACTAGCTCTTTTTTCAGAGAAAATGCTACAGATCTATATAATAGGGCCTATGACACCAAACTGAGTTCATTTAGATTTTAGGCAGACTTGTTCCAATCATGTACTCAATCATCACTACTAGCTACAATTATTTTTAACTTCTTACTAACTCCATTATTCTATAACAGTCATAGCAGGCTTTGCTGGCATTTTGTATCGACAAAGATACATCAGTTTTTAGGCAATTTAAAGGCTCTGTATCAAATTTTTTCCCCAAGCACTGGGTCCCAGTATTATTGTGTGATAATCAGGAAGTGCGTGTTAACATGCAAGTTGTTTCTTCATTCACCTTTCCAGCTATGGCAAAATTCCACTTTATAGCATATTGATTGTTTTGAAGACATGACAGTTTATTTCAATACATACATTTTGAAAACTTGGATTAAAAAATATATGTACAAAAATCACAAAATCAACACCTAAATCAAATATTTAGATCTTGAATGACAGAGCATCTGAGAAATTTAACACTGTGCCTGTATCATATCACTACTGTATATATTTGTGTCCCAGGTGAGAGCAATAGAAAGGCGGGGTAACTGCTTCTTGTTGGACCATTGCCAAGTGTCCACAGAGTGGCCAGATGGCGAGCTAACCAGGAGAGATTCAAGCAACAACTTGAACACAAACTTTCTATTGGCGAGCTCCTGGAGAGTCATACAAAATGACACCAGTAAAGCCACATCTAACATCTCCCACTGCAGCCAACAACTAAAAAGGTCATGCACACAGAGCTGTACCCAGTGTGGAGGGAGGCTACGTGAGTGTGCCATGGAAAAAAACTGAAAAAAGAATAGCTTTGATTTTATCCCTGCTCGTGGCACGGCATTAGCGCACACAGCTAATTAATAGTTGGAGAACAGACTGTATTTGATCATGGGGGAACAAGCCTCCACTATAACACTCGTGCTATCTGCAGTTTAGTCTGGCTTAGAAATTACTAGAAGGAGAACAAAGTGATGTACTGTATATTTAGAAACACAAAGGGAGAGGTTGAGACATGTTTGTGGGTGGAAGTGGTGGGTTTTTAACATTAACTTTCACTGGAGAACAACTTATAGTGAATGTAGTGACTTCTGTAACATTTGCTCATTGTGTGAAAAATGGGTTGACATTTACATCCTGGATTCAGGGGGTCTGAGGCTTTAATGCAGCGGGAAAGCAAACTAAGACAAAGTAGTATCAGCAAACTGTGCACAGAAAGCAATGCAACATGCCATTAAAGTTTCACTGTGTAACTTTTCTCCAAGACTCAAAGGAAATATTATTGCTTTGCCCGGAATAATACAGCAGGGGTGTCCAAACTATGGCCTGGGGGCCAAATGTGGCCCTCAGACCAATTTTATTGGCCCTCAGGCCTTCTGTTAAACTTGCCCCAGGCAATGATTTTTACAGCAAACTCGACTACTACAACCCAATAACAACACACTGCATTGTGATACAGACCTAAAATGAACATTACGGCAGCTCTGTACAGACCACCAGACTGTGGCCCTCCACTTCAAGTATGTTTCTAATAAATTTTGACACCCCTGATCTACAGTGTGGCATTAAACTTCCAACTCTGGAGACAAGAAGGTCTAGTTAGTAACAAGTCAGATCTGTGAAGAGGGATAGTCAGAACATGCTTTTTAAGGATTCCTTTAACAATAAAAACACATTAATCCAAAACACAAGCTTTATGTCATACATAGGCAAAGTACATTTGAATTTCTACAGAGATAAGCAGGTGACAAACACCCCACCAGAAGTCCCATAGTAGACCTTTTATGGCCCTATATCAAGCATCATTTTGAACTGTTGTGGACTTCTTAGTATGAATATTTCCTGTTGTTTAATTTTAAATATTATATACAAACATACAAATAGCATTCAGACTATACAAACAACATCCACCACTGAACATATGTAAATACATAGAATAACCATGAGAGATACACCATCAGGGACCTTTAAGTCACTCTATACAGGCAAACACTTCACAAAGAAAACAAGTTATTTAAAAACTCATTATACTTTGTATTGCAAACACAACAGTTACTCTAACAATATATGATTTAACTGACCCTTGCCACAAGGTGTTTTTGATGATCACATTTTTTCTGTGTATGTAAACACACAGCAAACATCAGATCTAAATATTGGGCTATGTGATTATTGTAGTCATCTCACTTTTACTGCCATATAAATGTACCCAGTAACACTCACTAATAGGATGCATTAACAATATACAGCTACTTCAACTATTAAATGAAATGTACTTCAAATGCTTAGTATAAATGTACACATGAAGTACTCTACTGTATATCTGACCCATTTATCAGAGTGCAGCTTCAAGTGTGCAATTTAGCCCTCGGTCCCAGTCAAATGCTCTTATAAAAAGCGTAATATGCATTTACAACAACCTTCGGCTTTTAAATCCTCCGCCGGCTGTGTATCGGAGTGAGAGTCGGATTTTTGACAGATGGGAGAGGAAAAATATATTCTCAAGAACTTTCCCTTGAGGACATCTTAGGGGGGTTTGTTTGATTCGATGACTGCTTTTTTAAATAGAGAAAAAACAAGAAGAGCTGACACATGATCATGGCAATGGAACAGTCATCTTCAGGGCTTTGTGTGTATCTCCTACACTGAACTTTGTCGAAGCACTTCCTGTTACTGTTTATGCATTTTTGACATGTCTGATCCCCATCAAAGAATCAATCAAACACATCTTCAGATATGTGACACAAAGCAACTGTTTTATTAACCTTGAAATGAGAACAGTAGGCTACAAGTTGAATTTCCAGGACCCAAAGGAGGAAATCAATCAGCAATTGTCAACTAATAGCTTGTGCAGTATTTATCGTGCTGTCAGAGGAGTGAGAGGAAAGACATGATAAAAGCAGACATCCTCCGCTGCTGCTCACAATGCAGCCTGGAGCGATGGGGCCGAGTCAAGAGCGGGATTTGAAAAGAGTGGAGAGGTTTAGAAATGAAAGGCAGGAGCTAGAGACGGCATTAAAATGTGAACCAGAGTCTAGATCTTTCCGGACAGTCAGACAGTTGATATCACTGTGTTAATAAAATCCTGTTATATTACGAGTTACCACGGCAACTACTAGAGATTGCTGGGGTTATGTTTCCATCTAAAAGTTAAGGTTTTAATTTAGCAGGATATGTTTTTTTTTTTTTCCCAATTGCACTGTTATGTTTGCATCATGCATTGTGTAGGGTATGTCTCTGAGTATAAATGCTGTGTCCTCCTGCATTGTCTCAGACTAGGGACAGAATTAACAGACTGATGGAGGGACAGTTATGTTTTATATCTGTGCATAGTTATAAATTCAGTTTGGAGCATTACAACTTTCTCAGTTGATTTAGATTTATTTATGTAAAGATTTCCATAACTGAGTCAATTTCCAATAACTCTTATTCTGTTGTGATTGACAATATTTTGAAATTCATGGCACAGATTAAAGTACAAATGAACTTTTCCCATTAATAATATTAATGTGTCCCTTCTACACTATATTCTGATCTATGTTATAATGTTATTACCTCATCACAAACATACCTGGAGTTGTGTTTTGTTTCATTCACACGTGTTTAACACACAAACCTTGAATATTTTGACTGAGTTCTTCTCTTAAACAGAAAACGCACGGTTCCACTTTGTGATGTCATGTGGTAATACATGAAGCACTCCACTGTGTTTTTAAACTACACACATCTTCACTAGAATCATTTAGATAATTTCAGCCCTGGAATTGGCAGTCTGTACTGAACTAACGGTAAAAGGAGCCGTTGACATGAAAACTACCGCTTCATGACATCACAAGGTGGAACAGCATTCTGAACAGCATTCTGAGCTTTGGAGATGTAGACAATAATAAAGGGTAAATCAAACATGTGTGAATGACTGATTGATTGATTGATTGCATTTATATAGCGCCTTTCAAGATACCCAAAGTGCTTTACAGTTCATTATTCAGTCACACCACACTCAGTGGTGGCAAGCTACTACTGGGGCAGACTGATGGAAGCGAGGCTGCCAATCTGCGCCATCGGCCCCTCCGACCACCACCATCACTCACGCTCACACCGCTTTGATACTAGGCAATGTGGATGAAGTGTCTTCCCTGAGGACACAACAACAGTTTTTTGCCACTGGCGCCCTACTGTGGCACAAGGGAAGGGTGGAATGAAACAAAGCACAACTCCAGGTATGTTTTTGATAAAGTAATAGCATTCTAACATGGCTTAAAGCTCACAAGAGTGGATTTTGTGTAATATACAACCTTTAAAACCACACTCCTGTATCACTAATGCTGATATAAGAACCAAAGTAGGCTATTGCCCATCCATACTATTTTCTTCTAACAACATGCAATATAAAACACAGACTTTTTCTTGATTCAGCATTTATTATTAAGATCATTTCAAGAGTATGAAGTTTGATACTCTTCACATCCATCTGCATTGTTTATTATGTGCCAGATGGGTTGCATACACTTTACTGTAGACCTCCTCATTATCAAGTTAACTCAATTAGCCACCCGGGTGTTATAGGAGATGCGTTGCCAGAGCCGCTGCAGCAAATCACAATGGCCAGATGGGGATATTTTTCACTTTTTGGGTAGCTAAGGCTCAACCCTATTTGTATTTCTGCATGATAAGTTTAATTAATAAAACCATGCTTCCCTGGTGTAATGTCTTTGCATGGCACTGCTGTGAAACTCCTTGTGTTGGTAAAACTCATTCTGTACAATATGCAGTATGTGATCAAGTAGCTCCAAACATAGGAAGAAATCATATGAACTATTAATCATTTAAGGTGCCAGTTATGATTCTAATTAACTTTGCATCATGTTTTCTTCACCTTTTATATTTCACATGTGACCCTCATCAGTCTCCATATTTGCCTGCCACTTCAGATTATCCTTAGTTTGATTTATAAATAGGCAACTCAACAATGTGGAAGAGGGACTATTACACGGTTATAATATAGTATGTCTTTTTATATTTCAGACTTATATTAAAGGTCTTATCACAATAAAGCAATATAAGAAGTGTCTTCACAAATTAATAACAAAAACTACAGTGTAGTGTAAGTTGAAAAACAGGTATAGTTTAAGTACAAAATTAAGTTCAAAGGTACTCAGCCAAGTGGAGTGTCCATGTTCGCCTTGTGTCTGAGTTTATAGATACAGATCCCATCGATCTATAATATACAATCCACCTTTTTGTCTGTCTTCATCTAATTATTGCAAACTTATAGGAAATGAGAGTCAGAAAATAATGATTTGGGGATTTTGGGGAGGGCTGATTGGCTGTGCATTGGTGGTCCACCCAGCTTCACTTTTCTGTCTGAAAAAGATATTCTACAGCTGTTCTAGCGGCCAAGTAGGTGAATACTAAAGCTGTGCAAGGATTTGTGAGAGAAAAAGTTAGATATTTAAATATCTACCTGATCCTTTACAGTCTGAACATCAGGCATCCCACCTTTAACAGGAAAAGACAAACTAAAATGTGTTCAAAATGGAGAAAAGTGAGTAAATGCGCTCGTAGTTTATTTGCGACATTGGCCCTTCTTACCTCTGCTTCACCTCTCTCTCCTTCCCTGGCAGCCTTGGCCCTTTTAAATGCATCACTTCTTCCAGAGATATCCTTCTGCACTGACCTCTGTGCGAGCTGGCCCCCTGCCATCCTCACTCAATGGACTCATCAATCCATCTGGGTTCTTGGATGGCCTTGATTTTATTGTCTCACACAGCCCTCTGTCATCCTGTTCATCTCTCATCCTTAATGTCATCCTTTCACATTTGAACATGTCTGCATTTTTAGAGTGCAGCCTTTGATTACAGAGAGGGATTAGCCCGGGCCAGGTGGGCTATTGTTGTCAGGTCCTTGTGCCTGAGCAGTGAATGCACATGTGTGGTCATGCAAAGTCAACCATTGTGGTCTGGCTTCTCTCCTCGTCAATTCTCATGATTGGATAATACGACAGTCTGTGTAACAGGGACATATAAACCAGAACTACAAGAACTTGGTTAATTAATTAATCTTGCAGTGGAAGAGTTAAAGATCTTCTAGTTTAGGGGTAAATGTTCTCAAGTATTTAGTATTAAACTATAACAGGTAGATTATGATTTTACATTTTGATCATTGTAAACAGTAATATTGATCTAAAATGGCTACATGATGGAAACAGGTCCACTGACGTCCTGTAAATACAGAGGCCCCACCTCTTCATAGTGGAATTTCACCACAGCAACCAGCAGATTTTCATTTAGGTCTTTTTTATTTTTGATCAATAGCTATGTGTCACTTTTGAGACTTATTTGTATGTCAGAATAAAAAAAAATGCTAATAATGGTGCGTTTGATTGTCCATCCGTCTCCCACTCGGATCTCGGATATGATGTCATGTCCACACTTAATGCGTTACCCACCCCATTACGGTTTCGCATGTCCGATTTGAAGAAAAATGTGGACGCCAACCAGACAGCTGTTATTGTTGTTTTTTATCTTCTGTTAGCAACACTAGGGACCTTTAGCAACTCCCATTTAAAACAAGTCTTTGTTCAATATTGGCATCACCACAACATCAACTACCAGACCCATAGGCACGCAGTAAGGTACTGCAGTAATAGGAGTGATTGAAATTGTCATTTAAACCACCAAAGCATCCAAACACAATGAAAACAGCTTACTTAAAAGTGAAACTGGGCGCAGCCATCTTGGATTCTATTTCATATTCCTTGCTTGGTCTCCTCCGAGCTCTTCCGAGTTCCGAGATGCGCCATCCAAAGAAAAGGGGCGTGTCACTAAGCAACGTTCTCGGACCTCTGAGTCAGATGCATAATCGAATGCACCATAAGCACAGAGGGGGAAGATAAGCCTGGGACAATACAGGATTACTCAAACGTGCATAAATTATGTGTGTTCTACTGTGGCCAAATAATTTCCCTTGTGGATCAATAAAGTTTGTCTAAGTCTAACATTAATTGAAAATCAACTCTGATAAAGCTAATGATGAGAGAGTCCAGACTGGAATCGTACCAAGACATTATAAAAGAGTAACTAAGAAATCTATGAAGAAACCTCTTAATAAATATAGAATTAAATGATTTAATTTGAATAGTTAGCATCAAAATTCTCTATTGGGATTTAGTTGTGGTGCAGTGTGTGTGTGTGTGTGTGTGTGTATTTTATTTTATTTTTTCCAACGGGACCAGTGATGCACATACATAGCTGTTAGGTGGTAAGTTAATCATTCTGGGGTTGTACAATGAAAGTCAATCTATTTTTCTCCTCATTACTAAAGGTGATTGATTGCATGTTTTAATACATTGATGTAATACGTTAAATGATGCTAGCATGCACTTATCAATCTTGCCAAACAGACGCATCTCTCACAGTGAGGGAAAAACACTAACATTGGTGATTACATTTTATTCTAAATAAGCAGCGTGATGAAGCCACAGGAGCACAGGGTCAAGCACCAATGAGCTACAAACATCAGTCATATTCAACAATGCTCTCTTATACTGTTACACTGTATAGAATATTGACTGTACTTTATTGGTGATTAGTTGTCATGTGCTGTGCTTTATGGATGAGTGATTAGAGGAGTTGGAATAAGAACAAGGATGGGGTGTTTCTGTGTAGGTGGGTTTCCTCTGAGGATTTTGGTTTTCCTCTTCAACCCAAAACATGTACTTTCTCTAGCTCACGTTGTCCTAACAAAGCCTAGCTCAAGATGTGGAGGCTGGCCCTTGGGGAATGCTCTGTGGTCACCTACTGCTCCTGGCGCCATTGATGAAAGAGTCAAATGCAGGTGACAAAATTCTGCACGGAGACAGTAGTTTTTTACCTTTTATAGCTGCAGAACATTATATTATATTTCCTAATGGTAAATAATCATATATAAATGGACAAAGCTAACCCGCTAGCTTTCGGCTCCATCGACTCTGGCTCCAATTCACTTAGTATTAAAAATCGTCGCCTCTCTCTCTGTAACTGCTGCTGTCAGGGACCTCATTTTGGTCTAAAAATGTTCATATTAACCCACTCTACATGATCCTGAGGTCTTTATTTCACTATTTTGCGCACACATCAAGTCCTATTCCTAATATGGAACTCGGCTCCAAATTCAGCCCTATAACTGCTAGCCTCGTGAGCTTCCCATGCTCTTGTTGCTAGGCTTGGTCAGAACTACCTTAGGATTTTACCTATGGTGCATGTTTTGGGTTGCATTTTTGTACCTGCCTCCCACAGCAAAACAGAATCAAATGAATTGAATACTTTGACAAATATGGAATAAAATTAGTGCTGTCATGCGATTAAAAAAATTGAGAGATTAATTAATTATGATCTGTAATTAATTAATCTAATTAATCTCATTTTAATCTCACCTAAAAATTGCTGAGAAAAGCCTTCAATTTGAGGTATTTTCATTTAAATTCATTATTACATTATTGTGGCAGATCAAAAGACTGATATAGATTTAAAAAAGTGACTTTATAAAGTCATTAATTGTTTAACAAATCTCCCCAAATTGGCTGTTGAGCCCAAGTCTCCATGAATAAGAAACTGTTTGCTGTAAAGTAGCAAAGACGAGGAAATCTGAACATAATAACTTTTGTCTACTTAAAGACAATAAAAAGTCCAGTCTTTCCTTAACCATATGAAAAATATTATTGATAGAGAAATGCTTTATATATGAGATCACTGGTTTTAGTCCTTGTTTTAGTCCTGGTTTAGACCTGCTTTAGTTCTAGTTTAGTCCTGGAATGGATTAATCCTGGTTTTAGTCCTGGTGTTAGTTCTGGTTTGGTCCTGGTTTAGTCCTGGTTTTAGTTCTGGTTTTAGTTCTGGTTTAGTCCTGGTTTAGACCTGGTTTAGACCTGGTTTTAGTTCTGGTTTTAGTTCTGGTTTAGTCCTGGTTTAGACCTGGTTTTAGTTCTGGTTTTAGTTCTGGTTTAGTCCTGGTTTAGACCTGGTTTTAGTTCTGGTTTTAGTTCTGGTTTAGTCCTGGTTTAGACCTGGTTTTAGTTCTGGTTTTAGTTCTGGTTTAGTCCTGGTTTAGTCCTGGTTTTAGTTCTAGTTTAGACCTGGTTTAGTCCTGGACTGGATTAGTCCTGGTTTTAGTCTTGGTGTTAGTTCTGGTTTAGAGGCGCACAGGAGGAAACGCGGTTTACGCCGCGTACGCGAGAAAACACGATCCATACACGGCTCATGGGAGGACAGCGATGTCCGCGCAGTGTCTACGGAAGGAAACGTGGTCCGCGCATTCTCAGGTTAATGACGATGATGAAGGTGTGTGTTTGTGTGTGTTTGTGTTTGTGTTTGTGTGTGTTTTGTGTGTGTGTCCCCTCATGTGGCAGGTCACTATAGGACAGTAGTGCAGACATCATGAGCCTATGCAGGTTGTTTTCACCAGTGACATTTAAGTTGTAGGCGATATTATATTATATATATATATATATATATATATATATATATATATATATATATATATATATATATATATATATATATTATATTAGTTATTTTCTTTTATATTTCATGTCGGGAGAATAATTTCCAAGACACGAATGTGTTTTTACCTGTGCACTGCTGACTCTGTTCTACTGGCTCTTCGACCTCGTCCATTGTGCGACTGATGCCGCCAACGTTAATGTGACGTTTACATCGCTCTTACTGCGCGCGTTTTGTGTGGGTTTCCGGCAATGAGTGGAATTACCGAAATAAAAAAATGTATAAATGTGTTTTTTTTGTGTGTGTGTGTTGTTGTCCCAACAACACAAAAACAGGTTTTATAATAAAGCAACTCGCATACAGAAACATTAAAGTTAGAGATTAAAAATGAGATTAACGCGATTAAAAAACATAACACGCTAAATATGATTGTAATTAATCGCAATTAACGCGATAATTTGACACCCCTAAATAAAATATGAAAAATTTTATCTAAAACAATAGTCAGAACTGATTATTTTATTAATGTTGGTCTGAATTTCAAAATGGCATAGAATTCATTAAAACAATAACCATATTGCATTTAAAGGGGCCATATTATGCTATTTTTCTGATCTATATTATCTATTTTCAAAATCATACCTTCAGTTGTGTTTTGTTTCATTCACACATTTTTAAAACATAAATCCTGCATATTTAGGCTGTATTAGTCTCACAAACAGACAACACTCTATTTCATTGGAAGTGCTCCACTGTGTTTTTAAACTCCATACACCTTCACCTGAATAATTTGGATCATTTTAGCTCTGGAATTGCCCATCTATACTGAACTAAAGGTAAAAGAAGCTGTTAACCTAAAAAGTACCACTACATGACTTTACAAGGTGGAACAGAGCATTTTGAGCATTGGAAATGTAGACAGAATAATAATAAAGAGCTAATCAAACGTGTAAATGAAACTAAACACAACTCCAGGTATGCTTTTGATTAGGAAACTACATTATAACATGGCTTAAAGCGCACAAGAGTCAAATTTGTGTAATATAAGATGCTATTAGTCAACATAGAGTCAACAGCAGGCATTTTTCATACCTCGGATATTCACAGCACTGTATATTCGCAATCAATTGTCACACGCTGTCTTTGGATGAGTGGATTTCATGAGGAGTATGAATAAATGCATGACCGTTTACGCCGGGCTACTGATTTGCTGAGAAATGCCTTTATGGAGCAATTGCCGATCGATAAATATTCCAGCCATGCTTCCTGTACGGGACAAGCACAACTTATGGGCCAGTCTGGAGTTTTCTGTTATATATGGCCATGCTAAACGTCAGTCACGCTGCCAGACTCTCCGAGGACATTATGGCCATTTGCACGGCACTATTTATAGAGAAGCACAGCCATGTTTAGTCATGAAACATCTGACCCTTCACATATGAGTGCGCCCATCCCAGCGTCTGAGATATTCAGTGTACCATATGTGTCTGACCAAGGTGCACGATGTCAGGAGAAATGCCTTTTACTTACAATTGTTAGCAGTGATGGAACATAATAAAGTAAAAGTCGTAAAGTACTGTACTTTTTATATTACACAGAACTGACTTGAGAGCTTTAAGCCATGTTACAATGTTGTCAGCTCCTCAAAAAACATATCTGGAGTTGTGTTTTGTTTCAATAAAACATGTTTGCTTAACCATTTATTAATTGTCTAGTTATATTTCCAAAGTTCAAAATGCTCTGGTCCACCTTGTGATGCCATGAAGTGGTAGTTTTCAAGTTAACAGCTACCTTTGACCTTTAGACCTTAGAGACCGGAAATTCCAGGACTGAAATTATCCTGATAATTCTACTGAATTTGTACGGAGTTTAACAACACAGTGGAGCACTTCCTGTATTATGTTCATGAAATCCCTCAATCATCCAAGTAAGATCAAATAATATTTTTGATCAAAATGTTTCGCAGCTCAACCAAGATGAAACTACTCTGAAACTAATACATCTACTTGTTTACAGTTTCTGTTTGTCCTATTTACAACTCCATCCTCATATAAATCAAAACAAAGAAAACAATAGGGATCGCTTGTTTATGCTCAGAGGTATGAAAACACCCATCAGGGGCATGAATGATTAAGCTAATGATCAGGCACAGTTCCCACTTAGTGCTGTTCAGTAGACCTAGCAAACAAACAAAAGAAGTTTCAGAGTAGTTTCAGTGTAGTTAGCTCCTCCCTTCAGGCAGATGTAATGACCAGCCATCAGACCAGAACTTGAAGACGCAGCTTAGATGAGCTGCAAAATGTTTTTGATCAAAATAATTTGTCCAGTTGGCAGAATTGCCTTTGCTACTCCCTGTATTACCACATGACATCATAAGGTGGAACAGTGTTTTCAGTTTGAGAGAAGAGAGAGCAGAGAGAGAGAGAGAGAGAGAGAGAGAGACAGAGAGAGATGCTTGACTACATTTTAAGTGGATACTTTTTACTTTCTACTCCTCTCCACTACAACTGGACAGAAAAGCATAGTATTTCTCATTCCTGAAATAAAATACTTCTGTGTTTTGGTCGATCTCTATTCTTCATTAAGAGTTCAAATCTGCATGCCTTATTGAGTTGACGAACCTTCACCTTTATGTCCCATTGCCTTTTATCACATGTTTGTTCAGATGGGCTGCATTCTTACCCTGAAAGAAAGATATATTTCCTCTGAAAGTGCTCTGACACCTGCATCTGGGCCCTTTTACGTTATAGGCTGCAGACTTTACATTCACACTGTATTTCGTGGCTCAGTCTGAAGCCTCAGGTCCACCTCTGTCCACACAGACACTGTTAGGTTTCACAATGGCTGAATAAACTGCACTGAGGAACAAAGACAGAAGGCACTTACTTCTCCCACGGTAAAAAACAGCCTTCTATTGCTTTTAGCTTGATTCAAATTGTATTCACTCATAAAATTATTAAAAACGTGCACTTGGCTTTTCAACTTTCCACTTTCACTTTGAATTCTACCCTTTTGATGGTGGTAATAACTACTGCATATTTTAGTCCAAGTGTATCTTTGTATGAAAAATCCATGAAAGCAGTGCAAGGGAAACTACAAGTCTTGTCTCTGCCACAGAAAGGACATACATGTGCCAAAACATGAACGTAAAAGAATATTATAGTTCTTCATCACAAGAATCTACCAGCTGGTCACCTTTTACTTTACAGCCTTGTAATAGAAGCACAGTAATATGCCGATGCGTTAGGGACATACAGTACCATGATATAAAACCACAGACTCTTTATATAAATGGGCATAGCTAACTCACTAGCCGCTGAGTTCGAAATAGGAAGTGAGCATGGGAACACTTCCAGCTCCATCAATTGTGGCTCCAATTGAGTATATACAAAAAAATAGTCAGCCCTCTCTCTGTAACTCCTGTAGCGTGCCTCATCATTCTGTTCTTAAAAAGTCATAATTAACCCACTCTACATTATTCTGGATTTTGTCCATAAATAAATACTTATTCCAAATATAGAACTCAGCTCCAAAGACGCTCCTATAACTGCTGGCCTCGTGAGCGTCATTTGACTGGAGCCGAACGCTACGGCTGACGACATACTCACTTAATCCACCACGACACAATGTCAAATGTGTGCTGTTGAGTAATTACCGTGTAATTATCAATTACCAGAATACTTCTATCCTATTATTATTCTGTGCTGTAACCAATTTGGATACTTAAGAAGGTCTAGATCTACATAAAGATAATTAAAAAACAGAAAATGTAACAGTTATTACTGACAATATAAAACAGATGTATTTTCTTAGCATTAGGGTGTAAGAAAAGACACAGGGGTTAGAAACTACTGCTCTAAAGTAAAATACTACCTAATTAATATCCAGTGATCTTGATGCAGACCTTTTCTTGAAATGACACTAATTTATCAAAAGGTTGGGTCGACGTACTCTGCTTCAAATCTCCCCACACATCATGCATTGATACTATTTCATAATGGCGATCTGAGCACAGAGAAAATAGCAAAACAGCATTTAATTGCGGTTGCCAATGTACATCTGTGTGACTGTGAATATAAATGAGAGCGCGAGGGCCTGTTCTCATGGTAACACAAGTAGGAAGTGATGTGCTGATTGACCTTGGCGCGCTGGAGATTTCTTTCAGTACATGAGAACCGTGAAGAAGCAAGGTAAGACTTCGCAGGTCCACCGCGCCAAGCCCCCCCCCCGCCCCCCACCTGCCCCCCGTGTGAGCAAGCTGCGATCTACGTGTGCATGCTGGGACAGTGTTACCTCATAAATACATTGAAGACACAGGTGATGTTCTAATAGTCTTATACTGAAGATTTCTCAATGAGTCTTTTACAATGACTGCAGGCATCAGGTGTTAATGATCCAGCTCACACTCGTGCCAGACTATAACATGATGCGATGTGTTGCTACCGTAATGCCGCCGTAGCCCTGAGGGGGGCACTGCAGCACTTTCAACAACGTCTTCTCCTTCCTTCCCTAGCTCTGTGTGTCTTTTTCCTCTCCTCCTTTTGTTCCATCACTCCATACTCCTCTTTCTAATGCTCTGTCTCATCTCTGCTCTGTCTGTCTGTTGCTTTTTTGCTGGTCCCACCTCCTTTGCTTTCGGTCGACACTTGTTTCCTTTCCCTGATTTTTCCCTCTCTCTTTTTCTTCCCATCTCTGTCTCTTTCTCTCCTCCACAGATTTTCAATCAATATTACATCCTCCTCTTTCTCCATGTCCATATGAAATAAGAGGGATCGAGGCATTGCAGAGCCTGACCTCTTTCCAGTTAACACCTCTCATTCAGTGCATTTCCATATTGCAGTAGAGAATAATTTGTATGGCTAGCCAAATAGCAATATTATCAGATTGCTGTTTAATGGAAATATGACAGAAGACGATCTTGCTCTGATTTTCCCCCCAAGCAGCGTGAGAAATTATGACGTCACTTCATTTCTCGTCCCTGTACAGGTCGGGGTGCATTTGATGGAAACTGCTTTAGGTAATATGATTGTGCAAGGTGTATGTGTAGACTCTTCACATGGCAAAGTGAAAATAGAAAAAATACCAGCACTGCATCCATGTTTCATCTTGTTGCGTTTCATTTGTCGGTCTTGTTTATAAAAGGAGGGGTAGTTGCATTTTGGCTGTGCAGCTCTCAGCCAATAACAGCTCCCAAAGTCTGGAGAGTGGAAGGCAGAGTCAAACCGTGGAGTCAGCAAAAGTGGTGGACGCAGTATTAAAGAAATGTTTTGGGCGTGGTTACAGAAATGCTTGTCTTGACGCAAATCGATGTGGCCTGAAGATCATTAAGAAGATTAGTCACAACTATCTAAGACTCAAAAGAAAAGCATTTTAAAGGAAGTGTTCAGTTGGATTTGGCAAATGGTTCTGTATTTTTTGCAGTATTTTCCTGGATGAAATCATGTAATCTACACTTTGTATGAATCCAAGTTATTACAGACAAGCTATCGATTCAGGTGGCCAAACCAAAGCAATACAGAAATGATCTTTCTTGAATCTGAGTCCTCTTTACAATGAAATAACCATTTTCATGTTTATCCTGTCAATTAAAAAGCCTGAAAGCAAAAAGAACTGATTGTGAGCAACAGTTGGTAGAGCATTTCTCCACTGATCTTAAGGTTGGCAGTTCAAATCCCACTCTCGACAGAAAAACATCATTGCTTGAGTGGGCAGATCCACAGGTCCCACAGGTTGGCGGTGCGATTCCAGCTCCCACAGATGAATGTTGTTGTTGTGTCCTTGGGCAAGACACTGGTGTGTGAATGTGTGTGTGAATGGGTGAGTAGCTCCATGATGTTAAGTGCTTTGAGTGCCTTCAAGGTGGAAAAGCGCTATATGAAAATGTGACCATCTAACATTGTAGCTATCTTGACTGTTTTGAATTGAATCTTTCAATGTGCAAACCGTGCCTTAGTGGAGACGGAGGCAATGAAATCCATATCTACAATATATGTTTACGTACAGTGAGTTTAGACATGTGAGTATTAGTTAGTTCTGACTTACTACTTTGCACTGTATCAGCTGCGTTTGGATATACATTTCGCCATATTCCAGTCAAAATGGTTTCCCCATTCACAAACAATCGCCTGGCCATTTAATCTCACTGGAGCTCGAGGCTTAAAAGTGTCTTCTCAAGTAGACAGATATTTATCTAAAAAATGTCAGTGTGCCAAGCGTACTCATTCATGCCAGCAGTTGTAATCGAGTTGACAACATCTGCACTCCAGGGATGAAATGAGAGAAGAGCAAAATCACATTGGATCAGCTGCTGCCTGTGGTTAAACACTGCAAAAACTTCAATGCGACTTTTCCCTTTCGTGCAAGACAGTCATCGTCACCTCCTACGGCAGCCAGTCCATTTCAGTTAAGCTTTATTGATTTCTTCTTTGTCACATATTGTAATAAAAAGCAGGCCACGTCTGGATGCTGTAATTAATGATAAACCTTATATGATTTGAGGCGTTAGAATATGAGTGATGGTCGTCTGATAGCTTGTGTCCCCGACCTTGACTAAAGAAATGAACACTTAAGAGAAGACCAAAGGGTTAGGTGGCACCACAGAGCTATTTATAAATGACTGACTTGATCACATTATTGGCCATTACTCCACGCTGAAAGAATACACATAATCTCTTAGGCTAATTTGAAGCTGGAATCCTCTGGTTGCAAATAGAGGACAACATTATTTCAGACGAGAAACATATGTCTAATGTCCAACCTGGCTTAAAGGTGCACTGCATACCTTTTCTAGTGGCGGGTCTGCTACCTGTTTGTCTCCAAGGAGAGGTTATTGCTTTCCCTGGAATGTTCCATGACATTAAAGATATCCATGTAGCATTTATTCATTGTGGAACATTCTAGACAAAGCAATAACATTTAAAGTAGATAGTGGACCCTCCACCAGAAAAGTTACACAGTGCACCTTTAAATCTCAGCATATAGCCAAAAAATAACCAAAAATGTTTCAGTAGTGCAAAGAAAATGTACACATGATAAGTAATGATCTCAAAAATATTGTTCCAGCTTTCATATAATGAACGATAAGTCGATATAGCAATTATCAGGCTTAGTCACACATCACAGTATTTTCAGTTTTCATAATGTTAAACCAATGGAGTTTAAAAGATGCTAAACACTAAACTTAATGTTAATTTAAAAGTATTCAAATACTGCAATGTAATAAATGTATAAATAAATGTATAATAGCTGCTTATGTAGGGGACTTTGACTAAAGAAGTAGAAAGGTTAGTTGGCACCACAGAGCTTTTTATAAATGATTGACTTATTGGCCATTACTAATTTGAAGTTGGAATCCTCTGGCTGCAAATATATGACTACATTATTTCAGCTGAGAAACATATGTCCAAAAGACGGAGAGCCAGAGTAAATCAGTTGCTGATTTTCTGTGAAATCAGCTGTTTGAGAGGTAATTTATATTGTCCATAAAAGGGAAACTTGGGTTATTAAAAACAAGACACTTAGCCATTTCTCTTCCCTACTAATTTAGATAAACTCACTAAACAGCCCCATAGATCATCATAGGAGAGCACAGTCAAGCCCACCAAACTCTTTGGTTAAATCAAATGTACTGACTTACAAATGCTGATTTTGATGGTGTGATAAAGCACACAAGGATGGACAGATAAATCAATCAATAAATAAATAAACATAAATAACAGACAGTGAGATAGATAGATGGATAGATAAAACAAACAAACAAACTGTACACTGGGACCCAATGTTGCAGAAATGGCATATATTTCCCTATAATACATAAATATGTGCAGGTGGATCCGATCATTAAAGCTTGAGAACAATTGCATTTTTAAAAAGGTTGCATTTTAGCTACAGCCATGATAATTAATATATTTGGTGTAAAACAAAACCCCGAGGACGCTCCTAATTCACAATGAGTAAATGGTCATTAAATTTGCGCATCGGTCAATTTGCAGAGAAAGGAAACCTAGGAAACAGAATTGGGGATTGTGCACGGTGCCATGGTCCTTGGATACGCAACAACATCAGAGGTGCATAATATGTGTACGCAGAGGGGATTATACTGTCAAAGCATGGACCGCCTGCCAATATACAAGCCCATATCCAAGTGGCACGCGACGGAAACAATAGCATCCAGACGCTATTTCAGGTTAGCTCTGTGTTTGTTCATTATGTTGTGGAGCAGAGAGGATTGGCCCAAAAGAGTCTTCCAAAAACAGCCTCCTTTTTCACAGTGAAATTACAGTAATGTTTGAGTTTAAAGCTTGGGACTGGGACATCACATCATAGTATTTTCAGTTAGACCAATGGAGAGTTAAAGATGCTAAATACTAAACGTAGTGTTCATTTAAAAGTATTCTAGCCTGATAAATGACATACCACTGAATACAGAATTTGCCAGAATTATAAATTGTACACACAGTTAATACAAGAGGTGCTACTAACAGTAATTGTGTTGTTCCAATATACAGGACAACTCTTGGTCAGTCCTCTTTCTCTGCCAAAGACACAGACTGTGCACCTGCTTCCCAGCTGATTTAAAATCTGAAACAAATAGCAACACATTTAAAATTAAATTTAATTATATATTAGTATATATCTTACATGCACTTATATTACTAATGTGTTTTAATTTTATGCATGTAGGATATATTTTCTATAGACAGGTGTTGAAAACTAGCCTGATTCATCAGCCTGACCTCGCAGCATTAGGATTCATTCGCTCGACGGTAGATGAGTACTTTTTTAATTTAACTAATCACTGCTATTTGGTCGCTACGAATATAATGCGCCAAATCCCGTAGGAAGAAGGGCAATAACGTCTTTCCCCTTGATAAAATTCACCAAACATTCTCTTTGCTCCGGCTTTAATTCCTCGATCTAAGGAATCGTTGCCAACACAGAATGTATGGCTTCGTCTACATCCATCTCGACCTCTTTGTTTACTGTTGTGCTGAACCACAAAAGGGACCCAGACAGGCGCTTGAGTTTGATATCATGGCTTCACAGCTCTTTGCTGATTGATCGGTGCTAGGTCTACAACTTCCGGGGTTCTTGCAAACCCTCTAGTGTATTCTGATGCCTGACCTAGTTGAGAAATTAAATTGAGTGGAGGCACTAGGTGGCGCCAGCCTGGCTAGCTGAAAACTAGTACTTGGGCTAAAACACTCAATGCAAACAATGCAACAACAACAACAACGCATTTGTTTGTCCAATGTGACTGCGATGTCCTTAATAAACATCAATAAAATGTATGTACCAGTATGGTGACCCAGCATCTTATCAGGTTATGCATGGCTCTTTTATTTACCTTTTAACACTGTTTTTACTCATGTATCCCTATGGACGTGTTGCACTACTGACAAAAACATAGCGGATTTCCATGGTAACTTTTTTCTTTAACATTCCTTCCCAAGCTCTATACTATGTTATGGAAGTTCTTGCCCCACTGATACTGGGTTTCTTTAAGAACTATAACATATAGGCATGCACCTTTTTACTCATGGCGGTAACTTTACAATGTAATTTCTTATGATTACCAACCAATTAAGCAGCCAGTGGTGGCTGGTCAATACAGGGCACAAATGCGCCGCACTCCCTAACTTGACCTAGATTTAAAAAAAAAGTATATATATAAAGTTGTAATTTTGTATTAGGATATATGTTTAATATTTTGTTTAAAATTGAATGTGTATCATTTTTATCATGTTAAATGTGCTCCTATCACTTTATTTGAGTCATGCATTTGAGGCGCTGAGTCAGACCGACTTAATGGAGGTCTATGGAAGAGCTTGAAATTTAGAGAAAATTTGACGTCATTACGTTGCTTCTGCCCATTTACATTAGCCCTAAAATACGTCTTGAGGGCGTAAGGTGGGGGGGGCCATGAAATCAAGTGATTGGTCTGAATAAACATGAACACACACATTGTGGTTCAGCTGCTCACTCTGTCCCGCTCAGCCCCAATTCTCCACTGACGAGATGTTACTGCTACAGGCTAATGAATGGAGAACAACAGAGATGTGTGCTGTACAGTTATGGCGAGGTCAACTTCAAGTCAAAGTACATCCGAGGAACAGTCTTAGGGAGTAAAATATCTTCTCTTCAGTGAAGCAAGAAAAGAAGCATTAAGATGGAATGAGTGCTTCTGGCTGCGGTGAGATACTACGGCTCTTATTCTGATTCGCACAATGGCTAATGGCAGCTAGCGAATTTAGATTAAACCTCCACACAGTAAAGCCCGAGGAGAGACTCGCTGCTGGGACCCAGGACCCACTTGCTGCCGGAGACGGGCAGTCGCTCGCTGCTCTATCCACCTCTGCCCTCTTGTTCTCTGTGTAAAAGTTTCACATGAGCATAGCGCAACAAGGGCTTAAATCCACCTGGTGTCCTAGTGCTAACATGGGCTGGTGCAACTTTCAGATTTAAGTGGGAAGTGGGATTAAGATTAGTTTTACAACCAGCTCAGGCATTCGGCTCCCTGACCTTACGTCACGGACCTCACTGGACCAAGATTTGGACCAGTTTGATATCGTCATATTGGACAATACACTTTTGGAGACAGAACCAGTGGGACAGTGGATAGAGAATACAATCAGCATCAGTCCTTTGGAGAAGGTAAGAGGCTTGTTTTTGTTAATTTTGGGTAAGTCTGAGGATGAAGTCTCACAGATAAATAGTGCGTAAATGAGATTGTGGATGTGAAGGAGCCGTTCGCTGTAGCGGCACTGACGCCATGTGTTCATGTTGTGACCATAGCCTCTTATCTTATTGTAGTTTTGCTGACGTTGTTGGGGATGGGTGTGAACGCCGTGTTACATTGTGTTGTTCGGGCTGGCCGTGAGCGGTGGATCAGGTTGTGCTGATATGTAAAGTCTGTGATTGGCTGTGCGTTGTGCTCTGATAGTTCAGCTAATAAAACTAAAGATCAAAATGACTGTTTCTGGCATTTGTTATAACACTATATACCCTATATATAATACATATATTAATAGTAATAAATAATATATTTAGAATTTTGGCCTTGACCGCCACTGTAAGCAGCTATATGAAACACAACTGTGATGCACTGTATTATAACACCTATTATTAGCTGAGAGAGTTTATTAGGATCAGTAATGACCCAGACACTGAGCATGTTGTTGCAATATTGTTTAACAGCCTTAGATCAGCAGGTCAAAGATAGAGCTATACACAAAGAAAAGTCAACAAGGACCAACCTGGAGGTGTCCTTGGTATGGCAGTGCAATGAAAAATGACCCAAACCAGTGCTGACTTTCTTAAGTGGAGAAAATCAGGTACTGAATGGGACCACACACAAAAATCTTCAATTTAAAACATGCATTCTTCTTCGCAGGTTCAAGTTGCAGGCTGGTGGACCTGCTTGTCTCCATGGAGATTGACAGGTTTTATGCCATTGTGTGGAACATTCCAGGCAAAACAACATTATTACCATGAATAGAAAATATCCTCCACCAAAAAAACAAAAAACAAAAACAAATTAATTAAACAAAATCTGTCATTCCATTAAATTTGGTCCTTGTCAGACTCATTACAATATACTGAACTTGAACACATCAACTATAGATGTGATTTTGGCATAAATAAATTCCTATTCTTAATATGGAACTGGCTCCAAATTCCCTCCTATAACTGCAAAACATTATGGTTGACATCACACTCCCTTAGGCCACTTCTTTATAGAGTATATGACATCAACTGAGAACCCAATGTGGACTTGCCTGATGTTTACAATATATACCCATTATTAGGTGAAATAGAGAAGAGATCAACGTTGCTCTAACCTTCAAAGTGATGTCTCATTGACACATGCTTTTAGCTATAAGAACACACAGAGCAGATAACACCTACTGTGCACAAGCTGTACTGGACTGTCCTCTATGAATGTCTTCAATCAACCAGATTTGCATCATCTGTAAAAGTGTATAGTTAACCCTCTGATTAGCAAATAATATGCTTCCTGTATTGTTAGACTGCCATTCTTCTTCTTCATGCACCTCCACATCCCATAACACATACACCTACCATTGTGTAAGAGCTGCAGACATTGATGCATTTGGCCCTAACAGCTAATTCTTCTCTGAGTAGGAGGCAACTGTAACAAAATGCCACAAACCAAACAAATATGCAGTTTTTTTTTAACATATTCTAGTCTAAAAGCATTTGCAATAATTATATGCAATTTAAGTAAGAAGAGTAAAAATTACCTAGGTCAAAAGACTGGCCCCATTAAGGCAATTTCTGAACATGACTGTCCAGATACAGCAGGACCCTGATCCTCTGACACTCTTTGTTAAATAACCCGTTTCTCCCACACCACACAGTTACATCAGCAGTTAACTTTGGACGCCACGAAAAGTTTTAGTTCAAGCATTTTCTCGAGGGTTTCCCACTGGCTTGTCTCCATGGAGATGTTCTTTTTTTGCCTTGAATTTTCCGTACTAGTATATGATATTAAGCTTCAGTCTTATATTTAATGCAGTTACAGGTGTATAATTGCTTGTAAGTTTAACAAAAAACGCACATTCATACTGTAAGCAGGGTAACATCTCCACAGATCTGTCCTGTAATTTGGTCTGGTGGTGTTTCTTGCCTGCTACCATGGAAATAGATATACTTCGAATAGTCATACTGTCGAACATACTAGACAAAGCAATAAGCAATAGGAAAGTTAAAATCACTTTTTACTTTATTTGTGTACAGATTCAACTTGATACAAGTTGATTCAACTACCAATGGAAGTGTGTTTTTCTTAATTCAAGCAACATTCTATTTTTGTTTCTTATTTTAAGTGCAAAAGTTGTTGTTTTTCTTATCTTAAGTGTAGCAAGATGCATTTTAAGTACAAAATGTCTTGTTCCATTAGTGAAATTTACTCAAATCATGATCAAATTTAACTTGGCTTGATTTTTATTTTTGCAGTGTTGTTTCTTGACATTGTCCTTTGAGCATATTTCACAATGGTATTTAACTGTATTTGTCTGACAGAACTTGTGTTACATTTTTCATACAGCGTTGTCAGTGTTAGTTTGATTAAGAGACATAAGACATGAGTTTTAATAAAATACAAGCTGGTCCAAATGCAAACACGTGAAACATGAAAATATAATCAGGAACATCACTCTCTGGATATATATTTCTCCATCTATCTACTTTATTTAATCCACTGATGTCTCTCTGGTGTTGACAGCACGTGCAGTGTGGTTTGCACAAACTTAAAATAGCAACATCACTTCTGGCAAATTGGATTTCTAATTACTCTTGCACTGCCATCTGTTTGAATTATAACTGCAGAAAAAACACTGTAATAGCGCAGCATTTTACTGATTTCCGCAGTGTTCAACATCCACTCTTTCATTTATTAGCAGAAGGACCTTTCTCTCATATGCGGTGTAAAAATAAAATCAATTATATGTGATTAAAACTACCCAGCGACTGGTCCCTAAAGCAGGAGGTGATTTAGCATCATGTGTCAGCGCGGGTGGAGCACGCCGCCCTCGTGTGGAGGTGAATCTGGTGAATACCAATGCACACAGACTAGCTCTGAGTTCAGGGTGCACTCCTGTTTAATGGGTTTGTTCATTCTATTACATCATACAGAGAGCATTTACCCCCCAACCTGCACATCTTTCAGTTTGACCCTGCTCTGATAGGGGTGGGAAATTGTCAATTTTTAATACAAAAAAGATCCAAAGTTCTTTTTTTTAAGACCAGTCGAGATCAACTTTAATATTGGATTTTTCAACAAAATCAATTTCAATCAGACGTCAAAAACTTTACTCTTGTAGCCAGTCCTGCAAAACGTCCATAGAGACACATCAGTAAAAACAACAAACAAAAGAGCCATGAAATAAGCTGCTGGGTCACCACTGGTAAATACATTTATGACTATTCTTTTGAATGAATGCTAGAAGTTTAGTATTCAACATCTTAAAATCTCCACTGGTTTAACATTAGGCTAACTGAAAACTCTATAATATGTGACGACATGATCCCGAGTTCCACACAGTGCTGTCTTTTGGCCCTGACTATAGGGCAGAAAAGGTCTGGTGGTCACATCATCTGAAAGTGCACAGTTCAAACAGACTCCACACAGAAGTGTCCCTCACAGCCTCTGCTTATTATTACTGCGCTCCAAATAAGTCTCTCTCCACACACCCAGCAGCACTGTGCTTCATGAGCCAACAGCACATAAAGACGCTGCCAATGTCTCTCACAAATCAAAGCACTATATGGCCCAATATCTCCACATTCACCCGTTGCAGATTGCTGTGAAGATTTCTCAAACTTTAAGAAAGTTTCTGAGACAAATTCAATGAAATCTCTGCAGAAAAACAAAGTCATTTAGTTGAGGTCCAGCTGATAGTACTGCAGCCGTCCTGGCACACAAATACGATTAGATGATAATCATTCAGCTCATTCAGTAAGTGCTAAACAAATCAATGCGCTCCAACAAAAAGTGACTCATTTCTTGTCATCTGCGAAACAACAGACCGGTGGGAATTGTGTGAGATTACCAAAGAAACGCTGGAATCACGGCAAACTCGAGGCGGATGGAGGGGAGGAGGGGTTGTTCGGAGCTTAATTGAAAGAAGAAATGTATTTCAGTGGGAAGTTAGCGGTCCAGCTTTTGAGCCAGCAGGTAGACTTTTTACTCCTCTCATGGTAAGCTCGTTAGCTAAGATCCAACAACCGACAACTGAAAACATGCCAAAAATCAAAGTAAGGACCAGCCAAAGTGTTTTTACTGGCAACTGGCACTACAGGAGCTGGCCGAGATAGGATCCTGTCTCTCTGCTTAACGCCTAGCTCTAAACCCTTTCGGCAAAACTGGAGAGATGCAGTCAAGACAATCTGCTGCTGAATCCTGTACACCAACTGTTTTGTGTCCCACTGTGTTTTAATAGATGCCTTTCAGCAGATGTCATCAGCATTTCTTGTTGAAGCTAACTAGAGACACTGATATGTCTGAAACTGATCAAATTTTAATCTGAGCGTTGATTTTAAAACAATCTGACCGTAAAGAGAGAAAAAAAAAAAAAACACTAGCTAAATTAGTATCAACAGTCAGTAATTTTAGGATTCTGGACCACTCTCATTTATGGGTTTTAGCCCCCTGTTATATGCAATATTTTGAGGACTTTTTCCCATTCAAAAGATATTATATTTTGATTTACACTTTTAATCAGTATGGCAGGAGTCCAAATGTTCTAACATTCTGAAAAACATGAATAACTTACCTACTTCAGCAGGCTTCATAGTTCAACACATCTTCTCCCCCTCAGAGAGTTTGCATATGTTGAAATGAAATGAAATATGAGCTGATTAGCATAAGGTAAAGTGCTCCTATCTGTACTGCGGATTTCCCCACACATCACCCTGAGAGTCTCTGAGGTAATTAGCGTTTTGTCCTATGCATTGGCTAGTTGTTTTAAAAAAGCTACGTACTTAACATTCACTAAAAGCTAAGCACTTATAGAGAGAGAGGGATTGGAGCACCATGTTGTAGCTGGATGTAGGAGGCTGTGATGTGCAATGAACCTGTCGATTAGCAGTATACAAGTGTAGAGAGCACTACACAGAGAAAGACAGGAATCACTGTGGGGAGGAGAAGAACTGACAAGGCTGAGATTCTGTTCATGAAGATGGAAAGCATATTTATTGACTGTACGTAATTGTGTATCTCTGTTAAAGGTGCATTGTGCAACTTTTCTGTGTTCATGGAGGTCCGTGAAATGCTTTTCTTTATGAAAATGTTATTGCTTTGACTGAAATCTTTCACAGTATGGCATGAAAAGTTTCTACCTTCATGGAGACAAAACTGGACAAAGTTGCAGGTTAGATCTGCGAAGAGGCAACCACACTCAGAGTCAGAATGCCTGTTTTTGTGGGTATTTTTGAGCTATAAAACCACCTGTAATTGAATACATGTAAGGCAGACATGTCAACCTCATATCAAATATGTATTAGAGCTGGCCCGCCGGCTACAGATATGCTATAGAGACCTTATTTATTTAAAATGTTGTTATTATTTTATATTATGCTTGTTCTGGATTCATTGTTTAAGAAAAACTATTACTAAACATTTCTTTAAATTAGAAAAGGTTTAACATGACGTATCTCGAAAGAAGAGAAAACATGCAGATATTGTTGAAATTTTTCAATAAATATTTAGTTTGGCCCACGACTTAGTCCCAGTTTTTAATTTTGGCCCTCTGTGAACTTGAGTTTGACACCCCTGATGTAAGATAAAGTGTTTAATGTCATACTGTGGAACATTACAGGCAGAGCAATCACATATCCATAGAAACAAGAAAATGACAGACCCCTAATCAAAAAGTTACACAGTGCACCTTTAAAGTACTACTAATATTC
This sequence comes from Boleophthalmus pectinirostris, assembly GCF_026225935.1. NCBI lineage: Eukaryota > Metazoa > Chordata > Actinopteri > Gobiiformes > Gobiidae > Boleophthalmus > Boleophthalmus pectinirostris. The sequence goes on along the minus strand of NW_026571207.1, from coordinate 25,454,439 downwards.
TTGTTAGATTGTTAGATGTTATTAAACTTGATTTTTGATTACATATTTCTATTCTCCTACTGTTCTTGAACTTTGTATTGCAACACTGAAATGTCTTCATTGTGGGACAAATAACAGTTCTCATCTTATTTTGCCTTTTTTGTGAATTATTAGCTAATGTGTTAAAGGACCTGTACCTAATCCCATATATTTTTCAGAAATTTGCCTTACCCAAATACAGGTATATTGCATAAGCAGCTCTTGAGGTCAAAATACATCCACTGCGTCCTGTCAGCAAATAATTATAAAGTGTTTTATTATCCGATAAAGGAAGTGCACATTATTAGCAAAACTCCACTCTAAACTAAAAGTGAAAAGCGCTTATAAAAGTCCTTTTTATGAATAATTTTGATGGTCCAAATTCAAAAGGCAAGTTCTGTTTTTCATGTTTTTCAGACTTTAAAAAGCAGCGCCTTGAATACATGTGAACAACTATACACACCATTTAATTTTTAGATGTATTGGAGATTCCAGTGGTGAGGCATACAGTGTTATAGAGGAAGACCACAGAGGGTGATGAAGAGTACTTGTTGAAATATACCAGTCTTTTATGGGGACAAATGATGTGTAAGAAAAAGATTATCCAAATAGCAAATTGTATCTCTGGCCTCGGAAAAATAATTGAATTCAAACAGATGTTATGTCGACAATATAATGTTATTGCACTCATGAATGTGTCCCTGGGCCATATTTTTACTGTTTGCTATATTGTCTCTTGTATAATTTTTATAGGTTACACAATTGCATGACCTCATGGTGATAACAAAAACAAGACCTATTGTATTAACATAGGTTTCCTCTTTCCTTCCTTCTCTCTGTCTCACTCTTGCTTCCTCTCTCTCTCATTCTCTCTGCCTCTTTTTCATGTCTTGACTCTTAGCGGTGCAGATATCCATGCATCAATAACATCCACAAATCCAACCCTATAGAAGAGCTAAGATAAATGGATAGTGCGTCACTTGTTTAACACTGAATAGCGAACGTATTTAAAGGTCCATTACGTAAAATTGGTTCTTGTTATCTCCTCAAAAACATACCTGGAGTTGTGTTTTCTCTCATGTTTCAGTAAAATTTTATTATTAGTTTGTCTACATCTCTAAAGCTCTAAATGCTCTGTTCCACCTTGTGATATCACGTAGTGGTAGTTTCCAAGCAGGGGCGGTTCTAGGGGAGGGGCTCACAGGGGCCCAACCGAAGAATTCAATGATCACTGATGCAATTCCACCCCCATACTCTTGGCAACAGTATAGCTTCAATACAACTTAATGGGAGAAGAAACAGATCTGTAGAGGTTTGTTTTTTTTAACTGTCTATGATTGAAACACTTGAACATTACCATTCATGGAGTCGGATTCCATTTGTGTATGTGTGCGCATGGGTCAACATATGTAAGAGCGTATGTGTGCCTGCATGTGTGAGTATGATTTGTAAAAAGATACTGGATGACTGTTCAAATGTATTTGCACTGTACTGAATTAATCATTTGTTTACTTGGATATACCCTGTACTTGGCCCCTGAATGTAACATGTGGCCCCTTAATGGCCCCTGTTTCAGAAATCCTAGAACCGCCACTGTTTTCAAGTTAACAGCTACATTTTAACTTTTGTTCAGTAGAGACTGGCAATTCCAGGGCTGAAACTATCCAAATGATTGTACAAATTTGTATGAAGTTTAAAAACGCAGTGGCTCACAAGGTGGACCAGAGTATTTTCAGTTTTAGACAAGAAATCAGCCTAAAGAAGCAGGATTTGTGTGTTAAACATGTGTCAATGAAACAAAGCACAACCAAAAACATACCTGGAATATGTTTAATAAGGAAAATAGCGTAATATGGGCCATTTAATTATTCATTTAATAACTACAAAGTACTTTTTTCCATAGAGCTGTTCCTGAATTTTTCTTGTAATTTTCCATCTTGTTCTATTGGATAATGTGAGGAATGTACAGTTATGTAAACAGTAATAGAACCACAGTCAATTAGGAGGAACAACACCACAATGATTTGGTCGACCATAATAGCTATGATTTTCCATTTATTATTATTTTTTTCATTCAGAACATAAATATATTTGTGGCATGGAATCTGAATCTAATTTATTTCAAATGGAAACGTAACGATTAATAGAAAGAAACAATTATATTCCATGCAAGTGACGTTTGAAATGGTCCGCTGTAATGAATATCCCATGTCAACAGCGTAATTTCTTTCTCTGGTTGGCGCCAGCTAACCACGCGAGCAGTAAATTAGCTTTGCCAACAAAAACATAATACTCTTATTCAATTATTGATGGAAAAGAACTTCTTCACAAGACCATATAAACTGTCAGTGTCTCCAAAGCTATGGGGCTGAGGAATGATTTTAACGAGATGTGTGATTTGCCATGCCTCGGTGAGTTGTGTAATTTTGTGTCTTAACTTAATTTGTCAGGCAATTTAACAAGGTGAGGCTGTCCGTCTTCGTGTTTTGACATCTCTTAACTTGATGAAACATGTGTTGAAGTCTCATTACTTGGCAGACAGCGCATTCTTGTTCCTATAATACACATATCTGTCCATAAAAAGCCCAGACAGTGGTGTTGGTCTGACCTGGTGGAAGATAATGGTCCAGACACCCTTTCTGCTGTATCTCATTATCAAATTGGCTCTTGTTGGTTATCGCTCTCATCAGGGAGCTATAGCACAGATTTCTGAATGTCACTAGATATGGCGCGCCTGGTCTCCCTCTCATTTCCGTTCATAATAAAACATACAATAGAATGCAGAAGTCAGATAGAGGCAGAAGCGAGCTTTTCAGGAAATACACAATATAGCCTACTATAGGTTTGATTGGAATTTTACAAACATGCACTTCCCCTATAAGTAAGCCTGTTTCATGAGGTTAGTACATGTAGTATACACAGTGTTGGGAAATAACGGATTACATGTACTGTAGTTACGTAATCAGAGTACAAATTATGAGTAACTGTATTCAGTTACAGTTACTGTTTCAGTGAGTGGTAATTGGATTACAGTTACTTGCGGTATTTTCCTGTTTTCACATTATTTAAATTTAATTTAATTTATTATTTTTTTTTGGTAATTCATTGCTGGAAACTAAGGACTAAAACCAGGTCTAAACTAGATCTAAACCAGGTCTAAACCAGGACTAAACCAGGACTAAACTAGATCTAAACCAGGATTAAAACCAGGTCTAAACTAGATCTAAACCAGGAATAAAACAGGATTTAATAGGATTTAACAGGACTAAACCATACTGCACGGACGTGTCTCCTCCTCTTCTATCAATAATATTTTTAATACAGTTAAGTATCCTAGTCTTTGCTTCTCTAGAGCAAATCAAGTAATCCAAAGTATTCAGATTACATTACTCACTTTAAGTAATTTAATGAATTACATTTTGGGGTATGTAATCTGTAATCTGTAAAAGTAACCTTCCCAACACTGAGTATCCAAATAGTTTCATTTTGGTTTTAGAAAGTTGGGAGGCACGGAATCACATCTTTATATGGCTACTGTCTGATTTATGTTGTAATGTTATTTCCTCCTCACAAACATACCTGGAGTTGTGTTTTGTTTCATTCATACATATTTAACACACAAATCCTGCATTTTTGGAGTTCTTCTTTCAAACACAAAATACTCCGTTCCACCTCGTGATGTTATGTGGTAATACAGGAAGTGCACCACTGTGTTTTTAAACTCCATATAACTTCACTAGAATTTGGCATTTAGATAATTTTAGCCCTGGAACTGCCAATCTTAGCTGAACAAAAGGTCCACTTGAAAACTATACTGCTTCATGACATCACAAGATGGAACGGAGCATTTTGAGGTTTGGAGATGCAGACAGACTAAAGGATTACTCAAACATGTGTGAATGAAACAACACACCTCTGGGTATGTTTTTAATGAGGTAACAGCATTCTAACATGTCTTGAAGCTCACAAGAGTTAAGTTCGCATAATACAGAACTCGACCTAATGAAAATATCACAACAATTAATTTAAATTTAAAACTTTAAAAAGTTGTAAAACAGTCAAATAAATGCAGGACACAAAACAAATAATAACAGTTAATGTCTAACAAAAGGCAAATTAAAGGGGCTGTACCATATTCTTTTTTTCAAGTAGTACAATTTTCAAGTAAAATGTTGTCTCTTGTCTGAGGGATTTTTTGTAAAAGCAGCTCTTATGGTTAAGATAAGACTGCCCTGTGCTGTCTGCATTAATTATGAAGTGTTTAATTTGTTCAAACCATCTGTAAGGGCGCTGTTAGGCTGCTAGTTGTAGTTAGCATTGGTCTCATAGTGGTGAATTGTATCGCTGCAAATCATTTAACCCTTGTATTATGTTGAAAAAATTACATTGATTATGTTGCGGGTCGTTTTGACCCATACATTGTAAATCCATGCAAAAAGAGTAAAAAAAAAAAGGTTAAACCAATAACATCTTTATTTTAGATTATATGAACATTTAGAAAAGTGACAAACAATAACTTTTTAATTTCAACAGAACTATTTAAGAACAATTTAAAGTGTTCCCTCTTCACACTTTTTTTTTGTGTGTGTCATTCGACTTGCTTCATTTTCAATGTTCAACAATGTTCACACCCATTTATCCCATACATCTCTGATCGCAGCTAATTTGTCTCTTTCCCGTCAACCTGCTCCAGTGTCGCAATTGTCAAATCGGATCACACGATATATATTATATTTACCAAAGATCTTTTAAGTGTTTTCGCTGTCATATACAAATCTTTAAGGATTCATATGAAACATATTAAAATGGTGTATGATTTGTCTATACCTTTTCCATATGGGCTATGTGATGTCTTGGTTGGTGGTCCATCATTTTATCATCTGTCATCTTTTCTATGGATATGCCATTGCTCTGCCTGGAATGTTCCACAGTATGACATTAAACTGCTCTACCTTACAGGACTTTTTTTTTTTTTCAATTACAGGTGGGTGTTTTTCTCAAACATACCTAAAAGAAACAGAAATTCTGACAACAGATCATGTTACAAATCTGACCTGTAACTCGGTTTGGTTTTGTCTCCATGAAGATAAAACGGTTTAATATCATACTGTGAAACATTCAAGACAAAACAACATCTCCATGCAGACAACCATTTGAGAAAAGAGAAAATATAACCTTGTAGTCTGCATAATGGATGACTCAAAACACATGCAATTGCAATAAATCACAGGATATGTTTTGTGAACAACAGAAAGCTAAAATAAAAGTTGAGAAATTAGAATAGGTCCTCTGTGAACTTGTGGGCGTTTGTGGGTAAAGCCATAGAGTGGATGAGTCATTTAGTCAGCTTTCCAAAATCTGGACATTATCACAAATCCTGCCTCCTTTATCCTACCAGACGGACACAGGACGCCACGACCAGAATAGCTCCATGAGAAATGGTCAAATGTGATGGAGAAGTCTGGGTGTGTTATTGTTGTCAGAACCAAAACAAAAGTGGATGAAATGTAGGAGCTAAAACACTAACAATAGGTGTTTGTGTAGAGAGAGAGAGCGCACACATTATGAGCAGAGAGGGGCTCATTAGACACTGCACTTTTAGCTGTTCAAAACATTGTGTCCATACACCACTCAAGATGACATAAGCCCAGACAAACACACAGCATCTATCTCCTGTCTGCGTCAGTGGAGAGCCCAGAAGAAAGCATAATCGCAGACTTCACTATCCCAGCTACACTCCTCTACCTTCTTCTTCTTCTGACAGTAATGTAAAGTATAGTTATATCTGTAGTGTAGGCTGACACACAGAGCTCATGGACTTACAGGAGGAGGCTTAAAACTCTGGTGTCCCATTTTTAAAGGGCCCATATTATGCTATTTTCTGATTTATGTTATAATGCTGTTTCCTCATCACAAACATACAGTACCTGGAGTTGTGTTCTGCTTCACTCACAAATGTTTAACACACAAATCCTGCATATTTAGGCTGAGCTATCCTCTCAAATTCTGTTCCACCTTGTGAAATCGCTCTCCGTTGTTTTTGAACATTTGGATAAATTCAGTCCTAGAATTGCCCATTTCTATTGAACAAAAGGTCAAATGTAACTGTTAACTTGAAAACTACTATTACGTGATGTCACAAGGTGGAGCAGAGCATTTTGAGCTTTGAAGTTATCGACAAACTCATACCTGTTGTTGCCTCATCACAAACATACCTGGAGTTGTTCAAAACTTTAGGGGGCAAGAGTTCTACTTGGATGTACAGAGACTGTGAAAAATTGTCCTTTTGGTGCTTTTCAGTGTAGGGATCCGATTCAAATATAAAGTTGAAAAAGCTGAGGCACACAAAAAGTACAAAATAATTAAAGGCAGCTTTTAATTATTTTGTACTTTTTGAGTGCCTCAGCTTTTTCAACTTTATACCTGAAGTTGTGTTTTGTTTCATTCACACACATTTAACACACAGATCTAGCATATTTAGGCTGAGTTATGAGTTCAAACTGAAAACACTGTGCTCCACTGTGTTTTTAAACTCCATACACCTTCACTAGAATCATTTGGATAATTGGAATTTCAGTTCTCTAAACAAAAGGCAAAGGGTAGCTGTTGCTTGAAAACTATCAGTTCATCACAAGTTTAAGTTAAACAGAGTTCATAAACTAAATTAAAAAGATATTTTTAAGCTTTTTAGAACACTCAGCGGATCAGATTCAGCAGACTGTTCACAGACACAAAGATGCCTCACCGTGAGTTTTAGTTTGAACTTGGGACAGCTAAAAAACATGAACCTGAGAGTCCGAAGGGCTCATTGATAAAACAATCAGAAAATAAATAGGACTAAGACCAATAAGAGTTTATAAACCAATAAAAGAACTTTAAAATCAAATAGAAATAACAACATTGTAATTTGGCTAAAAGCTCACAAGAATTAGTTTTGTGTAATATAGAACCTTTAAACAGTGAAGGGGGAAGGTAGTTTTAACAATTTTTTGGTACATGTAAACTCAATCAGACAGAAAAGCAGGGTAAACCAAAGACAGACACAGTAACTCACTTAAATGAGAAAGAGCAGAAAAAATGGTTTGTAACTGGTCCAGTTACAATATGAGGGCAAAATAAAACCTTTTAATTGGTTATGGTAATTACAATGTGAGGAAGGAGACCGAATACTATTTTGAGCAGGTCCTAAGCTCAAGTACTATTAATGTTAAAATACAAAATAAAATATTTAAATTTAAATGTAAAATAAAATAAATATAAAAATACAAATAAATTAAATAAATTAAAATAACACCTTCTCACATCACTCAAATCCAAACCCACCAATAATTAAGATGTCTGATCACACCAGCATGTTTATATACTCTAAGACACTGTTTCCCAAAGACTGGGTAGAGACACTCAGGTCGGTCGCAAGAGATTTTTTTTGGGTCGCCTTGTCAAGGTCTGCATGTAGGTCTGCAATATACAGTTGTATACATAGATTGGTGACCTTATTGTCATTCTGGATTAGCATTTCATCAGAATATCGTGTCCTCAGTAGTGTTAGTATTTCTATGCTTATTCCTTTTACTACTACATATACGTGTGAATTGGGATTTTCTGTGCTTCCAAAAATGAAGACAAAGCGCAGAAACAGACCAATGGATCCTTTTATTACTGTTTTTTCATTGTTTAAAACTTGAGTAATACTAATTGTTCAGAGAGACATGATCACTCAGTCAACAATAAAATATCCTCATTAATGTTTAATAATGGTCAAATCCACCTTTATTTTGTGATTCACGGATAATGTCTATTGACTTGGGTTGTGAAGGTTTGTGACTTTTAAAATGTGGCTCCCCAGCAAAAAAAAATTGGGAAACACTGTTCTAAAAAAACAAACACATAGTGCTTCAAATCACTTACATGTACAGTACACATACCCAGGTATATAAGTGTATATTATAACTATGTAATGTACTGCACACTCCTCTGTCATATTCACTGTGTCTAAGCGTCTCACGGCTCTTCTTCTTCCTTTCTAAATACTGTAACAGTTTTATCTACTCCCTGAAGTGTGGTGCTTACAGACTTACATAAGAAGGTTTAATTCAGATGACAAAACAAACAGAATATAAATAAATAAGTGTTTCAAAGGCAGTGCTGAGGCTAACCCGCTCACTGATCGAGGAACATGAAACAGGCCCCGGGAGATGGTGGTTTCACATAGTGGCGTGATTTATGGTCCTCCATAACAAATCAACAAGTTTAACTTTAATTGTTTTCTTTGCGACGGGAGGTGAGGTAGTTCATACAGAGCCATGATTGATGGCACAGGGCCCCATGTTTGGCTCGGCACTTTGTCTTTCGCACTGGAGCTCAGGAATTGAACCAGTTGATAGAAGCAATTAATTTGAAAGAGAAGGAGATTTTTTTTTTTTCTTTCCGTTCCGGAAATCCAGCGGCAAATAGCACCCTAGCCTTGTCATCTCATACTACACACCCTTTATGTTTCCTTTATGACAGAAATACAAAGCATTATTACCTGTCTAGTGGGCTTTTTAATTAACAAGACTACACCTATATTACCCACTGCGGATAGCATGCAGCCACAAATTTTATAAAGCTGAAGGTGGTGAGTAAATTCCCACAATCACCCCTTAGTGTTTGAAGTAGCAACGTCTGTGTATTGTCTTGCCCAAGGACACAACAGCAACGTGCCAGTACAATAGAGAGGATCAAAGCATCAAGTACGTTACGACCATTTATATTACATTTTATGACGAGAATATTGGCTTTTTTTAATGACCTTTTTACACCTGTACAACACAAAGAAAACCAGTTTGTTTTGAATCCCATTACATCTGGTTTAATAAAGTTATCTGGTTAAGGTACATTAGTTTTCTAAGTAATTGAGACAGGCATTTAATTAAACTCTTTGCTGATTCTGCTTCTCTTTGGAATAGTGGCGGTTGCCCATTAATCAGTGGTGCACACCTAATTTACAAGGACAACAGAGCAGGGACAGGCCAGTGTGGGGGAATGGCCACACGCTTGCATTAAATCACCATTAGTAATTAGTGAAGCTAGAGTGTACACTAGATCACACTGAGTAAAGAAACATCTCCCCTTAATAAGGCACACTCCATAGATCACCATAAACAGACAGTGTGGAAATGGCAGCCCAAAGGTGGCTCCCATGGTAACCTTGCCAGTAACTCAGATGCCACGCCGGGATGGGTCTATTTATCCTCAGCATTTGTTCCAGTCTGCTGCCATCTGATGGAGAGGACAGAAGATGATTTACAAACTGCTTGTTGATTAGTGGATAACGGGAGAAAAGGAGCATAATAAAGCATTAATCTAAAGGAAAATAACATTAGTTTTAGCCGAAGACCCCCACATTTTTTTACCTGTAATGCAACAAACAAAAAACAAAATGTGAACAGGACATTTTTGAGTGCTCAGACATGATGATTTTGAATATGGATTAATGCAACTCCAGGTACGTTTTTAATGATAGGACAACAGAATAACATGGTTTAAGGCCAACAAAATTCAACTTTGTATTATGTTGTATTGTCCTGTAACATATTTGCTACTATTGGTCTAGGTGTCCCCAACCACTGGGCCACGGACCGGTACCAGGCTGTGGGTCGTTTGGTACCGCGCTGCAAAAGCACCCCCGCTCTGGTTCTCAATTTTGTTTTGAGCCATCAATCCATGAAAATATTGTCTTGCACTGGTACCATGCGAGCTAGGCCATACATAAAGCGCAAACCAACCCCCCGGTCCTCAATTTTCCGTGGTTCCAACAAGAGCACCCTCCTCTCTGGTCCGTGAACATATTGTCGGACATTAAACCGGTCTGTCTGCAAAAAAGGTTAGGGACCAGTGGACTATACTTTTTGAAGTAGCAAAGTTTCCAACTTTGTAAGGGCCATATACTTTCTTCGGGGGATAAAACAACAAAAATCTCTAAATATTTTTCATGAGCACGAATGAGACTACCCATGGCAAATGTAATAAGAACAATACGATAAAGCAGAAGAACATTAAATCAAACATGAAATTAGTAGTTAAGTAGTGCAGCCTTCCAATTATGGTAACAGATAAGATAACTATACTACAGTACAACCAAGTCTTACTACACAACTGATACTTTTTACTGTTGGAAAATGCCAGAATTTGCACACTATTTTGTTAGTTAATTTTAAGGTTCACATAATAGCTATTGCCTAAGGGAAACTGCATGCTAATAAACCTCTAACGAGTGTGATAATTAACACCTAGTTATTGGCACATGTGAGGAGATTCAAATGAACCATTGTCTTATTATACAACAGGGCAGGGCCTCCTCCTTCACGATTCTCATCAAAATAGCATTTAGTCACAAGGATCACATCAAATGTATTGTCTGGGGAGATAAAAAAAAATTGCTTTTGTGTTTTTTAATCAAATATTTTACCTGAGCGATAATTTGGATGGCTGTTTAGTCCTTCAACTTTGAGTATAATTATTTCCTAACAATACCTTCATTCAAGCATCATTTTTGGCTCCTCCACCCACTTTCGCTTCCAGCCTGCTGCTGTCCAATGCAATAACACACCATGATTTAGTTCTATTGATTATTGGATGATAGAATGAAAATAGGGAAAGAAGGTTCAGCCCCTAAAGCTATGCATCCAACTTTTAATTAAGTTCAAGCCAAAAAACAGTTTCTTTCCTCAGTCATTTTACAAAGATGACCTTCAACGTGAATTACACTAATGAAATATGATTGTGGTGTGTACAGAGGAGGATAAGAAAGATTAAGCCCTCACACACAAACTTTGGCTTGTTCCGATGGCCACGGCACGCATACCAAAACACGGCTAAGACAATAAATCAAATGAAACTGATTGCAACACTGTCTCAGAGTGTTTTCCCCACCATCAATCATATTTACAATGAATTACAAGGGCTGCTGCAAACGCTTATGATGCACAACAAACTGGAGATGGACTCAAGGCCCCACAGATGATATGAAGATTATTAACACGGTAGAGGGGGGCAGCAGGGGAGACAGGGGGGACGGGGGGGACAGAGGGTACAGGGGAGGGTGAAGGACACAAGGACAATTGTTTATTAAATCCGGTAACAATAGAAACACATCCAATTAAGCAGCTAATGAAATGAGCTTGCGATTAGACAAGTTTATCAGTGAGAATTGGGGTTTGGTCACTTCACATGTGAGCTGGGGTGTTCTACGTGTATCTTTATTGAAAAAAATGTTCATCAGTTACTATGGTGACACAATGAAAACAAGAGTGAAAAAAATGCAAAATTTATTTAAACAACACAGTTACAGGAGCCTGTAAGTGTTCATGGTCATGTTTAGGTTTTTGATCTTTAACAAAAATGAGTGAGGGGAGGACGGAGCGTGAGATTGACAGGCGGATTGGTGCAGCGTCGGCAGTGATGCGGTCACTGTATCGGACCGTTGTGGTGAAGCGGGAGCTGAGCCGGAAAGCGAAGCTCTCGATTTACCGCTCAATCTATGTTCCTACCCTCGCCATGAACTTTGGGTAATGACCGAAAGGATAAGATTGTGGATACAAGCGGTCGAAATGAGTTTCCACTGCAGGATGACTGGGCGCTCCCTTAAAGATAAGGTGAGGAGCTCAGTCACATGGGAGAAGCTTGGAGTAAAACTGCTCCTCCACATCGAGAGGAGCCAGTTGAGGTGGCTCGGGCATCTGTTCCGGATGCCTCCTGAGCGTTTCCCTCGGGAGGTGTTCCGGGCATGTCCCACCAGAAGCGGAAGACCCAGGACACGCTGAAGGGACTATGTCTCTCAGCTGGCCTGGGAACGCCTCAGGGTCCCCCTTGGAGGAGCTGGAGGAAGTGTCCGGGGTGAGGGAAGTCTGGGAGTCCCTGCTTAGACTGCTGCCCCCACAAATGTGGAAGAAAATGGACAGAGGTTCTTTAACAAAAAGAGACTAACTGAAAAACTGTTGTGTGTAAGAGACTTGTTTAGAGCACAAATCATCTTACCTGTTGTAGTTCCAACCAAACCAGCTCTTTCTGGTCAGATTTTGTTAAACTAAAGCTCTAACATGAGACTAACATGAGTAATGGAGCTTCAAACAGAGTAGTGCATCAGTTAGCATCACACCCGCAGGGAATGTTGAGGAGCTGCAAAGTATTAAAGGTGGGAGGTCATTTATTATTTCCTACTGAACACTAGATGATGTACTTATGTGAAAAGGTTCATAGACAACAGGTTTGCTAGATTCGTGGAAAACTAAAAAAAAAAAAAAAAAAAAAAAAAAAAAAAAGTAAAGTAAAGAAAAGAGACTGACTAAGACTAAGATGGATTTGTGTACTTTCAATGTTATGTAGTTAGGTATAATGGAAACTTCTACTACTCCCTGCTACCTCTAATTGCTGATAATATCGCAAGCCATATGTGCCAATCACCACCATATTGGATGCAGTCATTTATGTAAATAAACTTACAGGCAATAACAGCTCCATTAGTGTTATGTTCTCAAAGCTCACTGTCACGTGTGGACATGAAATTACTAAAACAACAGGGTAATGTTAAAAACAAACAAAAAAAACAACAACTGTATTTTCAAATATTGCTGGTGTTCAGATTTGAGAAAAATGATGTCATACTCCCACAGCACTGGTGGAAGGTAATGTACTTATGTAAAATTTGTAAGAATCTGTGTAAGTACATTTTAGCATAGATACTTTTTACTTGTACTTCACTACATTTTAGAGCAGGTATTGCACTTTCTACTCTACTCCATTTTGTAACTGGACTGAAATGTATAAAACATATTTTTATTAGTACACTATTGTTTGACACCTGCTGAAATGAGGCAAACAGCTAGAAAACACGATTGACTCAATTGTTTTTGTTGAACAAAATTCAACAGAAATCTATATCAAAACCACAACATTTAAAGCCTTACAAGACCTAAAAATCTGCACAAAATACTTTCACATTTTACCCTTTTAAGTACATTTTTAAACAGGTACTTTAATACTTTCACTTGTAGATTTTTTCATGTAATACTTTTACCTTTACTTTTTCTCTGCTCTGGTATCTGTACTTTTACTGATCCCAGAGAGAGATTTCCCTATTGATTACACTGAACTTTGCTGTGAAATATCCAAATGGTAAATTCGCAAATGTTGAACCCATTTTAAATTTTTGACTAAACCCAAAAAAATACAATTTAACATGACAACATAATTCTGCATTTTAACAAGATTAATTTTAGCCGTGCCCCATCTGTATTACTTAATATTGTGCTATAAAATGCAGTGATGTCACCTGAAACCCAGCAATACAAACAGAACACAGTGTTCAGAACAAAACCTTCTGAAATTGAGAAGATGTGTAACTGTATTTGATTTTGGGCTTAGATGATCAACTATGTCTTGTTCCCATGTGAGAAGCTGGTGTTACCACAATGCACTGCCACAGAAATAAAAAAAAAAATGGAAATGAATTGAAATGATTTTTTTCCCCTCATTCTCTTGTGTTTTTAATAGGTTTAGACCACTTTGATACAAATTTTCCTTTTTTTTTTTTTTTGATTAACTGAATCATTATCAAACTCACAAAGAAAAATACAGAGAAACAATTGGGTGAAAATATTCACCACAGAGACATTTTAAAAAGCTAAAAGCTAATTAGCTGCAGATCTACACACCATGGACTTTCCACAAAGACAAACCTACAAAGAATATCTGTCATGAAATGTGCATCTCGTCACAGCTTACTAACCACCTAATGAGGCGAGGGCTTCAGATGACCCAGAGAGAGTCCACAGCCCTGACCCCGGGCCACAAAGCAACTGTCTCCAAACTCCTTACTCAGCACTTTCAGCTTCCATTGAAAACTGCAATTAGCAAAGTTTGTAAATCATCCATCGATAACAAGGTTTTTTAAGGTCTGAGTTTGAGGTGAATGTGTCCACACGTAAGAAGAGAATAAAGGCCAGTATTTGCAAATAAACTCAACCACAAGAAACATGTCAGAGTATAGTGATGCAAAAATTTACAAGAAATCTTAACAAGGATTAAAGGTGCATTATGTAACTTTTCTGATTAATGGTTCACCACCTGCTTCTCTCCAGGGAGATTTTATTGCATTTCCAGGAATGCTTGAATGTGTGACATTAAAAGTATCATTCTTGCATCTCCCAGTGCTTTTATTGCTCAAAAACACCTAGAAAAATATTCATTTTTACTTGAGAACAGGGTTGCCTATCCACAGGTCTGATCTGTAAACTGGCCTTGTGGGATCATCTGTTTGTTTCTACACATTATGAAAAACAAACAACATTTATTTATTTTTCCCACAAGAGATATGTAGCATATGGCCCTGATCAAGCAGAAGTAAACAGCAAGGCCAAAAATTCAAGTTAATGCATCTGATATAAAAATGTATTCAACAGATACATATGTACTCTAGTTTATGAAACTGTTTACCTTTTTTCTGTACCATATTTGGTTCTAAAGTTACATACATTTTAAACATACCATGTATACAACATGGAACAAAAATAATTTCCCAAATTTCAAAGACCTGCAAATCATGTAAATAAATGGATGTATTTCATCATATCTTGTGTTATTCCATCTTTGAACTGTTGATGAAGGTACATGATTTTTAAAAAAAATATTTTGAAGTAATATTAAAGTATTCAGAAGAAAAAAAAGCTGACAAATTATGCAAAATCCTGCACCTTCTACTTGCTTGCACAATTTTCCATCCGTTACTTTTCCCTCCATTACCATGACCTTTCTTAATAAAAAATCTCATTACTCAAAAAGTAAGAGGTTTTTCAACCTAATCTTGTACCATATGGTAGAAAACTATATGAAGCAAATATTCAAACCAGTTTGTTAAGGATATGTAAATGAGAACCACTAGTTATCGCTGTTTGTATTTATTGCCCAAAAAGTGCTGCATATTTCATTCCCTCCGTTACCGACATGAGTTTTTAATTTTTTGTCAACAACTTGAAAGAATATCGCAGGGTTAACTTTACCCTGTTGGAGTGTTAACTTTTTCCTACATTCTGATACTTTACTTATTTCAATAATCCCTCTAGTTTCTGAATAAGAGCTATCTGAATGTAAAAAATCTGCCCCTGTTTCCCTCCTTTACCGCTTGACCGGACCCATATATAGTTTGAGACCGGCTGCACTGGCTCAGTACAGTCAGAGTTATAAAAGTCCAGTTTGAGTGAGTCTAACTACAGCAGGTCTGACTCAGAGTCTGTTTTCCTCGCTGTGGACCACCAGGGCGTCTGTCTAAGGTTCCGTTCTGTCAACTGAACAACAGTGTTCAGCAGTGAATATGTTTTTCCACTCATCCAAGCAGCTTCTGTAGTCTGACTGGGTTCTGTAAATCACTGCCTTATATCTGTCTGAAGGGAGGAACTAAAACACCCTAGTTGCAGAAAAGCTTAGGGCTTTGTTAGTTTACTTTACTATCCTAAGGAGTGAACTAACCTAAGGTATGAATGGTTACTAAGTCTCTGAAATAGAAGTGGAAGTCTGGTAAAGCAATTTAAAGAAGAAGTAAAATCGTTATAAAATCATAAGAAAAAAATAAAATAAATAAAATAAAAAACTAGGCAAGACATACAGTATTATGGTTTACAACAACCTGTGCCGAACAAGTAGTGCTGCCAAATATTTTAGCATTAGGTTCACACTTGCACTTCCTCCACAAGGAAAATAACTTTGACTAAATCCAAAACTAAAATGGAATAATACCAGATCTATACCAGGACTGAAACAGACCCAATCTAAGTCCACATCAGGTCTAAATTTGTTTTAAACCAGGACTAAACCAAGTGTGAACCCACCTGAATGAGACGCCAAGAGCACCTTCTTGTGTTTGTGGCACTGGTGAATGTTGCTGGTTGGAAAATACCATTAGAACAGTATGGCTGCAGAGACACCTTTATCATTTTGCCTCAGGATAGCTGTGGTTATTGTACCTTCTTAGAAACTGCCCAGAAAATTTGATCAATGTCACTTCAGGGAAAAACCTGTGGAGCAAGTCACAATCAAAAGGAGCCGCATTAACATTAACATTTCAATATCCAATTTAAGAACACTCAAAAGTGAAGTGACTCAAGCTTTTAGGATTTTAAATTTTAATTCAACTTTGACACAAATGTATTCTCACAATTCATTCAATAACAATTCTTTTTGAATATTCTGCAGCACTTTGATTTGTTAACTTAAAAATATCCCAAAAAAGTTCTGATTTCTTACCACTACTCCCCTCTAGCTGTCCTCTCCTCTCATCCGTTTTTAGCCCACAACACATTTTTCTTCTTTCCCCTATAACACGCCGAATGTCGATTTTGTGAACACTTAATGGTGCGTGCAAATGCAAATAAACCTTTGGACATCTCTGAAGACTGGAGCTGAACCCAAAACAAAGGAGCAGTGTGGGATAAACTGAGCTTACACATTGAGAATTACGTCCTATTTTATTTTTCCCCATCCATGGCTCCTCGTTTGTAAAAATACATGCATAAACTCAATGCAGCAGCAGAAACCAATTACTCCACCCCCAGCCATTCTTCTGCACAACAAACTATTTTATCGATCCCGTGATAATTAGGCCAGTCACATCATAAAGCACCTGGAACAGACTGGTGGCTCAAATTATCGATTACCCCTGGGCTACCCTTCGCCGTTCATTGTATTGCTCTATACATTACTTGATGAGATCTGCTCTTTCTCTCCTCTCGCATTTCTCCTTCACACGGAAACATTGACAAAGCAGCCGACTGTTCAAATCCACACTCTCACAGTCATTTGTCATCTTTCCACCAGTTTAAAGTCTTCATAGGCTCAAAAGCAACATTAACCTTCAATAACCCTTAGTCCAGATATTCGTGGGTTTCAACCTCCTGTCATTTCAACAGTTTGATGACTTCTTCACATAGAAATCATAGAAGAAGAACAGTTCTGAGCCTATGGAGACAGAGCAGCTGCCATATTGGGACAGGACACGAGCATTCTACCGTCAGAATCAATGCAATTTGAGGTCTACCAGAAGTCATGTTCCACTCACTTTTCTACAGATCTTAAATTCTGTATCAAAAGCAACTCTGTATATCTTTACGAAAGAGTTGGTTTGGATTTTTTATGTTTAGAAACAGGTTTTTCAAGTTCTGTGCCCTCACGTGGCCACTTACATTTACTACACTTAACAGTTAATCGGCTGGTCAAAACAGATGATCATTTATGCATGACAAAGACTGAAATCAATAGTAGCTCATTGCTACTTATGTTTTGTTAGTTTAAATATCTTTAATACCTTGTTACATTTAATGGCTGCTATCTTAACTAAACTTACTCCGGAGTAAATTAGTGTAACTGAACTTTACTTGTGAAAGGATTATCTGTTTTCCTGCTTTGTGGTTTATAATTTAAACAATGAAAATAAAGGAAGTTAAATCTCTGGCTATGAGTCTGTCTTAAGTGACAGTCATTCATTGCTGACCAGCCTTTATGTAGCTTCTATGATTTCTATAATTATTCCCATTCAAATCATTGCATATTTTGTTTTATTCTAAAACCCATGCATAGCTTGTGCACCTTCCCACTCTTGTACAGTAATCACTCATTTAATCTGAAATAATTTTGAACTTTGATTTACAGTTTAGACTCGGGGCTTGGCCTGGACCACAGCAGCTGTGTCTGATGCTTCATTACCCAGCATCCTCGAGGGCGGCCTGAGAGTACATGGCCTTTGAATCCCTTACCCACGAGTCTAGCGTATAGGAGTCCTACACAAAGCTCTGACCTCTGCAGAAGACCAGGCATTATCTGATTCACATAGAAATTCATTTTCCCAGTATTTCGCAGAGAGTATTCGGAGGTACATGTCTTCTATAAGTCCCTTTTATAGTAAGTCGCCATGGCAGCCAGTGGTGAGTCTCCATCAGCTTGTTTTCATTTAAGAGAGAAAAAAACAAGAACTGGCAGGAGATGTTTTGCTTGTTACCAAAGAGATTTTTTTTTCTGTTTTGTGTCTCTCTTCTATATCAAAGAGAACAATGGCTTCTGGCATTTTCCAGCATTCTTCTTTGAGAAAAAAAATATCTACAAACTAAAAAAATCCATCAGAAATGAAACAAAAATGGCCTCTGGCATTTCATATTTGTGGTTTGTTTTCTCCCAGATTTGCACAACAAAGTAGAAGTAGAAGTTAATTCATTATTAATTTTATGTGCCTTTATGAAATTCAGTTACCCTGTCACAGGAGTCACAGACCAATGAACAGTACTATTTAACAGTGCCTGCACATTTGCCTTGTTTGGTTCTGATTCTAGTTTAGTCCTGATGTAGACTTGGATTGGTTCAGATTTAGTTCCAAGTAAAGTCCGAGTTTAGTCCTAATTTTTTGAAGCATGAACACACCACCTAACCCACTCCCATGTTCAACATAATTTACTTGGTAAATGTAGTAATAAACAGATGACTTGCAATCGAGGGTGGGGTGGGAGGGGTTGTAGGGCCCAGAGTCTAATGAATTGGACCCTCTTCCTATTAATTCATATTAGAGGAGGGCCGATGTGAGGTTTCTAACACCTGGGCCACCGAATTTCGGTCAACAGGCCTGCTCACAATCAATATCTAAAAATTGAATAAATGAAACAAGAAAGTATTGCCAAATTTATCGACAGCAGTTATGAAAACATACTGTATTCTATTCTTATTTATTTCGGTTAGACCTTTGTATTTCGCTTAAATGTTTTCCACCTTTGGCTTAGGCATTTACTAAATTATTCATTCCTTACAAAAAGGCTAATCAGTGGGTCAACTCCTAGGTTGGCTTCTGCATGTTTTATTAAAGAGAGAGGTCAAACTTGATGCTACACAACAATACGGAATTACAGCTGTGCATATACACAAACACAAACTGCTGTATTATGGTCTCTTGTGTGTGGCAACAAGCTTATCAGATGAATAGTTGATATAACACGCTGTTCTGCTTATTAATGTGGCCCTGACATGTGTCTTAATTAGCACACTGGAAGACACTGGGGTGAATTGCTCTAATCCCAGTGTTTATGAATCGTTTTGCCAAATAATCTCTGTAAATAAAAGGTTGGGTGTGTAGCTTCATTGCTGGAGACTCTTATATAAGTGGGATAGCATGTTAGCATTAAAGTAACACATATCAGGGGACATCCACGTGAACTTCGAAATAGCGTGTTTTGCTTTTTGCTAGGTCGGTCTGATCTATTTTTTCCCTTAACGCTCGGATGCACTGCTGCCGCATTTAGATGTGTGTATAAAAAGTACACATGACATAACAGCAGGCAAACAGCTATACATCTCATATAAGAGAAAACGGAAAACATGAAGTAATTATCTCCTATAACTTCTGTCTTGTGTTGGGGAAAATCACATACAACATGATTAAAATGCTGTAGAATAGAAACCTATGGATTATTTACTGCACATGCTCAGATCTGATATCGACAGAATGCCACAACACTAGTTACGTCATGGTTGATTTCCCTTGCATATGTTTGTGTTAGTGTCACTTATTTTATATTTTTTGTATTTGGTTTTACTTCTGGCCATTGTTTAAGTCTGTCTACATCTCCAAAACTCAAACTGCTCCATGCCTCCTTTTACTTTCTGTTGAGTAGAGATTGGCAGTTCCAGGGCAGAAATTCTCCAAATGTTTCTGTTAAAGGTGTATGGAGTTTAAAAACACAGTGGAGCACTTCCTGTAAAACCACATGACAGCATAGGATGGAGCAATGTTTGTAACTGTTTAAGAGAGGAACGCAGCCTAAATATGAATGGTTTAACATGTGTGAATGAAACAAAACAGAACTCCATGTAACGCAGATCAAAACTTATCATAATATGGACCCTTTAATTAACTTTTAAAGACCAGCCCTGTATGTTGGGTATGAAACACAGCTTCAACATTATCATTTATCGCAGTATATTTCTGCTTCAAAATGTGTTACTGTGACAGGCCTACCTGCCTTTGCGCACGTTTGATGAATGAGTCCTATTGTCTTTGTTGAATCTCTCCAGGTTAAACTGCAGTTCGAGGAAAGGTCGTTCATTTGTGGAGAGGCACCAAACTCTGGGCAGGAGTTCAGAGTGTCCAGGTGGGGAGCAGCTGACACACGTGGGCTGTGGCAGTGTGATCCGTCACTGGAAATAACCATTGTTTCTCCAATATTGGACTTGGACAGGCGTGGACACCCAGCCAGTCCTCCTCATTCTCCTTTCATTTAGCCAATTAATAGAAAAGGTCATGTGGGAAGACAGATGGTTGAGTCGTAACTATCAGTGGAGATGGAAGCTGTGAGCTGCAATTGGCATTTCGCATCAAGTATTAAACATAAAGAGGGGAAAAAAAAAAAAAAAAAAAAAAATCACATGATGCACCCTTTTAGACTCATTATAGGTGTATATCAATGCAATGTCATGCAACTAACAATGCAAACTCAAACATGGCATTAAGGAAAAAGCTTTGAAAGTATTTGAATGAAAATAAAATGAAAAATACCCAGAGTGGATTGGGATTTAATGTGTTTTTTCTCTCTTCTTTTCAAGCTTAAATATGAAAGAAAAATATGTAGAAAATATGCTCAAAATAATTAAATAAATAAATAAATGAAACCAGTTTATACTGCTGCTGTTTCTTTGAGCAAAACATTTCACCCATCTTCCCTATGAATGAGTGTGGTGTGTGTATTTGGTAGTCAGTGGTGCACATTGTCAGCCATGCTTCAGTACGTCCACATAAGTGAATGAAGAAGATGAAATTGGGTGACTTTCAGAATCTATGAAAGCATAATAATAGAGCAATGCTTTTTTAGCAGTTTTGTTTGTTTTACTCAATGCAACAATGAAAATGATTCACTGTGAGCATCAAGCCCTGGCCCGTGGCATTGGCACTGCCCACTGCCCAGTATCAGATTGAATATGTATTACCTTGGGTGGAGGAAAGGGGGCACCACAAGAGCTAGACTCAGTTCTGACAAGTTAATAATCCTTGCCTATACATCAAATTTCCTAATCCTAACCTTAAAGGGGCATTATGTAATTTTTCTGGTGGATTGTCTGTCAAATGCAAGTCTCGATGGAGATATGCCTATAATATGGCCAAAAATTTTAGAATCTCCATGGAGATTCATCACACCCTGAAGAAAGCACAAGCCAACACAGGTCTGTGTGTTTTTAATGCTTCCTGCCTGCTCACAGTAAATATTTTGTAACTAAGTGAGCGCCTGGTATTTTTCTTTTTCTCAATCTCCATGGAGACTTGCAAGTCAAATTGCAGGTTATCTAAACACCTTCAACTGAACACCTCCAACTCAAGCCCCGGGGTCTCAAAATGGCCGCTCATTCAAGTAAATGGGCCGCGCTCAATGGCGTATGACTCCAGATTAGCCTAGCTCGGCTAGGTACTTCCAGTGGCTCTGGACCGATTGAACATGTGCAGTAGTGCTCTCCAGCAGGCACACACAAATGCACACAAGCACACGCACGGAGCATGGTCTTGTGTGTCACGTGGACCAACACGTGGAAGAGGAGCTAGAGCAAAGCCAGAGCTAACGATTATAAGAAGTTTTTTTAAGAAAAATTAAGAGTTTTGAACTGAGAAAAGGTTTATGATCTAAAAATAGGAAAATCACCACAAAATCTGACATTTTTGAAAGTTGTGTTGTGCCCTGTCAGACGAATATGAGCAGTTTGAAATTACATTGCGTTCTATGAGAAAAATCCTGTCTCAGCCCAGGGAAATTTTTCTGCTGAAGTACCAGTGAGTGGCCACTATGTCAGCTGGAGGCAGCTACAAGCAGCAATAGCCTGTCCATTTATTTTAATAGATCCATGCTCCATCTAAACACCTCAAACTGAACATTTCCAACTGAAGACCTTCAACTGAAGACCTCCAGCTGAACACTTCCAACTACAATAATCTTTTTACATCCAGAACACAGGAACAATCATGGCAATAGGCTGTAGTAGTTACTGGAGTCTCCTTAGAGAATATTTATGCTAATGTAGAAAGCCACTTGAGGATCCAGTCTATTACACCACGTTCCTCTTGTTTACATCAGTGGCACAATGGGACGCCAGAACTGATTTACCACTGAAAGAACATCAAGATTACATGGACATTTTTCATCTCCCTTTATTCTTTTGTTAGACGTGGTACCAATAAGAGAAACGTTCCAAATTATCAATACTCTGATGCGCTTTGTGAAATGGAGAGTAACAATGCCTTCCTCCAAGATGATTTCTTTATTATTTGCAACACAAGATGATGTTAGTTTACGCAATGAGCACACAAACAAGAAAGAGGGCAACAGGGAGAGGAAAGGATGCTTCTTGTGTGTTCAGGGACAGAACAATTAAAGTAAAATAAAGTCTGGCGGAGTTGAAGCAGTCGGGCAGTGCTCCCCAGGGTGGCATAGGCAGAGTGCGTAGGCAAGAAGGAGGTGAGGAACAGCAAACAGTGTGTAGTAGGCACATAGGCACTCCCAGAAGAGCACAGCTAAAGATATGATCTGGAAACAGTTACCGCTGCAACTTCTGTCCCTCTGTGCTATGATAAGCGAGGACTTCTGCTGATGAGGTGATTATTATTTAACGTCTGGCTATGTCAAACTAGGCAAGCTGCATGTATAGCCTATTGTATGTGCAATTCATTATAATTTCTCAAGGTTATTTTGTCTTTGAACAACAAATAAAAGATTTTCAATTAAAATTTCCTCACTTTTAATTATTGCAATTCCAAAAAATAGAACAATTTCTTCCTCCAAAGTCTGAACACAGCTCTAAACTACATTTTTGTTAATAGAGAAATGGCTGTAGATCTCCCAGTTAAAAGCCCTACACATATCACCGAGGATTTGAAATTACTGAATCTCAATTGAAATTTGAATAACTGCAGAGCCCCTTAATGCATATGTTAATGATATATATGATACAAGAGTAAAATGTTTAACATTCATGGGTTTAATTTATGTGTCAGACCTCCATGATTGATTTTCAACTAGAAACATTCAAAAAAGCAGATATTGCATTCTGTTTTGTATTTTTACATATTCCTTATTTGACACCAGTCACTTGCCATTTTTGCCACTTGATTATTATTATTTTTTTTTATTACCATTTATATTTTTGCTCTTTGTTATTATATTATATCATATTGTGATGTGTGAGCTACTGTGCCAAATAATTTCCCTTGTGGATTAATGAAGTTTGATCAAGTCTAATTAATTGGTGGGTAAAAAGAGGTGGTAAACACATTTTCCTCACTAATTTGGTCACTGACTTTGACAAGCCTGCACTGTTTCGCCCCCGGGCTGTTCAATATAAGTATACTATAGAAACTCCAGAATAAATAAGAAAATATTACCAACCAATTTCACTGCATATTTAACACAAATCCACTCTTATCGCTCCATAGATAGCTCCAATCCCAAACCA
Source organism: Boleophthalmus pectinirostris (assembly GCF_026225935.1). Taxonomy (NCBI): domain Eukaryota; kingdom Metazoa; phylum Chordata; class Actinopteri; order Gobiiformes; family Gobiidae; genus Boleophthalmus; species Boleophthalmus pectinirostris. Next base: position 25,430,922 of record NW_026571207.1, on the reverse strand, counting down.
ATGTTAGAGGTAACTGTTTCATACTGATAAACACACATTATCTACCACAATAGTATCAGACCACAACAAAATCAATAAGCTGTTTTGTGTTTTAGTTTAAAATCTACTGAGCCTATCTCTAAACACCAATGATAGTGTGGCTGTGGCATATATGAGGTCAGAGTAAATGTGGGACTTTTATTTCTACAGCTGACCCTCTTGTTCACAGAGAGGAGCCGGGCACACAGTCCTTGCTCTGGGGATTTGAGGGAAAGGTTTTAGAGGCAGCTTCACTGTCCCGGCGTCTTTATGGTTCACTGGGCCCTTTGAAGCCACACTTCAGCCAACGCGTGCACTGCAGTAGTCCACTATTTCAGCCTGGTCATCACAGTTTTTAAGAACTCACCACAACTATGGAAGATCAAAGTTTTCTCTGTTAAAGGTCATATATTTGTTTCGCTCATACATGTTTGAGTAACCCTTTATTATTAGTCTGTCTACATCCCCAAAGCTCAAAATGCTCTGTTTCACCTTGTGATATCATCTAGTGGTACTTTTGAAGTTAAGAGCTGGCTTTTACCTTTAGTTCATTAGAGATGGGCATTTCTAGGGCTGAATTTATCCAAATGATTCTAGTAGAGGTGTATGAAGTTTAAAAACACAGTGGAGCACTTCCTGTAATACCACATGACATCACAAGGTGGAACAGAGTGTTTTCTGTTTGAGAGAAGAATTCAGCCTAAATATGCAGGGACTGTGTGTTAAACATGTGTGAATGAAACACAACATAACTCCAGGTATGTTTGTCATGTGGAAAGAACTTTATAACTGAGATCAGCATAATATGGGCTCATTAAAATATACCTCCTGCTTCTTCACCTTCCATCAATCTGCCCCAGAGTAATACCTTGCCACGACAAGTGTGGAGTGTTTGAAAAATGGAAAAAAAAAAAAAAAAAAGTTATATAAATCCTATGCATCATTGTTATTATCTGTAGCAACAACAAGTAAATAATAAAAAAAAAAAAAAAGCTTTATCAAAGGTGCACTCCATGTATCTTTTCTGGCATTGCTCTGTCATCTGCTTGTCTCCATGGTGATGTTGTTGCTTTGCTTATATTCCACAGTATGGCAGTAAACACATTTATCTTGCATTATTCAAGTGTTTTTTATTTCTCAAAATTGCCTTGAAAAACATGCATTCTTACTGTGAATGGGGCCGCCGTCCACAGATCTTACCTGTAACTTGATCTGGTGGTGTTACTTATTTGTTTTTCCATGGAGAAAGATGTTTAATGCTTTACTGTCTCCATAGAGACAAGCAGGCGATGAACCCTCCACAAGAAAAGCTACACAGTGCACCTTTAACTTTTGAAAACCTGCTTTTGTAAATAAACGCCCAATTGTATTAGCTTAATACACATCCATACAGATTAGGTGACAATGTGTTGAAAGCTTAACTGTCAGCAAATAGAGTACATGCAAGTGTGACTGACATTTTCATTTTGAATTTGTCATTTTGTGTATAAAGTGTTTAGCACCATATATGTGTGAATAACTAGACAGAAGCTGCAGCTCTCTCATGCATGTTAATACTAAGTGACACTTCCTGCTGTGAGAGCCTAAGAGCCAGAGAATGGCCTGCATGTAAACAAACTGATTGATGCTGTCATGAAATCCTACAAATCCAACATGAAAACATCACCGCGCATTGCAATTTGTAAACCTCGTGAAGCTTTTCGGTCTTGTCTTTGGGGAATATGAACTTTTCCAGTTTACCAAGCATTTGACAACACTTAGAAATCCAGGCATGTCCTTAATACACAGAGCCACATGGGTGCTTCTCCACAGAGCAAGACAACATCATCTGCTGCTGTACATGTGAGCCACTTTAGGATCTGTGTATATCGCTCTTGCTCTAAAAATACACACCGCAATATGACAGTCTCTCTCTCTCCTCCCCATAAACCCTCACAGGAACAGAGGTCAGCACAAACAGAGCCTGATGTTGTACCTGTTGATGTTCTAAAGTTTATCAAAAATCCACATAAACACTCCAGCGTAAAGAGCCATTCTGTAACCTGCTCTAACAGTTTCAAAGGGAAGCAGATGGCTGAGAGATTAGTCGTCATGCCGCCAACAGTGTTTCAGACTTCAGATATGAACAAGTGATCTCCACTCAGGGTATCCAGCCCATCTGCACACTTATACAGTAAACAAATTAGATTAGAGTTTATATACAGAGTGGGAAAGGCATAAGAGACCACTGTAATTTAGACTTAATAAAAGCTTATGTGGCTAAAGCAAACTGCAAAACAATTTCTTTTCTACACTTAAAGGTGCACTGTGTAACTTTTTGGTTGGGAGGTCTATCACCTGCTTGTTTTCATGGATATCAGTCAATCAATGAATCACTTTCTTTATAAAGCGCTTGTCATACAAAAATGTAACACAAAGTGCTTTACAGTGATTAAAAACAATCCCACATTTCCTTCCGCCCACCACCAACCCAACCCCCACAACTGCCCGACCCCACACAACCAGACAACCCAGACACACAGGCACACACACACACATATACACACACACACACACACACACACACACACACACACACACACACACACACACACACACACACACACACACACACACACACACACACACACTAACATGCTACAATACATAAAACTACCTATAGTAAGATGTGAGGCTGAATACAGGCAAACCAGTTGAGAAAGCACCATCAGAGGAGACGTCTACACCAGGAGCCGAGAGTCGTCTGCCGCCACCAGGAACCACCACAGGGCCCAGGGAAGAGCTGAAGCCCAAGCACCAACCCTCCCCCAGGAGCTCACATGACAGACCCGGCAGCCACACCCGGCCACTGCTTCTGATGCAGAGGGCTCCTACAGAGGAAACACTGGAAATCCTAAAAATATGCCTAAAATAAATAAATATAACAAAATGTGTACAAAAGAAACTAGTAAAAGTATAACATTTCGATCAAAAGCCTGCTGCCAGAGGAGCGCAGGGTCCGCGAGGGTTCGTAGGGTAAAAGCAATTCAGAAAAATAAGAAGGCTCCAGACCATTAAGACATTTAAAAAACAGTAAAATAACTTTAAAATTGATCCTGAAACTCAGAGTAAGTGATTTTAAAACCAGTGTAATGTGATCCTGATATGTCACTGCTCTCACTAGAATATTCCACAGTATGACATTAAGCAGCTCTACTTTCCGTTTATTAAATTATAGGTGGTTTTATAGCTTACCTAGTAAAACAGGGTTTCTGACTGAGCAGGCAAGTCTAGGGCTGAAATTATGGAGTTTAAAAACACAGTGTAGCACATTCTGTATTATCACATAACATCACAAGGTGGAACTGTTTTGTTTGAGAGAAGAACTCAGCCTAAATCTACAGAGGTTGTGAGTTAAACATGTGTGAATGAAACAAAACACAGCTCCCGGTATGTTTCTGATGCGGAAACAACATTATAACATAGATCAAAAACAGTGTAATATGAGCCCGTTAAGTGTGCTTTTATCTGTTTACATGAAGCCTCAAGAGCCCTGCACAAGAATTCCAATGCGTATGGACTTGGAATTCATGAGATATACAGTGCATAGGGACTTGTGTGCACAAATGGCTTGAATCCTGAATCTAGACTGAGCTAAAATAATGTATTCCACTGTGTTATAAGCAATTAGCAACTTCTAGGAAACAAAAATGACCTAATGCTCAGCCAGTTAAAAATGCAAACATGAATGTATAATTGATCAACTTCAATAACGAGCCTAAAGTCCTATTTGTGCATGTTTACATAAAGCCTCATGCTTCTACACCTGAGAAGATACCAGACGTTAATCTATAGTTTTCCTGCTTGTGAGATGGGCATTCATTAGACACAGGGCCTATAGAAGTATTTTCCTTATCTCCAAAGCAGAAAAGAGAAAGTGGATGGCCGTATCAGAGGGTGCAGTGCTGTGTCTCTGTCACGGTGGAGTGTGCTCTGCACCAGGTCGTAATTAATACACTGAGTTTGATAGGGAAATGAAGGAGCACTTTCTGAGGGATGGGAGGGCATCAGGGGTTCACTGTATTACTGCATTAGAAAATACTGTGTGATCAAATATTCATGTATGAAAAAGACTAATATGCCTCCAAAGAAATGGTTAAGTCAATACAGCAACCTACAAGTTCATTTGGGATGTAGGTTTTGACTAGCCTGATTCATCAGCCGGTTTCACTTTGTGGAAACCGTCTGACCTCGGCATTATGATTTCCTTCTCTCGACGGTAGGCGGGTACTATTTTATTTAACCAATCGCTGCTATTTGGTCATGACATACGTAATGCGCCAAATCCCATAGGAAGAAAGGCAATAACGTCTTTCCTCTTGATAAAATTCACCAAACATTCTCTTTGTTCCAGCTTCAATGTTAAGGTTTGGCAAGAGGGACCCCAAAGCAGAGCCGGGACTCAGTCAAGTTTTAACAGTTTATTTTACAAACGGAAGGCAGGCTGAGGAGGCAGGGAGCTGGCTGGCTTCTCCAGAGGCAACAGCAGACAATCACGGAGACACCTGGGCGAAAACAGGAGCAGGTAAGTCCAAGACAAACGGCAAACAAAACGGGTATATATCCAAGAGCCTGATAGAACGCTACCGAACAGGACGGAATTATCTGGCAAAGTGGTGATGAGAAGACCAGGGCTAAATACAGAGGCTGATGAAGGAATTGATTGCAGGTGTGTCTCATCTGCTCCGGAAGAAGCCAGCCAGGCCCTCTGCCACACTCAAAAAGGGAGGGGGGAGAGAACAAAAAAACAAATCCTAACATTCAAATCCTTGATCTTGGGAATCGTTGCCAACACAGACTGCATGGCTTCGTCTACATCCATCTCGACCACTTTGTTTACTGTTGTGTTGTACCACAAAAGGGACCCAGACAGACGCTTCACAGCTCTTCGCTGATTGGTCGGTGCGCAGTCTACTTCCGAGGTTCTTGCAAACCTTCTAGTGAATTCTGATTGCTGATAGTTGCTGGAGAGAAATTAAATTGAGTGGAGGCACTAGGTGGCGCCAGCCTGGCTAGGTTTTGACATAATTGGGATTGGAACCATGCACATTTTTTTATTTTATAGATAAATAAATGCAACAGCACCTAAGCTGAGGTTTTATAAGTAAATTTCCCCATACATATTTAGCAAGGATTTTTTTTTGCATTTAGCCTTCATAACAATAGATGAATGAGTTATAAGATATGTGAAACTACTGTCAATGAAAAGATTATTGTAGTCCAAAAAACATAGTATTTAAAATATAAAAGTTGGCTAAATGTGTAAACTTTGAAGTTAATTAACTTTCAGAAACATATTGTAATTATGTAGCTTATGTTCACTGCCACATCCCCCAGCAAGCTTTCAAACTTTTAATATAATTTTTTAAAGTCTATTTGAAAGATGAATGGGATTTTACATCCATAACCCAAGAGGTGTCTGAGACTGTGAGCTACATAATTTTGCTTGGTGAAAGGTTGCGCCTAAAATACCATAAAATGTGAAACAAATTTGGTAATAAACACAAGCCATAATGAATTTTCAGGAACAAAATTGTTTCAAAGTACCACTGACCTCAAACTGGCCTTTTTGCTACTTAAAAGAGGTAGCAAAAAAAAAAACAGTTAAGACTAAGTAATGGATTTTGCAAACATTTGTGCAATACATTTCATCACACCATCAAGCTTGAATGAGAAGACTGCTTTTATGAAAACTAATGATGCATAGACATTCTGTTATATTAAAGATAGTGCAATATAAAATGCAAGCTGTGAGTTACTAAATAAAACAATATGCCCCATAAAGCCCCCTATAAAATAACTTTTTTATCATTTTAGTGGCAGTAACTCTTTACTCCAGGCTGTGAAAAACAAAAGGTCAAGTAAAAATTGGCTTGTCCCCTTGTTTTTGCCAGACAGATCCTCAATAGGAGCTGCCTCGACTGAGTTCACTTTAGGTAGCACTGGTGCCAAGCTGTTTATTTACACAGTTACATGTACTGGGAATGAGAAAAACAAGATCAAGATTCAAGAATACCACTTTATATTCAAATCTGTACAGTGGACTCGATTTAATTTAAGTGGATTGTCTGGCTGGTGTGGTGTTTTGCTGAAGGGGCCAAGATTAAAGGTAAGACCAAGACCATGTCAGGACACATATAATGCTCAAGCATATTGAAAACTCAACCTTAACTAAAAAGGTTTTGATGAAGGACAGAGTGTTATCATGTGCTTGGCAGGAGTGTTTTTAAATATTCCACTGCTTGCAAACGTGAGCACCTTGAAGCTAAGGTACCTGATTTTCAAAACCAAGAAAGTATTTTAAGCTAAATTAGTTCCAAGCTCTCAGAAACCTTTTACCCAGACAGAAAAGTGAAGATGGAGTGAACCTTCAATGCGCAGCCAATCATAAATCTAATCTCTAATCCCAGTGTGTCACGTATATGCACATAGCTCTTTCTGAAGATCTATATACCTAATGTGAGGAAGCAAAAAGTTGGGTAATGTAGCCTTAAGATTGGGTAGAGCTAAGAAGGTAAGTAGGAAGGTATACAGATGGATAGTTTGACCATTTTTGCAATACTAAATTTTCCTGTAAAATTGTTGCTTTCTGAATGTTTAAGACGTTAAAGTTTAAGACAAGCTCAGTTGGAGCGTTTGTCTACTGAGCCCAAGATTGGCCTTTGGAATCCCACTCTGGACATAAAAAAGGTTGGCGGTGCAATTCCAGCTCTCACAAATGAATGCGTCTGTGTACACTAACGCTAACCCACCAGATCTCATCAAAACAAGCAGAGACCAAAAAATGAAGCAGTTGTCTTCAGTCCCAGTAATAACAGATATTTTCTACCATTACAGAGACTGTGAGTTGTATGGGCAAACAGGTGGACTTGTCTAGAGTCATAAAACCAACCATAAATCCACACGTTCACCTCTAAACACCACGCGCCGCACCTGGGACCTGCTCCTCCATAAACAGAGACATCAGTGGACGCAGATGAGAGCTGACACTGGCGGAGGGGTCTAGGACAGGGTGAGGATGGGCACGTGTTAGATCGGAAGTGTGTGACCGTGAAGCGACGACCCCGAGTGCGACCTTTGACTTCTGCATGATGGATCGCCTCCATCAACGATCCGCCGGCGCCGCCATGAGCCCGGGTCAAACTGTGCATCCACTACAGCACTGAGACATCTAGTACTGAGCGAATGTTTATTATGAAAGAACACGGACGCAGGGAGGGGGCTTATTTACAAAGAAGATACAAGAAAAGAAAAAGGAAATAAAAAATAAATGACACACACACAGATTATAGAACTACACTCATTATGCAGAGATATGGTCCCCACAACAGAAAAATCATTTGGGTGTAGGGGTAAATTCTGTCAAAGAGGTAAGGCAGATCTGGACACATCTACAGCCTGTCCGTCTCCTTTACTGGGGTTCTCCTCGAGGCTTATCTTTTTCCCAATTAGTTTTCTGGAGTTTTTCCTTGTTGAAAATGAGGGTCTAAGGACAAGAGTGCTTCATTATTTTATTTGGTCTGTTGGTTGAAGGTCCAATATTACACAAAATTGCTTCAATCCATGTTGGAATGTTGTTACCTCTTCAAAAGCACACCTGGAGTTGTTCAGTTTCAATGTATTTTTGTATACCAAAGACACAACAGCTGTCGCCTCACAGGGCTTCGCAAAAGTGCTGATTTAAAGGGGCCATACTACACTATTTTCTGATTTGTTATTATGTTGTTTCTTCACAAAGACACCCTATGATGTTACGAGCCAGTTTCACCAGTCTAAGGATCTACGATTGTGTGAGTATGTGCTAGTAGGAACCAGAGCGCCCATTACCACTCCTTCCACTGCTTCTAAACTCAGACAGAGCATTTCAATCAGACTAGTTTATTTTAGAGACACAAACTTGCTCATAGAACCGTGCCTCACTCATTGATCCCGCAAAGGTTCATGCCATTTCTTAGCATTCTTCCATCTTAGTTTTTTCTCATAAGCAGCCTTTTTTTTGGTACACAAATAGACCATGAGTTTGTGTAATTGGCTTATCTGTCTTTCAGTCACGTATATCTGAACAGGGAGATAAGACCAGGGCCCAGATCAAACAACTGCATACAGAGAATAGGAAATGCATATAGTCTCAGTTGGCCTATTAGAAAGGATTCATATAAGAGTAATTTTCAGATTATTTTTTTTTTTTTTTTTTTTGCATTAAAGGTGCTCTATGTAACTTCTAAATTGGACGGTCTGCTACTTTCTTGTCTCCATGGAGATATCATTAATATGGAATCTTCCACAGTGTTGCATTAAACATATCTGCCTTGTTTTTGTACAATTATTGTGTTTTATAGCTCAAAAGTATTCCCAGAAATACATGAACTCTTACTATGTGCAGGCTTGCTTCTCCATAGATCTGACCATTAACTTGTCTCTATGTGATGCCGAAGTCAGGGCAAAACAGTAACATATTCATGGAGACAAGCAGGTGGTGGCCCCTGCACCAGAAACGTTACAAAGTGCAACTTTATCTTGGTATTTTTGGTCCAAATCAGACTTTTGTGTCTACATCAAGAGTACCTATGTTGTTCTTGGCCAATTACTGACCTTCCTGTAAATTTTCTCAGTTTCTCAGTGAAACTTTTCCCCATATTAAACTTTTCTTAACGAAGAAGGAGAGGTTCATGCTTCAGCCCACCTACAGCAGGTAAGTATAAATGACCACATTACGCTTTTATGTGGAGAAATTTACAAAGCACCATCTTCCTTTTATCACTCGAAGCCCGCTGAAGTAAATGGGGGTTGGCAGCTCTCCTTTGAAACCCGCTGTGCCCTGGTTCAAAGACATACATGCAGACCCTTAGCTAAATCCAGACTTCAGTGGCGTTTGTTCAATCACCCATTCGCTCCCTCAGTTAGCCTCTTGTGGTCACGCGGCGCGGTCCCACCCAGCGGCTAATCTCCGGCTCCCTGCGCTAGATTTCCTGCTTCAATGCACTGTAATGACATTTATATCATTTTTGTGTGAGCATGCCCACTCATAGTCTTTATAATTCCTCCCACTCACCAAAGTGCATTGCATTAGGCCTTGTATAGAAGAAACATTGCGATGATAACAGAATAAATTGTCAGTTGGAGCGAATCTCTCAAGAAATTGCCCATTCCTTCCTTGTGTGATGCTGCTGCTGCCTGGTTGGTTAAATCATTAATTTTCATGTGGCGTAGGGTTTAAATATGAAATTCTTCTGCAAGGCGCTTAATCAACAGAGCATGTGCGCAGGGTGGTTCGGGGAAAAGGCCCAGAAGGTGTTAAATGAATCATGTATCACAGCTGCTCCTCTGGTACAGGGGGCAGGAAGGTCATATGTGGCTAAGAGGGCATAGGGCTAATAAACCACGCTCCCAAATTACTTTCTCTCACTGTAAGGGTTATGCCCACGTTTTATCAAAGGATGTCATTTCCTTTTTCATAGCTGCAGGCTCTGGTGGGGGTTCATTCACTCTTTTAATTAAGATTCTGTGAGATTCTGGTCAGAGACAGGCTGACAGCGGGGGTTTGGGGGCTGCACAATCCACACCACTGTGGCCTGTGAAAGTCTGACTGATATGTGGAAATGTATCTGGTGTGTTATTTTTGGAAAGCTCAGTGATTCAAGTGTTAATGACGAATTAGAAATACATAGTGAAGATTGAGATCCCAGTTACTATTGTTCAAACTGAGAATTGTGAGACTCAAAAGAGAACACATTCTGGATCTTAAAGGTGCATGAGGTAACGTCTTAGCTGGGGGTCTGTCACCTGCTTGTTTCTATGGATATGTCTTTGCTTTTCCTGGGATGTATGACATTAAATTGCTCTACCATCCATTTATTCATTTACAAGTAGGTTTATAGCTCAAAAATACCTAGAAAAATGGGTATTCTGACTGTGAGCGGGGTTACCTTTTCACAGATCTGACCTGTGGCTTGGTTTGGTTTCCATAAAGTTTGGTTTTAATACCTTACTTTCCAGCCAAAGCAATAACATCTCCATGGGGAAAAGTATTTGATGGATAATGTTCTTAGGGAGACCAAATTTTCAAAATAAAAAACTGGGACACCCCCGGTTTGGAGTGGTTGGTAATAATAAAATTGTGAAACGAGTGCGTAATTACGGAAAATTGTTCCGCACACGACCCATTCATGACTAACATGTGAGTCAGTATAGTCGCATTTTCTTTGTGTTTTGATCCTTTTTAAACAGCTTTTCTGTATTTTACTGAAACTAAATTTATTCCTCTCTTTACTGTCAGCAGGTATCAAATTGGAAAAAATAGGGATGCCTGGGACATTTCTTGTGTAAAACTGGGACAAATCAATGGTTTTGGATAAATGTGCTGGGACAAGGGACACAAGGCTCAAAACTGGGATTGTCCCTGGTAAATAGGGACGTTTGGTCTCCTTATCTGCACTCCAAGTTACTAGTTAGCCAAGGCTAGCATAACAAGCTACCAATGTTTCCATGTTTGAGTGTTTTCTATTTGTAGAAGTCAGTAAAAGAAAAAGAAATGGGGAGGTAGGGTCCCGTTTCTTCTGGTCACTTGTTTGACGGAAAGTGATCATAGAAGCAGTGAGAGGACGGCTCACTCTGCGACCAAGATTTAAATATAACAGACAGGCCTGATACCAAATGCAGCTCGTCTTTGGTCATACAACAATTTCAAGTTTAATCTTTATCCCTATATCACCGTGAGACCTACGACACATTTTTTTAAACCACAAATTTTCCCCACAACCAGAAATCTTTCAATGCAGATGCACCAGTATGTATAGTGGAGACCCAGCTTTAGACAAATGACATCATTCAAATAACAGTCAAAGTAATCAGACTCTCCAATAATTAAATATTATTTTTGTGTGTGTGCGTGTGTGCGTGCGTGTGTGTGTGCATGCGTGTGTGTGTGTGTGCATGCAAAAAGAAATGTTTTGATCAAGAGCTTTTAAAGCAAAGGTATCTGGAAGACAAAGTACTATGAATGTAAAAATAATTATTGAAATTTGTAACATGTTTGCTACATTAGTTTGCCTTTTTTGAATAATTGTCCTTGTCCTTAGAAAAGAAAGAAATCCCATTAACTCTAGAAATGTAATGATATAATGCATGTAAATGTATCTCAACAGTACAGTGTGTTTTACTGTATAAGTGACAGTGTGATGAACCATTGACTCAGATAGGCGTGGATCTATACTGTACTTATGCACCATATAATTACCAATATTTACCATCAGCCTTGGGCCAAGGTGTAATTATGCTGTGATGAATTATCCAGTGTAAAACCAACAAGTGTGACAGAAATAGTCACATTAAACGCAATATCTCCATCATAAATCCATTAGTATCTACACAGACACCGTAAAACAATGTATTATAAGTCTAACCTAAAATAGGTCATACTGTTAATTACATTTTTGTCCATCTATTATGGAGAAACAGTGTTTACTGCTGAGTCCACTTTTAAAGGTGATGCTTTGCAAAATACCGTAGATTATTTTGAGCCTAAAGAACATAGTCTTAATATGCAGGGTTTGTGTGTTAAACAACTCTGGGTAAGCTTTTGATTAGGACACAACATTATAAAATAGATCAGAAAATAGCTCAATATAGGCTCTTTAATTTTAGCTATTCATTTGAATAGGTCTGTGTCCATGAACTAGATGTTGCTTTCTAAGTTTATGGTGTGTGTTTGTTGGATTCATAAAGAGCCTCGAGTTGCACTTAACATTAACAGGAATGTTAGGATGTTAATAGGATGGAAATAGCAATAGCACTGTAACTGACATAATGACTGTAATAGGTTCTAGGTAATAGGCATAATATCTTTACATATTAACACCAAGATTTACAGTCTTCACTCAGGGTTAGGATTAATCATATTTCAAAGATGACAGATGTGTCCTGTTCCCAAGAGCAGGTAATTAATATAATAAATTTAACTACACTTTTTAATATTATAGGGCCCTATTACCTAACCTCAATCGTGAATAAGAGCACCTGGATACTGAAAAAGCATCATTTGCATCAGTTCGAGTTTAAAGGTCTAAACATCTGCTGTATGTTATAATCTTGTTTCCTCATCACAAACTTACCTGGAGTTGTGTTTTGTTTCATTCACACATGTTTAACACACAAACCCTGCACATTTACACCGAGTTCTTTCCTCAAACAGAAAATACTCTGTTCACCCTGTGATGTCATTTGTCAAGACAGGAAGTGCTCCACTGTGTTTTTAAATTCCATACACCTGCACTTGAATCATTTGAATAATTTCAGTCCTGTAATTGCTAACCTCCATTGAACTTAAGGTAAAAGGTATCTGCTAATTTGAAAACTACCGCTACGTGGCATCACAAGGTGGAGCAGAGCATTTTGAGCTTTAGAGATGTAGACAAACTAATAATAAAGGATTACTCAAACGTGAGAATTTTTTGAGGATGTAAAAACATTCTAAAAATGTTTAATGCTCACAAGAGTCAATTTTGCATAATATAGGGCCTTCAATCCATAGTGCAGACACTGGACACTGGAATCGTTTCCAAATGAATGTGAGATATTTGCTTAAACTCTCATTTCCCATTTGCTTCTATTTAAAGAAAAGACGATGTGATCATAACTTGTTTTTGGCAGTTTATCCTACGCTCATTTATTGCTTCAATCACATTCAAATTAAATGCCACTGTAATGAGGCAGCAGACGGCTTTATATTGTCATTACAGAATTACATTAGAATATGTAATAGACAGCACTGATAGCTGTACAATTTTCATTTTTCTTCATTATTCCCAGTAATTGATGAACATTTTATTCACCAAAAATTATGCTTTTTCACATGACCAAACATCTGTATTTAACTACAAGCAATGGTAAACAGAATAGTTAGTATTTTACATTATCAGTTGGTTTAATATTAAACTAACTGGAAACCGTTTTATGAAGAGATAAGTAAGTCTTTAGTAAGTCTTTATTTATATAGAGCTTTTCACAGACATTTTGTCACCAAGAAGCTTTATAGAGCATTATTCGGCATGATTATTCATTCACTCTATACCTGGTGATGGTAAGCTACTGTTGTAGCCACAGCTGCCCTGGCGCAGACTGACAGAAGCACGGCTGCCATGCCAATCGGCGCCATCGGGCCCTCCGACCACCATCATTACTCACGCACACACCACTTTCAATGTGGGTAGTGTCTAGCCACTAGCACCAGTGCTAATTTCCACCTGTAGTCCCTGGCCAGGTTCATTGATTGATTGTATATACTGACCTTGACTATCAACTGTTGTTCCTGGAGACCTGTAGCATGTTTTTGGTTGCATGCACCGATCCCACATTTTCAGTTCCATTTCAACTGATGCCAGTACAGGGAATATTTAATTCCTTTCAACAAAAATAAAATTAGACAAAATTGATCCAAACATGTTATTTGTCTCTCAAGTCACTACTAAACAGCTTTGTATAAATAAAAATTCAAACATAATGAGGCAATCTGGGCTGAGTATGACCAGTAAATAGTCTTATTATGATCATTATTATTATCAGTTTATATGTCCAACAGTCGACATCAGGCGATATTTGGATGCCAGCAAATTTTTCAGTATCGGCACCAACATAAGATACCAGTGTCGTATTGTATCATATTGATACATCCCAAGTTTTATGCTTGTTTGGCAAACTTTGTGTGTAAATGCATTGATCATGACAAGGGTATAGGTTAGACATAACAATTCTGAAAAACACCCTATTGATGAACAAACACACAACAAATACAAAACATTTCTAACAGTCCAAGTGCAAGTTTACACCATTATTCTTCACAAGTTGCAGACCAATGACAAGTGTTTGAGGAGAGCTAGCTCATAATAGCTGGCCTAAAAGGATCCACAGAGGAGCTCTTATTTTGTGCCTCCTGTCATGGCTAAGAAAAGATGGGCTCCCCGCGCTGTAACTCTCTCTGTGATGCAAACCCATGTCACTACCTGTTATACTTAGTTTATTTATGATGCACACTTGGCCATGATACAAGTGCTACCAAAGTGAGGACAGAGCACATTTCTAATACTGGGCTTTGTTTGAAATAGTAAAAGGCATGTGGCTGCTAGGAGTTCCTGTTTCTATGCAAACACATGGCAGGTTTTTTTAACACTTATCAACAGAGAGCAGCAGCGTAACCTTTAGGCTAATTCGCTCACATCCAAAGCACATCTGTATTCAGCTCTATTCCGTTTGTGCATGTGGCATTTATTTATAGAAGACTTCTGACTTCACAGCAAAAAAACGGAAAACGATTGATCCAAAGAAATGTATTTATCTCCCCAATTAAATATTCATATAGTGGCTTGGGCTTTAGCATGCTCTGTACAGAGGGTGTAGGCTTGAAATATGGATTCTCTGCAATGTTGGAGCGTTTTGCGGCAATTACACAGTGAAATCTACATGTGAATGCAACTCTAATGAACTTGTCTTTGATGTTTGGAGATGTGCCAGAGGTGCAGCGCATGCGTGTGTGTGTCGGAATGCACAATACGTATAGAAATTACAAGCCTCTATTAAGATTCATTTCATTTCAGAAGGAGCTGTTTTGCATATTTATACTAAAGCAATTAAAGTGAGGATAATATGTTCTCAGCCGGTGGTTTTCGAAAGATGTATGGTACAGCCATGATGAAAGCTCAAAAGTAATTTGATATTTCTTCAAATTACTTCAAGTAGTTCTTCAGTTATTTACTTGTAAAGTAAATAAAAAGCCTTTGTGATTATATAACCCCTAACATACTTTTTTATGTCAGTTTAACATAACTTGGTTTTATGTCTGATGCCCTTCCTGATACAACACTCTGGGGTTGAGACTGGAGAATACTGGAGAATATTTTGGCATTTTCTACTGAAATGCATTAAGGTGCAGTTTATGGTCCCCATAGAGAAATTTGTCCTCTGCATTTGACCCATCCTTCAGAGCCACCAGAGAATCTCCTCTAGAGCAGTGAGCCCCGCAGTCAGCGCTACCTAAGCTGGAGGATTCTATGGTGCATGTTTTAGGTCGATGGGGGAAACTGGAGTCCTCGGAAATAACCCCCTTCTCCCAGACAAGGGGAGAACATGCAAACTCCAAACAGAAAGGCTCAGGATCAAACCCGGAAACTTCTTACTGTAAAGCATGAGTGCCTATCATGAGCATGAGACCATTTGGCCAAAATAGTCTAATGAGTATACCTGAATGACAGAAATTTCTGATCAACTACCATTACAATAAATAATACCGGTGAGCTCGGCCAAGATCACAGTGCAATCTGTATCTTGATACAAGGTCCACAATATATTATGATACATTATCCCTAAAAAGGTTTCAAATGTTTGTGCAGAAAAGGACATCTTATTGGAATTTCATGTCTCTTGCAGCTTAAGCCTTCTTTAGGTAGGCAACAGGTTTTGAAGTGTAAACAATAATTATAATATGTTGATGCTGTTTAAAACCATCATGATACATCTCATATCGCACTAATTGGCATTAGTAGAAATAGCCCTGGTAATGATATAAATTATCATTAGAGCTGTTGTAGTACCTGTGATTGTTGAAGTGAAAACAGTGGCAGTAGCAGAAATATTGGAACAGTATAATGAAAATCCTCTCATCACCTGTCCACATGTCAATATTAATGACCATGGTATAAATGCAGAGTAACTGTGTTAAAGGTCTGTCAATGGCACTTTTTAGTCTAATCTAAATCCATACAGTTTCTGAGTACAGCTTTCTAGTGCTTTCTCTCGACTACTTGAGCTTTGGAGTAGTTCTCCCTGCACTGGTCGTGACACATTTGCTCGGTCTAAGATGGGGTTATTTCGGCACCTATCCTGAAAATTGCAGCTGATTTCTTCCCCTGCTCAGCTCCACACAGTCCCAGACCGCCCCTCTCAGACACTAGACACAAGGGAGCTCTCATGACTTTCCCATTGCACACTGGCATTTAGGTCAGTAGCCCTGCACATGGCCTCATCCAAAACTTGTAGCTTATTATATAATCGAAAATATGCCCCATGAGGTTTTCTGCCACATCGTCTATTTGTGCTAAAAAGCCCGCCAGGAAAACTAAACAGATGTTGATTTGGCTGCACACTCCGCCACTGCTTTATAGGTGTCCCATTTCTATTTTGGGTCCTCTTTATACTCAGTCGCCTTGAAAATATCTGTGACAAAGCCATAGACAGTCGAAATAGTGAACCTAGAGATCAGTATATTTTAAAGAACAAATATTTTACATTATTTCTATTATTGGGCTTTAAAGGGCCTATATTATGAAATATGCACTCTTTAAATTTACCTTTAAGCCATTTTACAATGTTGTTTCCTCCTCAGAAACATACCTGGAGTTGTGTTTTGTTTTATTCACATATTTGAGTAACCCTTATTATTAGGCTGTCTACATCTCCAAAGCTCAAAATGCTTCTTTCCACTTTGTGATGTCATTAAATTGTAGTTTTCAAGTAAACAGCTACTTTTTGCCTTTAGTTCAGTAAAGACTGGAAATTCCATGGCTGAAATAATCCAAATAATTCTAGTGAAGGAGTATGGAGTTTAAAAACAGAGTGGAGCACTTCCTGAATTACCACATAACAATATATAGAATAGAGTGTTTCCTGTTTAAGAAAAGAACTCAGCCTAAATGTTTCTGATAAGGAAAAAACATTATCGCATAGTTCAGAAAATAGTATAGGCCCCTTTCATCTTCAGTACTTTTTAAACTTTTACCTCTTATGTTACAAATCTGGGAAATTCAATATCAAATGTTTTTATAGGGCTTAGAAAGACTGTACTTTTGAAACAAGGATTCATTCATGAAGCATAAAGAAAGCAAAATACAACTCAATGAGGAGACAATACAACAACATGGCTCAAAGGACACCTGTTATGTAAAAAGCGACTTTTCAGAGCTTTTACTCATGTTATAGTTGTTTCCCCTTCTCATTCACAAGTTGTATTTGCCGTGATCCATGCATGCTTGAGCAATCTTTAATTCCTTATTTTCAAGACGCCATATTGCTGATCAACGCCTGTTTTATCGCTACTGGTACACGCCCACTACTCTGTACTTACTTCATTATCCAATTTATTATTCTTAATCAGTGCTAGGATTGTGCAGAATTGCATAGGCCCTTTAGTACAGATGAAAAGACTATGACGATGTGTATGGCGATTTGTAATTTAAAACGTGCAAATTATAACAATGATCCACGGCTTTCATAGATTATAGCTATAAAACAGGCTCAAGCACAATATGTGTTCTTCAAAGCTTAAAAAAGAAGCCAATTCTGAATAATGTGTGTTCCTTAAGGCTTATTGGAGGTTTTAAGACAGATAACAAGCTGTACTGCAGACACCAAATGACCAAGATGACTGACAGCTCTCTTTCTCAGCTTTGAAGTATGTGATGTGATTGTGAAGAATGTGAATGTTTAAAGTTTCTGATTCAAAGCATGTGTGGATTCCAGTTAACTTGGACATCTCTGTCAGAAGAGTCCTTTTCAAACATTCACACTAATTATTGCTGATCATCTGTTCCATGCATGTTGTTAACGTCAGTAGCTATTTATACAGGTAGAGAGTTGACCTTTACACAACATTTCTAATATGCTGTATGAATTCAATGTGTTGATTACATTTACTTACTGTGTGATTTTTACTCCCACTTATAGTTATGTGGTATTGGCCCTTAATGTTTTTTTTCAGGCACCACTCAAACACGACTTGTTACAACTTTATAAGGAAAAGTTTAGGTAGTGGGTTTGTACAATTTGCATATTCATATTTTCCTATGCGTACCTCCCGTTTTGTTTACTTGATTCAGTTGTGCATTCTAATTCTCAAATCTCGACTGGGTTTGCACACAAATTAAGCATTATCCAATGAGTAGTTCAATTTGCATAAACCAATATTGTTGAACTGCAACCCTAAGCCGGGTCTGGACAAACGGTGAGTACTGTACGAAAGGCTTGTGATGAAATACCTCTGCAAAATCAACATCAGACCAAATATAAACTGGTGGAAAAAAAAGCATGAAACAACATGAACTGCTGGTCATAAACAACATTGCCAAATCTATATTACCCAATGAAAAATATTCCTTCAGAGTAGATAGCAGACTATTCAAACAGATTCTTCACTATATAGCTTCCGTGTTTGTAAACTACACTTTACTTCTGAAATGCTAGTCCAAAGCTGTCAATGAGATGTGAGTGGGAGTCAAACATGCACCCATTCAATCACAATGAATTACCTTAACTAAAGCAATTAGTCTGACTGGAGCCTCCGTCCAGGCCCAAGAGCTCCTCGCTGTGGTAGTTCTGGCTCCCTGGGTATTGACAGTATCGACTGGGGCCCTGTCAGACACAAGAGAGTAGTTGTTTGCAGTGAATTCAATGTAGTTGTTGTGAGAAACAAATTGCTATGAACCATATAGTAATTAAGTCAATTAGGAAATGGTTATATGCTGTAAATCTAGATAAATCCCATTAAGCTTTCTTGTAGTCAGGGGTGCAAAGTAGATTATTGCAGTATACATATGTAATAGAGATACTTTGGGGGAGGTAATTGATTTTCAAACCTGTACTTGTGATTGAGTATAGTTTTAGCCATGTAATTGTTACTATCAGTTACATTTAAAAATCACTGTTAGAGCACTAAATTCGTGTATCATTCGTTCATTTGTTTTTCAATATAAAACCAAAAATAAGAAAACGAAAAAACAACTGTTTTCTTCATTATTTGTCTCCAAAACCAAAATGAAAAACCAGATAATGATTTGTTTTTTTCAGTTTTTGATTTGGGTTTAAATGAAAAATGGAAAAAACGGATAACGACCGACACCAGACCGGGACTGAGACCGAGACCAGACCGGGACCAGACTAGGACTGAGACCGAGACTGAGACCGGGACCAGACCGGGACCAGACCAGGACTGAGGACCGGGACCAGACCGGGACCAGACCGGAGGCTTAGAGCCCACGGCAGGGCTGGAGCTCGAAGCTGCGGAGGCTCGGAGTCAAAGCTCTGGTCCCGGACCTGGTTCAGTCCTGGTTCAGTCTGTATGCAGTGCAAAAGTCCGGCATTGCAGTCATGGAAGTCACGTAAACAGGAAACGCCGTTATCAGTTTTTTAAAATTTTCATTTAAACACAAAATTTAAAACTGAAAAAAAAAGAATCATTATCTGTTTTTTCATTTTGGTTTTGGAGCCAAATAATGAAAACAAAATGTTATTTTTTGATTTTCTTATTTTTGGTTTTATATTGGAAAACGAATGAACGAATGAAACACGGATTGTACTACATCACCTACACTGATTGCAGTCGCCTTTAGAGAGGAAGGGGGTTGTGGTGTAAGACTGTATAATTCAGTTTTATTATTTTCTTTTTTCAGACCAAGAGTTTATTCTCATACCTGACAGTTTCGACTGCTCACTAGCGGTTTTCCTTAGAGTGGTCACGTGATGCTGCTGTGACGTGTCCGGTCAGCTGATTTATACAGGTTTTGGCGCTGTCTTCCTACCAGTGGAGGCAGGACGACAGCGCCATCTGCAGTCTGACTTCCTCAGGACAGCATCCCAGGAGTGTGAGAGTAAAAAATCCCCCTGGTCCAGGTTTATAGTCCCGTGGGCATGTTTCCATATTTCGATTGCCTTTTTAAACCAGCAACGGTGTTTGTTTTCCTCTGTCCCAAAGATGAATGATGAAGACAGCACCAAAACCTGTATAAATCAGCTGAACGGACACGTCACAGCAACATCACTTGACCACTCTGAGGAAGACGCTAGTGAGCAGTCCAAACTGTCAGACATAAAAACAAACTCTTGGTCTGAAAAAAGAACCTAATAACATAAAATATCGGGAGACCAAATGAACCTCATTGGACTATAGTGTCATTAAGTTTTAAAATGTTTTATTCATAAACGTTTGAATAACATTCTGAAATAAAATATGAAAATAAAATATAAAATGGTCAAATTGTTATGTAGCACTTTTCCACCTTCAAGGCACTCAAAGCACTTTATAACAAGGTGCCACTCACCCATTCACACACCAGCGTACGCAAACTCTGAGGCAAGGTAGGTTAAGTGTCTTGCCCAAGGAGACAACAACAGCATTCATCTGTGGGAGTTGAAATCGCACCGCCAACCCCAACCAATTTATGTCAAGAGTGGGATTCAACCAGCCAATACTCCAACTCAACCAACTGAGCTACTCAAAAATGTCCCTTGTTTACTTTTTATTTTTACTTTGAATACTCTTTCCACCACACCACTAGCAATACGCTTTTTGCTTTGACAGTAAAAAATAAATATATATGAAAAAACAATGTAAATCAGTATTAAGCAGCTCTAAAATCCCTAATACATTTGACTTGGCTGGAATTAAAGGAAACAACTGAAAACAAAGTGGTGTGAGTCATTATTCCTTGTTTTACATAAGGCACATTTTCCCTTTGAAGAGTCAATGCCGAATAAAGTAGAATTAACTTTTGTAGCGCTGCCAAGACCTGGCTTCACACACAGCAATAGAAAACACAACTAAATTAGGCCTGGCTAATATAGAGATTGCTAGTCTTGTATATTTTGCCGGAAGGGGGCTTTCTTTGTGCCAATGGGATGTTCAGGGTGCTGTCACACAATGGGCACAGACAGACTTATTTTTCATATCTGTGCACTGTGTTTATGTAGTTTTGTATTATTTTAGTGGCTTCACGCTACCACAGCCTGAAGGAAAGTGTCAAGCTGAGTGACGTGTGCTGGCCGAGCCTCAAACACCTAAGGGGAGAAATAAAGGGCCCCCAATACACAGTGGAGGTCAACAGTTACATACAGTAGCCTTAAGGAGCTAACAAATAACACCACAGACTGTGCTGGGTATGAGTCTTTTCTGGATTTAACGTAGGGACTGGTTAAAAGTGTTTTGACAATATTTAAAGGTGCACTGTGTATCTTTTCTGTTGGAGGGTCCATCAAATGTTTTTCTTCTTGGAGATGATTACTTCTGGAATGTTTTACAGTATGGTACGAAACATTTCTATCTTCAAACTAGACCAAGTTATAGGTCAGATCTGTAGAGAGGTGACGCCGCTCAGTCAGAATGCTTTTTTTTTTATACATATATTTTTGAGCAATAAAACCACTTGTAATTGAATAAATGTAAGGTAGAGCTGTTTAATGTCACAGTGTGGAGCATTCCAGGTAGAGCAATCACATCTCAAAAGAAACAAGCAGGTGTCAGACCCTCCACCAGAAATGTTACACAATGCACCTTTAAATCCAGGCTAAAAATGGTTAAGTTTAGCAGTGTGTATGACTGAAAGATTTGTATTCTGCATTCTTTTCTTTTGAATGTTAATTTAGTGATGGTTATTTCAGTTTTGATTCGTTAGTGTTGTGATTCTATGCCTTAGATTTTATTGTATATGGTCATTGATACTGTCAGTTGTGAAAACCTAAATCTAAGTGGGTAGTATTTTTATATTCTCCCAAGAAAAAAGTTATGACTGAATTCTGCTGCTTCATCAACACTCCCACATGGGCAAAATAGTGGTTTTCAAGTGGTCTGACCCAGTTTTACTCTTGATGATTTGATTGTGATTATATGGTTGATTTTCTGTTCTCAGGTTATTTTCAAATTGTACTGTATAAAATAGCAGCAGGCCAGAGCACCTACTTTGGAACATTTTTACAACCCTCATTAAAAAAGCAAATGTCTTCAGTGGGATAAACAAACTCTACAGTGTGCTATTATATTTTAAAGATGCACTGCACAACTTTTCAGCTTGTCCCTATGTCATTGCTTTGCCTGGAATGTTCCATTGTATGACTTTAAAGATATCCATCTAGCATTTATTCACTATAGGTGTTCCTATTGCTCAAAAATACCTTCTGTGAATAGGGGTGCCTCTCCACAGATCTGAATTGTAATATAGTATAGTGGTCCAATCTGCTCGTCTCCTTTGTGAAAGATAGGTTTACTCTACTGTGGATTATTTTGGACAAAGCAATAACATTTCCATGGAGACAAACAGGTGGCAGACCCTCCACTATAAATGTTACACAGTGCACCTTTAATAATTGAAATGTTGTGTTTTTCTGGAAAAAACTAAACAAAACAAAAAAACAAACAACAACAACAATATACCATTAACCCGATTATCATGAGCTTCAGTTTGTGTTTTATACTGTGTGTAATTCACCATTTGGCCCTATTCATACAGTTAAAAAGTTGTCCTTGGAAAAACTTTGAAAACAGGGAAGACAAACTCCCAGCCCATGTCTGATCTGATTTGCGGATGCCCAAATGTACTACTTTATATAGTATTAGTATTTTCCATTACATTACACTGATGCTCTGTCTGCGTCTGTACAATACATATAGTTGATAAAGCCTCCATCCATCCATAAATTTAAATTGGATTTTGTGTGGCCAAATGCTGATCTGATTTAAATTTTCAAAATGCACTCATATCAAAAGCATTCTCTGAAAATCTATTCAAACTGTCCAGTCAAAGTTATTGTTCAAAATGTGAATCCGTATTTCTACAGTATGCCGCCAATTCCTTCATTAAAGTATTTAATCACTGGGAATAATTAAACTGATAATAATGGCACTTTGTAATCTACAAAATTAACAGTAAGGCCTTATCTTTTGAAGCAGGAAATATTTAATGAAATTACCAAGCTGTGGTAGATCAATCTGGAAGAGCACTTTATATTCAAATGTGTCATTTTTGATGCAGCGAAAAGCATAGTTTTGGTTTATGTGTGGGACTTTAAAGTGATTACATAAAAGTTATGCTTGTACATGTTTTGTTTCATCAGATCTAGTTAATGCTGAATAAAACATATCGACAATTGTCACCCTTTGAAGCCATATGATTAATTCCTTTTTAAAATTCAAGCACTGTCTGAAAATGTTCATATACAAGATGTGGTGGCATGAGTAGTGATTAGAACAGCAATTAATAAAACATGCTCTAGTGCTTTAATTAAAATGACATGATCGTATCCTTAAAAAGACTGCACTATAGTTCAAACGGTCACCTCATTACATTAACATTAACATCCTAATGAACAATTATTTGTAATATCTTACCCTGATTATGAAATATTGGGAACTGACAGGAATACACATAGGTGCTTAGCACAGGAGGGTATGTGTGTGGTACCAGTGATGAAAGGTAACAAAAGTATATGTTCACTACATTTGAAAGCATGTATCTGTACTTTCTGCTCCACTACATTTTAGATCTGGACTGAAAAGTAAAAAGTACTTTTCTTTATGGTTTGAGACCTGCTGAAATGGCTGAGACTTATTTTAGCACATTTAACTTGATATCAAATACACACAAACAGCTAGAAATATTAAGACATCAGTTGAATCACTTAAAATAAGTTTCTTTTTTTTTAATCAATCAATCAGTTGACAACATTTTAATGCTTATTTTTTGAAAAATCTCTGGAAAATACTTAAACTTTTTATTCTTAAAGTAAATTTTTACAGGTACTTTTACTTACTACTTATTACTGGAGTAATATTTTGCCCCTGTATCTGTACTTTTACTTAAGTAACAAAAATGAGTACTTCATTCACCACTGTTCTCATTGTTATAATAATGTATTATAACTGCAAGCGGATTTTGAACTGAATCCAAATTTAAACTAGCGGTGAATGTCATGTCCACTAACCATGAAACTAAAGATAAAGTCATGTTCTGTCTGATGAAATTCATTCATTCACTTAAATGACATTCTCTTCAAAGCTGTTTGAAAATGTGACTGCAAGAACAAAAGCCCATGTGCATTCGCTTTTTCAGACAAAAATTACTACATTTTTATTATTATAGATCCAGGCCTAATTCTGAAAAGTTGAAAAGTTGGATGTTACTGTGTTTTTCTTTGAACGACTGGCATCAGCAAGACTCCAATACAATAATACAGTACTCAGCTGAATGTAATCATCTGCTCTGAATCATCTGTTCACTGTAGATCTGTATATTTTGTATTTGTATTCAGATAAAGTCTGTTCTTTATGCATGCCTTTGTTGTATCATATATATTTTACCATTATTATTCATTGCTTTATATTTATACATCATCACAGACAAAAAAGACAAAAACTGTATATCTGATTCAGATTCCAGCCCCATATTTGCAGGAAGAGACTCCAAGGACAACCAGAAACAGGAAGCAGAGGACAGCATGTATAACATGAAGTGACACTGTATGTTTGTATGTCTCCAAGTATCACAAGGGAGAATTTAAGGTTAAATTAGTAGCTATACACCAACTATAAATGGTGACATAGAGAATGACTTTGTGGGATATGCCACTGAAGTTCTTGCTCTCTGAAACCCACACCAAACATGAATAGAGACTCAGCTCCTGACCAGCCAGCAACTTATAGACAGAGCATGAAAATCCTTTGACCAGACTTGAGGTGATCCAACCACAGCCGCTAATTTGTATCGCGTATCTCTCAAATCTGAAAGACATCTCCTCTCCAAAATTCTCAAAACATTCAGAACTAAATATATAACTTCTTTTACAAGAGATAAGTAAAGGTTTGGTGCTTCAACTGCTGATCCTTTTTTACGTGTAAGCAGCCCGTGTGCGTTAAAGTGAACGGACCATGCGTCTCTCTGATCGGTTAACCTTATATAGACAGATCTACTTGTCTATACGTGTGGTTCTTACTGACTATAAAGCGGCTAAGACATTTTTAATCTAAAGTAATTACTGTAAAAATAAAACACAGAGTTGGTTTTGAAGGGTAGAGGCTATTGGTATAAAATTACATTATTTCCATTAGCCTGCCACATTACAGCTGTGTTTGCAAAAGTATCTTACCACAGCTTCCACTTCAAAAACAAGAACAAAGCAATGCTGGAATAGAAAGGTGCAGTTTATTCAGCTCATTAGAAGTACTTATACTGAATGCAGTCACTATGGTGCTTTTATTATAGATATAACTGCAGTTACATTGCAAATACACTGTCACAACTGAAAATATGACCTTGTGCAGCTATGTATCCACTTTAACAGATTTTGAGAATGTATACTTTGCAGCTGATGTCATCAACATTTCCCAGAGGTGTGATGCTAACTGTAGGCTCTTCTTTGTCTGACGCTTTATTACACTTTAATATGTGTTTTACTTTATAACAATCTGACCAGTAACTACAGCAGATGAGCTGATTTATACTGTTAAACACACACAGATACAGTCACAATTTATGTCTATCTTTTTTTATTGTGTTTGCTAATGTGTGCATTGTGTCTCCATCGTCATATAAAAACATTACACCATTAGAGATACATGTAGATCATCCCCAGCGTGATGTCACTGCAAAATATCAATAGCAGATAACGTAGCAAATAACCAGGTTTACTCTGAGTCTACATGCACACTCATTCACATTTACAAACTATTAAATGCAGCTCACATGTTCTGAACTTGTGTTTTGGCAATCTAATAATACATTTATGCAAATACAGTGTGAATTAATCAGAGTTGTTCCAATCCATAGATCAACAATTTAAATGAACAGTGGTGCGCGGTGTCAGGGCTGAATATTGAAGCTTCCTATCCGCCATTAGTCAGACATAATTGCTGCCTGCATTAAATTAGAGGGATGTTGATGGTGCCAAGAACGCCTCAGATGTGGTTCTGTTTTTTGTTTGTTTCACGCTTTGCACACAGCCTCCTGTAAAAGTGTAATTGGTTGAATTATAGGGACAGGAAGTGTGGCTCATTTTGTGTGGCTGCGCCTGACGTGTGAAAAATTCCCCCTGACTTTGATTAAACATTGATCCTTGACTTTATGTGGTCAAAATGCTGCAGTGTATTTCCATTTTTATTTATTTATTTTTTAACCATGTCGAGCTACAGTGGCTGTTTTATGGTGTGCACCTAGAGGCTAAGGTAATCATGACTGAATGTAGAATCTAACATACATGATTATTCACTCATTAATTATTGATATTAAAGAACATGAGCAGACGAGGTGCTGATTTTGTAAAATATACATTATGGTAATATGTAAACACAGCTGTTATGTGCTGACTTAACCATGGTACAAGGTAATTTCAGGTTATGTCCAGGATGTGCTTCAAGGATTGAATGAACTCCCAATAGAATTGTACTTCATTTATTTATTTGATAAATTATTGATTTATTTAAGTGAATTCTAATGACATTTTTAAACACATCTCTTGTTTTTCATTATTGTTTCCTTAAATAAATTCCTATTCCTAATATGGCACTCTAGCATCATGAGCATCATGATCATTTGACTGGAGCCGAACACTATGGGCGACATCACACTCCTTTAGTCCACTTCTTTATACAGTCTGTGATTCACCACACTAGGACAGAAAGACAGAACTTGATTGGAGTGGCAATTGATCCTCTGATCTTTTGGGTTATTCTATGGTATATATTGTATATATGGTATATTTGAGTTCATTGTTAATATTTGTTTATTGGTAATACAATAATAAGGAACGGCTACTGTTACAGTTGTTGCTGAGAGAATGGGATTGGAAGACACATACCACTTTGACATTCTTTTTCTGTCTGTCCCCAGATCCAGATTTGACAAATATGCTCACCCAGGGGGACGCGGACGCAGGTGAAGGGGGGTGAAGGGGGTAGAGCGAGGGGCAGTAGTTGTTTTTGCAGTCTGTCTACATCATGGCACATTTGGAGCCGCTCGGCTTGTTTACTGTCCTGTCAAAAATACAGCTGTCGAAAACATCTGTGAGAGGGCTCTGAACAAGGGCCTGCTTAATCAAAAATGTGTCACGCTGAGGTGAGAGGATGTCGTTTGAAAACCAAGATGGCTTCTGTGAACTGTCTTTCTGTTGTGCCTTTGGGCAAAGGCATGTTAGCAGCTTTATATGGTCTTATATGGGCTAGTAAACAGGAGGAGATGAACTACTTTGCCACTCTCTCAGCGGGTAACACAGATATTCTGCAGAGGAACAGATGAGGATTTGCTGAACACTTGTGAAGCTGTCACAGGGCTGTCAGCATGTCCCATAAGCTAATGAGGAACAAGCTTTAAGGGCCTAATCCTGTTACCATAATTACTATTTCAACTTATTGTTCAATAAATCATAGATCGAATAATCATTTACGGAGTTTAATATGTATCGTTTGAACCTTTTCTCTGAACTAAGAAAATGAACCAAGATTTGATCTGTAAAATGTTGAATAAATCATTTCTATGACTCACAGATGAAAACTAATTACTTCTTGGAACTGGTGTTGCATTCTGATATTTATTTATTGTAACTCATGTTTGTAACAATATTGTACACTCAGATTTTTTATTTATTTTTTTTTGCGGATAATCTTGCGTTATGATTTGGTGTCAGTATTATCATCTGTATTTACTTTACTTCAAAATTTGTTGTTGTGACAGACCTATAAGCGCCCACTTTGCATCTGCTGCATATCAGTATCAGTCTTTCATAAACATAATATTGGGGTACATGTCCTGTTTAGTTCAAGTGAGCTGGATCCAAAGCAAAAAACACAAAATAATCCTAATACCACTAAAAACAAAAGAAAAAAATGGATGTTCGTCTATTCATGCACATATATAAAGTACATACAATTCAATCCGGTCACTACTGAATCTCCCAGAGTTCAAATGGGTGTGTCTGACACGCATTGTGTATCCGTGTCAAAATAAATGGCTGCTCACAATGAAAAAGGAAAAGAAAAATTATCACAGGGAGCTGTTGCAGATCTCTGCTAAATCAATGAGCGAAGCACTAAACTCTGTTAACCTGAGGTGAGAGATGTTTGAGTGTTCAAAATGATAGATGCCCAATGAGCTCTTTTGTTTCACATTTGTCACTGAAATAAATAAATCTGAAATCTGCTTGGCTCTGTTGAACCTGGTTCTGTCTGAATCTGGCTCAAGGCTCAAAAAAAAGGTACAGTGATCATTCTGGACTCTAGTCATGTTATTGCATTTTCTTTAAATGTCTACCTTGCATAATGTAAATAACTATATAAAAATGTTTTATAAATGGTGTGTGAGTGTGTATAGTGTGAGTCTTTAAAGGGTTGTGCAGTAGGTGTCTGTGACTCCATGTACAGTGCATGTATATGTAGAAACCAGTGCAGCCTACACATCTCACCACACTTGGACTTGGTTTGTCCTGCCTGTTAGATCACAGGGACAAAGCCTATTCTGACTCATATACCACAGGACACATGCCTTTTGTCTTGAGGTAAATGACACCAGGCTTCATGGAAATCTTCATCTTATTATCTTATTTTTCTCCACGTGCTTAGGATGTTTGCTAATGACCAAACACCCACAGAAAGGGCCAAGAATAGACAGGCTCCTCCCCGGCATCTGCCCTCACTGTCTCACGGAGGCTTCTAGGGAATATCTCAAAGCCTGGATTCCTTAGTCAAGCTTTGACACATATTCCACTGTTTACTGAAGGGCTAGAGCTGACGAGCAGGTTGTCTGGGTAACAAGCGAGGAGGACTCCTTCTTAAATGACCAAAAAACACACATCACCACTCCTGTCTTTGCATCCTTGACATCCAATCTGACTACTGTACGCTGGATAAGGGCTCAGATAAGACCAGAGGCAATTACCAGCTGTCATGATAACAGAGGTGGCCCACGAAACCAGTTCAATTAGTGAGCCCAAAGCAGCCTGAAATTCAAACAAACACATATGCGGTAAACAAGAGCCAGCTCGTGTCACCAAATGAAATGCGAGGCAGTGATCCCCAAGTCAAAAATAATGGTCTGAGGTGTCACGAGATCCCCCCGAGACATGAAGGCTCCACTTAACAAGCTCTTCAGCCAGAATACAGGATAAGGACAGTGTATTAACCAGTAAAGCCAGCACAGGTGCATTTGAACAATAGTGTAGCAGAGGTGAGTTAAAATAAAAAGATAGCATAGTGAAATGCATTTTAAAGTTGTTGTTGTTTATTTTTTCTTTTAATTAAACAAAAAACAAAGCATAGTAATGTACATTTCAAATTTTTTGTTTGTTTGTTTGTTTGTTTAGTTTTTTTCCCCACACCCTGAGTGTCTGAGAGAGTGACAGCAGAGTCACAGTAGTATGTAATATAAGGTGATGTGTGATGTGTGAGCTACTGTGTCCAAGTAATTTCCCTTGTGGATCAATAAAGTCTAAGTCTAAAGGTGCATTACGTAACTTTTTGGTTGGTTGGGTTTGTCACCATACTGTGAAACATTTAAAAAAAGCAAAAACATGGAGCTTTTGACAGGGTCATACTAAAAAAGTTATATAAAGTTACAATGCACCTTTAAATAAATGCATTTTTATATAAACAAATCACTAACTTATATCAACTAAATATCAAACATGTTAAAGTAGTAAAAATAAAGATTAAAATTTCAGGTGAAATTGAAACAACATTTTTTGCAAACAAATTTAACATTTTAACTCTAACTCTGACTGTGGAAAGTTCAAATGAAGAAAATATTTAACTATTCAATTAAAGTGTTTCACAAAAGATGCAGGTAAATGTGATACACTTGATGGTTGCCTAAAACTCAGTCAACATAAAACTCTTAATTAAATGTGTGGGTTGTATTCAGTGTTTTTTGACAGTCCTGTTATGCACATTTAGTACTGTAATCAGTAAACAGTGAAGCAAAAACGATTTTACCCTGACTATAATAACTTTTAAAAACTAAAAGAGAGAAAAAAGGCTTGATAGCATTTAACACATTTGAAAGTGAAACTCATTCAGATACACAATGACCCGCACAGTCTACTGACTTAATCCCATGCTCCAGAAACCTCTGTCCCCATAGTCCCAAAGGTAAAAACATCACATCTGTTCAACTGTAGACAGGACAGCAATATTTTTAGGAAGGGCCACACATCTGCCAAAATTACCTTGACTGCATGCATCAGTAAGCATTATAGTCTCCTCTATATTTCAGTTATCTACTCTGATTTAATAGTGCAATTGAGAGAAAAAAGCAACTCCTATGAATTTTACACTGAGTGCTCCAACTTTAATATTTTATTTGGCTTCACTGATGCTGTTTTGGGGTCAATAACTTTTTCTTACCATTAACAATAAATACTATCTGCAAGCCAAAGACAATGTTCTGCCAAAAGTAAACACTGCACTGCTGAAGAACTGAAGGGAAAGGATGTTTTGGTCCCGGAGGGAAACTTCTAGTACCACACAGCAATGAATATACAGTATGAGATGGCACATTTTGTAACCATAGTATTCATTTGCTATAGCAGAGGTGTAGTGCTGAGAGGTGCACTGCTCCAGCATTGTAAATAGTGATTTTGTTTATGGGGAGGTGCACAGGAGAATATAATGCAGCAGCTATCAGAATCAACTGCAAAATAACAGTTGCCATAGTGATTACTGATTGAAAACAATATATTGTATGTTTTGAATAGGAAAAAGTCCTTAAAATATCAGACAGACAATTAACAGAAAACTAAAACGCACACGCTTCTTATTGTATCGTCACGCCTCAACAAATTTTCAGCTAGAACAATGTTAAAGCAATGGGAATTTAAAGATGGCACATACTTAACTTAGCATAAATGTTATCAGTAGTGACCCAGAAACGTTCAATCCAGAAGAACAAAACCCTTATAAAACTAATGAATTGTATTTCAAAGCAAATAAAATGCTGGAAGAGGAAATGGACATGGTCACGCATTATGCTGGTTAGAGTGTGTTTTTAATAGGTCTTTGAATTATAGAAAACTCCACTTAGAAAATATCCAAACTCCACTCAGAGACTGAAAGAAGGATAGAGACCACAGCCACACAGTAA
Organism: Boleophthalmus pectinirostris; assembly: GCF_026225935.1. NCBI lineage: Eukaryota > Metazoa > Chordata > Actinopteri > Gobiiformes > Gobiidae > Boleophthalmus > Boleophthalmus pectinirostris. Next base: position 25,399,996 of record NW_026571207.1, on the reverse strand, counting down.
TGAATGAAATTAGTACAAGAAGTCATTATGGTGCCATGTTAAAAAGTGTGATTTAAAGATACTGGTAAAGTATTTAAACGGGATAAGGATGAGTGAACCTTGAGTACGTAATTTATTTTTCTAGTGTGTGTTCTGATGTTTCGTGCCTCTTTGGAAAATAAAATCTGACGATAGCAGCTGTGTAGTGCTGTAAGAGATGTGAGTAAAAGGCTCCATATGAGACAGACAAACAGCTTCACATGCATCAATGCCCCATGTTGTTTTGCATGTGTTAAACTTGATTTAAACGCATATTTTTCCTCTGGTGGGCGCACAGCAATGGCGGTAGAGTGAACAGCACAGTCTAATGTAATGTTGCCTGACGGACAGCAGTAATGGATAATAAATCCCTGGTTCAGGTGCTGTTTGGGCATAAATCACACTCAGACTGTTGGCCAAAGTCAGATCCATCAGGCAGCAGAGCCACAAGCAGCACAGCTCTGAAGGCTCCAACTGTGCTCTGTGCTGTGAATGGTACCACATTGTAAACACATGCTAGGTAGTCACCATAATTACAATATCGACTTATCGTTCAATATATGCAAACTGGAACAATATATTTTGGGGCTCGATATTTATTGTGGGTACTTTTTCTATGTAATAATGGGGAGATTTTAGACATTTTTTATGTAATACAATGAGATTTGAGCTGTAGACGGTTGAATAAATTACTGCTATCGCTAATAATTGGTTCATTCGATCATTTATTTGTCGCAGCTCAGGCTTTTAATGATACTTATAAATAGGTTTACTGGTTTACTGGCATTATCCTGCTTTGAGTCAGTGGCATGAAGTAGTTTCAGTATTATTGTTTATCACAGTATTTCTCTGTAGCAATATATCGTATGGCAAATATGACATGACAGGCCTATATGCAGCTGGGTAGAGTAGCCCCCACACTTTATTATCAGGGAACATTACTTCTACAAGTGTGAATGAAGTAGATGTAAAACAAAAATATTCAAGAAAATGTGTGGAATAAGAATGGATTTGAAAAGCTTTGGTTTGGGTTCTTCAATAAAACAGCACAAGATGTATTATAAAGACTTTGGTGGGGAGATTCATCCTCTGCATTTGACCCATCCTTCAAAGTCTAAGGAGCTAAGAAGCTGTGGGCAACCACAGAACAGCTCCTTGAGCCAGTCTTAGTTGGGACTTTAGGAGGATATGTCTTTTGTGCATGTGTTGGGTTATTATAGAAGACCAAAGTGTGCAGAGGAAGCCTACAGGGAGAACATACAAATTCTGCAACAGCAAAGACTCCACGCCATAGAGGGAAATGAAGAGAGGAAACTTTTTCTAAAAATAAATTTTTCAGACTACACATCCACCTTCATTTTCAGTGTCTGTATATTGATATAACCTTGTACCAGTAGAGTGATTTGACACTAGATAAGAAATAAGCATTTTGTGATAAAATGTGACATACAAATTTTAAAAGTTGCAATGACAATACTGTTACTCCCTTAAAAACATTCAGGGACAGTGTCTTCAATTGTGAAAAATAGCTGACTTTGATGGTGGTAAAATAGGTCGAGAATGCTGCAAGTACACTGAATATATTATAGGAGAAACTTGCTGTAATTTCAATCTTTTGATATATTTTTCATATTCATCCACACTCATGAGCCAGGGGGGTCCGGCGAATGCATCAAAATGTATCATCCGCTCTGTGGCACCGGCCCAGGCAGCGGGAAGCAGTTGAAAGCTTTGCTAATATGATGTTTTGCAGCTTGTTTCTTTTACTGCAAGGTCATCATAAAGATAAAAATAATCCCGCGTGACAAATTTGTTTTCAAAAGGTTTCACTCTGCTTCTCTATCATCTGTGAGAAATACTGCCCGATAGTGCTGACTCCCATAGAAACGCTTTGATCAGGCCTGATGTATTGCCCTGTCTATCCTGTAATTCAAATCCTTTCCGCCGCTTGTTTTGGGGGAAGAACGGAACTGTGTGTTGCCGCTCCTTTGGGAACCCTCCTCCTCTTCCTCCTCCTCTTTATTCTCCAGACACATGTTGAGGAATGTCGAATATCTAATCTTGGAAAACCTGCTGCCCAATGAAAGGTAATTGTCCAAATGCAAATAATGCTGCGCTGCTGGTTGGACGGACAATTTATCAACGTGGCCTTGATATTGCAGGCTCCAATTTGCTTGTCCTGGCACTGGTTCAAAATGAGATGAGAATCCGGGAGTTGAAGCTTTGAGCGTCGCTGATAAATTCTTTCGTCAAAGAGGCCACAGTCGCCATGCTAAATAATAAGACAGCCCCCTCCCGAGATGATGTAATAGCATGGTGAAGTATAGACTGAGCTTGAGCAGTGTTTACATTCTTACCTTAGCCTTCCAGTTGTTATAAATTTTAAAAAGGACAAAGCAGTGGGTACAGCCAGGCCTCTAAAGCTAGCTGGCCATCATTAATAACACACAACCTGTTCCTTGGCAATTTGCTTCAAAGATAAGCTGTCTGATTTATACGCTGACCGCTAAACAGTGCCGGCCAATTATGCCTCCATGTCGGAAAGAAACACTGCCATATGTAATGAGCAACAGTTCAGATAGTAGGCCTCACCTGATTTATACATTATATGAGCGCTAACAAGCTGTCACTTTAGCTAACATGGACAATATATTCAGAAACACTTGGCTTATGGCGGAGATTTGTGCCTGTGTGTGGGTTGTGTGTTTGTGATCGTAAATTGGCTTTGTTTGCTTATTATTATATTTATAGGGTAAACACGCACAAGGTCCAGCATGTGTGGAATCCATGTGGTTTGGCAAGAAGGGCGATGGACATACACTGTATACATGAATCACACACAAGGCTATAGAGATGATGAAGGGACAGTGGCTATGATGGGTAAAAATATGAAATCATAAGTGTTCAGCTCTGTAATAATGAAGTGTAGAAAACTACTTTTCTTTTTGTGAACTACATCTGGCTAAATTTGACTTTGTGTGGTGTTACAATCTTTTGACCAGTCAGCTTGAAGGAGTTTACTGAATATGTTGATTTTTCAGGGAGCAAAATCCCAAACTGAAGGCAACACATGTCAATCAAATATGACTCAGGTGACAATTCAAACCTTAGGGTAGTTAAATAGACTTAACCAATAACAGACAGTCTTACTGTACACAGCTAGGGTGTGCTAGATTTAGTGTAGTTAATTCCTCCTTTCAGATAGATATTCACTAGCAAGGACTACGCCACAACAATGGAATACAGTAACATATTTACTGATGGTGGATAGATGAGATGGCATATCTCATCTCATCTATCCACCATCCCCCAAAGCTGATGTTTTCAGACAGAAGGATGTACAAGAGACACAGGGTGGCACGAAGGGGGTCAAGAGAGCTGACATGTCAGGATGGCCGTATAAATGGAGATTCTGGGCAACTGAAAGTGTGACTGAGATAAGCTGTGGTTGGCTGGAGAGAAGACTGAGGCGTGGTCCAGCTCATCATATTAACTACACTTAAAGGCAGTGACTTAACAGAACCCTGTGAGAACTGAAGAAGCTACAATGAATGGCTAAACATATTCAGTCTTAAAGGTGCACTGTGTAACTTGTCTACTGGAGGGTCCGTCACCTGCTTCTCTCCATAGAGATGTGCCAAGGCTGTTAAACTCCATGGAGACTTGCAAGACAAATTACAGGTGAGACATCTGGAGAGGTGACCCCACTCACAGTAAGAGTGGATGTTTTAAAGCTACAGTATTGTTGAGCAATAAAATAACACCTGTAGTTTAATAAATGCAAGACGGATTTGTGTAATACTAGTCATATACTGTGGAGAAGTTAAACCAAAGAAACATCTCTATGGAGACAAACAGGCTGCAGATCCTCCCAAGAAAAGTTACAGCATCCACTTTTAAAAGCTTTTGCCCAGTTTGCAGAATTATTATTATTTATTTATTTATTTTTTGCTATGAATCCTACCTGGACAACTGAGGGATTAGATAAATGTATCTTTTACCAAATGAAGACATGGTAGGACTAGTGACTATTTTTTGGTGTTGGTACAAAAGTGACTCTGATTTTTCTGCTAAAAAGTTAAAAGGGCAGCTCTGATACAGGCTAATGGGCACAAAGGCCTGGCTCCTCTTTAGTGAGCCCTCCAAACTAAACAAGCTCCCCTTTGTACTTCGTAATGACAAAGTGGATGCTTCTTAAAAGGTGCTCGGAAGTCAGGGGCATGAGTCTTGGCTTTTTGTTGATCAATACAATTTTAAAGCCACTTCCAGAGTCCCCTTCAGAGCCATCTAAGCAAGGCCAGGTTAAATAACTGAACAAAGAAATCATTTTTTTTCTAATGTTTGCACGGGCTTTGACTTTTATAACACATAAGATCCAGAAGAGTTTTTTTTTTTTTTTTTGTATTTCTGCTTAGGCTATTCTTTGCAGGCTGTAAAAAAAAAAAAAAAAAAAAAAAAAGTTAGCTTATAACAGTGGGACCCATCTCCAGATCTTGAGCAATAGTCTTGCCAGGACTTAGCTGGAAAATTTTACCTATGGTGCATGTTTTCTCATGTTTTTTTTTTTTTTTCTTTTTCTTGTTTAGATCTGCAATTTCACAGATGAACTGACTCATATGTCTAAACTTTCAAAAAATACAGAACAAATTAGCATTTTTATTTTTTCAAAGCAATATTACATTTTCCAAATATAGTATATATTCTCGCAAAACCCAAATGAAATATTAATGACATACCAAATAGCAGCGCATGTCCCTATGAATTAACATTGCGTACAGTACACGTCCAACACTTTCTTTGGTGAAGACATACGGCTTGTATAAGAAGCAGCTGTTCTTCACTCTGTTCTCAGTCTGATGTACATTGTATCTCCCCGGAAACATGCAGAGCTCAATTTAATGGAACAGTAATTACTACAATGCACTTTTCTAAAGAGGCAAATCACACACTATAAAGGCTGCTGACATAATCTTTCTCTGCAAAATGACCGAGCACTCTCATTCTCTTTGTTCTTCTTTTTTCTCAAACTCGTAGGAGCACTCGAATTACATTAAAGCAATTTACAATTAGATGTTTCAAATGTATTTTACAAAATCAGCTGCATTTTCCCTGAACAGTGGTTCTTGTCCTATAATTGTTCACTACTATTACATATTTGATATAATATTTAATATATGTGTGTCCCATATTCATAAAATGATACAAAAGTGATAAAACAGTGTTGGAGTAGGTGCTCATAGGCTCTTAGTTTCAGTGCTCAAATAAACTAAAGTAAAAACTAAACTAAACTACTCAATAACAGCCAGAAAATAAATACCCAGGGAATAATGAAACATGGATGTGCGGTGTAATGTACAACAGCTAATAGAAGGCTAATGCTAACAATTCTTTTTCTTATTATTGGACCATTGATTTCAGAAACGATCATGTATGAAGTATGTTTCCTATTGATCTGAGGTCACCATGACCAGCACCAGACATCTGAATGAATGCAGTGAATGAATATTATACTCTTCAAAAACGCATAATATAAAATGGCATTACAAATTAAAGGTGCACTGTGCAAGTTTTCTGCCAGAAGGTCTGGACCCTGCTTGTTTCCATGGAGATGATATTGCTTTGCCTGGATTGTCCCTTAGTATGGCATTAAACATATCCACAGTTACAAGCAAGTAATGTCACCAGGTTAAGTTACAGGTCACAGTAAAAAAGAAAAAAAGAAAAAAAAAGCATGCTTTAAGGTACTTGAGCAATAAAACCACCTGCCATGAAATAAATACAAGATAAATAAGTTCAAGGCAATACTGTGGTAAACAAAAAACATCCTCATGGACACAAGCAGATGGTCTCTCGATCAGAAAAGTTGCGTACTGCACCTTTAAATCCCAGACTGATATTTACCGAAAGAAATGTTAACTCAAAGATGTTTACTGAAAAATGTTTACTGAAATAAATGGAGTTCTGCAGTCACAGGTCACAGTCAGATCGGCTTCATGCGTGGCTCTGTGTCACACAAGCACAGCCCCTAATCTATACTGGGTTGTGCTTAGCTAAGCTCCACTCCACTTTATAAAACAAACAACCCCAAACACGAAAGCTACACTTGTATAGCTGGGAAACATCTATGTCGTCCAGACTAATGGCAGCGCTGACATGTAGACATATTGCAAGGGCAGGATTTTTGAGCACCACAAAGCATGGCGTCGAACAGTTTCAATCTTTTTCTGACGTCAAACAGAAAAAAGATCTATGAAATGCACCGCACGGACAGAAGTGAAATGGTATCTTCAAGCCTCTTTGACAATATTTACCTTTCATGCTTTTATGTTGGATTGTACACTTGTGTTTGTGAGAGCTAATGCACTTACTAACCGCATAATAAAGGCCATCCAGTCTCAAAGGGCCTCCTACATGTGCTCTGGGTTCACTTCACCTATTGATCCCTCTCTGCACAGCTGCTTTACTGCCCGCCCATGAAAAAATAAGGTCACCACAAAGAGTACAGAGCACTGGCTCTGATATGTTGGGACGTGTAATCCTTTATGTAATTATTATTGTATAACCAACTCCTCGTCTACGGCTTAGGTCCCACTTGAGTGACACATGGTGAACCGCAACACACAACTACTCATGGATATGTAATGACTGCCCCCAGGACTAGCAAACTGAGGAAGAGGTTGTGTTCACATCATCTCAAAACATCCGAGAATCACTACAGTTTAACAGTGAGCTGGAGGACAGGTTCTACAGTAGAATTTGCTGGGCTGGGCTTATGCTTACGCTGTGCGATTTTGTAAGATTTTTAAAACTTCCCAAATTATTCCCAAAGTCACTCTGTGTGACTGAATCTCATACAAAGCTCATGATGGGAGTGTGCACATATTGTGTGTATATGCTGAGCCGCTCATACTGTATGAGGCACATGATGGAGATGGCAGAATTTGCTGTTTGTCAAATAGTAGATTTTTTGTCTTGGTTTATGGTTAATATATTGTTATTCCATAAAAAGTGGCACAAAGTTCAAAGTCTAGGTTAAGAAAATACTGCCATTAGTAAACCCCGAAGATGTTATTGTTGTCAGTTAAAACTGTTCTTTTGTAGAGCCAACATCTTACAAATAACACTTCTAATTTTTCTAACCACCATAATTCTACAACAGGCTTAAACCAGGTAGGGAGGAGTTTCTAGATGAGTGAACAGGGGAACCAATAGAAAAAAAAAGAGCAACAAGATGAAAAGGTTAACCAAAGCTGCAGCATTGCTAAGACCTATGCAGTAATCAGTATTGTGCTTTAGTGGTCCTGACAACACACTTAAACTCCTCTTATCTGGGGGAACATCTCAACAAGAACACATAACCAACTGCAGATCTGTCCTCATTTTTCAACCCATTTTTCATCCTCTCTACCTCCTCTCGCTCAACACAGCAAGAGTTGAATTTCCAGACATCTTTCTCTATATGTTTGGCAGGCGATTTTCCTCTCTCTCCTACACACACACACACACACACACACACACACACACACACACACACATATATATATATATATATATATATATATATATATATATATATATATATACAGTCCCTGGCCCGAGATCAGTGAGGGAACTTTTCAGACACGGAACACAAAAACGAAATATAGATCGGTCGACGTAGAAGAGACAGACACAACCTCCCGCAAGCAATCTCTTCCTAAGCAATTTTGATAGAGAGGAGGGTGGCACGATGGGTTATTCCCTCTGTAATAGACTAGCGGGCCCAGCTTGTTCCCCTGCACAGTTGAAAAGTTGAGTCTCTCTCGGCATGGCATCTTTGGAAAGAAAGCAGTAGACATTTTATCACTGTAGGAATGCATAGATGTGCTAGAGTATGAAAACAGAGAACTTCAAGTCCATATGCCAGGTTTTCTTGTTTAATTGTTACTTTGTTTAGAGGATAATATTTGCCTGACCAGCGAGTCCCTTCTACATTCTGTTCCAGTCCAGAAGGGGCTGGAACGAGACAACAGAAGGTGAAAATCCTCCATCCAGACTTCAACCACAGCTGCTAATTTGTAGCTTGTGTTTCCCAAATACAGAAGACATCTCCTCTCCAAAGTTCTCGTAACATTCAGAACAAAATATATCACTTCTTATACCCGAGATAAGTAATAGTTTGGTGCTTCGATTGGTGATTTTGTGAATATCCATGCTATTTCTTAGTCCTTTATGCTTTTTTTCCCCCCATTTTTTCGTGTAAACTGCCATGTTTGCTTTTGATGTGAACAGAGCAAGCATCTTTCCAATTGGTTAATGCGCCTGCAAATCACACCCTCTGAAATCCGAGAGACAACAGCTCCAGATCCAGTCATCTTTGTAAAGTTTTGTCAAAGCTGGTCAGGTAAAAGTAATATGTGTACATTATTTATCATACTGGAACAAAATGTAGTCCCAAAGCTCCAGTGTCATTCAAAGTCCACTGTTGGATTAGTTCTGTCAGATGCCCCGGCTGCTTGGCGTCAGGTCTGTGGATGGAGAGTCACAGAGAGTCTAAAGTGGTGTGTTTGTTTGGTCTGTCTGGTCCCATAAGAGAGTTACTACGATCAAAGATAATGGGGTGATCCTGCATGTAGCTTCTGTGTGGAGCTGTGGCCCTGGGAACAAGCTGCAGCCTGGTCTGTGTTTGTGCATTTTTCTTTTGCTCTCTAATGTAACATGTTCTGTGCCACTGTCCTGTGTGTGGTGTGATGGGCTCTGGAGCCAAAGTGAAAACACTCAATCTAAAACATTCACCTTATAAGAAAAACTTTAATTTCCCTGTCTGTCTCTATGTCTATCTCTCTCTTTCTCTGTGTGTGTCTCTCTGTTTTTCTCTCTCTGTGTGTCTCTATCTATCTTATAATAAATGTATTTTATCAGTGATTTTCAGATTTTATGATGGGTTGAAGTCCTAGATGGGCGACAAAGGCCTGTTTTTCCTAATGATTACACTGTACGTTCCAGTGAAATAACTAAAAGGTAAAATGACAAATGCTGAACCTGATAATTTTTTTGTCCATGACTGGACTAGAACAAAAGAAATCTGCATTTTAATAATATACATTTTTGCTATCCCCTGTCTGTATTAAATATTATTAGCCTATTGAATGCTGAGATTACCTGTCAAATCTGCTGCCCATATCAGATCAGAAAGTACTATTATACCAATACGAGGAAGCTCTGTTAAGAGTTTTTGTCAAATTGTTAACATAAGCATGCGAACTATGTTTTAAGTATGTCATATTCACGTTAAAGGTCTTATATTACACATTGAATTCAAGTGAATACAAATTGATTCTAGTGAGTTTTTACTTTTGTTATGCTATGTTAGAATGCAGTTACCTCATCAGAGACATACCTGGAGTTGTGTTTTGTTTCATTCACACATGTTTGAGTAATCCTGTCTGTCTACATCTAAATAGCTTAAAATGCTCAGTTCCATATTGTAATGCCATGGAACTGTAGATTTCAAGTTAACAGCTACCTTTTGTCATTAGTTCAGTAAAGATGGGGAATTCCAGGGCTGAAATCATCCAAATGACATGACAAACCACATGATATCACAAGGTGGAACAGTGTTTTCAGTTTGAGAGAACTCAGCCTAAATATGAAATAAAATACAAGTCCACTGGTGAAGAAACATCATTATAATGTAGATCCAAAAACAGCATAATACAAGTCCATTTAAGATGGTATGAGATTTGTGTCGTATATAGACAAGCCAGACAAGCAAATTGTACCTAAGCAACTGCCTGTGTTGATAGAAGGGAGGCTTAACAAGGTATTTTCAATAGCATAAATCACACTAGAAAAATATTTGTTTTGAGCAAATGATTTGTTTTAGGAAGGGGAGAGAAAGATGTCATTGCACGGTGTTCCTAATAACTGTGATCTCAGTGGGAGTAGTGCTGCTGATGTGACAGGAAATCTGAGGAGGCAGAGAACAACTGGAAATAACAGTTTGATTAAAATGTAAAGACAAAACAAATCAGGTACACAGCTGGATGGTTAATACCTTTATCACATAGAAAAGACAAATCAGACACTTCTTTCAGGTAGAATTTCCCTTCTGAGTACACTGGTGTAATCAGCTGTCTCCCATGGTGCACTGATGTGTTTCAAATTGTATCAAAGTATATCTGTTTTGTCTACGGACGCACCAATAAAAAAAAAGATGCCGAATCGAATATCAACTTGCAAATATTGGTTCAGCAGATATCCTGGTTGGATCGATGTAATGACACTTGCTTGTAGTTTGCACAGAAAGTCTCACAATGTTTGAAATTTAATTTACATAAAGCTGTTCTGTCATTACTTGAGAGATAAATAACAGCTACATAACACATTTGGATCAGTTTTGTTTTATTTTATTTTATTTCAGTGTCTGCACTAGTATCAGCTGATGTCAGGTATTGGCAGATACTTAAATCCAAAGTATCGAAAGTTGTAGCGAAACTGAAAAAGTTGGATTGGTGCATACCTAGTTTTAACACCAGATGTTCTTCCTGATTCAATACTTTCTTTTTACCTGGCTTTAAAATGAAAAACACTACACTACACTAGAGCTTCTTGAAACTCTCTGAGATTTAGATTTGAGTAGTTCAAATGAAACAATGAAAAATGCCTACCACATTAATCACATTTATCCTTGTAACTTTCCTTTTGTAAATAAATGGGTCACAATAAAATGGATAACCTTTCATAGGAGCATTTGAGAAGCACTGGTCGTATGAAACATTACCCAGAGCTGCAGCCATTTTAGTGAGCTCCTGTGGGAACGAGCCTCCAGGACAGGATAAAGGCCACACCAATTAGTCAAAAGTGTGGCGCACATGGAGGAGCTTTGGACCAGACAATTGGGGATATTATCACGGTAAGCACTGGCTCTACAAGTCCTATCCTGTTTATACTATGCACTTCTTATACATTATGGTTTACACAGTATGCAATTTGCAAGCATTATACAAAAAGAAATACAAAGATTCCAACTCTCGCAGATGAATTATGTTGTTGTGTCCTTGGGTAAGACACTTAACCCTCCTTGTCCCTCGTGTCTAAGTACACTGATGTATATGCATGTGTGTGTGAATAGGTGAGTTCCTTGATGTAAAGCGCTTTCAATGCCTTGAAGCTAGAAAAGCGCTATATAAAATTGTGACCATTTACAGTTTGTAACATTAACATGGAACAACAAAAATCTAATAACTGATAATGTAGTTTATAGGAAGCAATGTATGTGTGTGCGACTACACAACACAGCTGAACGCTACATGTCACAACTTAAAATAAAATAAAAATCCAACAAGAAACAATGGCTGAGTATGAGGGTTGTGGAAAAAAATAATTTCTTAGCAATTTAATTGAATCTTGCTCCAATTACTCAGACATGGATGAATCACTGAAAATACAACGTAGAGTGGGTTAATAAAAAAGAAAAGCAATTATAAGCTCTTAAAAGTCGGTTTGGCATGGTATTTCTTTCTACTCCGTTTTGGGAAATAGCAGCTTTGTGGCCTGTGCAGCATAGCTTTTATTATTTTACATTGACTTGTCATTATTTTTAACATGATTTGCATTTATGGTTTCCTTGTTAAAAATATATCCATGTATTCTGTCTATTCTAAACCCTGAGTGAACACATACCTCTTTTGTCCTTGTTGACTTTCTAAAGTACAAAGCAGAATTTATTTATTGTTTCCTGTCTAGCGAGGTAAGACATTACGCTTGTCGTAGAGTCTAAGTTTCCAGTTAATCACAATCTGTACTTGTATTTACTTGAGGTGACGTGTTGATACTGACAGATGGTTTGAGAGAGATCATTATCATTAGTTTTGATTTATTTGACATTGTTTTAATCTACATAAAAATGTCGTAAGTCAGGTTACTTTAAGCACTATGAAGTCAATGTTATTTGTAGGACATGGGTTGATAATTTGACTTGTATAAGTACTACTACTACCACATCTAGTACCACTGCAACTACAACTACTACTACTACCACTACCACCACCATCATCACTACTACTACTAGAACCACCACCAGCAATACCATTCTCACTACTACTACTAGTACGGCCACTACTACAACTACTACTACTACTACTACTACTACTAGAACCACTATGACCACCTACCATCCTCACTACTACTACTACCACCACATCACCACTACAACTACAACCACTACTACTACCACTACTATTACTACTAGACCACATACACTACTACTACTACTACTACATACTACTACTACTCACTACTACTACTAGTACCACTACCATACTACTACCACCACCACCATCACCACTACTACTACTACTACCACTACTAGCTTTACAGAATAAGATTGACATTAAAATCATAATACAAGCAAATAAAATGTATAATGTGATATTATTGTATGGCTGATGACCTTTTTTTGCTGCATGTAAAATGGAGGTGAACTTTTGTGTTTAAGTGTGGTAAACATTGGCACTGATGTGAAAAACTGCTGTTTCAGATGCTATGACAAACACATGACACAAGTGCAGTGCTACTCAGTCAGACAGTGTCAAAATGGAAAGCATCTCTGCCCCTAGCTTACCCCTCCAGTGTACACCCTTATGAGAGTGTTGTGTTACTGTCTTTTGCCAGATGGATATTCCAGTTCTACAGCTCTTGTCTGACTTTCCTTTATGTTTTCTGTTCATTTGTGGTTCTTCAGCCTCCAACCCATTTCCTGACATTGGGAAAAATGAATAAAATAGAAGAAAAGGTGAGTTGTTGTCGATGGCTGAGATGTTGTCTTCTCGCCGTGAGCTGTCAGAGTTTTGGAGTTAGAGCAGAGCCAACCGAGGTGAGGGTGGTAAACATCTGTCAACTTCTCAAATGCACTATCACGGCTTTATAGGCACTGGGACCATGGAGGCAACAGGAAGAAGAGGCTCTGGAAAACCAGTAACTGTTATCATTAGAACATTTAAATTTTACTTCATTAAAATAAAATAAACTATAATCTACATTTATTTACTTATGTTTTTTGTCGTGGGTTCTTTTTAACTTAAAGAAATAATATGGTGTAGTCAAAATAGTGTTTGTGAATTTATTTACAGAAGTGCGCAAAAACAGTTAAAAATGGAAAAAAATAAGATCTATTTACAGGTTGTGGTAGTCTTTAAATGGCTCCTGAGCTGGTGCCTGCGGTGCACACAGCTCTCCTTCACAAAACACACTGCCCTTTTATAGTACGAGACTCCTCCCCCAAATCTATTAACAAACAAAAACGGCTTTTTCTCTACTAATAGAAATACATAGATTCCCCTTTTAATACAAAAAAGGCATAAATATTACCAGAAACAAAAACGTTTTTCGTGACGTCACATGTGCGCGCCTTACATGGACACACATGTTGAGGGGTGGTGGACATGGAGGAAAGTTTGAAACTGAAGAACGGCTATGGAAAAATAATGTTCGTGCAGCAATCAAGTGTGCGCCCCTAACTGTTGCAATGGAGATGTGTGGAAACCTCGGGGATAGTGGTAAATGGCCAGGTAAGTGAAATATCGGTGTGAGTGTGCGTGTGTGCTCGTGTGTATGTGTAGGCGTGTATATCGGCCCCCTGTTCTCCCCGTGCGGCTGATAAGTCTAATCCGTCACATTTTTATTCTAATTAATAAATTATATACATTATTAAACTAAATTATAGCTTTTGATTGAAGGGCAATGTTCCCTTTGTGCAGAGGATGCTGTAAACATTTTGGGGTTGGTTGTAATTATTATTAAAGTATATTACACAAAATGTATTCTTGTGTGGTTTAAGCCATGTTATAAAGTTTTGTTTCATTCACACATATACTTTATTATTAGTCTGGCTACATCTGAGAAGCTCCAAATGCTCTGCTCCAACTTGTGATGTCATTAAGTGCTAGAGGTAGACAGCTACTTTTTACCTTTAGTTCAGTTGAGATTGACAATTTCAGGTCTATAATCATCCAAATGATTCTAATGATGGTGTAGGAGTGTTTTCTGTTTGAGCGAAGAACTCAGTGTAAATATGCAGGATTTGTGTGAATGAAATAAAACACAACTCCAGGTATGTTTGTGATGAGAAAACAACATTATAACATAGATCAGATACGAGTGCAATATGGGCCCTTTAAGACAGACTATAGGGGAAGTTCACTGCAGCCATTTTCACCATCTAAATGAAAATCATGGAATGTACAGTATTTATAGCCTACAGTAAAAGCTCAGGGAGACAAAAAAAAAACGTTCAGGAGCACTAAAGTGGAGCTGTCTTTGCGTATGACAAATGTAAGGGATTTAATTTGATGAAACATAAGTGGTATTTTTGTGACTTAGCGACTTCTAGCGATTACACACCTATGTGAAATCCCATGTCTTACCAACTAGAGCAGGGGTGGGCAAACTTTCTGGCTCGCGGGCCACATAGGGTCCTAAAGTTTGACTGAAGGGCCGGACAGAAGACAGGACATAACGTGTTAAGAGCTCAGATTCATTACATTCTTATTCACATTTATCTAGGACTTCAGACGCAGGCTACACGTTTCATCACTACTGTGAAAGATTCAGAACACATAAAACTGTTGAGACCTGTTCCACTGCACACCACGAGTGAATGTATATCATGAGTTCACCGTTTTCAAATATGACTGATAACAGCTCAAAAACAAAGCTCATACCAAACAACCACAGATACACACCTGTGAATGTGGTAAAACCTGACTCCAAAACATTGTACACATCAATAATTACAACTCAGAGTCTATAGGTTTCTTTGATTGATTTTTACCAACTCAAATTGGAAGCAGTGCAGTCTTATATCTTAAGCACCAACTACTTCACTCATGGTCCGAATAACTCCTGTAAGAACACTTTCCCATAAAGCATTGCGGCCAACATAATACGCTGCAACTCAATGTATATATAGTGCGCCATCTACTGGGAAACGCTGGAAATGCATGACAAATAAAACATCAACAAGGTTTATTATTGTAATTTATTCCAGTTCGGCGGGCCGGATTAAAAGATTTAAAGGGCCGCATACGGCCCCCGGGCCGTAGTTTGCCCACCCCTGAACTAGAGTGAGGAAAAGTTAAAACTACTCAAAAAGTTTAGCTCACTTTGTCTCTTTCTGCCAATGTTCACCCCATCTTCTTAGACTTAGGCAAACTTTATTGATTCACAAGGGAAATTATTTGAACACAGTAGCTCACACATCACATTACACATCACATCACTTCTGCCATAGCTGGGCTGCTTTACATGCAGGTAATTTTCTCCATTTATTTTTGCTTAGGTCAGGCACACTGGACTATACTGGGTCATTTACATTTATGACTATAATTTGAAATACCTCCATCATAAATATAACTGGCTATTTAGCTTAATTTTAGCATAAATGGGTTATACTCTGTACCATATGGCTTAAATTGAGAATTCAGCTTCATCAGGAGACAGATTTGTTTCAGTAACTATGGTAACAGGTAAGAATACATATTTGTAGCAATCACAATTTTCCATTTTCTGATCTGTTATGTTGCTTCCTTATTAAAAATATACCCCTATGTGACCCATGCCACTTGAATATGTGTTCTTAAAACCGATACATATCTGACCTTTTGACATGTGACTTCAGTCTGAACAGCCAAGTCGCATTCATCTTACACTTCAGGCTCGGAATCTATTCAATGAAGAGGTTAGCGTGTCCATTAATATTTTGGGTAATCGCTGTATTCAGGCCAAAGTGGAGGGGTCTTATCGGAACTGGGCGGTTTTTGAAATGATTGCCAAAAAAATGTCTGAGCGCGGCTACAGTTGGTCCTGGCTCCAAAGTCAATGAAAAATAAAGATCCTGTGAGCCAAATACAAGGAGGCTAAAGACTCAAACAAACAAAGCGGCCGTGGATGTGTAACCTGTCCATTTTTACAAAGAACTGGACTGTATTTTTGGGAGCATTTATGCGACTTCCGTAAACGCTGAGCATGCTCGCTGCGTGTGACTTCACATAGTGTTCTTAACTGCACATGCGGGACACTTTTCGGGCATTTAAAGTTCACACTGGAGATCACATAAAAGTCACATTTAATTGGAAATGTGAAATGTGAACAAAACCGTCAGATTTCACAAAAAATCTGAATTAAGCATTAAGCCTTGCAGTCTGAACGTAGCCTTACACTAGCCTTACATACAACTTCACTAGAATCACTTGCATAATTTCAGCCCTGGAATTGCCAGTCTCTACTGAGCAAATGCTAAGAGGTAGCTGTTAACTTGAAAACTACCACTGCATGGCATCACAAGGTGGAACCGAGCATTTTGAGCTTTGGAGATGTAGACAAATGAATGAACCAGGATTACTCCAACACGTGTGAATGAAACAAAACAGAACTCTAGGTATGTGTTTGGTTATAACATGGCTTAAAGCTCACAATAAAGACTAAATCCGTCACCATTTAACCTACACTGTGCATATCAAGCACACGAACACACTACTTGCCTCTGCTAATTACAAACTCTTAACCGGTCCATGCTCTCAAACATCTCCTTCACCTACCCAGTAATGATGTTTATCCTGCGCTCATTAACTCTGATTCAGATTTGAAAACTCGCCACGTGCCGTTTCACTGAACATGCTAACAGCCCCCTTTGCCTGTGAGCTACATGTCTTCTTCAGCTGTCTCTTTACACATGTGACACATGTTTGTACTAAACCATCCGCCCAGTCTATCCTTAAGCACATTATCAACTGTTATCAGCTCCTCCGCGGCATTCACAACACCCTGATACTTCACAGATAAGAGACTTAATCCATGGCACGGTAATGAGACAAAAGACACTCATAATTTACATTAGCTCATTTGCCTTTGTCTACTAATGCAATTACCAGGAACCTGTGATTGTGTTACAGAAAGACTGTGTGCTCCCTTGTGAAGCTGCTCCGACTCAAAGAAGGAATGAGTTACACCCCGAAATGTTATTGTTTCAAAGAGAGGCTTTAAATTTGTGCCACTAAAATGCAAATTAAGGCCTTTGAAGTGCTTTGAGCTCAGAAAATGAGGAATCATTTGCCTGAATATAAAGAGAAAGTTTGCGCAAAGTAAGCTTGGAGAAATAAAATGTTAGAAAGTGGCCTCTTTCAACAATAATGATTTATAATTAGAAACGTCAGCTTTATCTACATTAGAGAGCAGGGTGTTGTGATGTACTACTTGTAAGATATAACTGCTGTACTATGATGTTGTCTGTAATCAGGAATACATACCATGTTCAAACAGATCATACTCACTATTAGGGATGATTTTTCAGTTGAGATACCAATACTATGCCTTTAAGTATCTGCTGATATCCAGTATTAACCAATACCAATGTAGGGATTGAAATTGGTGTTTTTTTTCTTTCAAAAAGCAAATTTACTGCAAAATGTATCAGATTGTGTTATGTAACTGATATTCTATACCAGATACTGTAAATTGTCCTGGATTAGCACCCATATTCAATACCTCCTCAGTCTCTACCTCTCCTCCCCTTTCTATCACTGGGCTTAAACCCATGGCCATACCTACTTGGTCAAAGTCTGATCCCGTCAGATCTCAGACGCTAAGCAAGGCCAGGCCTGGGTTAGTACTGGGATGGGAGACCACTGGGAAAATCAGCTGCCACAGTGGGTGCCAGTCACAAAAAACTGAGTGATGGTGGTGGTCGGAAGGGCCAATGGCGCATATTAGCAGCCTTGCTTCTGTCAGTCTGTCCCAGGGCAGCTGTGGCTACAATAGTAGCTTACCATCACTGGGTATGGAGAGAATGAATGATGAACTGTAAAACTGATGCATTATTATTATTTAAACCTTAGGCTTTAAAACATGTAGGTGACACATTTTTACATAATACTGATGTAAAATGTGTATTTATTTAACTTAAGTGTTGTACTTAAGTACAATAAGTACAAAATGTGTTCTGTCCTGTTGTTATCACACAAATTGCATTTTTTGTATTCAAATGATCAATTGAGTTATTTAAATATAGCTAGTTTTTATTATAATAAAATATTATATCACAAGAGCTGATCTAGTCATCCTCTAAAATGTTTTTCTATTTCAATGAGAAGCCACTAAATGCAAATGAATGGCTTTGAAATAGCATGATCCTGGAATATTGTACCATCTATGTTTAGCTTCAGAAGGAGTACAAAGCAAGGCTTGATAAATAAAACTGTTTATGTCTGGGTCTTGCTCCACAATAACCATCTGTGACCTGTTTGGACAAAGCTAAAAGGGGAGTTTGTAAGTAGCTGCATTAAAGGCCATATTTTTTGTTATTGAAGAGGAACCTCTATCAGGGACGTGCAGGCAATTACAGCAAACGCTTCCATGCATGAAATCCCAGCTGCTTGTTATTGATAAATTTCCAAACACCTCCGAAAGACTTCAAATTACCTCGCTGCCTTATTAAAACTTTACTCATGCATTTCATTTTTTTGCCCGTATCCTTTTTTTTTTTTTTTTGCTTGGGTTATATGGCGCAAGAGCATGTTTATGTGATAGTGCCTCAGCATGCAGAAAAATATGCTTTGAGAGAGGAGATAATGAAAGAAGGAAGTGTAAGTGTAGGATTGGAGTGGCGGACATACAGTCTTCATTTATCTCTCCCCTGGCACCAATCAGAGAGCTTTATTAGGAGCGAGGATGCTGGAAGCTGACCATATTTGGAGTTTCCTCGTCTGTATTCACGCAGCATACCTCTGCATTAACACAACCCATTTCTCTTTACATGGTTGAATGAGATTCCCTTTAAAACTGGCTGAAGGTCAAATGAACTGCTATGCTCGGAGGCGGTAAGAAAAATCCCACACTGCCCCTCCCTCCCCACAAATACCCCCCTAGCCGTGGCTCGGTGTCATCTCTCAAAGTAGATCTTGCTTATTTGAATAGACATCTTAATTGCGCAGAGTTGGGACAAATGGCTGCCGTAGTATGTTCAGATGAATAAGTAAGAACAGTAGTTAAGTTAATTATTTCCTCCATCTTGTCAACGTGGGTATTTAGACCTTTCAAAACAATACCATAGCACTTAGCAGCGCTCATCTGCTGTGCTTACGAAACATTAAAATCACAATTCAATTAGCAGACAATGGGAGCATCCGCATAACCAGCTATGTCTATAATCACGCAGAACATTTGTATAAAAGAAGTGACAGGATGCTTTTACCAAACCCTTTTCAACTGTTTTTATTACTTTTTTCAATAGCTCATTTAGCTCCTACGCCACTATGGGAGAAATATGTCTCCCTCTCTCACCAAACACTGAAGAAAAAAAAAAATCTGCCATGCCACTTCTGTAAAAAACTAATGGCCTATTCACATTTGAGTCCTGCTTTACATCTTTACTGAAGAGGATGGCTGCGCGTGTGGTCTTTGGACTACGATCACCCCCTGACCTGACAGATAAGAGCCTTTTCCTTCTGCCTATGGGCAAATTTAAATGTAAATAGCTCCAAGTAGCCTCACTGGAGCCTACAGTGGAGTATAATTAATCACCTCAAAGCATGTTCAAAACAGACTACAGATAACAACTCTATACGGTCAGATCAACCATTATAAAAAAAATAAATAAATAAAAACATATATATCTCATCTTCTTGGCAAATAGAAGATGACAGCAGTAACCTCAGTTGTATAAACCATCCAAACCCAATGACTTTACTAAGAGTTACCATCCATAGGATTGCAATACAAACACCAGAAAACTTGAGCATTACAGTAAATGTGCCTTCAATGTAAAATTCAATATACAAAAAGGTGTGAATTAAATGTAAAATCCTAAAAATGTATAATATAATATTGTAGAAAAGAAATGTCTGCCTTTTCTCCATTGACTTAATCACTGTCTTAATTTGGAATAGTTTTTAATTTATTTGTGTAATTATGTTAACAAGCCATTACTATAATATATTTTTATATTATTATTTGACTTACTTCACTTAGCTGTGTGTAACGGCCTCAGCAGTGGCACAAGCCCATATTACAGTAGCCTATGATTAATCGTCTCATTGGCTCTGAGATTAATAACAAGGCAACATTAAATGCATTTTTCACAATGTGTGGAGATTGATTTTGTATAGGTCTCCAAAAATAATTAAAGATGCAATAATGTTGTTTTCATGAATATGCAATTGCTTGGCCTGGAATGTTCCACAGTATAGCAGTAACATTTTATATCTCCACAGAGACAAGGCGATGACACCACCAGGTCAGCTCTGTGGAGAGATGACCACGTGAACAGCAAGAATGCATGTTTTTAAAGGTGTTTTGAGATTTAAAAACACGTGATGGATCAGATTAATGCCATACTAGAGAAGTGGTAAAACCTCCGGCAGAAAAGTTAAGCAATGCATCTTTAAAATAAACTGTTATACTGTTTTGTCAGTGAATATTTGCTGTATAGCGGTTCCTCTAACATACTCTATATACTGTATATGTCACATGAACATGCAAGCAACAGCATTACCAATTCACCTCACACTCCTCCAGTTCACTCCCTTTGAAACACACAGACATACTGCCACAACCATAAAGCAAATGTAGTGATGACCCTTGACCTCTACAGCATCAGGGGCCACAGGGGTCCCAGGCACAGCATGGAGAGGTGAGTGTTAGCAGTACTGTGCAGAAGCAAAGAGCGCACAGTGGGCTAACGGTTGGGGACCGTCGACTGTAGGCTGTGGATTGGTGTGTGTGGGTTGAACTTGGAGACTTTTGATAAGCACAGGTGGAGCTGGAGGGCCCCTGTGTAAAAAAAAAAAGGCCACGGTGAGTGAAAGAGCTAGAGAATAATCCAGTTATTTTTTGTGATATTGTTTATGGATGGTTTTAAAATGGCAATATTCAACAGTATTTGTGAATCTTTTACATTATATTAAAAATGTTATGTTATATAATTAAAAAGCGTTAAAGGCGCACTATGTAACTTTTCTGGAGGGGGGTCTGCCACATTTTTGCCACCATGGAGATATAATTGCTTCACCTACAATGTTTCATGGTAGAAAAATAAATGTATCTATCTTGCATTTATTTGATTAAAGATGTCTTTACTGTTCAAGAATATCTTTTAAACCAGCATAGTTTCTATGAGCGGGCTTGCCTCTCCACAGATCTGACTTTTAACTCAGCTTGTCTCCATAGATGGGTGAGGTTAAGGCCATGAACATTCAAGGCAAAGCGATGACATCTCCATAGAGACATGCAGGCCCTCTACCTTCTACAAGAAATTTGTAGTTATGTAGTACATCTTTAAAGTGTGGGTTCTCAAACAAGAGCCCTTATCAAAATGAAAACATCCCAAGGACCCTCTATCATTCCTAGCCTGATTCATCAGCTGATGGAAACCGTCTGACCTCACAGCATTAGAATTCATTCACTCGATGGTAGGCGGGTACTTTTTAAATTAACCAATCACTGCTATTTGGTCGTGATGTATGTAATGCACCACTAATGGGGCTTACTGTTATATTAAGCTTTTCCCAAATCCAATAACACAATAACGTCTTTCCCCTTGAAAATTCACCAAACCTTCTCTTTGTTATGGCTTTAAATCCTTGATCTTGCAAATTGTTGCCAACACAGACTGTATGGCTTCATCTACATCCATCTCGACCTCTTTGTTTACTGTTGTGCTGTGCCACAAAAGGGATCCAGTCATGGCTTCACAGCTCTTCACATTAATTTCCGCTGGTCCTTATTTTGTTGGTTCAGGGGTGTCCAAAGAGTGAAAATATCACCAATGCTTATATAGGTTCATAAAGGTAATAGCAATTTATATATTACTGTATTAATGTTATTCCTTGTGTCTGTCCTGGGGGCAAAAAACAAACAAATGATTACACTTTAAAAACTGATTCTTGTGAGCTTTAAAAGTTAGAATGTTAGAACTGATCAAAAACACACCTGGAGTTGTGTTTTGTTTCATTCACACATGTTTGAGTGACTTATTACCTTTACCTAGTCTAGTCTAGTCTCCAAAGCTCAAAATGCTCTGTTCCACCTTGTGATGACATGCAACAGCAGTTTTCAGGTTAGCAGCTGCCTCTTACTGCTTAGCAGAGATGGGCAATTCCAGGCTTGAAATCATCCAAATGATTCTAGTGAAGGTGTATGGAGTTTAAAGACACAATGGAGCACATCCTGTATTACCTCATGACACCACAAGATGGAACAGGGTGTTTTCTAATTGAGAGAAACTTCAGCCTAAATATGCAGGGTTTATGTGTTAAACATGTGTGAATGAAACAAGATAATAACAGATAAAAAAATAGCGTAATATGGGCCCTTGAATCTTTAATATATTCTGATCAAGAACACGTGAGTCTTTTGTGTGGAACGCCAAACACTAACAAAAGCAACATGATGGATCTTTTTTATAATCCTTAATTTACTGGCTCAGTTCACTAAGAAGATATTTACATTCACGGTGACAGGAGCAGCCGTAATACCCCTGTACTTTGAGCAGGAGGTGAAAAGGGATCCCAATCCGTAGAGGAAATACCTGTGGCTTTAATTACAGAGGTGGGAATGACAAGAACACTCTTTCTAAATACAGTATCTTACCATTAGCATGTCCTCCCTTTTACAGTCACATAGAGTTAGCAGCAGTACAGGCTTAACTGGCTGCTGTGCTTTGGGGCCATATTTTTAAATGAGAGTGAATGTGATTCATGTTTGACCTTTCAGCGCCATCCAGCCTGAATAATAGATGCACTTGTTGGTATAAAACGCGAATACTTTCATAACTGTACTATAAAGTAATTTCATAAAACCCTCATATATACTGTGTGTATAATGGGGGTGAGCAAACTAATGGATTGTGAAATATTTATATATACACTACTCACAATAAGTTAGGGATATTGAGAGAGAGCCAGTGAATGTCATATATACAGTGTTTGTTTCACTTCAGAAACTTTTGGGATAGGGAGGCAATTGTATTGGGGTGACAGACAAACCTCATTTTGTGTTTTCCATGTAATGGTCTCACTGTGTACAGTGTGCCTTACATATTGGAGCCAAAACATTTATATTATGAGGCATCAATTTCAGCATTCTGTGGGTATAAAATGCTGGTATTGTCAAGTCATTCCAAGTTCACAATTCAAACGGCCATGAACACACGATGTCACTTAACAGACGAGTAGCGCCACCTAGCCATACCGTGTCTTCAGGATTGGTGGCAGGCAGTCAGATGTTGCTCGTGAACTTGGTGTGTCTCAAAGTGTCATCAGCAGACCTGCATCAAGACACAGAACTACTGGCAGAGTTCGTGACAGACCCAGGAGTGGAGCCTCATGAGTGACAGACCACAACGATGACCAGTAACTAAGGACCTATGCACTCAGACATCGTTATGCAACTGCCACACAGCTGCAGGCTCGTTTTCGAGATGTGAGGGGTACTAGGGTTTCCAGACAAACCATTTGAAACTGACTCCACCGCTTTGGTTTGAATGCCAGACGACCGTTGCAGGTGACTCCACTGACACCAAGACACCACTGTGAATGTCTGCAGTGGGCACAAGACCATGTGACCTGGACAATGCAGCAGTGGTCCACCGTCCTGTTCACTGATGAGTGTCAGCGTTGCTGGAGAAGGCGAGGTGAGCGATACGCCGAGGTCAACATGGTCCTCAGGGTTCGTTTTGGTGGAGGAGGTGCAACAGCCTGGGCAGGCATCACCAGCGCAAAACAGATGTGGTTACTGTAGATGGCTCAGTCACTGCACGTTCTTACCTCAGAGACTTCATTGAACCCATCATCATCCCCAATTCCGCCAGCACACCCCCAACTTTCTGTTCATGGATAGTAATGCTCCACCACATCTCGCCAGAATAGTCACAGCTCAACTTCAGGAAGTCAGAGTGCCTCAATATGGTATGGCCAGCACTGTCCCCTGACCTGAACCCCATAGAGCACGTCTGGGATCAGCTGAAGCAGAGACTGGATGATCGTAGCCCACCCCCACGTGACCTGGTGGAACTGCATGTAGCACTGGTGGAAGAGTGGAACACATTGCCTCAGAACAACATCATGAGGCTAGTGAGGAGCATGAGATGTCGCTGTCAAGCTGACATTGCGGCAAAAGGTGGAAACACCTGCTACTGACATTGTTCATTTTTGTTACTTGGGGCTATCTTTGTTATTGTCTAAATTTTTGGGGTAATAAATATTAAACTAATGAAAATGGTGTTTCTTCTCATTCATTCTTAGTAAAATCAAAGGGAACTTTTATTTATTTCATTAAAATTCAGACCAAATAGGAAAAGCACTCATGTAAATAACAATATCCCTAACTTATTGTGAGTAGTGTATTACGCTATTTTCTGATCTGTGTTATTAAAAAAAAATAAAAATTTCCAGTTGAGTTCTGTTTTGTTTCATTCATGCATGTTTATCACACAAACTCTTGCATATTTAGGCTGAGTTCTTCTCTCAAACAGAAAACACTCTTCATATGTTAATACATGAAGTACTCCACTGTGTTTTTAAACTCCATCCATCTTCACTAGAGTCATTTGGGAGATTTCAGACCTGGAATTGCCAACCTCTACTTAACAGAAGGTAAAAGGTAGCTTGATAATTAGTATATGACATCATGAGGTGGAACTGAACATTTGGAGCTTTGAAGATGTAGACAGACTAAGGATTACTCAAAACATGTGTGCATCAAACAAAACACAACTCTGGGTATATTTTGATGAGGCTTAAATCTCACAAGAGTAAATTTTGAGTATTAAGTAGTAGTAATACAGGACCTTTAATACCAGCAATTCTGCTAAAGCAAGGCAAATCCTAGCTTATTATATATGTATATATGTGTGTATATATATATATATATATATATATATATATATATATATATATATATATATATATATATATATAATACATTTTTTATACTTATGATTTGTGCTAATGTATAACAATGTCCCGCGGTCTGCTAATCCACTCAGCATTTGCTCCGGGAGTGGCAGTTTTGCATCTCAACAGTTTTGTCTTGTCAATATATGTGCTTAAGAAAGTATAGTGCCAAACTACTTTGTCCTTGTCTTATATTTTTTATTTGTATTTTATCTCATGCTTTTGCTTGTGTTTTTAGAGGACTTTGTATGCAATGCAGGTACTGTGACTACGCAAGTTTCCTTATCAGAAAAAGCCAGTCGTCAGGCGCTTTCAAGTAATCACTAAAAACATGGGCCAATCTCTTTGCACAGGCTCATAACACAAACCTAGATCTATCTTTAATCTTTATTATTACCAAACATTATACCAGTTTGTTAATATAGTTATTTATTTATTGGTTTTAAAGGGCACACAGGGCACTATTTTCTGATCTATTGTTATTCTACTCTATTGCTGCAGTAATAACTATTACGGATCCAAAATAAATAAATAATTGGTGTTTCCTCATCACAATCATACCTGGAGCTGTGTTTTGTTTCACTCTGTTCACCTTGTGATGTCATATGTTAAAACAGGAAGTGCTCTACTGTGTGTTTAAACTCCACTCACCAACACTAGAGTCATTTTAATCATTTCAAATCAACACTAAACAAAAGATAAAAAGCATGTTAACTTAAAAAACTACATGGAGTTGTGTTTTGTTCCATTCATACATGTTTGAGTAATCTTTTATTATTTGTTTATCTACATCTTCACAGCTCAAAATGCTCTGTTCCACCTTGTGATGTCATGAAGCTGTAGTTTTCAAGTTAACAGCTACCTTTAAACCTTTTGATTAGTAAAGATTGGCAATTTCAGGGCTAAAATTATCCAAATTATTCTAGTGAAAGTATATAGATAAAAAGCCTGATATGGGAACTTTAAAGTATTTAGCATCTTAAGATATGCATAGGTTTATTGTTGGGCTAACCAATATTTCTATGAGATGTGACTACACATATTAAGTTATTAAATTTTACAAAGTTAAGTTATATTAAAATATTCTTATTACATTGCCATAGGCGACATTCTTTGACAATAATTCATAATCGGCTCTATTGCCATAGTGACTGAACTAAATTTACAATATATGCTTTAGTGTTGCATGACAGTTAGAATAAAGAACAAAGTATTACTGATCATAAAATTAAATCTATACTAAAATGTAATCACAAAAGATACTATAATTAAAGGATAATAATCACAAAAGAGAGGATGGAATACAGTTTCCTAGTACAGAGGTCATTTTAAAAACTTTTGTGATTTGTTTTAAATTATTAATTGCTCTGGCAACAGTCCTAACTGTTCATCACCTGGGAATGTACTGAGACGTGCCAGTGTGGTTGTGAGGTTTAATGACCGGCTGGAGGTACAGGGACTCCAGGGGCTGTTTTATAGGAAAGTAGTATTCTTCTGTTAGGATAGACAAATCTTTAATATGTGTTCTGTATAGCATCTTTGAGTGTCCTGAAAAGTGCTATATAAATAAATTGTATCATCATCATCATTATCATCATTATTCAGGGCTGATTTCAGGGGAAGGGTAGAAAGCCAAAGTTAGAGCTGCAGAAAAAAATAAAATAATAAAATGTCATGAAGTCAGCAAGAATAGACTATAGGGCTTCAATAACATTTACAGTCAAAACAAAATTGCGATTTGAGTGGTAGTAATTCTTTTTTTAAAATTAATACATTTTTTGCATTTATATAGCGCCTTCAGGACACCCAAAGCATGTTACAGTTCATTGTTCATTCACTACACACTTAGTGTTGGTAAGCTACTATTGGCCACGTTTACATGATGTTTTTTAATTCTGATTTAATTATTCCAAATTAATTAATTATTCTCCTTCGAGTTTAAATGGAAATAATAATTTTGAATTAAGGTTTACATGGAAAACACGTTACGTTAAATCGGCTTTATTTAATTCCGCCCAATGTCTGGGGGTGGGGAAGATTTATGATTGAGTGTCCCTATGTCTTTACCGCTGTTACATGATCTCAGAGCTTCTGCTCTGTTCTAGGCTACATGCTGCTGTTTTATGAGTTCATGATGATAACCACAGGACCTTTCGCAATTGCATAGGCACTGGGAAACAAAGGTACGGGGACACAAACATGATACAATATTTTTCACCATACTGCAGTGCATCATCACGTCAGAAGATTGATCCAATGCACATGTGCTGAACGACCGGAATTATTTAAGCGGAATAAACGTTTACATGATTGTAGAATAAATTAATTTGGCTTTAAAATCGGAATAAACCCCCCACTTAATTTGGATTTAAGTTTAATTCCGAATAATCATTAGGAATTAAGTGTTTACATGGTCTTCTTAAAGAGGAATTCATGTTTATTCCGAATTAAATAATTTTTAATCGGAATTAAAGTTCGTATGTAAACAAGCAATTGTAGCCACAGCTGCCCTGAGACATTGAGGGAAGCAAGGCTGCCAATCTGCGCCTGCCTCTGACCACCACTAACACTCACACACACTTCACTTTCTTACAAGATAATGTGTCTTACCTAAGGACACAATGACAGTTGTGTCCCACTGAGGCACCTGGTGCTCCCAGTGGTCTTCCATCCAACTACTAACCAGGCCCGGCTCTGCTTAGCCTCTGAGATCTGACGATGTCAGGCTTTGACAAGTCGGTATGGCCATTTAGTCTGTATAATCTGCAGAGAACACAATATCCTTTGTCTTATAACAAATTAACAGAGCATATCACAATTTTAGAAATAAAAAAAAAAATATTCAGAAGATACTGATTAATAGTTTTGCAGTCTTCCTTCCGTTTTCTTGCTTGCCCCTGAATGTGGAATCTTAAATAAAAATTGAAAATACCAAATGTAATTGCTATCCCAGGACTTTGATGTTTGTCCTAAATCATCCAGACTTAATGTAATAGAAGGAGGCAGGTGATTCATTAGAGCGAGGCGTGTAATAAAACTACTAGATGACAAATCATTACACGTAATTATAAATACAATTTTCCAAGGATACAATCAAAAAATGTGCATGTATTTGTATCACCCAGCCCAGAACAGTCATTGCTGTTTCACACTGCAAAAAGTAATATCTGAGCAAATTTCAGTTACTCAAATTAAGAAGCTTTAACTTGATTTGAGTAGATTTCACTTGACAAGTAAAATGATCTACCAATGGATTAAGTCTTTGTTTCTTAATTCAAACAACATACGACTGAGCTTCTTATTTTCCGTATAATGAATTGTTGTTTTTCGTAAGATTATTTTATTTGTCATGTGAAGTTTACTCAAATCAATATAACATCTTCTGAATCCAAGTCATTTTAACTTGATTTTAGTTTTTTTGTAGTGCACCTGAACGCGCCACTACTGCTCCTGCATAATTATTTTCAACCGACGAAATTAAACAGCCCAATGTCAACAGCTGTAACTTTAATCATTAATACAAGGCCATTAGACGAGATTCAATTTTTGTGGAGACCAGATTGTAATCTATGACATCTCCATCCAAGGTCAAAATGGAAACGCAATGAGCAAAAAGTGAGACGTGTTAAGTACCCGTGTGATATTACGGTAAAGGACGCAGCCGTAAAGGGTGTGAACCAAATTGTGATCCGTCTGTCAACTCATGTTAAATGGAGTGGTCCGCTGATGAGACACGCAGTCTGGTGTCTGCTTTTGTTAGTGTTGTGCCGTGGTTTATGAGTCACAGCGTTTGATACAGCATGTAAACTTTGCATATGTTTCCTGCCTGATGGGACAAGGTGAGCATATTGTTCCTGTCAGTGCTTGATTATGTCGTCAACAGAGCGGCAAATGTCACAGACGACCTCCAAGAAAATAAATACATTCAAATATTTAATCCCATTTGAGCCGATTCTAAATATGAAGTCATGGTGACAGTGGAAGGGCAAAAGGTGCTTGGTTTAATTAAAGGCCCATATTAGGCTGTTTTCTGACCTACGTAATAATGTTTTTTCCACGTCACAGACATACCTGGAGTTGTTTTGTTTCATTCACGCATGTTTAACACACAAACCTCCATATCAAGGCTGAGTTCTTCTGTCAAATAGAAAGCACTCTGTTCCACCTTGTGCTGTCACGTGGTAATACCAGAAGCAGAGTCCTGCAGGTCCGTTTTTGGAGACCCACACTCACCCGTACCCACATAGTACAGTACCCGCCCAGACCTGTTAACATTCCACCCATTACCCGCCCGTGCCCGTGATAAATCACACACAAATAAAAATCATTCTAACTGAAGCATTTATCAGAATATGAACTGAAAAGTTACGACTTCAAGAATTACAATCAAGAAATGAAATTAAACTGTTACACTGTTTTCAGTACTAATACAAATTCACAGATACAATTCGACTGTCATCACTTCACAGACATTATTTACTGAGCAGAAGAAACATTGATTGAGATGCCGCACTTTTGTGCCGCACACGCTACAGACTGAACCAGGACAAACCCAGGACAAACCCAGGACTCACCCAGGGCTGATTCCAGGACGGAACCAGGAGGACTAAACCAGGACTGAACTAGAATTAAAACAGGACTAAACCAGGACTCACTGTCGGGACTGGCTCGGAGGTGCGCCCGAGTAGACTGTCGGGTCACCGCAGGCGAAAGGACTGCGCACGGAGGTAAAGTGCTGTTGTCGCCTGATCGCGCTTTCTCTCTCATTCGGGGTTATTTCTTTCTCTTAAGTCCAAGATTAGTCCTGATGTAGTCCTGGTTTAGTCCTAATTTAGTCCTGGTTTAGTCCTGATTTAGTCCTGACCTGCCTGTGTGTAATCACTACCCACTCACTGCCCGTAAAATTCCAGA
The DNA here is from genome assembly GCF_026225935.1 of Boleophthalmus pectinirostris. Classification (NCBI taxonomy): domain Eukaryota; kingdom Metazoa; phylum Chordata; class Actinopteri; order Gobiiformes; family Gobiidae; genus Boleophthalmus; species Boleophthalmus pectinirostris. The sequence goes on along the minus strand of NW_026571207.1, from coordinate 25,370,141 downwards.
ATGTTAAAACCTGTCTGTTTCAGCAACTATTTGCCTGCAGGTACCCGACCTGGTGCAGGACTCTGACCGGAAGTGCTCCATTGTATTCTTAAACTCCACACACCTTCACCAAAATCGTTTAGATAATTTCAGCTCTGGAATCTCCCATCTCTGCTGGAGACTGGAACTGGAGACAGTTGGAGACAAACTAATAATACAGGATTACTCAAACATGTATGAATGAATCTCTAGGTATGTTTTTGATTAGGTAACAACATTCCAACAGGTCTTAAAGTTCACAGGGGCCAATTTAACTAAATATAGGACCTTCAATGTGCTTGACATTTCACTGGAATAATATTATAGTAACTGCAAGGTACAATATTTTAGTCTTTTTCATAATTTATTTAATAATTAACTAATTTCATTAAAAGTGTGTGAAAAGGAGTGTACCCCACCAGCTTGGTTCCATGGAGATGTTAATGGTTTGTCTGGAATGTTCCACAAGTTACAGTTACGATTTAAGGAGAGATGACCAAGCTCACAGTAAGAATGCATGCTTTTTATGGACATTTAGCTGTAAAAGATGTTGCTTTACATTTAATGGCCAAACTAATGAACATTCCAGGCAAAGCTGTATCATCCCTTGGAGCCAAGGGGGGCGGCATAAAAGCTCCATAGTGCACTTTAAATGATGTAACAGCAGCATTCTATCATAAAAAACGTAAACTACTAACTTTAATTCTTAATGGCTGAACATAAGCTGGCAATATTTTTCACATAATTATTTTGTCTCCTTATTTACTATGTAGAGTATTACAGGAAGTCCTGCCAGTACCTTCTATTTTGTCTGTTGACTTCTTCGGTTTGAGCAGCACTTAGCCAATCTTAACCCACAAAAGAATAAATGGATTTGCCCAAGTTAACAGTGTCATTATATTGTAAGCACTGAATCTCATCCAGTTGAACCAGTTTCCATTAGTTATTACAAAGGGTCAAAGACTATAATTAATTAAATGAAGCAGAGAGGATGTGACTAACTTGGCATGTGTTACGTAATCCTGAGATGTGTCCACTTACGACATGTCTGAGACACTTGATTTTACAATGGCATAAATAAGACTGGTCAAATAATAAAAATAAAAAAAATGTAAAATAAAATTCAGAGAGCAGACGGGTACAGTTTGGGCTATACTTTTCCCAAGGTCAAATATAAATTCTTAAAACAACCTTAGCTTTCCAACATGAGGTGTAATGTTTGTCTAAAGGTCGCATATTATACACAAAATGGTCTCTTGTGAGCTTTAAGACATGTTGTTGTTTGTTTGTGATGTTTGTATGAATTTAACAGCGTGATTCATGTATCTGACAGTAGTGACCCGGCATCTGATCAAGCTGTTTCATGGCTCTTTTGTTTATCTTTTATATTGTTTTGGCTAATGCATCAGTATGGCCCCTTGCACACAAATAGGGCTGGGTATCATTAAGAAGTTGCCACTATAATACATACTTCGATACACAGGAATGACACCTTATGTGTTTCAGTATATGTTTAAAATCTATTTGATATGTTTCAGTAAAAAATAAAGGCTAAATCACGGCTGTTATATTAAAAGTCTTTATTAAAACACTAAGTTTGTGCAAAGTGAATATAGAAAAACACCCATTTTAATCATCAAAACAGTCAAAATGTCAAATGTATTGCATAAACAAGTTTCCTTTCTCCAAACAAGCAACACAACTCTAGCTCTTTCACAAAATAATGTGTAAAATATACACACACAAAAATACTCTTGGCAATATATTGATACAGCAGACCATGATATCGATATTGTATCATCAAAACTATAAGATATATCACTTTTTCAATATTACACACAAACATTGTATTTCACCCAGAACATTTTAGATCTCTACTCTTCCCTCATCTTTAGCCTTTATCTTTCCCTGATGATTACACAGAGTTGCATAGGTTGTAGTTCCATATGACCATGGCTGTTCTGCACACGACCGCCCCTCTCTCTCAGTTTGATAAGGTCTGTGCTTCCCTGTGGCTCCCAGTTCTAACGTCTGATTCATGTGAGGAGGTGACATCTTAAGGCACATACCTGCTGGGCAATGCTCTTTCACTCTAATAAATTCCCTCTCCATAAAATTATATATATTTTTATTCACATAATCCTATGCTGTCATATTAGATCAAGCAGCGTGAAGTCGGACTTTCGTTGCTTCCGACAACTTATTCTTATCCGATTGCAATGGCGCTACGATGCCTTGTCAGCTCGCATTACGGGGAGGATACGCACTGGTACATTAGTTGCACGAGGCTCCACCATCTTGGGTTGGGGGACGTGCTTTCATGTCCCGTGGAGCTCCCCGGACGCGCAGTGAGAGTGTGGCCTGTCATGGGAACGTAACAAGGGCAGAGCCAGTGATCTGTGAACTGCTCCAACTTTGTGTTTTCACATGTGTCCACAAGGATTGCGACATTTTACAACATCCACACCGTGACACCTGCTCGGCTTTCAGGGAATATCAAAGATTTTGTCCCGTAAAGGTTATATGGGGAGGTAATGTTGATAGGGAGTAGGAAGGAAATATAGAAGATAAACTAACATTTATCCCACTAAAAATACTCAGTAACTAAAAAGCAGGATTAACTGAAAATACTATTCTGTGTACAAGATCGCTAAAAACTTAAGCGCCAAAAAATAAATAGCAGAATAGATTTGACCTGAAGATTCTGGCAGTCTACCAACTACTAACTACTAGTCACCTCTCATAGTACAGAAACATTACAAAATGTTGCCCACTTATACTAAGAAAAATGACCCATGATAAATATTGACCCTCAAAAAGTATTGCTCTGATCTATCATTTATAGAATGATTGTTGATATACAGAATTTGATTTTTAGAGGAACAGAAAACTGCATTTGTGCTGATCCCAAGTCTTGATAAATACAGCACTTGCTGCAGTCCCCTTGGCCCGTAGAAAATAAATAATTTGCTTATTTGCTATTGTAGTAAATACTTTAATTTAATTTATAAAGTAAATTACAAGCGCTCAACATAATACAAATTAACTTCAGATTTACTAAGAATGAAGTTTGTTTTTGCTTCAAAGATGAAAAATTAAACTAAGAAACTTAGAATCACCTCTCACAAATTAGCAAAGTGCATATTTCATACTGAAGTTTCAAAACAGAAAGATGTTTTAGTGACAAAGTTAAGCAGCACTGCTTTGTCATTGTTTTACGCAGAGTTCCCAGAACAGTTGACTAAATCATAAAATGCAAAGTGAAGTATGGAGGCAGACAAAAAAAATACCCAAATCTGCAGTTTTTCGTTCTTTATTTAAATGTACGCTTTTTGAGCCATATGCTTCAGTGCTTTTACAAACACATTTATGCATTTGAATCAGCAGGTGACAAACTCCTTAGCATCCTTAAAGTGAATACTCTCAAGTCAATATATTCTATACAGTTCTATATGGCAGCCTGAAATACCAGTGATCTGACTGATTTTATATGAAATGCGAAAGGCCATCATCAAGACTCAACAGGATTTCAACATGTTTCATTTAGAACGGGACGATGGGATGAGACATTGTGGAGCTTTGAAGTTTGGCAGAGCACATCCCTGGACTGTAAATAGCCTCTTTACTTTTGAACTCCACGCTGTGCTCCGTAGATACTGGCGAAAGGCTTGTTGTGCTGCTGATTGTGAATGCAGACACACCCTTGGGACCTGGCCGTCCTCTGTACGGGCCCCTATCAGAACTCTCCCCAGGGTGAGTTTGGGGGGAGGATAAAAGCAAAGCCCTGCTCAAGAAGACAGGTGTTACAAAGACAAAGACTTCCCATTACAGAACACATATGTGGACTAAAACATGCTGTACTGCACGGATAGTGGACACTCTTTGATGCTCAAGAAGAAAGCATGTGGGAAGAAAGCCTAAGCAGCAATTTATCCGGACTATTCCATTTATCCAGATTGTTACACAGGCGAGCACCAGAGCAGGGACTCACTCCGAGGAGCCCAGGAAAACCTGATCTTTAATTTGCCCAACAGAGTGAAACCACACGTGTCAGTGAAGTGCACAGTCGGAGAAACACAGGAAATCTGATCCACATGTAAATCGTGACCTTTAGCATCAAAGACAAATGTCAAAACTGCAGACCCATAAAGAAAACAGTAGCTTTTGTTTCAGAAGAGCAGATACTTGTATTTTACATTCAGATAATGTGGCTCTGTGTGAAGAGCTCCAGTGTCTCCTACAGACAAAAGCCACAGTTAAATGGTCCAGGGCTCTTCACTGACTCCTTTTATCTGGACCCCAGTGACCACGCTTTAGACTAGTGCTCTTCTATGGCTCAAAGACAAGAGACTCTTTAAGCTAACGCTAACACTGAAGCTAAAGTTTAACCTGCAGCTCACAGCACTGCGCCGAACATGAGTGAATGGCTCCCGCTGAGCAGATAATGAATGAGTTTTTGGGCGCAGTGAGCACAGGCAGCTGTTGTGTGTTATGCATTATGAGATTGCATTCATCTGCAGCGTTTCTGTGCTTGACCTCACAGTGTCTCACAGACTAATGGCTGCACTGGCATGAAATGTGCTCTGCACATTCATGCTTCCAACAAGGAGAAACCTATTGATTTTTGTGATGCGACTTTCCACAAAAGCCTACTCGGGGCGGCTCTCGGGGCAGCTCTGGTGGCGCAGTGCCTGGTAGTTAGCACTATCGACTCACACACTGCCCTGGGTTTGAACTTGAGCGGTTAACTGCAGCTTTGCACAAATCTATGCAGATACTCACAGTAATCAAATGATCCTGCCATTACTGTTGACACAGACATTAGGCTAACACAGGGGCCTTACAGCCCCACACTCTGAACATGCTGAAATTGTAAAGGAAGTGGTTTTCATAGTGACACAGACACTCTAGTCTAATATTGAGCACTCCATTGCATATTTGTTAAGTGGTGCAAAATGTCACCTTTTAAACACTATAGCTGTAGACATCTACATACATACACTATACTGTACGATACTATACTGTACAATACAGAGAAGTGCTGCAAATTCTACTGATTTAATGTGTGTTGTCGTCGTCGACAATACACTCAACTATAACTGTACAAATATTCAGAACAACAGATACTCTATAAACAACAAAGTAGAAGAGACTCAGGGCATGCATAATTCATTAACTATAGAGCAGAAAATAAAATTGGTGCTTAAACAAAAAAAACTTTGAAGATTTTTACTTTCAAACTTTGATGTCCAGTGGTTTAAAAACAGCTTTGAAATTTGCAGGGAAAAAAATCATGACACAAACTTTTAAAAAATCTCTTAATAGGGATATTAATTCAGGTTTAAAAGCACCAGTTTTTCTGCCTCATACAAAGAAAATATAACCATTTTAAATTGAGATGTCACATATGTATTTCTCATAATAAGTGGAAACAGGGGAAGACTGGACAGACATTTCCACACTGCAGTGAATTCTTAAACCATAACCAGTTTGATTTTCTTGCCTCCTCAGCACTAACCTCTGACCGGCTCACTTGGGTTTGTTCATTAGGCTGCACTGTCAAAGATTTATGAAAAGCAAAACGTATTGTTCTTAACATGGTCTAATGACAGGGCTGAAAGCTTGGCTCGGTATCAGCTCATTCTTCACCTGTTGCCTGGGAGCGCCACGTTTCGCTGACACAACAAAATGCAGACAAATACATAGTGAGGTATATACTGTAGATATTGTGTACCTTATCAATTTTCAACACTAGTCTTTAAGGTTAACAATGCAGTATATTCGATAAGCTGTGTTGCAGATCTAGGCACAAGGGGCAGTCAGTATAGATCAAAAGTGGTACAAGTAAACTAATACAAGCCATTATATTTGTCTGTGTGCATTGTGGAGTGTCTAGAAAAGTGCATGCATATACTGTAGGTAATCCTCCAACTGTAGTATTTGATTTTATATCAAAGTTATGAAAATATGACTTTTACGTTTAGTTTACAATATTTACAGATTTGTAGCAGTATCTTTGGCATATCTGCCTGGACACACTGTGAGATAAATTCCTATTTCTTCAGTTCTTCCTGAAGTAAATAAAGACTGTTTTAGTATAGTTTGACAGAATGCACACAATATTTACTGTGGTTGATGCGATGTCTTACCTTATATGGTACCACTTTATAATAATTGCACATTAATTAGCCATAATAAAGCATGACAGAACAAATACTTTATTGAAAATTATATAGGTACAGTAATGACTTTAAACTTTAACCATAACTCATAGCTCAATTAATTAAAGGTCCTATATTATACAAAATTGATTAATGTGAGATTTAAGCCATATTATAATGTTGGTACCTCTTCGAAGACAAATTTCGACTTGTGTTTTGCTTCCTTCACATACACACGTTTGAGTAACTCTTTATTATTAGTCTGCCTACATCTCCGGAGCTCAAAATGTGACAACATGAAGCGGCAGTTTTCAAGTTAAGAGCTACCTTTTACATTTAGTTCAGAGAGACTGGCAATTCTAGGGCCGAAATCATCCAAATGATTTTAGTGAATGTGCATAGAGTTTAAAAACACAGTGGGGCACTTCCTGTATTACCACACAAGATCACAAGGTTGAACTGAGTGTTTTGAGTTTGAACTCAGCCTAAATAAGCAGGGTCTGTGAAACATGTGTGAATGAAACAAAACACAACTCCAGGTATGTTTTGATGAGGAAACAACATTATTACACAGTTCAGAATATAGTGTAATAGGGACCCTTTAAGGTGCACTGTTTAACTTTTTGTGTGGAGGGTCCGTCACCTGCTTGTCTCCATGGAGATGCTTCTGTTTTTCTCTGGAATGTCCTAGTATGGCATTAAACGTATCCGTCTTGCAATTACTCAACATGGGATTTTATTGATCTAAAAATGTGAATTCTTTCTGTGAGTGGGCTTGCCTTTCCACAGATTTAACATGTAACTTGACCCTGTGGTGTCACTCACTGTCTCTGTAGAGATAAATAACTGCGATGCCATACTATGAAACATTCCAGGCAATATCTCCATGGAGAGAAGCAGGACAGACTCCACCAGAAAAGTTACACAGTACAAGTTTAAGTAGTTACTAAGCCTGAATCACTCTTAATAAACTTAAAAGACCTTGTGAAGTAGGCCTTTACAGCATATGTGGACCATGGTATGCCACTACATCACAGAGCAACATGTCAGGATATAATTTTAGACATGTTTTGTAGTGTTTATTTGACATACTGTATTTCCATATAAATAACCTTGGTTACATTTGAGTAATTCCTATTTCAGCCATCAGTTAGAATGGCCTTGATCACACAACTAGCTCCTATTCTCAGCACAATCCAGCAGAACAGCATTGAGCTTACATGAGAAACAAAGTGCCCGGCCTTGGTTTATTTTCAGCTCTGGACTTTTAATTAAAGGTGTAGCGTGCCGACGTGCCCATGTGGCTAACCATATGAAACCAGAAGTACACAGATGCCCCAATCTACCATCAGGCCAATTATTACTGCTCTGTCCCGCTCCAGGCCGGGACTACTTTTACACCTGACCTCCCCCATCACCTCTACGAATCCTTCCACCAGCTCGCAGTAAAACCACCGGGCACAGGATGGGAGCGATAAAAACGAGAGAAAAGGTGGAGATAAGACACACATGCAGGATTTACCCAGAGTGCTTTTGGAGAGCTAAGTGAGTAACCTTTTTATTGAGCAGATCCATCAAAACCTCCATTTTCCTCCACCTGCCTGGTCTGTTAATCCACATGAGCGAAACATTCCAACTACATTATCGTGTAACAGTAAATGTACAGTATTCAGTTAGATACAGTATTGCAGTGCCGTTTGTCTGCCTCTATTTCACAATATTAGGACTTGGCTGGGGCACGGTAGTGAAACTTTAATTTACTATGTTGGATAGAATCCCAACAATTTGCTTCAGTAACAAAAGCTTGTAGATAAATGAGAAACTTACTTTGTATAGTTAATAGTCAAACAATAAAGGTGCATTGTGTAACTTTTCTGGTGGAGTCTGTCACCTGCTTGTGTCCATGGAGATGTTATTCCTTCGTCTGGAATGTTGACATTAAACCTTTCTATCATCATGGAAACCAAAGGCCAAGGCCAAGTTACAAGTCAGATCCATGGAAAGGCAACCCCAGAGAATGTCTGTTTTTCTAGATATTTCGGAGCAATAAACCCACCTGTAATTGAATAAATGTAAGGTAGATCAGTTTAATATTATGTGGTGGAATAATGACCGGGTGGGGCAAACATATTAAAGAGGACACAGGAGGTGAAAGGGTAGCAAAAGTAAAATTGTTAGATTTTTAAGTAAATTTAAATTTATTAAAAAAATACTAAAACCCCTCTTATGCCCAAAAACAAAGTAACAACAGAACGGTGGACCTGGTGATCCGGCCAAACTTAACAAAAGGATGCGGCACAGGGCCAACCCTGTAAAGGTCCGTAGAAGCCGGTGCCCACATCACTAACCTAAAAGAAAAAACATCCCCAAACTAACCTTACCAAACAAAAAGGTGAAAACAAGACAGCCAGTCCCACCAGGTCAAACATAGAAGACTAACAGCAGCACGCGAAGAGCGCACGAGTGAGCGCGAGCCACGGACAGGCAGCAGTATTTACAGGCTCCACACAGTCACACAAAATAAACCATAAAAACGAGTTAATGTATGTATATGTATGTATGTATGTATGTATGTATGTATGTATATATGTGTGTGTGTGTGTGTGTATATTATATATAATATATATATATATATATATATATATATATATATATATATATATATATATATATATATATATATATATAAATGTGTTTCTCACCTTCCACGGTGGTAGGTCTCTCTCACCCTCATTCAGCTCGGGTCCTCTACCAGAGGCAGTACTGCACTTTTCTGGACTGAGATGTCCATTGTTTTTCCCGGTATCTGTTGTAGCCACTCTTCCAGTTTGGGGGTTACAGCCCCGAGTGCTCCGATCACCACAGGCACCACTGATGCCTTTACTTTCCAGGCTCTCTCCAGCTCTTCCTTGAGCCCCTGGTATTTCTCTAGCTTCTCGTGTTCCTTTTTCCTGATATTACCATCGCTTGGTATTGCGATGTCCACCACCACGGCTCTGCTCTGTTTCTTATCCACCACCACTATGTCTGGTTGGTTCGCCATCACCATTCTGTCAGTCTGTATCTGGAAGTCCCACAGGATCTTGGCTCGGTCATTCTCCACAACCTTTGGAGGTGTTTCCCACCTTGATCCCGGGGTTTCCAGCCCGTACTCTGCACAGATGTTTCTGTACACTATGCCCGCCACTTGGTTATGTCGCTCCATATATGCTTTCCCTGCCAGCATCTTACACCCTGCAGTTATGTGCTGGACTGTCTCAGGAGCCTCTTTGCACAGTCTACACCGTGGGTCTTGTCTGGTGTGGTAGATCTGGGCCTCTATTGCTCGAGTGCCCAGGGCCTGCTCCTGAGCAGCCAGGATCAGTGCCTCTGTGCTGTCCTGTATATATATATATATATATATATATATATATATATATATATATATATATATATATATATATATATATATATATATATATATATATATATATATATATAAATAATATATATGTATATATAAATAAAACATAAAAAAAAAAAACTAAATCAGTACAATCATACACACTCACTCTCTCACACTTAACTATTAATGTAGTGTATAAACAAAAACTACAGGCTTTCTGATGGTCAAAAACAAGGGTTGTGTAAATGTTGCACGAAGGCACAGATGCTAAAGAATGGATGAAGGAGGACTGTTCCAGTCAAAGTTGTTGAAAATGAATGTTTTCTCTCTCGAACAATGTGGTCTTAAACTATCAAGGTTATTCTCAAACAGTTCAGGACGGGTTCATTTTGTTGTGTTTTCATTATGTCTTCAGTATCGATAGGCTACTTATTCAAATAAATGCCCAGCTTCACTACTAGTTTTAGAATCAATTAGGCCTGTAACGATAATCAATAAATCGATTAATTGTACGATAACTTAACGTGCTTGATAATTTTTCCAGCCACGATAAATTCTATTTGCGTGCTTGTATGTTTTCCTCGCTCTCTCTCGCTCTTTCCCGCTCTCAAAGAGACTGAATGTTAGAAGGTTTCTATGGCTCTCTGACTCCTCTCATTTAACAAGCGTAATGACGCTTGAACCAAATGCGTGCGTTGTCTGAGTGCAGAAACACAAGCTAGTGCGCCGCTGTCTGTGCAGTGCGCTAGCAGCACAAGCTAGCACTGCTGTGCAGTGCGCTAGCAGCACAAGCTAGCGCCACTGTCTGTGCAGTGCGCTAGCAGCACAAGCTAGTGCGCCGCTGTCTGTGCAGTGTGCTAGCAGCACAAGCTAGCGCCACTGTCTGTGCAGTGCGCTAGCAGCACAAGCTAGCGCCACTGTCAGAACCAAAACAGTTCATCGCGGAGTGACAAAACAAGTCACGATGCCGAATCAACACGAGTGAACGGGACACATGTCAATAGCCACATGCGTCAAATACAGCGAGTGCACAAATGACAAGAAGAAATGTTTCAAACCCCAACAGCCGACATAAACCCAAACCCGAGCAACAGAACTAGCCTAGCTTCCGGGAGAACCAGAAATCCCGAAACCGACCGACACGACACCAGACAGGACAGAGGCTCCCTCATAGAGAAACAGCATCCTGTTTCACAGGTTAATACGAACACTTCAAGACCAAAATAACGAGTCTCACAACCGCAGCCACACAGATAGGAGACACAATATTCCAATGTAAGTCAACCACTAAAATAACTTTTAAGGATAATTTTGTTAGAGAGACTTAATAATCCATTTTATTTAATGCTTTAGTTGTATTTAGTTCAGATATGGTTTATTCAAGTGCATTTTTGTGAACAAGTCCTTGCTGTGAGCCAGACTACATTAGGCTAGTCCTATGTTAAGTCTCTTTTATTTAGGCCTATTGTTTTTGGTTGTCTTACAGTTCCTGTGTTAAATGTTCTTTAGAAAGTAAGGTTTATTGATCATTGAGAGGATGTATTTGCATTTTTATTCCATGGTCATTATATTAGTCGAAATTGGTCTCAAAATGTCAATAATATCGTTTATCACAATAAATTCTTGGTCAATTAATCGTACTGCAAAATTTGTTATCGTTACAGGCCTAGAATCAATTAGTATCTGGTAAAAGGTTTTCTGACAACACTACCGATGACAAAGAAAAAAAAAAAAAAAAAAAAAAGAGTATTACACAGCAAAGTGACAGTCTTGCCTATGAAGAACTACAATATTGTATAAGTAAATCAGATTACCCTGTGTACTTCTACACTCTGCACCACCTATTACTTATTACTAAAGTTGTGTCCTTGGCTCTTTGGCCAGCATTCAGGCCCCTGCTGGATCAGAATCACAGATTTGAGAAGAAACACAAAAATGAAAGAAGAACAAAAATCTCCTGGTCAGCAGGCCCCCCAAAATTGATCAGCCTACACACTCGAAAGCACAGCTATAATTCAGTTCTTAAAACTCACCAGACATTGAAAAGGACTTACTCCATTAACACACTTACTCATTTTCCATCTATATCTACTAACAAAATGTATAGATTTTCTGATAGAATTTCATGTTTATATTTGTATCTTTTTTTCTATAGATGAAATGGCTTTAAAAACAAATCTCTTATTGTTCAGTAATAAGTAATTGAAGATGTTGGTACTTATAATTATAATGGGAAAAATGTTTGGGGTTAATTTAAAGGCTCACTGGACTTTTCATTCCAATTGCAGTTCAGAAAAATTAAATATAAGTAATATTATCTTCTTGTGGACATATGGTATTACACTAAAATGTGTTTCCAAGTACACCACATTAAGTCCCCCTAATAAGCTTACAGTTGTTTTGAAATTGCAGTCATGAATTAAAAGTGGATTTTCCCTGAGCAATAATGTCTTTGGCCGAGTTCCTAATTTATGCTCACAAGATCACTGTGCCTCCCATTGACATTTCATTCAGAGATGTATTATCATATTAGTCTGTATTTGATCTGTTTAAAGATACTGAAACTCAGAGTCTAAACGGTGTATAACAGGCCAGAGCTGTGCCTCAGCAGACAGGCACAAAGCTCAATGCTCCGGGAGAGCTGCTGGCACAAATGAGTGCTTAGTGGACTAAATGTTGTCCCTTAAAGGAAATCAGGCTGATTCGGCAGAGATGGAGAGGAACTACACAAGGCCTCTTTGGACCTGTAATACATACACACGAGTGTATGCATGCATGCACACACACACGCACGCACGCACACACACACAGACACACACACACACACACACACACAAAGTTTTCATGCTTCTTTGGGACATTACATTGACTTCCGTTCTTTTCCCAGAGACAGATCCTAACCTTAACCATAGTCACTACTTCCCAAACATTAACCTAAACCATAACCTTAACCTATTTTAACCTTTAGACTTCAGGGAGATCTCTGGTCAAGCTTCCAAACTGTTATCTGTAAAACACTTCACAAAAGTCTCAGGTTTTATTGCCAATGTCTCTCATATTTAAGTGCAAAATTGCCAAAGCAACTGCACATTTTGAGCCCTTTTAAAACATAGTTTCCTATTTATAACCAGCCTGAACGTTATTCTTTGCGAGAATAATGATAACACAAACCAGTGACAGGTGTTGCTCTGATCTTCTGTCTTTACACACAGCAGCTGGTCTTCGTCATACCCCCAGCAGAGCCCCTCACTCTTCCTCTCTGCTCCTCTTCCTCACCCTTTCCTCGTTCTTTTTCTAATCTCCAACACAATCCTGGGCTCCATGTGAAGGTCTGAAGTTTATCCACTCACAGAGAAACAGGTCGTTCCACAGTCTGTGTTGGCTTCATGCCAGCACTTTATAGTTTAATCACAGAGGAATTAGATTCACTATTTTGATTTGAAAATTAAACTAGGAAAAATGTGCAAATCAATAAATCAGATGCCTCACGGCAAATGGTAAGTGGTTTAAAAATTTGCATTGAAGACATGAAATATACAGCCTGATACTTCTGTGTAAATAAAGGTGTGACAGTTTCTTCTCATGCCTACCCTGGGTGTTTATTTAAAGCCCTTCCACATTCATCAAAGATAAACTCCTTTTATCTTGATCATCTCTCAACATCACAACATGTTCTGGGTTCAGCTCAGGTTCAGAAGAAGACATGAGTGAAGCACCATCTCACCTCCATCTCACCTTCTTCTGTTCATAATCCTCAAGTCCATCGAGTCCCATGTGAAATATTGACAGTCCTGCACCACTGTAGTATAATTTTATTCCATAGTTTTGTGTGTTAAACATGTAACCATCACTGTTATAGCCCGAAGTGACCAGAATAGGCTTCAGTCATTTGAGTCCATATGGGGACTCAGGCTGATATTAGGGCTGTCCAGTGTCACCACAACATGTAGTAGCACTTTCATGCTTTAACACTCATCTGTGTTTGTTTTTGCTCTGTGTACTCACTGCTCTGTCCTCGAACATCACTTCATGAGGAGACGTCCACACTGATGGATCCTCTTCACCCGCACTGAAGAGGCAGCTCCGTATTGTACCATCCTTTTATCTGTACACGGACAACATCTAAATCCCAAGAAAGTATCACTGCATGTCTACATCAGGCAGTCCATGTACATGGTCACATTTTTATATAGCACTTTTCTACCTTCATGGCACTCAAAGTACTTTACATCAAGAAACCACTCACCCATTCACACACACTTTCATACACCAGTGTACGTACACACTGGGGGTGAGGGTTGAAAGTGTCTTGCCTAAGGACACAATGACAGCATTAAACTGTCGGAGTTGCACCGTCAACCTGTGGCTAAGTGGATCTTCTTTTTTATATATATATATATATATTGAGAGCGGGATTCGAACATTCAGACCAGTCGATGAACAATCTCCCAACTGAGCTACTGTTGCCCAAAATGATATGACACAGAAAAAATAGTGATGTCGCTGGCTTGCCTTCAGACCAGAAGGTTGCCAGTTGAATCCTTGCTCAAAGCACATTCTGTCATTGTGTACCTGGATCAGACACTTCACCCCCATGGCTCACTCCAGTCACACTAATGTGGCCGGTACAAACAAACACCAGATCACCAAAGCGATAATTTGGCTGTGGCGAAATGGGAGCTTAGCAGAACAAAATAATAACAAATTACGCTGGATTTGTCCTCATTACAGAGCAGGTTAGGCACAGGGGGCTTGCAGACTGCCTGTTAAACAAACCACGGTGTACTGCAGTGCATATGTAACCAGCACTGGTCTTATATAGTACTTTTCCAAACACTCAGAGTTGCTTTACTATTTTGATATATGATATACATTCACTGTAGGCTAGGCAGTGGTAAACGTCTTTAGTCATAGCTGCCATGGGGTAGATTGATGGAAGTGAGGCTGCCAATCTCCCCCATCGGCTCACTCACACACCTCATTCATGCATAATAATAACCAGCCCAATAATCTGAATATAATATGAAAATTGTGTTGGTTTAGAAATGCAAGAAAATGTGTCTGCAATGATTATATAATTTCCCTTTTGATAAAATGTGTCCAATCAGAGCAGCCCAACAATGGTCCTATGTTATGCAAAGATGACTTCTTCTGAGTCTGAGCTTTAAGCCATTTTAAAATGTTGTTACCTCCACAAAAAGAGGGAGAAAGAAGAGAAAAACTCAGCCTCATGCAGAATTTGTGTGTTAAATGTGTGAATGAAACAACTCCAGGTATATTTGTGATGAGGAAACAACATTATAACATGGATCGGGAAATTGTGTAATATGGATCCTGTAAAGACTTAAAGGTGCACAGTGTCTCCAAGTAGGTGTTATTCCTTCGCCTGGAATGTTCCACAGTATTGCATTAAACATATCTGCCTTGCATTTGTCCAATTGTGGGTGTTTTATAGCTCAAATAAATATAGCCTGTTTCTCCATAACCATTAACCTATCTCCATTGTGATTACCAACTTAATTTCCATAGTGTGGGATAATCAAGTCAATGCAGTAATATCTCCACTGAGACAAGCGAAACCTCTACCAGAAAAGTTACAGTGAACCTTTAAAAACTTCTTGTAAAACTATAATTTAAGTTTTGACTGATATTTGATTACAAACTTCTTTTTCAGTTGGACTATCCACTGTAGCAGTAGTGGTAGCGGTAGTGTAGTAGTAGTAGTAGTAGTAGTAGTAGTAGTAGTAGCCATTGCATGTTTTGATAACACTACAACTACATTTATTCATAAATTAATAAATCAAACAAAGCCTCCTAACCCCTTAAAGATGCATTGTGTAACTTTTCTGGTGGAGGGTCTGTCAAATGCTTTTCTTCATGGAGATGTTATTGCTTTGTCTGGGATGTT
The DNA here is from genome assembly GCF_026225935.1 of Boleophthalmus pectinirostris. Classification (NCBI taxonomy): domain Eukaryota; kingdom Metazoa; phylum Chordata; class Actinopteri; order Gobiiformes; family Gobiidae; genus Boleophthalmus; species Boleophthalmus pectinirostris. The sequence continues at coordinate 25,354,669 of NW_026571207.1, read as the reverse complement.
TCACATGTGTGGTATTAAACCTTTCCCTCTTCATGAAGACCAAAGCAGATCTGTAACAGGTCAGATCTGTGGAGTGGCAACCATGTTCATAATGAGAATGCATGTTTTTCAAATGATTTTTGAGCTATTAAATCACTTGTAATTGAATAAATGTAAGGTTTACTGTCATACTATGGAACATTCCTGGCAGACCAATGATATATCCATATCCATAGAAACAAGTGATGAACCCCCAACCAAAAAGTTACAAAGTTTAAGTAGTTACAAAGCCTCAATCATTCTTAATAAAGTACTTGTTCATTATGTAAGTAAGTCTTTGTTCATGCTTTATTAAGGGTAATTAAAGTGTAGTTATTATAAAGTCGTAGCCAAGTTTGTTTGTTTTTTGTTTGTTTAAATAGCAGTTCTAATGTACAGTTCACAGCCCCCCTCCCTGTTCCCAATGAGAAAGATACATTATAGAGAGAGGCATGTGCGAGGGCTGCTTACACAAAGCACTGCCACAGGACTTGGAAGAACGCAGATGGGCCATTGTTTGGACTTGTCTGGAGAGCCAAGTGTAACTTCTCTTGGCATAAACAGCCACACAGCTTTATTCTATGTGAGCCTAAAACGAATACATTAAAGTAGCGGGCAGAGTTTGAGCATATATTGTTTAACATGTGGCCAGTATCTATAAATCAGACACATACAGGCTGAAACCTTCTGTAAACAAAGATGGTTGTGCTGTAAACATGTGCTACCTCTCACCTCAGAGTTGTGAGTTTTCCCCTAACCTCCTTCACTGCAGCTGTGCGACCTCCTATAGAGAAATCACATTCACACGTTCTTTCCATTCTACTCATTCAAGCTGCCTTCTATAGTGTTCATCCTCTTTTTACACATCCAAGGCACTAGGACTTCAAATGTAAATTGCAGACATTTTAATGCCAGAAGGAGAGAATCCAATGCCAAATCCACAGCCAACTTGCAAAAAGAAAATCATTTCGTAGTTTGTGGCGAGGACTTTTGACAATGAAAGCTTTGTGTTTCTACATAAATGAAGATGAAGATAAGATTGGTAGTAACTGACATAAATTACCTCACAAGAAAATGAATGTGCAGCAGTAATGACACAGAGAACGCCAAACAAAATTATTCCTAATTCATTTAAACAGAACTAGACCAAGGTGAGCAATATGAACAATATGAATGCATGTTTATGGTGAAAAATATATATATAAACATATTTTTATGCTTATTTTCATATAAAGGCCAGTAATGTGTACTTACAGTGAGTGTCTGGCAGGCAAGGGGGCGCTCTTAAATGACAGGTGGAAAGCAGAGATTTTTCTCGCAGAGCGCTATGGTAAATGCAGTGTGGTGAAGAAGAGGGAGAGTATCTCAGGGCAGACTGCAGTCAACTGAAACAAACAAAAAAATATTCAATTGAATTCACTGAAAGATTCTTACACAGCACCGTTAGTAGGACATTTAATAGAAGATAGAAATGAAAACATATGGCAAAAAATGACAATTTAAAAGTCTTTTGTTTGTGTTACAATTTAGCACTATATGCCAATTATAAAATGAAAACACTCATTACTGGAAATATGTTTGCATACTGCATAAGAGAGTCAGTTCAGCCTGGTTTACAAAAGTCTAAAATCTCTATCACTGATACATCATCGTCCCTACGCCAATTATATAAGCCTATTCAAATGCAAGTATCAGGGACTCTGCCAATAATTATTGGCTTTGAACACAGAGTAATTAAAGATACAGGACAATTATACTAGACCTTGTTAATGTATTTTGTCAAACAAACAAGCAAATAAAGTTTACTACGCACAAGCAATAAAGCAATTAATCATAAGGCATACTGAAATTATGTCGCTAAAAGTTGTGGGTTAATTTCAGAGTTGTCTAAATATGATGTTATATGTTTTTAATGTTTTTTTTTAGTTGAAAGTTGAAAATACAAACCCGCTACATCTATTGCACTCATTCATTTATAGATTGAAAAAAAAAAAAAAATAGATCAATGGTAAATGTTAAATAAACGAAAGCATGATTCGACCCAATAAATGAACTGTCTTTTAGAACCCCACATAGCATATATTTTGGTCAGCTAAATCTTCAGTCTGTTTCATTGTGTGCTTTGTGCGGTCATCAAACTAATCTCGGTACAAGGCCATTCTTGGCTCGGGGTAAATATATATCTTCCAAAATACATTACATTTGATGAAATTTCAGTTCAGCCAGGGTTTAAACATGTAATGACTTTAGCGTGAAGAGGTTGTACGGGACGGCGCTGGTAACAAATGTAACAACATGGCTTGGCTCCAACACCCTGATGTGATAAAGCTAAAAGGGTGCATTACAGAAAATGGGGACCTGCAGATGAATTACTGGGGGAATGTCACGGTACAGTCTACATGATAGTTTCTCTTACAATCCTGTAAAGCAGCATGTCCTCTATGTGCTAGCAAGTCAATGCTTCTTTTCAAAGTTCAATGACAATTTTTTACATAATTACTTCGACTTGATTCTCTTTTCCTATTGCGCAGCCTAACTCAGATATTTTGCATTGCTGGTATTGACCGAACATGTGAAAAAATTCAAACCTCCTGTATGCCATCTCGCCAGGCATAAAAATTGTAATATTGGAATACAAATCACCTCTGCTGCACAGGACATAGTCATTGCCACACAGATTACGGGCCCACTAGATTCATTTAATGTTGTCTCTTCTAACGCATAGATCAATACAGAGGCGAGAGAAAGCCGCCTGCGGTGCCCTTGGTCCTGGGCGCCGTAAATTAGTTAAAGTAATCAAAGAGAGAGTCCTACAGGCTACATATGGTGGACCAAGCACCACTCACTCACCATAAAACAAGACTTTACTGTAGTTCACCCATGCAAGAGAAGGTCAAGAGGCACAAGGTCATTAAGCAGGAAGATGGACGGGGTGAGTACAGGGCAAGTTGTTTTGGAGTATTTCACAATTGTGTGTGCATGTTGTGTCTCCAGAGTTCACCTGGCTGCCCCGGTTCACTGGCTGAAATATCTGAACTGGGGAGTACACAGAGGAGAGACACTTTTGTCCACAGGGCCGTGACTCTTCCCAAACTGCGCTGACCTCACCTGGCCAGTTCTCATTTTAAACTGCATGGAGACCTTTGTTTGAGCAATTTATTATTATTGTATTTTAACTGCTCAATTTCCCCCGTGCGTACTTCATGGTGTTCTCTCATCTCAGCGAGCTCGTGGTGACTTGATGCTCGTCCCGCACATTGGCCAGATAACAGTTGTCCATGGCCCCTCCTCTTCACTCACAGCGCCAGTTGTCCGTACATTTTCTCTGTCCATCCTGCTTCAGTTCTCTCCGTTTTCGCTTTTACTTCTTTTTCCTCCCGCCAAGCCCAGGTACCCTGATTGCGCCCGGACGGTGATTGGAGCTGAGTCACCTGATTTGGGGTTTCCAGGGCAACAAGCTGAGAGATGTAAACTAAAATATATGCAATTTAAAAAGCAAACTGAATAAAGTGCATGCAGATAAAACACAGAGCACACCAATAAAAGCAATTAAAAGGACAATCCCACTTGGCCAGCTCACACAATTTACACTTAATTTATACACTTTACACAAGTTAATGGAGCTTAATTTGAAAAAGCGTATGTGCTGTACTTCTCAGATAGACCATAGGTGCATGAATTAATCAAACTCTTTACATGGTGAGCCAAGGGTAAGACTTTTATAATAGATTTTCTTTACTGTAAGTTTGGTAAGTTTAACAATGTAGCATACAGCATTGTGTAACTATCTGACAACACTTATAAACAAGAAAAAATAATGAGCTCTACTCACCCAGCACACTATCTATAATCTTCCTGTAATAGTACCAGTGAGTCCAGCACTGCTAGCATGTACATCAGTTACAGCAAATAAATAGGACAACATAAAATAAGACAACTTGAAAAATAGTGAACTGTTATGGCCAATACGAGCTCCCTGTACTAAAATGGGAGATGTTTGTGTGAAATATTGCTGCACTTAGCATGGTAGCTTGCTGATTTATGAAGGCTTAAGTCAGGCTGACCTTTGAAGTCTTAAATTCTTATTTGAAATTCAAGCCTAAATCCAAAAGAGCGGGAGGCCAGATGCAGGACTTGTCCGGGAGCTAATCTCCACTGGGACCAGGCGGCTGTGGTGATGACTGCGGTTCATTTCGAGATACTCCTGTGAGGTCCACTTCCCTTTTCTTTCTTTGGTCCCCCAGCCCTTCACCAAGCAAATTTCACTTTCACAGCTGAGGCTATGAGGAGAGGCTAATTGTTGCTTCGTCTGCGCCAGCGCCATTGCGTGGGGAGAATCCAAAAGGAGCGCCAGGGGACAATATTGGCCCATCTGGAGAAGGGAGGCGCATGTATAAGTTCTGCTAATCTCGGGAGCCCTACCATTCTCTCCCCACTTTCCCAGAGCCAATTTAACTTTGCAGGCTAGTGTTTTTAGGCACTCCAGTCAAATCATTATTGCCTTAGTGTGTTAATTTGAACCAACAAATGAGTTTTGTGGAGCCTTCGGGGTGCTGTCAGCTGCGCCTAAATGACTAGTGCACATGTGAGCAATATAAATGAGGACAGGAATGACACAGGACAGTGGATTATTGTTCTGTGCTTTTTTTGTGTGAGATGAGATAAGATGCTTGTTACACATGTGGATGCTAATGTCTGTGGTAGGTTCAGTGGTGAATTTTACTTGTACATATACATTTACCGTCGCTCCGGAGTAGAAGTCACACCAGCCAAAACATGCATAATGAAGAAGAAAAAAACATAAAAAGTCGCACCAGACTATAACACACTTTTTGCAGGAAATGTATTTTATAAAATCAGAGACCAAGAACCGACAGGCTGTTAACATCACATATGAACAGTTCTTCAGATAATAGCATAACATAACAAGTTTACCAAACTCTCCATCTCACTCCAAATCACTAAATCCATTGAATTCTTCATCCCCTGTGTCACTTCTGAGCAACTGCGTGACCTCCAGAGGTAAACATAGCACTGCTTCCTCTTCTGCGAAGCTGTCGTCAGACTCAGCATCAGTTCCAGTTAGAATTATTCCGGCCTTTCTGAATCCCGACAGGATGGTTTCAGTTGCCTTTACGTTTGTTTAAATTTTAAATGATCAGTGATACAGAAGTAATGGTGCGATCGACATGATACCAGACAGGACAGTCTCTTTCTTCTGCAGCCGACATGCGCAGTAGAGTGTGAAGTGACAGTGGTACAGGAGTACACAAGACTAGAGCACCCTCTCGTGGCTGTCAGTGTGAAAATTTTAACATATAAGTTGCACCAGAATATAAGTCGCAGGACAACCCAAACCATGAAAAAAGTGTAACTTATAGTCCGAAAAATACTGTATATACGTCTCTTTCTATTTATTGCTACTTATTTAGAATTTATTGTTACCATTTATATTTTTTACTCTTTGTTATTATTATGTAATGTGATATACGAGCCACTGTGTCCAAATAATTTCCCTTGTGAATCAATAAAGTTTGTCTATGTCTAAGGAAGTAAAAGTAGTAAAGTACTGTACTGAAGTAAAGTAAGATACCTACATTTTAACTAAAGTAGATTTTACAGTGGATACGTTTTACTTTTAGATTAGATTTTATTGTCGTTGTACAAAATACAACAAAACTTTGATAAAGCATCACACATTCTCACAACCATAGCAATAAAAACACATTAAATACTTTACTACATTTGAGAGCAAGTATCTGTACTTGCTATTCCACTACATTTTTGAACAAGTAACGGCTGAGGATTTATTTTTAACATGTTTGTAATAGAAACATATTCAAATAAAAACTGCTACAAAAAAGTAATTCGATTACATTATTTCTGTTGAACTAAATTCAGCACAAATCTTTATTAAATAAGATAAGATAAGGCCTGGAAATCCGCACAATTTACTTTTACTTTTTACTCATTTTAAATGAGCACTTTAATACTTTTACTTAAGTATTTTTTTTCTTTTTTGCTCTAGTATCTGTGCTTTTACTTAAGTAACCCAATTTAGTACTTCTTCCACCACTGGGTAGGTCAGACTAGTATATTGTGAAGAGCTCAAAATGACGGCAGCAGTTTTACATATTTCAAACTAATATTATGACAGAAACTTAAATGCAATCGCAAAAGTCTAAAAACTTCAAATTAAAATAGAAACTTTGTGTCAACACGGTATTCTTGATGAATTTCTCTCTCCAGATCTACACAGCTGTACAATTTGCAATTTCATTTTTGTGCTGTAACTTGCAGTGAGAGCACAGAATTGAGTCTGACAACCACAAAGTACAAGTAAGTAGATTATAGAATCACTAAGACTGCAGTAATTTAAGAAACACAATTTCCTCTGTAAACAAAATTTCCTGTCATTTAGAGCTCTTGTTATGAAATACATGTGGTTCTTATTTAGCTAACAGTTTATTTTAAGTCTTATCTAATATCAAAATATCAAAATCATTCCATCTACTTAAAGGTAGATCAGAATATAAAAACATCCAAACTACTTTAGAATGCCCTAAATATTATGTTTTAAAGAGTTCATACTATGAAATTTTCTGATCTGTTGTCTGATTTTCTCATCAAAAACATTATGTTCTACCTTGTGATGTCATGTGTTAATACAGGAAACGCTCCACTTTTGAGCTTCATACACTGTCACTAAAATCATTTGGATAATTTATCCATTTGCTAATGTCAGAACAAAAGGTAAAAGGTGCTGTGAACTTGAAAACTACCACTACATAATATCTCAAGGTGGAGCATTTTGAGCTTGTAGACAGACTAGTGTGAATGACGTGTGAATGAAACAAAATACACTTTCAGGTATGTTGTAAATTATAATATGGCTTATAGCTCATAAGATTCATAATATCAGACCTTTAATATGTACAATTTACTCCCCATGTCTCTTCTGTTCTGTCCACCCTTCTTTGTGCACCCTGGTTCCTAGTAAGTTTTCATAGGCCTGATGGACTGCTGCAGAATGCATTGCTCATGCCAGTATTAATTAAAGGACCTTGATCATAAATATGTTTATGAGCTGACCGCGCAGTTATTGGCCCAAACTGTTTCTTTTACAACATCCACAGTCCTCCTGCGTCTCCCTGTTAATTCCTGACTGGGTGTTTACTTATTGATGCTAGCCCTTTAAAAATGCCTGTGAACGTCACTTTGAAAATAACAGTTTATCTGCACTACCCAATCTGTAATTATTTTGGTCTTTTGTGGTGGCATTCAGTGAAAGTCAAATGGAAATGACAAATGAGCCATTGAGAGTTTTGTGTTGCGGTGATCAGCTTTGCAAAAATATAAGAACAAATCTAACCTGTTTATAAAGTAAAAGTTTTGGCTCGTACTGCGGCATTATAAAAGTACGCCAGAGATTTGCCGCAGATGGTTTTGGATGCACATTACTCCCAAGTAGTTAATATGTGAGCCTCATTACTGCAAAGTCTATAGCAACTAGGACACTTGGGGAGTTTTGCTTTGTCCTCATATAACCGGCTTACATCTGAAGTAACAGAGGGCTCTAATTTAAGGGCCAAGTGTTAAAAGTTAATGACACCAAATGCAGTTGTTATGACATGGCAGGAGTTACAGTTACTGGGGAGGAGGAGTTAATTAAAAATAATGAGTGCTGTGTCTGCGTCAGTCTTATCACAATGTCTATATAGTTACATTCCCCAAAGGTGTTTTAAGTTTGATTTTTTTTACAGAAATGTCCATATTTATACACAAGCTGTACTAATGTATACGCAAGCTGTACTAATGTTGGATATAAAAAGCATTACAAAGCTTATGCCAAATGTATATATGGGGATAATGGCTGGCTATAGACTCGTTTAGTGTTTGTAAACAGCACGAGCTGCGTAGGCATTCTGGCAGCACTTTGGCAGACTGCAGTAAAACAGGGAAAAGGACCTGAGCCAGAGCTGTGGTAACTGGCAATTGACTAAAATAATCAACTAACTCAGCAAGTGGCCTGAAGCTGGGAGGGGGGATTGTGAGAGGACTTTTATTTCATATAAATGTAACTGTTGTAACAGTAAAAAGAAGGCAAACAGGCTTTAAAAGTTTATTTTGAAATGCATTTTATAATTACCCATTCATTGGAGTACAATTATCTAAAGTTATAAAAGAAAAATGAGATTTGATACTGATTGTAATTTGGGCAGCAACTTTTATGTTACTGTTTTTTTTATGTTAAATGTTACTAAACCAAGTATGGCGGCTGAAGTATTTTATATAGACAATATAAAAACAAAGCATATGGGCGACAGCGGCTCAGTTGGTAGTGTTTGTCCACTGATCTAGGGTTGGCGGTTCGAATACCGCTCTCGACAAACACTGGTTGCAGCACATGCAGCGAGCCAAGCTTTAATTGGTGATTCGCAAGCTTATACCAAAAATGGTAACACAGCCAATATATTTTTTCAAATGTGCTAGATAAACATATAGTGAACATTGCAACACAAACATCTGCATTACAATAAGTTTAAATCAAGGCTATAATGGTGTTTCCTAAAGGGGGCGCTGTGAAACCTGCAACCAGTGATGCGTGGGTCCATGTATAAATGATCCAAACCCAACCAACGTTTTCAACTAACCCACCCGCACCTCTTGATTAACATCATCTAAATAAAGTGACCAACATATAAATATATAAATAAAGTGGGTGAAATTACTGTTAAATAAAGAGCTGTGCTAAACCTGCACACGTATGATATCTGAAAACATGAATCATCTCTTTGAGAAAAAAAAAATAGTATCACTGACGTGAGTGAATGTCTGAGTGGTTTCTTGATGTAAAATGCTTTAAGTGCCTTTAAGGTGGAAAAGCACTATATAAAAATGTTTATTCTTTTTGCCATTTAGACTTTTGTCTTTGAGATGAGCCTTTCAGCATGTGCTACAAAAGAGGTAACCGTTATAATGATCAAAATATAATTATGATGATTCTAATAATTGACTAGTCAGAATTATTCAGATTAATCATTGCAGCCCTATTATTACAGTGTCTCCATATTGAAAAGCAGGAGAACAGGTTATTTTCAGTAAGTTCTGGAGAGGCAATATTTGAAACTGCCTTTGTAATACATTTGTATTTTTCCCAAACTAAAACAGTTCCTCTAGAGAATTTTGCCACTTGAAACCAAATTTTGTTCTTTAAAGAAGGGCTATTTTCTCTTGTTCTTTGGTTCAACATTATGTGAAATTGGTGCTCTTTATCCCACTACCAACAACAATAAGAAGTTTGTAATTGGCAAATTCTCTTCAGGAGGAAGCAATCACAGGTGTTTTAAGGCTGTGCTATGGCGATGTGGGTACGTTTACAACATGCACAAAAGAAGAGGCGGCAGATAAGGGGAAGAGTTCGTTTTAAATGCTGCACAGTATTGTTTAATGACTGAACCTGTGGATTTTAAAATGTGCTTTTGTTTCTAAATGTGAATATACAGAAAGATCACAGGTTACATTGAGTTTACAGGCACACAATGTAACTGTTCTGGTAATAATAATAATGGCACACACTGGTAATGCATTTTACAGGTTTGTCTATGACTCTCAAAGCTCTACACTGAAGTCATTCTAATCGAACCACTGACCCTCGATTTGGGGAATGAGTGCTTTGCCTGACAGAATGGCATTTAAAGGGCCCATTTTATGCTATTTTGTGATTTACTGTTGTTTCCTCATCACAAATACGCCTGGAGTTTTGTTTTATTTCATTAACACATGTTTAAACACAGAAATCCTGAAAAATCCATGTATCATTCGTTCATTCGTTTTTCAATATAAAACCAAAAATAAGAAAACAAAAAAACAACTGTTTTCTTCAGTATTTGTCTCCAAAACCAAAATGAAAAAAACAGATAATGATTTGTTTTTTTCCGTTTTCGATTTTGTGTTTAAATGAAGAATGGAAAAAACTGATAACGGCCATTAACGTGACTCCTGTGACTGTGATGTCGGACTTTTGCGCTGCATACGGACTGCACCAAGCCTGATCCAGGTCCAGGACCACACCGGGACCAGAGCGGGACGAGACCGGGACCAGACCGAGACCAGACCAGGACCAGACTGGACTGGTCCAGGTGCGGTCCCGGACCTGGATCAGTCCTGGTTCAGTCTGTATGCAGTGTAAAGGTTCGGCATCACAGTCACGGGAGTCACGTAAACGAGAAATGGTCGTTATCCGTTTTTTCTATTCTTCATTTAAACACAAAATCGAAAACTGAAAAAAAAATGAATTGTTATCTGTTTTTTCATTTTGGTTTTGGAGACAAATAATGGAGAAAACAGTTGTTTTTCCATTTTCTTATTTTTTGGTTTTATATTGAAAAACAAATGAACGAATGATACATGGATTCTGAATATTTAGGTTATGTTCTTCTCTCAAATATAAAACGTTCTAGTCCACCTTGTGATGTCTTGTGGTACTACAGGAAGTGCTCTACTGTGTTTTAAACTCCATACACTTTGACTTGTATCATTTGGATAATTTCAGCAAATCAGCAGACTGACCATCTCTACTGTACAAAAGGTAAAAGGAGCTGTTAACTTGAAAACTACCGCTTCATGACATTACAAGGTGGAACTGAGCATTTTGAGCTTTGGAGATGTAATAATGTAAGGGGTACTCAAATATGTGTGAATGAAGCAAAACACAATTCCAGATATGTTTGGATGAGGCAGTAACATTATAACATGACTTGAAGCTCAAAAGAGTCAATTTTGCGTAATATATGACCATATGAAATCCAGAGAGAAAAGCCGGTGACACTAACAGGCCATCGTGTTACAGGTGAGATCTGTGAAGAAGCGACCTTGCTTATGGTAAGAGGCAAGTACGGTATGAGATATGGTAAGTTTTTCAAATTGAATACCCGCAAGACATACATGATTAATGCTATGCTGTAAGTGTGGAAGGTTGCAAGAAAAATGAATAACATCTCCATGGAGCCAAACAGGTGACACCCTCCACCAGAAAAGTTACACTGTGAACCCTTAAATACTTACATGAAGGTAGTAGTAGACTTTAGGAAAGGGGTGGGCAATTATTTTTTCCATGGGGCCACATGAAAACAGAAAATATTGTGGACTGCCAGGCCAAAATGCTTAACTCAATTCTGCATAATATTAATTGTATTTCTTTTTAAAAAGCAGTAAATAGCATTGTTTTTGACATGCTGGTAAGACTGGTAAGAGTTTATGTTATGACTAAGCAATGAAAAAGTGAGGCTGCCTTACAAAAAATGTTATTAAAAAAAAACCAAAAACATCTAAAACAAAAGCAATGCAGCTTTAGTCCATGCATGAGGTAAAATTATAAAATATGTTTCTTTTGTAATTCCAAATTAGTTTAAACGGGCTTATCAGAGTCAAGCAAAGGGCCGTATGTGGCTGGCTGTACAATGCCCAGGTTTGCTCTAAGGTGAGTCAATGCCAAAGAATGTAAGATATTGATGCTTTTATTATATATTTGTTATATCAATATGTCAGCTATTACTTTTGAGTGGATATTTTTTTACGGTCTTGTTTTAAATGAGTTACACAACACACAATTAACTTTCTCTGATACATTTCTTATCAAATAAAATTACTAACCCGCAAAGAGCAACATCCAGAATACTACAATGGTAATAAATATCAACCAATTATACATTTTCAAATAGTCTCATTAATGCATTTTTCCACATACTATAAATGTTACCGTGTCAAATTTACTCACATCGAAGTAATTAAGCATACTGTTTAGACTATTATAATTTCCTCCATATACAAACGCCCTAATGGTCCTTGTATTCAACGAGCATGGTGCGAAATCTTCGTATAGGAGAATAATTTGCCTATTTTATTGTTGCCTTGCCAGAAGCTTGTGTTTGTGCTCGTCTGATTAAACCAAAATCTGCAACACCAATTTTCATCAGCCCTGGCGTGAAGAGGAGAGGGCATGGGCCAAGGAGGCAGCCATTGCAGTTTGAAGTATATCCAAGGAAAGGGAAATCATGTTTTAGTGTTATTTTTGTTAGTCAGGCTGTTTGATTGAATTACAGGGTAGTGTGGAACCTTGGCATCGCCTTATACAGAAATACAAGTTTGTTTTCACAGCTTTGTCAATTAATTAGCATGAAACACGGGTGGACACTATGGCGACGGCTTAAGGCTATAAAACGGTGCGAGTCTCCAAATGACCCAACTCATTATGACTGGTCAGAAATGATTTGCTCATCCCAAAACAGCACACCTTTTCACAGTCAATTACAAACAACTGATTATTTTCTCATCTAAAGGCCAAAACGCTATTCCCCCTTCATTACATCTGTCCCACGGAGGTAAAACTCAAAAGACAATTAGTCCCATGTCCCCGAGGGTTGTCTCTGTAGGGATGACATATGCTTATTGTTTTAAAGGAAGAATAGACAGCACAAATAAATGGCATGGTCTTTTTGGGTCAGAGGGACAAACAGGGTAATTTACTCACACACTGACTGCATTAGAGTTCAGTTCTGCTGTCTCAATAGGATGCTGATGAAAAGTTTTAATTGGCTTTATAATGGCACTGCTCTCACAACTGTTTACATATGAAAATGAATATTAATATGTATTAATATAGATTTTTTTATCCCCAGAATACCTCACCTGACTCCCCTGATCGCACGTCACGCAAACCACTTCACAAAGTCATTGAGTTTTTAATACTTCACAGTTATGTTTTAGCCAGTAGCAACAGTTCAGTTCTAAAAAAACAGAACTGCTATGGTGTTCTTGAGCTAAATATTGATTTGCCTGCATGTTTGAATGTGTCAGTAGCTCTGATCTTCTAGTGTATATTTGCTGACATTTGGCTGACATGTCTTATTAAAGGTAACATTATACAACATTGATTCTTGTGAGCTTTAAGCCATGTTATAATGTTGTTAGACCCTCAAAAACATGCCTAGAGTTGTGTGTTGTTTTTTTTTCTTCATACATTTTTGAGTAATTCTGGTTTATTAGTCTGTCTACATTTCCGAAGCTCAAAATGTTCCACTTTGTGATGTCATGAAATGGTAGGTTTCAAGTTAATTACAACCTTTTACCTTTTGTTCAGTAGACCAATTCCATTAAAAACACAGAGGAGTACTTCCTGTATTACTAAATGTGAAGGTTGAACAGAGAAGACGTCGTGCCTAAATATGCACAATTTGTGTGTTAAACATGTGTGCAATGAAAAAAAACAAAAATCCAGGTATGTTTTGATAAGAAAACATCATTATAACATAGATCAGTCCCTTTAAATAAAATAGATGGTTAAAATAGCCATAAACATTGTCTAAGCACTCATGTAAGCAATTATGTATGGTTTCTATAGTAAAGAATACTTGTTATCTAAAAACACTGTAACCAAATGTGTTAACGTGTATAAAAAAAAAAAAAAAAAAAAAGGCAAAAAAATACTGTGTTTATTTATACTATTGTCAACTAAATTGCAGATAAGATTTCTAGGCTTTGGTTTTGCTTTCACACCATCCAGCCATGATTGCCCATCTCTTCCTCCTGGACTAATTTCCTTGTGATGAATTTATATGCCATGTGGCTGCAATGGGAACCCGGAAAGCGTGCCGCCACTGCAATTTCACCTAATAGCAGGTATTTGTGAGAAGTCAGATTTCTGTGGTCCAACTGTGCTTTTGTATCAGGCTCCAACATTATAATTATTCCGAGGCTTGTATTTAAAAAGACACACTGACCGACAACAAACCATTTTCATCAACTATTCCTGACAAACCAGACTTGTTTGTTTGGTAATTCCTCATTCCACACATTAGACAGGATCTGCTTCGACAGCTCTAACCAGAGTGAGTTAGGAGGATAGGTTAGGATTTATGAATTTGTCTTGAAATATTGTCTTTGAAAGCCTTGTCGCCACCCTGACATGTCAATCTATTATGTATCATGCTTACATGTGTTCTCATGTTCGAATGAATTATGGGAAAGGAACAACTGCCTCGCTGCACTCATTACACAGTGGTGGCTGATGTTGTTTTTTTTTTTCTCCATTACTTTTTTACACAACACACAACCTCATTTAGTCCAACTCCCTACGGTCTCCTAAAGCAGCCTAGATTTTGGACTGGTCGTCTGTCCTTGCTAGGGCTGGGTATCATTAAGAAATTGCCGATACGATACATACCTCGATACATAGGCCGCGATACAATACATTTCAAATCGATTCGATATGGTTCAATACAAAATAATGGTTAAATGATGACTGCAATACTAAAAGTCTTTGTTAAACCACTTGTGCAAACGTTCATATGAAACACAAACATTTTAACCATCAAAACAGTGAAAATATCAGATGTCTCATATAAACAAGGTTCTTTTCTCTAAACAAGCAACAAAACTGTAGCTCTGTAACAAAATAATTTAGTAAAATATACCAAAAAACACTCTTGGCAATATAGCAATACAGCAGCCCACAATACTGATACTGTACCATCACATTAAACGATACGCTACATCAATATTTCAATATTTTTACACACCCCTAGTCCTTGCTTTAATACTGATATATTTGTTTATGAATAGGTGAGATTTGATATCACATTTCAATACCAATAAAAATAAAATAACCGATATATATCGCCCATCCCACGACCTTAAACACTGCTCTATGGTGCCCCACTGCTCCTGAAGGATGGATGCAAATGCAGAAGAAGAAATTCCAATATGGTAACAGTGTATAATAATATCATATTTGCCCTTACATCTCCGCAGTTTTCTTGCTCTAGATCTTCTTGACCAGTTCAAACCTCTCCACATCCTCCTTCTGCAAAAATTACCACAATCTGAGCACTTTAACTTTATCTTCAGAACAGCCAACATACAATATACTTTTCTTCTGTGTCTCTGTGCTACTGTCTCATAGAGGACACATACTATGCTAAATATACTGTATTTTTGAGCCCTCATCAAAAACAGAATATTCAGAATGCATAATATGCCTTGTGCTGATTACTTAAACATGAAAAAGCTTAAAGAGCCCATAATATGCTATTTTCTGGTTTATGTTATAATGTTGTGAATGAGTTGTGTTTTGTTTCATTCACAATTTTTTGCCACAAACCCTGCAGATTCTTCTCTCACAAGTGTCAGTGTCTAATAAACAAAAGATGAAAGGTAGCTGTGAACTTCAAAACTATCCCTTCATGACATCACAAGGTGGAACAGAATATTTTCAGCTTTGGAGATGTAGACAGCCTAATAATAAAAGATGACTCAAACAAGTGTGAATGAAACAAAACACAACTCCAGGTATGTTTTTAACAACATTCTAACATGGCTTAAATTAATTGTTTCTTTTCTTCTGGTTAAAAGTACTGGAGTATGGATGTTTATTTTTTATTAATGCACTAGCAATATTTCTATGAGTTTGGCTTCCCATTCGTACAACATGTGGGCTTTTTGCTTACACTGGCAGAGCGCTCAATATCCAGCCAATATCCAGCACCAGATCCCACCCACACAGTCTTCATACGCGGATGAACATGCTGCAAGTACTAAAAACACAGCTAATTTGGTAGTTACAATTATTGCCTCTCTTTGTTTAAATAAAGTCGATCAGACCATCGAATGAGTCACGCTTATTAAAGTGTATCATAAAGTACAGGATATTCCAGAGTGAATAACAGTGAAAATGTTACCCACTGACTGATTAGTACAAGTTTTTTGTTTGTTTGTTTGTTTGTTTGGGTTTTTTTTTCAGTTGTCATTGTTTGGGTGGATCTGGAGCCTAACTCCCTAATTTCAGAGGCTGTGATTGACAGGTGGATTAACCAATTAGAGAGAGGCATGCTCCTTTCCAAAATAAACAATCAACGCAACAAGAAGTTATATATTTAGTTTGAATGTTATGAGAAGTTTTGAGAGGAGGTTCTGCATTTGAGGGACGTGCTACAAATTAGCAGCATCTAAAATGTATGACGTTTTTCAGTCTATTGTTCTATTTTTATAACTCAAGTCATATTTTTGTTCTCTTGCAGAATGAGTTAAAAAAACATGAACACCACACAATGCAAGAATCCAGATGTAAAATAAATAGTAATACAAATATTAAACGCCAATTATAGACACACAATGTCATTATTAATCCAAATATATTTTTAGCATTAATTTACTGCAATTCTCAACATTGGTGGGCTCAATGTTCAATTCTCCTAAGATAATATACCTGAGTCAGCATAAAGGGAATGACCTTTTAGGATGTTTAGAATACAGCCAAAAGAATTTAATCACATAAAGGTGCTATGAATGGAAATGAAGGTAAAGGTTAAGGTTAAGGTAAGGTACTTTATTGATCCCTCATGAGGGCACTTCATTCTCTTCATTTGGTCCATCTTTCAACGAGCTCTGGTGGGGGGAACCATTCTGGAAAAGTGTGCTACTGCTATACAACACTCAGGGACCACCTTATCTATAGTATTACACACCCAGGCACAGAGAGCGAAAGCCTGGGCATCCTGGGAATGTAACTTGGAACCTTCTTGCTATGAAGCGAGTGTGCTAGATACTGAGCCACCATTATGCCATGCCCATATACAAGGGTCTATACAAGGGTTTACAGGATTAAAATACCTGTGCCTGTTGTGAAAAAAACATTACATTTTAGGTGTAGTCTTAATACTCGCAATGACCTTCAACAAAGCTCATGTTTTCTGTTCTTTTCAGCAGTGAGAGTGGCAGCCATCTTTGAGCATGTGCCTGGTAGTACAGAGAGCTGCTGCAGGCTGGTGCTGGAGAACTCTTACAGTATCATTACATCATTGTACTGTATCAGCCAATTAAAAGTTTCTCAGCCTCGTTTACACATTAGCGCTGACAACAAAGGCTTCATCACAGCTGCACAAACATGCACAGTGAGTGAGCCGTTATGCGGTGAGACGCATAGGTAAGCACACAGAGAAAGTGCTGTACAAATGTGTCTGAAGAGAAGCTCGAGTCTCTAAGCAGCCATGAGAGCCGGGTCTTTTCATCATACAGAACACAAGGTGCCAGTTATATAACATCTAAAAGTGTCCCTCTAAAACACTACACTAAATATAATATCACCTTATTTTACTCAACATACTATTACTAAACATACTTTTTATGTTAAAGGTGCATTGTGTCACTTCCTGTGCATGGGGAGGGTCCGTCACCTGCTTGTCTCCATGAAGATAAGCGGAGAATGTTCCACAGCATGGCCATCAATTTAAGATTCTCCATGGACACTTGCAAGCCAAATTACAGGTTAGATTTGTGGAGTGGCAACCCTATAGTAAGAAGTAATGTTTTTAAAGATATTTTTGAGCAATAAATGGCATCTATAGTTGAATAAATGCAAGACAGTTTAGTTTAATACCATACTGAGAACAATTTAACCATCTCCATGGAGACACGATCAGATCCATTGACCCAAGGGTTGGCTGGTCTGATTCCAGCTCCCACAGATGAATGCTGTCACTGTGTCCTTGGGCAAGGCACTTAACCCACGTTGTCTCCAGTGTCTGTGTGTGAATGGGTGAGTGGTTCCTTATTGTAAAGAGCTTTGAGTGCCTTGAAGATGGAAATGCGCTGTATAAAAATGTGACCATTTACCATTGACCATTTAAGTACAAGTCCAACATTTGCAAAGCACAACATTTAACTGTTAACAAACCTGAGCAAACAGATCACTATAGCGAAACATCAAGGCCAACTGACTTAAGATTGAATTTGTTTGAGGATTATCGCAGGTACAATTTTTTTCACATCTCTATCTGATATGAAACAAACACTAGCCTGAATGAATGAAAGATAAAAGATTAGTCTGAATTAAAGCCACAAGAGACTGATAATATTTGTTCAAAACATTTCTAACTAGCAAAATAGTAAGTGATTAGAATTAAAGTGATTAAACTTCTGTAACTTTAACTAAAAATGGGGAAAACACAACAAGAAATAACCACAAAACTGCCGAAGAGCTTTAGGGACATCACTTCTTCCTATTTTTGAAGGACCTTTTGAGAATAATTCATAAGGTATCATATTTCGACTTAAAAACATAGAAAAGGTGAGAGCTTCAGAGGCTTCTCTTTCTGAACAGGTGCTCCTCAAGGACAGGGCTCAAACACCAGCAAAAAGTGAAAATGACCATGCTCGTAGTATAAAAACTTAGTGTGGCAAAGCTTTTTTTTTTTTTCTTGTGGTCAAATTGGTCCAAGGCACTCTGTTAGTGAAAGTAAAAGTCATTTATACTTTATGTGGGAGGTTGAAGTACACAGTTTTGTTACTTAAGAAAAAGAACAGTTACAGAGGCAAAAAAGTTACTCAAATAAAAATAAGTAAGTATCACATGGGAAAAAAAAAAGTAAACATATTAAAGTACCTGGTTAAAAACTGTATTTCACACAGAATTTGATAAGGTGTTGTTAATGTGTTAAATGTAGTGATACAAATGATAGATTTTGGTCAACAGTGTCACTCAGTATGGATCAATTTCTTAATTTTTTAATGAATTTCGTGGATTTATTTTTGCTTGAAAAAAGCTTAAACTAAAAAGCTTTGATCAGGAGGTTACCGCAAACATCGCAAAAATAACCCCTAAAATCATACTTTAAAACAATACTTTACTTTTCCAGTCCTGTTCAAAATGTAGTGGAGTAGAAAGTACAGATACCTAATCTCAAATATAGTAAAGTAAAAGTAACAATTACCAACTTTAAAATTGACTTAAGTACAGATACCTAAATTTTATTTAAATACTTGTACTTCCACTGATTTTGACACATGTTGTCAAAGCGCATTTTCAGGGTTTGCTATCTTATAATATTTTGATTTTAAATTATTAATTTCAGTGGCAAGGCCCCTCACTTGAAACCATGAATAGAAATGTATGTTGGTAGAAATTCATCAAAAAAAAAAACATACATAAATAAATTATCATTGCCCTAGTTTATAAGGTTTGGAAATATGGTCAGCAGCAGGTCTCCAGTTCAACCCCAATTACAAAAGTCAAAGAAATTAGATTGTGTAATATGCAAAGTAAAACATAGTTGATAAATTATTCATTGCAATTAATTAGGTGAGCCCATGATTATATCTGCGATCTTCTGGAGCGCCATCCTCTCCTCTGCTCGTAAATGACTGTTTTGGATGCACTACTTTGTATTTGATTAACGCGTTTATCTTGGGAACATGCAATTATGAAGCCCCCATTAGCTCCTCCATTGTCTTGGCCTTATTGGAATGGATTTTTCTGCTAGCCGCTCGTGGTCACTCTGGAGGTTGTGGTCGTCACTTAATCTAATCTGAACTGCAGTGAGGTGTACAACAGCAGGCGTGACAGCGTCTGGGGCTTGCTCCTGGTCTCAAGAAAGTCTGACTTATTCACCCCCTGTCACCTACCCAAAATAAATGCCCCTTCATGTTATTGGTACTATTTTTTTTTAAATCTATTTTTACATTATGTTTTCAGGTTACTAACTTTTACTTTAAGAGAGACACATTATGCTTTTTATCCAATCCATTTGATTTCTAAAGCACAATTTATAAACAAAGGCTGTTTCCAAAGTGTTGCACATTTAGAGATAAAAAAATCTACTACTTAAAAAAAAAAAAAAAAAGAACAACAACTGTAAAACAGACCCATAAGAATCAGGCCCATCAGCCAAAATTTGGGGGCCCATTGCAAGAAGCCTCACATGGGCCCCCTTCTAATATAAATTATGAAAGAAGTACAGACAATTCTGGGCCACTAAGACCCTGGGGGCGGGACAACAGACCTCTTTGTCCCCACTTGTCTAGGTGTATATTTTGTTTAAATTTAACATTAAACTATATCACACTAGCATTATCATTTTCATGTTGTTAATTGAAAAAGCAATATTGATGTGTGAGCCACAGTCTGGGGATAGGGGGTAGGTGAAACTGAAATTTTCTAAGCACTCTTTGAAGCAAGCTTTGACAATACAGGGATGAATCTAAACACAACACTGAGTAAGATGAATACGTATACAGTTGAACACAGTTATAATAAGATTAAAAGCTCATATATAAATTTGACATGATGCGTCCCCTTTAAAATTAAGATTCTTTAGATACTATTTCCATGTTATCATACACTTGGCATGGCGTAGAGGAAAGTAACTTCATCTGCTGCCTTTGATAGTTCATTGTGATTGGCTGATCCCATCTTTCACTCACTCAGAGCATGACGCAGACTGGCCAAAAGGAGGAGTGGGTGGGAAAAGTCTTGAGCATTCAGCTGATTTAAACATAGAAGCACTGAGTCATGAAGTACCAAAACGGCATATCGTCACAAGTGGGATCAGATCACGATTTCTTTTGGACATCATCACCCAGCCTTATACTAGCTCTCTTTGCGAAAACAAAACCTGCTTTACTGCATAGTCACTGCGCCACAATCCCCATGGCAACAGACATGTGCAACAGTCTCCTCGACTCCCTCCTCATCCTCCTCCTCCTCCTCCCTCCTCCATTCCTCCCCCTTTTTCTCTCCTATATCTTCAGCTCTAAAGAAGTTGGTTGAGCCAGAGAGTACAAGTGTGCAGTATCTCCCACAGTGATCAGGTAGGTAGGTGCAGTGCATGGGAAGAAAAGATATCTGCCATCATAATCTGTTGAATGAATATAGGCTTTTTTAGCTCAGCTGGTTGCTATTGGAAACTGCAGGAGAACTTGGAATAATAATGGAATAGTTAAGACAGGCTAAAAGTACAGACTTAAGGGTCTTGGGAAATATGTAGTTAGGGGAACTACAGCAAGACACTGTAAGGACTTGAGTAATAAGAGGAGAGAATGAGACGACATGACGCAATAAATTGGTAAGAGAAATGATGTTTTAATGTGGCACAGTCTGTCTGGATATTTTTACATTTTAATTATTCTTTGTTTAAACTAAATTGTCATTGATAAATTCACAGTGTATTATATTAGATAGAATTAAATTATGAATATCAAGGAACATGCGCTTGTGTAATATTGACTTTGGCTTAGACAATTTTATACAAGCCGAGGTTTCTTGTTCATAATGTTATTCTATCAAATCATATAATTGTATAATATTGTGTACTTGTATAGGTTTCTAAGGGGACTTGAATGCTGATCTTATTATAGTAACCATTTAATTTGAAGTTTTGATGTTGATGTTTTACAAAATCCATGGATATACAGCAAAAGCAGAGGTTTCGGAGAATTTGAAACTAAAATAGCAGGCGCCCACAGTGACTTTTTAACACCTCTTGACACTGAAGAGAAACATATTTTAAGAGCCTGTATTTAGCCTGGAGTTTCTGCTTGGAAAAGGTCAGGTTAACGTAACATTTGGGAAAGATGACAAAAAGTGTCTTTGATATTTTGGGGATGTGGAAAAATCTGTTTCTAAATGAGTGTTTCCAAGATATGTGGCCATTGCAGATTTACACTTCTTCTATGAGATACATTTTAATCAAGATATTGGATTTGGCATGTATTTAGGTAAAAAATAAAAAACACTTATTTTTGGCATGGGGATCTGAGTGGCTGGTACACACACCTCACAGCAAGAAGGTCCTAGTCTGAAATTCTAAATGAGGAGTTTGCATGTGTCTCCCCGTGTCAGGATGGTTCAAAAAATGTATTACAATTCCAAACATATAATTCTTTCCTGTATACTGACCTAAATGAACTTGATCACGGTTTTGATCATATTTTGTGTTATTAAAAGAATAATGGTTTTCACTGCTTATTTCTTGAACACAAGCAATACAGTATTTTAATAATTACAATTAAAAATACAAATCAACAAATAAATAAAAAAATGAAAGTTGTGTTTAGCGCACAAACAATGCACATTTAGGCTGTGTTCTTCTCTCAAACTCAAACACAACACAACCCCTTGTGATGTCATGCGGTAATTCAGGACTGTGTTTTTAAATGCCATACACCTTCACTTGGAATTCTCAGTCCCAACTGAACCAAATGTAAATGAAAGCTATTAACTTCAAAACTACCACTTCATGACATCACAAGGTGGAACAGAGCATTTTGAGCTTTGGAGATGTAGACAGACTAATAATAAAGGGTTACTCAAAATTATATGAATGAAACAAAACACAACTCTGGGTATTATCATCTAAAGCTCATAAAAGTAAATTTGGCATAATATAGGCCCTTAAAAAGATGAAAAAGACTAGATTAGAAATAACCTAAATTATTACAATTTTATTAACTGCACAGCCCTACGCTGAACTACAGGACAGCATATCAACACTGCTTTGTGATAATGTTTTGGCTTTCTCCAAATGCCAGGCACTAATGAAATAATAATGAGAGTATAAGATTTGAATCAGTGGCTAGATTACGAGCATATCCAACCAAGAAAATTTAAATGATAGTCATGTCATGAATGAATTTAACATCCTTCACAGGAAAATCGTTTCATGTTGCACCTATTACATAATTACATACAATTATACTGATAATTATAAAGTATTCAGTACAGTTCCTCCCAGCACAGGCCTAAGTCAGGTGCCCTACATTTCAACTCTCAAATGAATCATGCATAAAATACACACTAATCATTACTCCCAGATCTGTGTAAAGCGCTAAGATGTTTGTTTACAGTGACCTACATGTTTTTTGTTTTGAGATGCTGTCAAACTAACTACCTGTCACATTCAGACTCTGTGGATTTACTGTGTCAAAATCACAGCTTCTTTTTTAAAGGTGTGAATCAAATGACATGGAAAGGTCCAATATGTCATAATATGTTTGTCATAAAGTGATCACACCTGTAAACGGATGTCTATTTATGTTAGCCGTTGTCTTTCCTTCTTCGTGCCCATTGTCCAGGTTTTTCTTTCACTGCTCCCTGGTTCGATGTTCTTGCCAGCGCTGACCTTAACTTTAATAATATTGTGAATTGGGGTTACTCCGTGTAAAGGAGTGAGGCTGCCCGGCAACCCCTATTTCCTGATCTCTCTGCACCTCATCACAGAAGAAGAGACAATGATTTCTCAATCCAACACAAAGAGCTGGCCCTCTTCCACTGACTGAGGCTGTGAACTGATGCTACACAGCACCAACGCCAATTAGGACTCGAGGAGGACAACAAAAGTCAAACAAAAGTACTTCAGAGGGGTTACACTTTACTTTATATATACTCTGAGCAGACATAAAGGTGTGTAAAGGCATGTAATCTGCACCTTTAATGGTTTAAAAGAGGAACAACAATCACACCTGAGCATCAGAGACAGTCCGGGTTAAAACTACCATAAATTCTGAACTATAAGCCGCTACTTTTTTCTCACACTTTGAACCCTGCAATTAATAAAATGATATGGCGAATATATGGCCAGATTCTTTGTTTGGCACATTGTCCATTCACAAGCCTGAGTGCAGAAAACACCGCTGTCTGTGCGGGTAACACATGGAGCTAGAGTTCACATGAAGTTGCTACACTAGCTAGCGATATTGTCAGTGCACTCAAATAGTTTATCGCCGTGTGATAAAATAAGTTATGATGCTAAATTTACATTAGTGAGGGGGATATGTTTTAACCGTATGCGCAAATGACGAGAAGAAACATCTCAAACTTCAGTAGCCGGCCATCCACTCACACCTGATTGATAGAACTAGCCCCGCTCCCGAGAGAGCCTGAAATCTGCTGAAATCCTCCAAGACACTGGCATGATACAGACAGGACAGCAGCTTTTGCAGGAGTCATGCGTGGTAGAATGCAGGGAGAGACGAGGAAGATGCTAGTCTGATTGTGTTTTGAACAGTTATTTTGCGCTTCATACACACACCCTCCTGATGGAAAACACACAAAGAAATGCAGATGATGCAGCTTTTAAGTTAAAGGCCATTGATGTGGCTGTGGAAGAAGAAAACAGAGCTGCTGCACGTGAGCTCAGCATCAATGAGTTGATGGTGAGATTTTGGCGACAACAGTGTAACGAACTGACTCGATAAAAGCAGATGGCCCAAACTTGATAAAGTTCTTGCGGATTATATTCAGGTGCGGCCTATATATATATAAGTTAAAAATTTTGTGAAAATTTTGTTGATGCGGCTTATATTCAGGTGCGATTAATAGTCCGGAAAATATGGTAACCAGAGTTAGGCATTGAAACTGGCAAACCAAATGAGAGACTGATTCTGGCTCACTCTTCTGATTGGAAACTTGGCATAAGAACCAAAACCCCAAATGAAAACAACAGCTTGACCATAATGTACTTTTTTGTAATTAAGAATAAATCAACATCATAATGGTTGCCAGTAAACTCAGTCTTTGAAATGAACATGTTTTATCTGGGGACACAGCTGGGTAAGTTATAAAATAAAGTAAAAATCACATCCCTTAACTTAAAAGTGCACTGTGTAGCATTTCTAGTAGAAGGAACTGCATGTTTGTTTCCATGGAAATGTCATTGCTATGTCTAGAGTATTACAGTTCAGATCTGTGGAGAGTCGCCCCTATTCATGGAAGGAATTATTATATTTTTAAGCAATAAAAACACCCGTAATGAATAAATGCTAGATGGAAATGTTTAATGTCATATAATGGAACATTCCAGACAAAGTAATAACATCTCCATGCAGACAAATAGCAGAAAAGTTGTACAGTGCATCTTTACCTTTATGACCACTGAGGTGAAGTTACCATGGTGCAATTTTTGCACCACGGTAACTGACTGGTGTGAGCAAGCATGTTAAGAGATGAATAGTGAGGGCCAAATGACTGAATCAAAGCATCAGTACATGACACACAAGGCTAAAGAGCTGTGATGTATGTTGGAGATGCATACTTAGGAGTTGGTTATCCAGCTCGACAACAGTGCAATCAGCCAGTTTCTTTTTAGAAAACGTCTGACCTTGCAGTGTTACAATTCGTTCGCTCACCGGTAGGCGGGTACATTTTATCATTTAACCAATTGCTGCTATTTGGTAGTCAAAAATGTAATGGGGCTAACTGGTTATATTAAGCTTTTCCCAAATCCCGTAGGAAGAAGGGCAATAATGTCTTTCCCCTTGATTAAATTCATCAAACATTCTCTTTGTTCCAGCTTTAAGTCCTCGATCTCGGGATTCGTTGACAACACTGAATGTATGGCTCTTCGCTGACTGGCTGGTGCCCGAACGTGCACTTCCAGAGGTTCTTCAAACCGTCTAGTGTATTTTGGTTCCTGACCTAATTGCGGGAGAGAAATGAAATTGAGCAGAGGCACTAGGTGGCACCAGCCTGGCTACAGTGCAATATCTATAAATGTCCTCAAATTATGTATATTTGCTATATTGCACATTTTTACTTATCATCTAGAACTAAAAACGTAATCATAAGACTTTTTACAGAATCCATAATATGCTTACAGACAGGATCACAACCATGAGGTGACATCATGCTGGTGTGTTCTACATGTAACTCTATTGGTGGATGGTTCAACAGTTACCATGGAGACACAATGCACGCATTAGCAAACATACACAACAAATTTATATAAACAACTCATTTCAGGAGTCTGTGATGAGTAAGAGCGTTCATGGTCACATTTAGATGTTAGATTTCCAACAAAAAAAGGAGACATGGAAAAAATAATGCTAGTTATCTTGTAACTGTAATTTTATGTGAGAGACTTGTTTAAAAGCACAAATCAACACGCCTGTGCTTCCAACCAAGTCAACTCTTTCAGGTCAAATTGTGCTAAAATAAAGCTCAGATTAAGTCTAACTGGAGTAAACGGGGCTTCTAACAGAGTAGTGCCTACAGTTAGCTTCACAGCCCCAGGAAATGTTAATGACATTACCTGCAAAGTATTAATAGCACCTTCTCTAAGTTTACATTTATTGGCGATTAGACCAGATTTAGGTCTATTAAGTACTACTCCATTTGGGTTGGACAGTGCTTCAGCAGTTATCGAGGTGTAGATCACATCGGACAGGCCCGTGCCTTAAGGTCACAATGGCAGACAAACTATGATGAATGGAAATGTCTAATTGAATGACTAATGCGTCTATATGGCAGATGTTTCACAGTGACAACCCCAAAGAAAAATCACCCTCTCCAACCGCACCCTGGAGTTTTACACAGGCTTTTAGTGTCTTTCACCACTTTACAGTCTGTACCTACACTGGAACTGTTCAGCTTCACTCTTACAACTGCCATTAATCTCACGACAGGCATAAGAGACAGTAAACCCTCGCTCCACAAACGCTCACCTCACACTCCCAAACTCAAATCCTGACACAGTTCATGTCAACCAACAAAACTGAAAAGGTAAGTGTGCTCCTAAAAATGATCATGAAATGGAGCAATACTGGTGAAAATATAACTGTTTAGCTGGACAACAGACCTTTAAAATGCAGCGTCATCATATTTAATGTTCAGAATTTCAGAATGGTGGCAACTGAAGGCAAAAGTGAAATGCCATAACACATTTTCAATGATCAATTGACATCAGATCAAAATATTGAAAGTATTTCAAACAGAGAATAAGCTACAATTTTCAATTTCCAGTATAAAAATATGACTTTGCCTCACAATGGACGGAAAAATAGTTTTCTAGCTTCAAAATTGTATTTGAGCTTCACAAAAAGTGTAATTTGAGGTGAAGCGTGTTTTAACTTTAGACTGAATGAAAAAGTATTGTGGCATCAACATTTATGAGTGAGTCAGTAGAACCTCAAAATTAAGATTTTGACTTTATCAGAAATGCTGTGTGTAATAATAGCCTGTTAAATAAACCATCCACGTAAACGGCACTTGTTAGAGTTATCTAACTGTGCACTGATGTTCCTCACACGTAGCTAAGGGGTCGATAACAGACAGAACAAACAGATCATTTCTTAAACATTTTAGCGTCTGAATGAATAACAAGTCTAGGGATTGATTTTAGAAATGCTTTTTTGCGGCAACACTAACACCCCAGCATACACATTAAATTAGCAATGAGCGTCCTATTAATACATCTAATTCAAGTCACATAACTGTGGCAAAAATTATTAAGCAAACGTGTTCACCAACCTGCTGATGTGAAAGTTTCAAACTGATATTCAAGTGACTCTGGCCGTGGGTGTGGGCGCAGATAGGCTGGGTGAGTATTTCAAACCAAATGGAAATGCTTTGTTGATGCCAGAGGTCAGACGAGGGTGCTATGTTAGATATGCACAAGACCCTGTTTGAATACACAACAGGCCAACCTCAAGCAGAGACGCCGCAGAAGCAAAAATCTGTGTTCAGGTTAATTAAGAAGTGTGTTAGTTGTAGTTCACTCTCTCAATAAATCAAGCCTCCTCAATGTATGGGTATAGATCTTATGTGTACAGAATCATTGGCTTGTACATTGTATGTGCTTTTGACTTCTGGTAAATCTCAGAAATATTATCAAAATAAAAGAACATGGTGTTAAGGCATCTGTCATTGTAACAGAAAGCCTAAATGCAAATGAAATTAAATTAAGTAGCTTGTCTATCTCTTCAATACACTGCTCTAAAGTTGCAATGTGAATACAAATCAGTAGATCACTGGCAGGACGCAACGATATTCAAATCTCACTATAATTCGGGGATTGCAGTTTTACTTTTTTCCTTTAAAATTCACCAACTAGCTTCATGGCTGAGTCGAAGCTGAGCAAAGGATCATGGTCTATGGTGTTCCCTTTCCTTTTTTAGCGTATGTAACTATTCTGTTGAAGATTCCACTATACCCGCTTGTCTCCATGGCAATGTTTGTGCTTTGGCTGGAATGTTCCACAATAGGATGTGTTTTATTGATCAAAATTAACAAGACATGCATTCTTACAGTGACTATGGGCTTGCCTCTCCACAGATTAAACTGTAACTTGGTCTCATGGTGTTCCCGCTGGATAGGTTTAATGCCGTACCGTAGACCATTCTAGGCAAGGCAATAGCATCGCCATGGAGACAGAAAGCAGAAAGCACTAAACGAACAAGGTCATGATTTCATATATCGTAACAGGGATTTAATATCATCGAGGAATTTTGAAAATAAAATATGGTATTTTGGTTTAAGAAGAAAAAAAGAGAAAAAAAAATAAAAATCTTCTCCAGCTGTATATTTATAGCCTCATATTCCACACATCTGAGTCTGCCAGCGTTCTTGTATTGACATGTGAACTCTGTTATTTCAGAGTATTTCAAGAGTGCAGCGGACATGATCGACCAGGCTGAAAACTACACAGTCCCTCCTCAGGATCGATGTGTGAATCCCTGTACATCTCTGCCCAGGGAACACAGATGTCACATAAGTCTGTCAAAGTAAAAAAATAAATAAAATAAAAAATAACACTTTGATCCTATACTATAAGGGCAATCTGAAAACCTGCCCTCTATAATTTCACAGTTAGAGAATAGTTGATGTATAAGGCTAAAAGGGAAAGTCAAATACCCTGGAGTGCAGTAGATTGCCCCATTTTATCAAGCTGTCTTTCATTTTGCTCTCTTATAGCAACACCATGGTTACTGAGCCTACACACCACCTCATCTTTATCTTTGATTAAATTATGTGTTTATATTTTGAGATTTGTGTTTTTAATATGTTTTCATTTGTCTGTTTGAATTAGTCTATAAATGCTGTACAATCCGGGCTCCTTGCACCCATTTTCCAATTTGTTTTTTTTTATACTGCAAATGGCAAATAAACTGAACTAAAGTGACCTGAGGCACTCTTCTCCTATGATTCCAACATGATGATTAGTGGGACCACTCGATTACTTCACTAAGTGTGTAATCATTTTTGACATTAAAGGTGAACGGTTGTCTCAAATATCACCGCTCTAATTTGTACATATCAACAGATTCTTTGCGCGTCTGTCCTCGTCATCACCCGTGGAGTCCTTCAGGGTGTTCCTGTCCTTTTGTAGTAGCGTACGTATCCATACATGTCACCTAAAGTACATCACTGCCTTTACTTGTTCATTTGCCTTGTCATTGGTGGAACAGCGGCTTCTGGTTCATTGCGATTGAATGTCAAATCCGTCTACGACATAAAGGTCAATGGTCAGGCGGTGCAGAGATGTTTTTAAATATATAGCGTAATAGACTGTCGGCCATCTTGCGTTGTCAATATAAAGAAGAGGAGTGGCACTGCCGGTGTCTCAGCCCGGACACATTTAAAGTGAATTAGGAATAATGAGCTTTTATAAATGGAGGCAGAGTGACTGATGCAGCGACCGGAACCAGGGTCACGCGCTTTAAAGAAGAAAGTTAAACACAAGATTGGTCTGCTGTGTTGGGTTTGTTTGAGCTGGAAGGGAAAAGGGAGTTGTAATATATGAAGTGCATTAAATCCTGATGACTCGATTAGAGTTTTGACAAAGAGACTGATGTAGTCGTGGACCCTGCAGCCAGTCAGTCCAAGGGAGCGGGTCTTTCCTTCATGGTGGTTCTCCTCAAGTTTTTTTCTTCTTGAGAAGGAGTATATAAGGACAGGGGGCGCTCTGGGACAGTTATCAAGTTTTTGTTTCCCTGTGAATGTTGATTAATCTGTTTCACTGTTTGATTTTCTGTCTGTCTATTTTGCTAAGCCCTGTGAGGCAACTGCTGCAGTGATTTTTAGCTATACAAAAATACATTGAGTTGATGAACAGTGTATGCATACTAGATAGTACTTGCAATAACACTGAAACTGCTCTTGTAATCCTCAATGGAAATAATAAAATGAAACCCTTAACTTAAAACTTCCAACCCCACAGCTCATCCTTAAAGAACAGAACAAACTTTATTTTATTCATGTACAATTAAATGTGCTTCCAAGCAGAGCAAAAGAAAACCTTTTATCAAATAATTATAAGCCTGTCACGATAACACATTTTTAAGTGTGATACGTTGCTGAAGGAAATACAGACAATAAAACGATAATACTGAATCCAAACCATAATGGAGAATTATTGCCCCAAAAGAGATATAATACACAGTATTTTCTGGACTATTGAGCGCACCTGAATATAAGAGCTGCATCAACTACCGTATTTTCTGGGCTATTAGATGCGCTCTTAAGTCTCCAACCCCATCAAAAAACTATTGCGCGCCCCGTAATCCAGTGCGCCCTATACATAAAACCACCCGGGTGTCCCAGCACGACTTCAGTAAACTACAAAGCCGCACCACCCACAGAGCACGCAAACACGCACGGAGCAGACAGTGACCGCGCAGCAAAACACACCCGCAACCACAGTCATCACTCCATGTGGACGAGGAATGGAACGGAGGAACGAACTGAAAAAGTGAGTGCAATGTGCCTTTCTGAGCCACAACTGAACAACTGAATCACTGCGAACACGCCAACAATCCAGCGGTCCCAGACAGGACCCTCCCTACGCACCACAATTGAACAAAGCCCAGAGTCACCGTGAATGCTCCTAACAAAGTCCGACTGAGCCATCTAACTGTTGTGTTTCATTTAAAGTTCGGTGTTATTTATTTGTGAAAAAAGTTAGAAAATAGACCATTTAATGCGTTTTATAATCCAGAGTGCCTAATAGCCCGGAAAATACAGTAAATTTTAACAAACTTTTTAAATTGTACATATATAGGCCACCCCTGAATATAAGCCGCAGGTGTCCACGTCTTCAAGAACATTTCAATTTCACACCATCTGCTTTTATCGCCTCTGAAAGCTTTTGTCATCTTTTTGCATTGAGTCAGTTCGTCACACTGTCTTGCCGTCGCCAAAATCTCACCATCGACTCATTAATGCCGAGCTCACGTGCAGCAGCTCAGTTTCCTTCTTCAACAGCCACATCAATTGCCTTTAACTTAAAAGCTGCATCATCTACATTCTTCGTGTATTTTCCATGAGGGTGTGTGTATGAAGCACAAAAAAACTGTTCAAAACACAACCAAACAGCATCTTCCTCGGCGCATCGCCCTCATGTCTCTCCCCACACTCTGCTGCGCATGTCTCCTGCAGAAAGAGCTGCTGTCCTGTCTGTATCATGTCAGTGTCTTGGAGGATTTCAGCAGATTTCAGACAGGATGTCCGGCTACTGAATTTCTTCTCGTCATTTACGCATAGGGGTAAGACGTATCCCCCTCACTAATGTAAATTTAGCATCATAACTTATTTTATCACACAGCAATAAACTATTTGAGTGCACTGACAATATCGTGAGCAAACACTGCATCTTCATGTAAACCCTAGATCCATGTGTTAACCGCACACAACTGTGTTTTCTGCACTCAGGCTGCATGTGCATCCACTGTGTTGCCAAACCCTAGACCTTATATATGAATGGACAATGTGCCAAACAAAGAATCTGGCCATATATTCGCCACATCATTTTATTAGCCGCAGGGTTCAAAGTGTGAGAAAAAAGTAGCGGCTTGCAGTCTGGAAATTACAGTATATAAATATATATTGAGCTGAACATATACCAGAATTTAACACTTCAATAATGAATTTGTGTAATTTTAGTTCCTCACGTAAAAATGAGGACACAGCAGGGATTGCCAAAAGCATGTCTCCTCACAGTGCGTGCATGATGCTATAATGCTATTTTTGACACATCTACAAACAGACTGAGAGATCTCCATCAAATATAAGATGAAAAGTGCGACAGTGACTTTCTTTTGGCTTCTTAAAGTTCTGTTGACCATGGCCCACATCAGCAGGGGAGCAGCCAGCCATGCACAGATTACGGACCTCAGCGCGCCTTAAAAGCAGTATAAAACCAACACCACAAAAGCAGGGAATAGACTGCAGTGTGATTCAACCTCATTAGAACTGCCCCGTGCCGAGTCCAGCTACATGTTGCAAATGTACATCTAATTTGAGCACGAGAATCAACAGAAATATTTCCCTGGACGCTACTATTATGTCATATGGGTGAACTTGAGAATCACTGACACACGGGAAGAAAAAAAAAAGCGTAACATTCAATTCTCCGACCACATCTAACCCAGTTCGGCAAGGGAGTGCTTTGGAGCCAGTTGAGGTCTATAGTCCACATGTTTCAGACCATCTCCCCCACATTACTCGCAATTTGGGAGCAGGACGAACTCTCGCTCCCCAGTACAGCGTCTTCGGAGACTCTGCCTCTCTCTACATCTTAATAACTGGTGATCTGTCCTCATTTCACCCCTGCCACTTTGGTATTCAGACAGTGACATCCTCGAGATTTGACTTGTGCCAAATTACCCTACGCAAAGTCTCGGATAATAAAAACTAAATATGTCTTTATCAAAGTCTTATGATACGGTAAGTGTAGGTCAATATTTAAAAATGAAATGTTATCTTTGGGTTTGTATGTCTGCTCGCTGTATTAGCCTGTCAAATAGGCCCTGCTATCATCTCTAAACACACCAGGCCATTTATTCATTAACGCTGCTACACTTTGTTGCCTGGCACAGTGTCATCCATGTAACCACCTCTGTAATGGCCACATCAGCGCATTCACAGGCTAATTTACCAGCACTGGCTCTGCTGTTTGAAGGGAACTCCTGCGCTTCCAGCTCCACACTTTTATTAGTCACTGGCCATGTGAACGCCTGACTCACCTCCTGTCTCATGTACTGACCTATGAAGCATTTTTCAATATCCACCAAGCTGCCCTTTGACTACTACACTGCAAAACATTAATATGCACAGGAGACTTTAAAATCACTTGAGATGATATTAATACTTATTTCATACGAGTTTAGAACATTGCATGTTCAGGCCAAATAAATAAATCTAACCAGTCAAAAGTTAGTATTCAAATCCAGATTAGTGTGAAAGTTGCTTGAGCAGCCAGTCCTTCTGTTGAAATGTCAGTGGGTCTGGAACCATGAACTACACCTGAGGTGTGTTTAATGCTTCATTTGTTGTTTCTGCAAAAATCTACACCGTTTCTCAGTCCTAGGTAAAGTCTTATAAAAGCATACGATCTTTGCTGGCCAGGTAAGTATGAAGGTAAGAGTAAAGAGTCCTAGCCAGGCTGGCGCCACCTAGTGCCTCCACTCAATTTCTCTCCAGCGACTAGGTCAGGAATCGGAGAAAGAGCTGTGAAGCCATGACATCAAACTCAAGCGTCCCTTTTGTGGTGCAGCACAACAGTAAACAAAGCAGATGGATGTGGACAAAACCATACATTCTGTGTTGGCAATAGTTCCTGAGATCGAGGATTTAAAGCCAGAACAAAGAAATGTTCTGTGAATTATATCAAGGGGAAAGACGTTATTGCCCTTTTTCCTTTGGGATTTGGCACATTACATATGTCATGACAGTGAATGCAGAGTTAGACGGTTTCCATGAAATAAAACCGGCTGATGAATCAGGCTAGAAGGGTCCACCAAGTGCCTGGAATGCAGGTTTTGCATGTTTTCAAGCTGTTTTGAGCAATAAAAACATATGTAATTGAATGAAGACAGATACGTTTAATACCATACTGTGCAACATTCCAGGCAAAGCAATAACATCTCTATGAAGGCAAGCAGGTGGCTGACCCTGCTCATCTCTAAGAGAAACAATGTTCCCCATTACGTAATTTTAACTAAGGCTGAATGAAATCTTACGTTTGGAGCTCCAGTATAATACATGCATGTATTAAATATGCCATTGCTGTTGGCAAAGTCACTGAGGTATGTAATCAAACCAGTAACATGATCCAATAAAAGCATAAACTATTCACTCAATTAGCTAATAAACAAATGCAAATGAGCACTGATCAGATTAGATGCTAACACTAAGATCATGAATAAATACATGTTTTCCATACTGAGAGGCACAAGACTGAATCAAATAAACACAAGCAATGGGCTATGTCAATAATGACCTTTTGAGGAGAATTAATTGTGCTCAGTTTGTGTGCCATGGGCAGTTGTAAAAGCACGAAAGGAAAGAAAGGAATACAATATTTGTATGTCGTCGGCACACATTGTTAATGGGAATAAACGGGATATTTTAAACTGTGTCTTGTTTGCAAAGTAGAGTAGAGAAGACAAAATTATACTAAAGATTTACTTCAAAATAATTTTTAAGTAAAATATTGAACTAATCAACTAGGAGTAATTGCAAGAGAAACCATATGGACATAACATCTGATTTATAATTTCATGTAATGGAAAGGACAAAAAAAAATTCTAGTATTTTTACATCATCATCATACTCAGTTATTACTTGGAGCATGATATTAATAAAACATAATATTTGGCTTAGAAAATGTCACAGCTTTTGGATGATTTCTAAGTTCTCAACTAAACAGATGAAAAGATTATTATAGTCTCCACATGAATTAAAAATGTCTAAAAACAACAACAAATAATGTAACCAGCATCCTCCGACCCCATCTACATCTTCCTCAACAAGTTTCATTTCTTCTGTATGACGTCTTGATTATAAACTTGTGGATTAATTGAATTTTTATTGCTCTTTGTCCATGCACAACTCAACAATAATCATTTCTCTTCTAATCCTGCCTGTCTTTTATCTTCCCACATAAAGGCATGCTAATCCCCAAATCCCTGTTTACGGCACGCGCACTCTCATTTGCTCTGCTCTCCTGATGAAGTGGCACCAGTCAGTCTCATCAGGTGCCGGATACAAGGTTACACACACAAGAGCTAAAGTTTTTCCATTTGAATAAAGTTGCGAACCGAAACTTCTTTGCATTCACAGAGTACTCCATTGCCAAATCAACTGTGCCCCATAAAACTGCACAGAATCCCACACCTGTCTACTTTGGGGTGATGTAACTCATGAACACCTCAGCGTCATTTGAGATAATGTCGTCCCGGGGTCTGCTCCCGTACATTTAAATGAGTCCATCCAGTTTAACTTTTGGTTCATTCAAAATAACACAGGGGGGCTACTTGATCAGTTCTTGCAGGAATCGTGATCTCATGAGGACACTGAGATCACAAAGGTAACTTTCTCTTTCCTAAAAGGAATAAGAAGCTGCACTGTGGTGTTATTGTGGTAGGATTTTTATACTATACTGTGTAGGTGTGTGTACATTATCATATTTGTCATAGAGGTAAACA
Organism: Boleophthalmus pectinirostris; assembly: GCF_026225935.1. Lineage (NCBI taxonomy): Eukaryota > Metazoa > Chordata > Actinopteri > Gobiiformes > Gobiidae > Boleophthalmus > Boleophthalmus pectinirostris. The sequence goes on along the minus strand of NW_026571207.1, from coordinate 25,319,620 downwards.
AATAAAGCTTTATAAAAGCATAATAAGCAGTCTTCAGCTTGTATACATTGTGATCCAGTAATACAGAGCACCTCTCGTTAAAGCAGAAATTAAACAGTAGCACACAGAGATAAAACAAAGGAAACATGTTCAAAGTAAAGGTACGCATTGTGTTTCATCATTAGATTAATGGTTCTTAATTATGCATTATTCAGGCTTCTTAGCTATGGTATTTTCCAGCTAACTTAGTCATTTATGTGTTTAGAAAATACCTTTGTAAGCCCTATTTATCACGAAAGTAAACAAATTGTCAGCAGTGGGTGAACTAAACAAAGCACAACTCTATGTTTTTGATGAGGAGACAACGGCAAAACATGTCAGAGAATATAAAAAATATTGTGCAAAATATATGAAGTCTTTACCACCACAGCATTACATTGCTGCGCCAAGGACTGTGCAAGTTCAGTCAGTTTGTTATGGCCTTGGTCAACACAGGTTATAATATATACTCCCTACAACAGAATAGAATTGAATAGACAATACATGTTGAGTGTTCATGTCTCTGGGTCTCGAACTGATGGTACATACACTTCATACAATACTCATTTAATCAACTTTTGCTTTGTCACAATACATGCCTGAGTGGTTAGTCCAAAGTTGTTCAAAGATTTAAGTGACAGCAAGAACTGTCACCGGTGTTGGTGGTGACGTGTGGTTTATCAGCTGTTGTTATTTCCTGTAGGCGTGGTCAGCCTGATTGACCTGCCAGGTCAGGCTTGCAGCCAACAGCTGAAACATGTCGACTCTTTACTGTATTGTCTTTAAAAAAGAACCCAAGAAGAACCCAAGAAGTCCAGCCCAAAAGATGAGGTTTCAAGGGTCCAAATATGGGAGTTAAAACCTGCAATTAGCTTAAACAAGACTTGACACTACTCAGATTATGGCCAGACCCATCAGTCATTATGATGGGGGTCGACTAGAACAGGTTGAGAACCACTGAGCAAGTAAACCATAGGCTGACCTTCTCCAATTGCTATATGTCCAAAGTGACTATAGACACCGGTCACCTGCACATGAAACTAATGAATCAAATTTGAGGCAACTAAGCTTTAAAATCTGTACTTATCTTATGCTGTCCAGGTGGCAGTCTCCTACATTGAAGTAGTTGCATTGATTTTTTTGTTCAGAACTGGATGAACACATCAATAATTTTCTCTAAAACAGAAAAATAGTACCACTTGTTCCGAGCTTGGGTTTCATTTGGATTGGATGTAAAAAGTTTGGATTGTTATACTCTTGCCCCTTTACCTTACACGCTCTGGGTCAGCTTTGTAATTCTGATACACTCGTCTCGGGTACCTGATTAGATTTGGCAATTTTCAATGTTCAGAGAGTGCTTTAAAACCGGGTCTGTTGTACATTCTCACACAACATAAAAAGTAATGGCTGGCTACTGCAAAACGTTAATGTCTTGCCTACGGACACTATGAAAAGAGAAATCAACCCACCAACCGCAGTTTATATGCAGGTGGCTCCACTGACTGAGCAGCTGCCATGCCTCACCATTGCGCACAATAGCAGAGTAACACATCGTAACTCATCATTTGAATAAAGTGATTTGTTTTCCGCCTCTGTTTCCGTTCGGCCTGTGATTTGCCCTTTAGTCATGTTGTTTTAGGCTAGTCCCAGCCACCTGCGCTCCAGAAATTGTCCACACCTGTCTCAATTCTGTTCAGTCCCAGGACATTTACCGGCTCCACGTCCATGTCTATGTGCCAGGCTGTCAGCGAGCCCCGATCTGCCAGAGTCTCCCCCCCCCTCCCTCTCTCATCCTATCTATCTCTTTCTCTCTTTCTCTCTGTCCCCCTCTCTGTTTCCCTCTCTTTGTCGTCCTCTGTCACTGGCTCTCTCTCTGCCTCTTTCATCACTTTGTCCCTCTCAGTCTCTCTTTTTCCCTCTCTCGTCCTATTTGTTTCTCTCTTTCTCCCTCTGTCGTCCTGTCACTGGCTCTCTCTCTCTCTCTCTCCCTATTTTATCACTTTGTCCCCCATCTTTCCCTTTCTCCATCATCATCATCATCCTCTCATTCTGTCGGTCTGCCTCGCTCTTTCTCTCCCCTTTAAACTTTGTCCCTCTTTGATTCTTACTCCCTGTCCCTCTGCGTGCCCCTGCTCTCAATCTGTCTGGCTCTTCCTCTCTCTTTCTCTTATCCTTCTCTCTATCCCCCTCTTCCTACCTGCTCTCATTCTCTCTCTTTCTCATTCATCCATGTCTCTCTTTCTCTGTGTCCCTCTCTCCATTGTCCTTTGTTACTACCTCTCTTTCTTCCTCACTCTTTCATCACACTGTCCCTCTCAGTCTCTCTCTCCCTTCCTCTCTCATCCTATCTATCCTTTTCTCCCTTTCTCTCTCTCTCCCTCTTTCTGTTGTCGTCTGTCGTCCTCCGTCACTGGCTCTCTCTGCATCACTCTTTCCTCACTCTGTCCCCCTCGGTCTCTCTCTCCCTCCCTCCCTCCATCATCCTTACTCCCCATTCTGTCCGTCTGTGTCTCTGTCTTTGTCTCCCCCTCCCTCTCTCATCCTATCAGTTTCTCTCTTTCTCTCTCTGTCTCCCTCTCTCTATCATCCTCTGTCAATGGTTCTCTCTTCCTCCCTCTGTCATCCTGTCACTGGTTCGCTCTCTCCCTCTTTCATCACTCTGTCCCCCATCTCTCCATCCCTCCGTCACCATCATCCTCTCATTCTGTCGGTCTGCCTCTCTCTTTCTCAATCCTTCTCTTATCCTTTCTCTCTATCCCCCTCTCTCTACCTTCTCTCATTCTCATTCTCTCTCTCTCTCATCCCATCTATCCATGTCTCTGTTTCTCTGTGTCCCTCTCTCCGTCGTCCTCTGTTACCGCTTCTCTTTCTTCCTCACTCTTTCATCACACTGTCCCTCTCAGTCTCTCTCCCCCTTCCTCTCTCATCCTATCTATCCTTTTCTCCCTTTCTCTCTCTGTTGTTCTGTTGTCCTCCGTCACTGGCTCTCTCGCGATCACTCTTTCCTCACTCTGTCCCCCTTGGTCTCTCTGTCCCTCCGTCCGTCATCTTTACTCCCTGTCCATCCGTGTGCGCCCTCTTCTCATTCCGTTTCTCTCTTTCTTTCTCTGTCACTGGTTCTCTCTCCCTCCCTCTTTCACCACTCTGTCCCCCTCTTCCTAACTGCTCTCATTCTTTCTTTCTCTCCCTCTCTCATCCTATCGATCCATGTCTCTCTTTCTCTGTAACCCTCTCTCCATCGTCCTCTGTTACTGCCTCTCTTTCTTCCTCCCCCTTTCCTCACACTGTCCCTCTCGGTCTCTCTCTCTCCCTTCCTCTATCATCCTCGCTCCCTGTTCCTCCCCTCTCTGATCTTATCTATCGTTTTCTCCCTTTCTCTGTCTGTTGTTCTCTGTTGTTCCTCAGTCACTGTCTCTCTCTCTCTCGCTCTCCCTCCCTCCATAATCCTTACTCCCCATTCTGTCTGTCTGTCTCTCTTTCTCTCCCCCTCCTTCTCTCATCCTATCAGTCTCTCTCTCTCCCTCTATCATCCTTAATCCCTGTCCCCCTGTGTCTGTGCTCTCTTCTCATTCTGTCTGTCTCTCCCTCTCTCCTTCTCTAACCCTAACACTTTGACCCTCTTTTCTCTGTCTCTCTTCTCCTCCCTCTTTCATTCTTACTCCCTGTCCCTCTCTCCTCTCCTTCCATCTGTCTCTCCCTCTCTCTTTCTTACCCCTTGTTCCTGGATCCTCTGCTGTTGGCCTTGTGCCTGCTTCATTCTGGTTTATCAGGGGCAAAGCTCGTCTCGCCCAAGGACACTGGCTCCCTCTTCAAAAATATATAATGGACGCTTGTATTCAACTTAGGCTCACAGAGCTCTGAAAAAATGATGCTGTAATTTTATGAGTTTAATTTTAGAAGCCTATGCTGGTAAAAAGGTACACTATGTAACTTTGCTGGAAGAAGTTACTTGTCTCCGTGGAGAGTCTTGGAATGTTTATGCCTCTCTATCGTGCATTTCGTCAAGTGCAGGAATTCTACTTCTCAAAAATACCTAGAAAAGCATTTTACTGTGCAGCGTCACCTCTTCGTCCTTATTCACATTTCCTTCTCGTCTCCATGGTGATAGATAAGTTAAATACTGTACTGTAGGGATGAGGTAAAGTTTTTTTGTAATGACAATTTTGCAGAAATGGAAATAGTCAAACAAGGTCATTGAGTGAGCCTCCACCAATTAGTCACGTCTTTTGTAAGGATGTTGAACTTTACCACTTTGAAGAGATTGTGAAACGTTTTTTCAAAAACCTGAACCATTATGACTTACCTCTATTATATCTGTATAGTAGTTATAATGGGACTCTTTGATTGCAGACCTGGTAAAAGTACTATTTAATTTCTCTTTTGACTTTTTAGGCAAAGGTCTAATGAGAGATTAAAGGCTAATATGCAAGCTCAATATGTAGTCAGAAATCATAAGGTTGGAAAAATAAAATTAAATACTAAGCTGAAAAGGTATTTCTTATATTTTTCTTCTGCATTCCCTGCATTTTTCCTATAGTTTAGTGAGTGTCTGTGATAATATTGTCTCATTTAATTGTGCATTATGCAACTTTTCTGGTGGAGGGTCTGCCAACTGCTTTTCTCCATGAAGACGTTATTGCTTTATCTGAAATGTTTCACAGTATGGCATTAAATCTTTCTTTTACCATGGAGACCAAACCAGGCAAGGCTGCTCACAGTCAAAATGCTTTTTTTTTTTTTTTTTTTAGGTATTTTAGAGCTATACAACCACCTGTAATAGAATACATGTAAGGTCCATCGGTTTAATGTCATATTGTGGAACATTTAAAGTAAAGTAGTGTTTCCCAAACTTTTTCTGGGGACTCCTATTTTAAAAGTCACAAAGCTTCACGACCCAAGTCAATAGACATTATTCGTAAATCACAAAATAAATTTGTGAACATTAATGAGGATATTTTATTGTTGAGACTGAGTGATCGTGTCTCTCAAGAACAATTAGTAGTACTCAAGTTTTAAACACTGAAAAACAGTAATCAGTGTTACCTACAGAAAACTGGTTAGGAGAGGTGGTGCTGCCGAAAAAGTGAGGAGTGGAGGGGTGCGTGGAGATTCCATGCATGGAGAAAAAATGAGGAGCGGGTGGTGCGCAGAGATGTATGTATATGTATATTGTGGATCATGACAAGGCGACCCAAAAAAAAAACTACTGAGACCCACCTGAGTGTCACAACCCAGTCTATGGGAAACAATGAAGTACAGCAATGACATATCCAGAGAAGAGAAAAGAAAAAACACCCAACCAAAGTATTCAATATTCAGAGACATGTTAAACAGATGTATTAAATAATCACCTCTTTTTTGCCATAGTATACACAGTTTCCATAGTTGCCATCTTTCCCATTGTGAATAAACACACTTCAGTTTACATGTTCCAGCCACATCTACATGAATAAAATGAGGAAGTAACTCATTATAACCATTACAGTGGGAAAATCCATATGTGGTCATGGGGGTTAATTTAGCGATGGTCCACCACAAATAAATCAATGTATGAAAAAGATCACCACATCATCAGCATGCTGCCTGCACAGCCCTCAGCCAATCACCTACACAGTGCTTACATAGGCTCAGGGACAAAGAGTGACAGCGTACACCAGCTCAGGGGAAGGTTTGAGGCTCTTAAGTAAATATGTTGAATCTAAATGCTGTATCTAAACAGCTTAAACGTTTCCATTGTTTGGGAGCATCAGCTAAGCTCCATTACTGCAGCAGTGTCCTTCAAAGTTCTACAGTCCTTCACTAAATATGCAGTGTGTTCAAAGCAAAACTCTCCAATGCTATAGTCTGTTATGACGTGTTATGTAACAGATAACCCTGTGTCCTGTCAATCATTATTTCATCTTTGCACAGTTTTTCAAGACTGTTATACTATATTTCTATATTTTATTTTTACATGTACATATACATTTATATAATTATGCCTTATTTGATTAGCCAGGCTGGCGCCACCTAGTGCCTCTGCTCAATTTCATTTCTTTCCAGCAACTAGATCAGCAATGGGAATACACTAGATATTTTGCAAGAACTCTGGAAGTTGTAGACTGCGCCCCCGCCAATCAGCAAAGAGCTGTGAAGCCATGACGTCAAACTGAAGTGCCTGAAGTCTGGATCCCTTTTGTGGTTCAACACAACAGTAAAACAAAGCGGTCAAGATAGATGTAGACGAAGCCATACATCCTGTGTTGGCAACAATTCCCGAGAGCGAGGAGTTAAAGCCAGAACAAAGAGAATGTTTGGTGAATTACATCAAGGGGAAAGACATTATTGCCTTTCTTCCAACGGGATTTGACGCATTACATACGTCCAAATAGCAGCGAACGGTTAAATAAAAAGTACCTGCCTACCGTCGAGTAAACAAATCCTAATGCTGTGAGGTCAAACAGCTGCAGCTGATGAATCAGGCTATTATTTGATACTAGTCTTTTGCTATTTTTACTACTTATTTAGAATTTATTATTACTATTTATATATTTTTTTTGTGTGTTGGGCAAACTATTGTGTCTAAATCATTTCCCTTGTGGATCAATAAAATGTTATAGTTTATAGTTAGAGTGTAAATGTATTTGTCAGTATATTCTAATCCAGGGCATTTGATACATGTTTGACTGCTGATGCTATTGATACTTTGCAGCTGATTTCATAAACATTCCCTGGGGTGTGATGACAACTGTATGCACTGCTCTGTCTGAGGCTTGTTAGACTTTGATCTGAGCTTTGTTTTAACACAATCTGATCAGAGACAACAGACTTAGCTGGAACTACAGCAGGTAAGATGATTTATGCTGTGAAGCAAGTCCCTCAAATATCATTACAGTTACAAACTAGCTAGCATTAGCCAAAAGTTTTTTCAGTTACTCTCACTTTTTTGTTGAAAGTCAAACTCCCATGGCCCATGAAAGCTCATATTGATCACAGGCTTCTTAAATTAATTGTTTAAATCCATTTTGTATGTTTTCATGACAATCTGTCACCTTTTGTCTGTGTTTGCTAATGTGTGAACTGTGCCACCATGGAAACATTCCCCCATACACACACATGTAGAACACCCCCAGCATGATGTCACTGCAAAGTATCAATAGTGTAAATTTATTTGTCAATATATTCTTCCAATACATTTGATACATGTTTGACTGTTGAAGCAATTACCTTATAGCAGCTGCTCATGGATAAAGCCCATGTCCCAGTTTCTATTCATAGATTTCAGCTTCCTGTTTATAGGCGCCAGGAGATATTTGTTAATTACCATGACAATAGTGACAATTTTTCATTACTGAATCCCATGAACATCAAAATAACCATTTGCTTTCAACCAGAGGCGGTGCGACCATTAGGCAACAGTAGGCGGCTGCCTAGGCCCCCGAACCTGGAGGGGCCCCCAACCAATTGCCCTCCATGCCACTAATGACCGAGACGTCAGAGCAATTAGATTTTCTCTCAATATTACATCAATGTGAGTAGAAAAGAAAAAGAAAGAAAATAAAACACCACCAATAGTATCTGATTGTCAAATCTATTTGAACTGGAGTGGCGTGAGGATGTCTGTGTGCTGAGGTAGGCAAAATATCTCTCCTGACTGTACTTTTCTAGCTTTATTTTCACTTAAGACATAGCTACCCATCAAAGTCTGTCAAAGAATCAATATTATGGATTTAGCTTTTTTTTACTTGGAAAATCAGCAGGGGTGTATTTTTTGCAATTTAATATATATTTTATTCATTTATTTTATTTTATTTTGGTTGTAATTTATCTGGTAAGTCGCACACAATAACAGTTTCTGCCGCAGTTACTTTGGGAGAGAAGTAACAGACTGGCTAACTGTACCTAATTACTTTGTTTGAAGGATTTTGCCCAACACCACACCAAAACCACAGTCAGCAGGTGTTATTTCATATAAGAGGAGAGTCTTCAAATGTAGCTCAAGTGTTTCTTGTTTTATCTCAGAGTTAGTTCAAATTCCACATTTATGTTTATTAAGTGTAAATTGTCTGTATCAAATTAGTCATGGTTGTGCCATCAGAATTTAGAGCTCTCTAACTCAATATTTAATAAAAATGTAATAAATAAGACTAATTTAAAACATGATCTAGCCATATATGACAAACCATGACTACTGTGTCCATTGCCCAAAGGCATTCCATAGAAAAAGGAATCAGACTACAGAATATAGTTCTGTAGTCTGTAGTTTTGCTCATTTTTATATCCATTTATATTTTCAAACATATAGAGCCATTGACAGCAGACAAAGGGTATTAACAAGCTTGTTGGTATTAAATAACTGGCACAGCATCTAGGCCTGCTAATGCAGGGAGTTCAAGGACATGTTTTAAGAAACATCTTTCAGTCAGTATAAAACCATGAATATGGATTTATATGAACAACTTAGTCTGGCCTTGTACGAGAATACAAAACAGATTTGAGGCAAAAGCATAAGTCTATGCAATCGAGGGCCAAGTTTAAAAATATACACCCAACTGGAAATGACAAAAAACAATTACACATACAAAGTAACATAATCTTTCTCTATTAGGGGCCCATTATAAGTGTGTAGCACTTACATCGAGTGGCTCTCTAAATTGAGACGAAACACTAAGGCGATGTAGAGGACTCTTCTTTCAAAAGCGCAGATTAATCATGTATTGTGCCTAATTTCAGGCTCTATAAATACGCACTTAGTATAGCTCGGCCCATTCGCCGTGGGATACTGATAATTCCACTTGATTAACTAACTAGTGAGGACGAACATCTGCTGGCAATTAACCTTCAGCCCTGCATTGATGCCCACGGACCAGCAAGCCTCAGTGGACTCAGGCTGTACTCCAGATCTGTAAAATACATCCATCCTCACATCAAGCCCCTCTGTACACTGTCACGATCAGACGCTAGCTGCTATCTACCCCACACCAAATTGCATTGCTAAAGGGGTCAAAGGGCATTTTCACTTAAAGGTGACACAAAGCAGGGAGCTGGAGCCCGGTAAGACACAGGGAATCCCAAAGGAGCTAAAACCAACCACTAAATTATCATCCAGTAGAACACATATTGATCGTATGTAGCCAGCATCTAGAAGCACAAACCTTCCAGTCATTCTATTGACGCACATGGCCATTCTGGTGACTGGTGCTGACTGAGATGGGAAAGAGAAAATGTCCCTTTCTCAAAAACTTTTTTTTTTTTTTTTGCTTTTAATTGTGATAAACGTTCTAGAAATATAGAGCAGTTGTCAAATCTAAGGTGAAACCGATCAAGGTGATGTGTCTCTTGGCAAGACACTGTCAGGATAAAGTAGTTGTCATTGTGATTTCAAAGTGATTATTGTGTTACTTATTTATGTTCATTTTAAAAGGGGCAATTTTGAACTTGTCACACACTACCATTTTACAAACACTGTGTATTTTTGTTTTTACTTCACAAAGTACTTTTAAAATTCTACAGTAAGTAGACTGTCTGTTTAACACTGTGGGAGGATGACTATCAATTGCTCATAGTGACATTTGGATAAAGATAGATATATTGCTTTGCTTTGACCTTGTTGCCACAAACAGTGATTTTGGCGGCGTGAACAAATCATCCAGGTGCTGCTTTCAGTGCGTTTGGAGTTTGCGCTCTGAGGGAGGAATAAACAACATCACGGGAGGCCATCCTTATCCACCTGATCCTGTATTATGAGGCCAAGGAGAAAGGGCTCACGTAACCTTCAAGGAAATCAAAGCATAAACCTTTTAGAAAAATTCACATGTCTACCTGAGTTGTGGAAATGTATTAAATTTATGCTTTTTTTTTTTTTACTGAATTCTTTTTAAGTAAAAATAAAGATTAATATGAGTGCATCTATTAATTATAATATGTAATACCGCTAAAAAATAAACAAATACTTTAGAAATTAGAAAGGAAAAGGAGAAAGAAGAGGAAGAAGATAAAGAAGAAGATGGGGAAGAAGAAGAAGAAATTGGTTTGTTTGATTATGTTGCAGCTATTCAACATTTTTTGAGCTGTTTTGCAGTAAAATAAGAATAGTCTAATTCACCACTTACAAAGAGCAAACTTATTCGAATTGCATGTATTCAGTGCTTTCTCTACACCATGTTATTTAAAGGCATAATATGCAGGACCCAGGGGAGTGTTTGAAAACAAAGCCATCCCCTCTCCCGTCCTTGTCAGTCAGCAAATGTCAAATACCGCTTTACTTTGGTGTTTGAACAAACTATAGCCACCCGCCGTATAGCTTTGCTCTGTTTGCCTCTTTCTTCTGAGAGTGGTTATTGGCTGGGAGCACTCAGAAATGTCCTTCCCATGTAAACAAACAAGAAAATCAAAAGTAGATCTAAAAGAGCATTCACCTTCACATAGTAAAATACAGGATATGATATGACAGATTTGGACAGCACTGTATGTATGACAGATCTTTATACATGAATGAATACATATACTTATCGCTACATAGGGTTAAGTTGAATTTCCCTTTTTCTTTAGCTTTCACATCTCGACTTAACAGTCTGAATACATTTTTCAACAGATATCTCAAAACCTCTTTCCTGTGTGTCTGCTTTCAGTGTTGTGATAGCCTTGAATGCACAGATTTGATTGGCTAAGTCGTGTCACAATTGGTTTGTATGTTTTTTGGTCCATTAGTACAGTGCTGTATAGTACAGGTCCTATTCAATTGATTCAACTTATAAAATGACTGCATTTAGGCTAGTATGAGAAATGCTACAGTCAGACTAGATCTAAACCAGACTCCTGAACCAGCAGGGGTACCTCTGGTATAGGCAGGGCTCAGATGAGCTAGAGCGGGAGTGATGTTAGGAAGAACATATAATCAACCAAATGGGCTTTACGGTTCTGTCCAGATGCTTTGCCCCACCTCGGAACCAGACGCAGTTGTTCTCGAGCACGGAGGACCAGAGCAACCCACCCAGAGTTGCAGTCCACAGCACATTCTCGCTTTTGCCGCACGGAATCAGCGCACATACGATGGCACAGAACTGCTCAGACCCAGTCCAATGCGCACTGGTCTTGCTCGCCCCCGTCTGGAACCAGGACATGGAGGACGGAGTCTCCAGATCTATTTGGCCAACGCGTTCGGAGGATGGCACAAGACCAAGGACCAGACCCCCAGCCCTGTCCTGAGGGGCTGCAAGCTACAATGTCTTTACCACTGTTTCCCGAACTTAGTGCTTCTGCTCTGGGCTGATGTGCAGTGAGTTACGTACAAAATTCTACATGCTGCTGTTTTATGAGTTCATGGTGATAGTAATAACATGAGATGAAGATGGCCCGGGGAACATCGATACCTTTCACAACTGGAGGTACATCTGTTCTCCGGGGTAACGGGGAACATCGGGCTGACTCTGTCCGGGTCCGTATGGGATGGCATCTGATTCCGGACTCTGACTGCGGTCCGCCAGCAGTGTTGTGCAAGTTCACACTTTTCATGAACTAGTTCAAAGTTCAGTTCACACTTGTTCAAAGTGAATAGTTCACGTTCATAGTTCACAATTTTAATTTTGAACTAGTTCAAAGTTCAGTTCATTTTATATTTAGATGAGATCTGTAAATGAAAGGCTGCATTTATTTTTCAAACTGACTTCTAGTTTACAACAACTTTACAAGATACACTGTTGGACAAGTGACTTTAAAACTGTAATGTGTTATTTATGACTTGTTACTGTCATTTCAAAGTCATTTGTTACATTACAATATTACTGTATTTAAAATGTAAAATATTACACGACTATTGCAGCACTTTTAATTTACTCTCACCAAAAGAACTGTTAAGATGCTGAACTTTTGCGCCGTATATGGACTGAACCAGGACTGAACCAGGACTAAACCAGAACTGAACCAGGTCTAAACCAGGACTAAACCAGGTCTATACCAGAACTGAACCAGGACTAAACCAGAACTGAACCAGGTCTAAACCAGGACTAAACCAGGTCTAAATCAGGACTGAACCAGGTCTAAACCAGGAATAAACCAAGACTAAACCAGGACTGAACCAGAATTGAACCAGGTCTAAACCAGGACTAAACCAGAACTGAACCAGGACTAAACCAGGACTAAACCAAGACTAAACCAGGACCAAACCAGGACTAATCCTGGACTAGAACTTGGAATCTAGGACCGCCCCCGAGAGAACCCCGAGTGCGATCGGGCGTCAGCTGCGTTTATCTCGGTGGAGCGCGGACTTCTGCGTCGGTCCTTTCGCTCAGGATCACGGTCTACGCGGGCGCACCTCCGGCGTTTCACCGCTGCTGATATCGCGGTGATTTTAGCAAATTTGTATGAAGAAAAACGAAAAACCCACCATTTCAATCCAGGTTAAAAAAGCATTGTGACGCGCGTTACTGACATATGTACCAAGTAAAATAATACGCGCGCGGAGCAGCACGTCCTGTGCGTGTAGATTTCAGAAAATAGGATCCATCCTATTTTTTGACGCTCTACACGAGCGTCCCCGTCAAAATACACAGAGAGCATGTATCTGTTGTTGTATTTGTGCATTTACCATCAGCACATTGTGCTCCCTGGGCAGTTGTGTATCATGTGAAAGAGCCCAGATCCACATACACTGTTAATTAGTGCTTTGAAATTTACTTTTGAAATTCTTGCGTTTGCCGTGGTCAGCCTGTACAGAAGGTAAATACAAGCAGCTAAACGCGCCCAGTCAAGTTTGATTGACTTCCCATTGAGAGACACAAGAGCCCGTACGTTCCGCTAAAGCTGCCGGTGGAGTCGCCTTCGCATTGACACGCGGCTGTGGTTTCGCGAGGTGAAGTGCGAGCAGATCGTCACTCGTCAAATTCCGACGTTTAACTGAACCCCAACAGTGACGTACGTCGTTCATCACACATAATTTGAACAAATTCACGTTCAAGTTCTTGATTTACAAAAATGTTGCGTTCAGTTCAAAGGTCACTGAAAAATGAACGTGTTCAATGAACGCGTTCTTTTGAACTCGTTCATGCACAACACTGTCCGCCAGTTAGTGACCCCTGCACTGTAACATGGCTTAAAGCTCACAATTTTGTGTAATATAGGCCCTTTAAGCAGACATAGCATTTTTCTGACTGTATTCAGTTACAAAGTGGTTTGGTAATCTAATTTCAATAGGACAAGCAATGAAGCAACTTGAGAAACAACAGATTTCCTTTGCTATGGGCAGCTGTTAAACTTGTCTTAAAACCGGAGCAAAGCAAAGCTGGACCATACTGTACTTAATGATGTGAATAAAAATAAACATTACTGTGTTTATTTGTGCTTTATATCACAGATTGCTCACAGTTGTCTAAAAAGTGTTCAAACAACTCAGATTTGTGCATTATGCAGTTTTAACAGAAAACTCCTAATTTTTACTTATTTATTTATTATTATTATTTTATAAATAAATAACACTTACTGTAAATATGTTTTTTTTTTAATGTTTCAATATGTATTTTTAAAGATAATTTAAAAGGTCCTGGACTTGTGTTTCGTTTCATTCACACATGTTTGAGAAATCATTTATTATGTCTACATCTCCAAAGCTCAAAATGCTCTGTTCCACCTTGTGATGTCATGAAGCGGTAGTTTTCAAATAACTATTGTTTACCTTTAGTTCAGTAGGGATTGGCAATTCCAGGTCTTAAATCATCCAAATGATTTTAGTGAAGGTGTTATGTGTTTTAAAACCACAGCGGAGACACTTTCTGTATTACCACATGACATCACAAGGTGGAACAGAGGGTTTTATGTTTGGAAGAAGAACCAAATATGCAGCCTGTGTGTGTTTAACGTGTGAATAAAACAAAACACAACATTATAACATATGCTGTAATATGGTTTTTTTAAATGATACTAATACTTCATAATTTCACTGTTATATCCCATTATACCTGGCTTCTAATATTTGTATTTTTTGTACTTCATCTAAGTCACTTCATGTTCAAGTTCGTCAGCATTAACTTATTTTGTCTTTTTAAGAACAGTTATGGACTCTTTCAAACCAAATGTAAAAAATAAAAAAAATAAAAAACATTGATGATAGCCATTATGTGAAAACTCTGAAAACCTCACATATAGGAGTAAAACAATGAGGTGGTCCATGTCCAAACTTTGTCACCATTTGTGTTTGATAAAATGTGTTAAGTGGGACATAAAGTCCATGGGAACAGTGTGGAGAAAGAGCTGACTTCCACACATATTTTACGATGACGGTGCAATATTTCATTTGTGCTGCTTCTCATTTGAGCCCTCATCCCTCAGTGGACAGTGGGACCAGAGGCAGACTTTATTAAGAGCAGACACAAAGCACTCATTTGGTGACCCCCTTCATGACAAAATGGTGGGCGTGTCAGCTGTGGTCAGACCTGGCTCAGCTCTGGTCATTGGGGAGCAGGGTTAGACATCTCTGGTACTGATGAGTCACAGCAGCAGTATGGAGGGGCTCAAAGTAAGAATGGTTTATTATGTTTAGAATAATGACTAAATACAATGACTAAACTTAGAACTTCATTTAAGATGCGCTCTGTAACTTTCCTGGGTTCTTGTCCCCATGAATATGTGACTGATTTGCCTGAAATGTTCCATGGTCTGGCATTTATCTTGCATCCACTGAGACATGCTGGTGACACCAACAAACTAATTTACATCTCAGATCTGTAGAAGGGCAAATGGAGTCACAGTAAGAAAAAAAAAATCTACTGTATTTTTCGGACTATAAGGCACACTTAAAATTCTTAAATTTTCTCGAAAATCAACAGTGTGCCTTATAATCTGGTGCGTCTTATGTATTAATTCTGGTTGTGCTTATTGACCTCCAACCAAGTTTGTGAGGTACACGGCGCACAAAAATCTGTCAACATGTTTTAGCACTACTTTGGTAAGCTACGAAGCCACACCGCTTGATGGATTGTCGGAGCATTATGGCTACCATAGTCAGGGGCCTCATGGAGAAAAGCCCAATTTACGGTCCTTAGGTCGACAGAAGCTGTCCAAATCAGTGCACAAGGACAGAGCTCGTATAGTTTAATGCAAATTAGCCATGTGGTTTTAAGTTTAGTTTCTGTAAAACTTAAATAAATGTGCACAAAGCTGCATTAAACATATTATTGCTCAATGTATATTTGAGTCCACCTCGTAGAAAAAAATTAAAATAAATACATTAAATTATCCACCCATATTCATGTTCAAAATCCAAATTCACCAAAACAGGGAGACAAGGCCGGGCGAATTACACCACAATCTGCCAATGGATCGTGGGTGCCTGGGCTAAGACATCAGTCTCAAGTGCCGTCCATTTGTTTCGCTTAATGCGCCTTATAATCCAGTGAGCCTTATGTATGAAAATAGACAAGAAAACTGAACATTATTGATATCGCACCTTATAATCCTGCGCGCCTTATAGTCCGAACAATATGGTATTTATTTCTGAGCAAAATGCAAATAAATGCAAAACTGATCATTACAATACTGTGGAACATTCCAAGCAAAGGGTTAAGGATTAGCATAGGTGCAAGCATAGACTGTATAAAGAATTGGACTAAGTCAGTATGAGATCATGTACAGCGGGTTAAAATGAACATTTTAAAACCAAAGGCTCACTCCAGCAGTTACAGAGGGAGGGACACAATATTCCAGTGTAAGTCAATGGGAGCCAGGGTCAGTAGGAGCCGGAAGTGCCCGCATGTTAACTTCCTATTTGAAACGCGGTGGCTAGAGCATTAGCTATGGGATATTGGACAAAAGACTTTCTTACTGTGAGGGAAAAGTGCTAACTATCACACCACAGTGTTTAATGGCAAATGACTAAACTTTTCTAACATGCAGGCTTCATGGAGCAAACATAATGATGCATTGGTGAATGGGTTGTACTGCGGATTATATTTAGTGCAGGAGGTGAAATTCAAAGTCCAGCCCCTCTGTAAAGACACCAGAGCTCCAAAACTCTACTGTGAATTGTGTGGAGAGGGTCTTAGTTTGAGTCAAGTCCTCATAAAGCTTCTAGCATGTCTCTGTGATGAATTTAAGAAAAGAAGTCTCTTTTTCTGAAAATGTTAACATAGAAATGACATGGTTTCAGGCTGTGGGACTGTGCAAGAGAATCGGTAATATTCATTTTCATAAAGTGCTGTGAGGCAGGGCATTTCAAAGCGATTTTATAATTGAGGAAGTATCTACTTAGCCTCACTGTCTTTGCCATCTGACCATTTACTTAATAGACTTTTTATGCATTCATTCTTTCCTCTTATCTAGACACAAAGGGCTCAATCTACTGTATTAAATATTATATTAAATCATATTAATGGTAAAGCTAAATCTTTTCAAACGTTCCATCTATACATAGGCCCTGTCCCAAGACCAAAGTAGCAGCAGTGGGCTTTAAAGGGCCCATAGTAGGTATACACTATATTAGGTCTGATTTATGTTATAATGTTTCCTCATCAATAACATACATGGAGTTTTGTTTAGTTTCATTCACACAAACGCAACCATTTTGGCTGAGTTCTTCTCTCAAAGAGAAAGCTGCCTGTTCCACCCTGTGATGTCATGTGGTAATAAAGGAATACAGGAAGTGCTCCAAGTAACTTTAAACTCCATGCACCTTCACTAGAATAATGTGGATGATTTCAACTGTAGAATTGCCAACCTTTACTAAAAGTAAACAGTAGCTTTTATCTTGAACACTACCACTACATGACATCACAAGGTGGAACAGAGCATTTTGAGGCTTGGAAATGTAGACAGACTAAAAATAAAAGGTTTTTAAAAACAGGTATTAATAACAAAACACAACTCTGGGTATGTTTTTGATGCGGTAACAACATTATAACACAGCTTAAAGCTCACAAGAGTCCATTTTCAGCCACAGCCACTAAAGCAAAAACAAAAAAACAAAAAAGTAACACTGTTGAATGTCTTTCCAACAATTGGCAAGTGGCTTCGATAAACCCTCCCATTTTCGAGAACCTCATTATTTCAGAAAATGTTTTTGATAACAGATGGTTCCAGTAAAATGTAAGAAAATGCAATTCCTACACAAGCCCTCTGCTGTATCAAATGGGATTTTTAAAACATCTCTAAATGAACAAATGTCACTAAAAGCAATTCCTCAAAATCCAGCTTCACCTTTGGCATGCACACAGGAGGAAAAAGAAAGACAAATACCTCTCACATTGATTAACTGTGTCCTTAGCTGACGTCAACCACAAACGGAAATCCTAAATGAAGATTAAAAAGACTCCGCCGTGAGTGACAAAAAGGTGAAATAAATATGTTGCAGCTAATTTGAATAGATCTAAGTAACGTCAAAGTCACAGTTTTTGTTCTGTTCACACTTCATTTACCCCACCGAAGGATGTTGATGAATATTAAGTATGTTTATGCAGTTGTAATGACACTGCCAAGACTGTGCTGTTGGAGAAATATGCTAACAAAAGCCATGAATCTGCCCGTTAACACCCAGGTAAGTCTGCACACACACAGCTCAACACTAGAGTTATTCAGCCAGCTTCCTCATTAACCTGATGTCATTATAATGTACCGGCAACAGGCAAATGATTAGGCCATTTCCAGAGCCCTCAAGTCGTAAGGGAATGCATAAAAACAAATACTGGGACTGCAGCCAAACAACTTTGAAAATCTGTAACGTTGCATTATAACAAAGACCATCTTTTCTTAAAGGCACACTGCTCAGCTTGTCTGTTTACCTACTTGGCTCCATGGTTATTGCTTTGCCTGTAATGTCCCATGGTATGACATTAAACATATCCATCTAGCATCTATTTATTACAAGAGTGTCATTTGCTCAAAAATACAATAATTCCTTCTATGAATAGAGGCGAAACTCCACAGATCTGAACTGTAATGTAATATAGTGTTGTAACCTGCTTGTCTTCCTCGTGATGGGTAGGTTTAATCTCTACTGTGGAACATTCTAGTCAAAGGAATAACATTCCCATGGAAACAAGGAAGTGATGAACCCTCAACCACAAAATTTGCACAATGTACATTTATCTTATTATTATTTTTGCAAGGTCTTCTGTGTTGTTATGGCAGACATTGGAGTAGGTCTGTCACGATAAGTGCGATATGGCGCTGAAGAAGTAAATATAGATGATAAACAATAATGAAACCAAACCATGAAGCAGAATTTTCCCCAAAAAAAACAGTTCTAAATGTACATTATTATTAATTTCTATGAACCGCAATAAATAAACAACAGAATGTGACACTTAAGTACTTAGTTTGTCTCTATAATGAGTCATAGATGTTCAAAATTCACTTGTACATCTTAAATCTCATCATAGAACATCACACTAGTGCAAAAAAAAGAATACATGATAAATACTGAAACCCAAAAAATATCGTCCCCTCTATCGTGCTTTGATGATATAGCATTTATCATGACAGAACTTCATAGCATAAGTGAAGCAAAAGTAATACTGTTTTTATTACAAATGAGTTCCTCCAATGCCACTGACCTTTCAGACGCACTGAGTGAGTCATCCTGATCTGGGAAGGTAAAGTCTTTCCCACTGGATTAGCTACAATGTGTGTTTTTATTGCGATGTTCTTATTGCCTCTTCTAGTTTCTACTTTTTAAAACTTATAAATATGTCCAATTAGGGAAAATCATTTTGGTTACAAGCCATGCAAACTTAGATTTAACGAGCCAGAAATATCTTCTCGTCTTTCTCCTTCATTACACCCCTCTCAGATAATGTTGTAATTGTGGTTTAAGAAACTGGAAGACATCAACACAAACAGACTATGTCATATAAAGAACTGGTTTGACAACAGATGAACTTTGAAATATGAATGATTTCCAAACACATTTTATAGCGAACATGATTATATGTCCAGAACTAAATGGTGAAATACAATTTTATGAAAAAGCAACTCCTCTTTGCATCATCACTATCTCCAATGAGCTCTTAGCCAAAACCAGTGAAATATTTAAACGTTATTGACTCTCTGGCAGATAAAGGGCTCGCTTTACACAAACTGACAAGAAAGGGAATGTCTAAGAATTTCCAACCACACACAATCTGTTTTGTTGTTCATTTTATTATGATTATTTAGGTTTTGATTTAGGATTCTTATTCTGTAAGGCACTTTGAATTTTTGTGTACAAATTGTGCTATACAAATACACTTGCCATGCCTTTATTGTGTTTTGATCTAAGGGGGTCAGGCTATATGTGGTCAGTTTGGTCATACTCATGTCGCCAGTTCATTTGCCTGGATCCAGAATACACACTTAGGCCTGCGCTCCAATACTTAACGAAGAATAAATAACCACCAATCACAGACACACATGGTCCATCCGTGTCAAGACATATAGGGCTGATTATGAAGGATAAATAAAGGAAAAAGAACATAGCAAATTGAAAAAAAAAACAATAGAGACATGTGTGGAATCAGTAAGAAAAGCACAAAACTCTGCCAAGCTGAGGTGGGATTTGTTTGATTTTGTTCTAAATGACGACCAGTGAGCTCCTTCGTTTCACATACATCACTGAAATGCATTAACCTGTCTATAGCTGCAGCCAATAAAAATAAAATGTTATTATTAACTACAGACAGCATGCTCTGGTCACACATTGTCACCAAGTACTGTTTTAACACTATACTCAGCTAAACTGACAGAAACGGGTGGCTATTTCTGTTCACTTTGTTCTATCCAAAATGGCTACCACCTAAAATAACAGTGCTTTTTTTACTTTCAAGAGGCCCCATTGTGTATGGTGTTTAAATATACAGATAAAACATGTCTGAAATATAAACAGGTGTTTTAGCTTGTGGCAAAACTGATGCTGGTTCAGTTGGCATTCAGTCTCCATCCCCTCAAAGAGTCTGGGTTCAGTCCCAACAGCCTCCCTCTCAGATATACTCTTATCCTTGTTATCCGCGCAAAATCAATACCACCTCAGCTACTTTGGGAATCACTCATCCACACACATCAACCAGGAAGAGCTGTTTGAGAAGCGCAAAGCACAAATCCACAGTGGAAATCTTTGCTTACGTTTGCATCTTTAGCCATTTCCTGTGGTATTTCTATACTTTGAGCCAGCTCATCCTCCGAAGAGTACAATAGTTATTAGATGTCTGTGCGGTCTGAGGTGTTTTATTTATTTTTTTCCCTCAAATCTTTTCCATGTTTTTGGATCAGGCATTCACATTTTCTCCATAAATCAACATTCCTGGTGTTCTTCTTTGTACTCCTGTGCTTTATGACATTAAGTATTATGCAGCAAAATCTTTCTGTCGCGCTAGAATCTTATGCATTGGGGGAGGCAGAAGTCCGTGGTAAGAGCAGTAGTCACTCAACCTGAAGGTTGGAGGATCGATTCCCACTCGGATTAAGTTTTATCATTGTGTCCTTAGGCAAGACCAGACCTTAACCAGAATTGCCAAGTATGAAAGTAAAAGATTGGTGGTCAGAGGGGGAGATGGTGCAAATTGGCAGTCTAGCTTCCATCAGTTTGTCCCAGGGCAGCTGTGGCTACAACAGTAGGTTATAACCACTGAGTATGGAGTGAATGAGTAATGACTAGAGTGTAGCGCTTTGAGGGCCTTGGACAATCCTGTAAAGTGCATTACAAGCGTATGGCATTATTATTATACTAGAAAAACAATAGCTATTTAACAGTTTATAGGACAATAGCTTCTGAATAGCTGTTCAAACATCTGAATTTTATAAGATAGTTATATACTAATATGAATACTTACTGGATACCACAACACTAGAGATATGATAAAAATGCTCTAATATTACTAGATATATTAGATCAAACATCTAATCACATGATTACGTCTGACATTTACAAAATAACATGTTTATTAAAGCTGACTAAAAGAATGAAGTTTTAATAGCCAACAGTGAGAAACCAAAATGTCAAAGCTGACCACAAACTACATGTTTGAGGCAATCTATTCAATGCATAATTAATTATTTTAGACTTCAACTTTATTGATCCACAAGGGAAATTATTTGGACACAGTAGCTCACATCACAATATAATATAATAACAAAGAGTACAAACTATTGTGGCACAAACTATAAGTGGTAATAATAAATTGTAAATAAGTAGCAAAAAATGTAGCAAGAGACAGGTGTCAAATAAGGCATAATTATATAAATGTATCTGTACATGTCAAAAGAAAATAGAAAAATAATTAATAAAAAATCTCAGCTATGTACATGAGGTCATAAGAAAACAGTGCAAAAACAATATGATGATTGACAGGACATAGGGTTATCTGTTACATAAGGGTGAGATGTTATACAGTTGTATGGAGTACTGTATGGTATCAATGTAGAGCTGTATCTCTCACTGTTTGAGCGGAGCTGTAGGAGCCTGTCGAAGAATAAGAATCCTCTGTCCCTCTATAGTCTGGTGCAGTGGGTGAGCAGGAGGGTCCATGATGGCGAGCAGTTTGTCCAGTGTCCTCCTGACCCTCACTGTGACAAATGTCTCCAAGCTCAGAACCAATCATGTGACCAGCTTTACAGATCAGTTTGTCAGTCCACCCAATGTCTCTTTTACTGGTGCTGCAACCCCAGTAGACCACAGCGAAGTACAGGGCACTGACTGGTAGAAGATCTCCAGTAATTTGCTGCACAAATTGAAAAACCTGAGCTTCATCAGGAAGTAGAGTCTACTCATGCTCTTCTTGTACACAGCATTATAGTTGTCCCTCCAGTCCAGCCTATTGTTCTCATGGATGCCAAGGTACTTGATGTAGTCCACTATTTCCATGTCATGGCCGTGCATGGTGAATGGCTCCACTGGTGTCCTCTTCCTCCTAAAGTCAATCACTAGATCCTTGGTCTTGTCAGCGTTCAGGAGCAGATGGGTTGCCTGGGACCACTCCACAAAATTTGCAATCAGTGTCCTGTACTCAACCTCCTGTCCATCTCTGATACACCCCACCACTGCAGAGTCAGAGAACTTCTGCACATTTATATATTTCTTCTTATTTATATATTTCGCTTGTTTAAAAAGTTGATGATCTGAAAATGTCACTATAATTTAAAGAGTCTTTCTATATGACAGTTAACTGACTCTGTCCTTTAAATTACCTAAAAGTCTTCACCAATTGGGTCACTATAATTTATCCATAAGAGTGGCTGTGAGTCTCTTGACAGTGCAGTTTGCTTGCACTCGCTTTATATCTCCCAATGACAAAATAAACTCAAAATCTGGGTCTATCCCATTAGTGTGTTTCATCAAGTGTAACGAGGATAGTTGGAGGGCTCTTATTAAAAGTGGTTTTAAAACTCAGGTCAAAGAGATTGGTCCAGGACATTAATCTAATAGAAAATGTCATATGGGTTTAATAACTCTCACTCTGCATGTTTACATTTGACATTTGTGCTCTCCGCTACACACTTGTATCTTTGGCTGTTTCGTGTAATCATTGTAGCATGAATATTGATGCGCTATCTCCCCAGGCACTTCGTCTAAAATGAATGAAGACGGGCCCCCAGCACAGACAGATCTCACAAACACGGCACACTCATTAAAGACCAATTGTATAATAATGTGCACCTGTCTGCGTAAATAAAGACAGCCTCTCTCAATGTGGCTGCTGCTAAGAGAGATGAAATTAGCCATTAATCCACACTTGCTGCTTTATCCAGATACTACACTACAAAAAACACTTTAAAATAGTTGTGTAATTTCTCATGAAGGACTGAGTGATTGAGAAGAAAACAGTCTTGTTATGTAACCACTGGCTTTGTGAATATTCTTTAACCCAAAATGCTGTTGTGAACCACGTTTTATACCTTGCATTTTCACCAATAAAACATACTAGAAGAGAAATGTTGTTCTTCTGATTTCCATCTCATTTCGGCTCAGACAGTTCACATAAGCGGTTTATGCGTCTCGTATGCTAATGTCACATATTGAGTTGGGAGTTGGAAGTTAAACTTGGCAATCTGAGAGTAAATCAGTGCCCCAATTTAAGTTTCCGCTATTTTGAGAACTGTATGATTTCAAATAAATATCGCTAAAGACATTTGGGACTTTGTCAGTTTATTTTCTTATTTTATTTATTAGGAGTATTAGGAGACATATTTAAGGAGGTATGAGCTTGAGAACTGACAACACAGTAAAACGACATTGCCAGATAACTATTTACTACCACAATCATTGATAAAGAGACTTCAAAAATCATGAGTCTTTTGGCTGCTTGCGATGAAAGATTGTAGGGGATCTTAACCATGAGCTGGACCATATCTTCACATTTTTATTTCATTTACTAACATTTCCAAGCTCAAAAATAGCACCTGTAGCGATAGGCTCAGCTAACAGGCATGACTATGATGACGTTACCACACAGAGCCTGAACCTTATATTTGCTTTGATTGTGCGAACCATCAGCTTTGTATGCATTTGGTTTTTGAAATGTTCTACTACAGAATTGCAATGAATGTATGTACAGTATCTTCATAGAGACGTCAGCAGGCCAAGTTACAGGTCAGATCCAATGACCCCAGTAACACCAAGAATTCATGTTTTTCTATTGAAAGATCTGTAAAGAAATACACGCTAAATTGACGTTTAATGTTATAATGTGTTAGCCAGGGTGGCGCATCCTAGTGCCTCCGCTCAATTTAATTTCTCTCCAGCGACTAGGTCAGGAATCGGAATACAGTAGACGATTTGCAAGAACCCCAGAAGGGCAAGTCCGGCACCAGCCAATCTGCAAAGAGCCATATTGTATATTCTGTGTTAGCAACGATTCCCCAGATCGAAGATTTAAAGCCGAACAAGCGAATGTTTGGTGAATTTTATCAAGGGGAAAGACATTATTGCCGTTCTTCCTGCGGGATTTGAGAAAAGCTTAATATACCAGTTAGCCCTGTTAGCGGTGCATTACATAGGCCACGACCAAACAGCAGCGATTGGTTAAATTTTTTAAAAAGTACTCACCTACCATTGAGCAAACAAATTCTAATGCTGCGAGGTCAGATGGTTTCTACCAAGTGAAACCGGCTGATGAATCAAGCTAATACTGGGTAATATTCAAAGAAATAACATCTCCATGGGGACAAGCAGGTTATAGACCAGAAAAGGTACACAGTGCTCCTTTAAACACCTAGAAAGAATGAGCAGTACTATTGTAAGGACAAGCCTAAACTCTTAAATTGGCCTAAAACTGAACTACAGCTGAAATTCAGAAGTACTGAACACTACTAGTATATTCTTAACAACTGAATTACAAAGCCAGTAATATATATTTTAACGCATTCCAAAAGTTTTAGGGGCTTTCTTGTGTCCACAGGTTTGTTTTGACCTTTGGAATCTTTGCCCTAGAACTTTGAGGGACAGATTTAACAGCAGCTGTTACTCTTCCTTTTTCCTGGGACCATTTCCCTTTATTCCGTCATCACGCAGCAGATCCTCAGTAGCAGTTGGTGTTTGTCCGTGTGCTCATGCGAACCACTGTGGCAATCTGATTTATTCAAAACAACATCATAATGCAGCTCGGCTAATGTAGCACGCCACTTATTGTTGCTGGAGGCCTTTTCAGGAGAGAGGTGGTGTCTGAACGAGATGGACAAATGTAAAAGCTTCCATCAAGGCGTATAGTGGACATGTATTATGGAACATGCAGACTCTTGGAAGCTCCGAGGATTGTACAAAAAGTCAAGTTTTTTTTTTTGTTTTTGTTTGTTGTTTTTTACAGCTGAACCAATCACGGCTGGTTTGCACAGGGCTATGGGTTACTATCATTTTTATCCTCTTTGTCTTTTTCTACATGATTAATTTCTAGGTTTTGAATAGAAAGGAAAAAAAAAAACAGATTGTCGCCAAATATGACACTAGTAACAAATGAACATAGAGTATTAGATGTTAAGATAAAAAAGCAAACATGTAAAGGATATATTTTACACAGGAATATACAGGAACCCCTTTTAACATATTTTTGTATAGCTTATTTGCCTATGAACAGCAAACTTACATTTACAGGTATATTTAGTACTAAAAGAAATACTTCTCACACACCATACTTTTAACTCTTGAAAATATATGTTTTTCAGTGTAATAGTAGTCTTAATGGAGTAAAAGTTGTGCTTACTCTCTTCATAGCAAGTGTACAAGCTTTTTCTTGAGAATATTACATTTTCTTTTACTTGAATAGTAGCCCCCCAAAATATTTTAAACTCTTCCTCTAGACATTTCTTCGACCACTACTTTGTACCTCTACTTGAATCTGACACTACTTGTACACATAGAGATCTGTGTACTTTGATTCATCAGTCATTTCTCACAAATATTTAAACAACAACCATTTATCCATGCAGTCCATTTTGCAGTGAGACTTGTAAGTCCCAAAGAAGATAAAAACAGTGTTTTTGCATCAGTGACTGTCGCATGTAAAGTCTGCCACTGCATCTGTTGTGTTTGAGGCTCACTGGGCACAGCCTGCTCCAAACAACTCCCCCCTCCTATTATTTGCTGCTTATCGTTTTCATTTTTGAGCTTGGAGACTTTCCAAAGAGCTAACTCATTTTTCCTCTATGGCCGAGGGCGGAGCGGCCAGTCCCATGGAGCAGCTTATGCTGCCATGCTGCAGTGCTTCTACAGCAGGCCGGGTACAGGCAGACCGGGTACAGGCAGATCAGGTAAAGCAGGGCGGGTACATGGTTGAGATTGGGGACTAGCTGAATTGGCTGAGTGCCAATCTGCAGACTAGTGCAGTGAATGTGAACATAGTGTATGGTGGAGCAGGGGCCTCATTTATAAAGCTCATTTACGCACAAATCCTCGTGTAGGCGATTTTTATGCCAGCCGCGGGATTTATGAAACTCCTAAGCACCACACTTTGTGTATCTCTATGGCAGCTCGGACCCTGCTGTAAACTCTATGTAAAGTAGTAAGGAAAAAGCGACACTCATGGAGCGGAGCAGAAGTGAAGAGAGTTTGAGGAAGTGTTTGATCAGGAAATCATCAGAAAATCCACGGATATAAAAGAATTAGATTCAGATTTGTACATTTAAGCAGAGGTTAGCCAAAACACAGAGAAGAGCTGTTTATTCCAGTCATTATTCTCTACAATTCTCTGGTGCTGCGTGGGGCGTCCCCCTCCCTCTCTGTCCCACGTGTCTCGGTCAAACCCACTGATTATCGGCTCATGTTTAGGAAAATCTCATTCAGGAGTCACTTTGCATGCTCCTTTTATGGTGAAGTGGAGGTGTGGAGAGGGTGTGATGTGGGTTTATGTGCGCATATTCTAGCTGCAGGTGGGATCTATAAAGCACAGCTTGTGTGGTTCAGTGCGTGCAAAGGGTTTTCTAAATTTGGGGTTTGTGTGGCGCACACCTCTGGTGGCCACTAGGAGTACAAACTAGCTTAGGACAACTCCTACGCAGTTCATTATAAATGAGGCCCCAGATGTGAGGTCAAACCTGTTGGAGGCCACTGCCAACAGCTCTGTGTGAAGGGTTCAGGAACTCAAGCAATGGAAATGTACTTTCAATAAACCAGGAAAAAATAAAAATAAAATTGAATTGCTCATATGTATTGTTAAAATTATAGCTCTTTTTCAACAGTGAAATACATAAACAAAAATATGCTGCTGGCAATATGTGGCAATTCACTATGAAGAAAGAATGATCAATATATTACACTGAACAAAATGTGAAATAATGATCTATGCATATTGTAGTTCAATTATTCAAGAAAAAAAAGCAAGTAAGTAATAGCAATATTATTTTGGGTGAAAATTACCTAAAATGTTCCCAGAATAATCTGCCAAAAATGTGACAGGAACTATTGCACACTGTAAAACAAAAGAGTATTGCCACTGACCATAAAATATAATAATAATAATAATAATAATAATAATAATAATAATAATAATAATAATGATAATAACAGCTTAATTTGGCATTGGTATAAAACTTATGTGTGCCCTCTTCCTTTGGTCAATGATCTCCCATTAAGGAGACTGTGAGTGTATGTCCCAGGTGGGAGGACAGGAGTCTCCAGTATGTTGGAGTGAGGGAACAGGATTAACTGTGATCAATACCAATCTTTCATTTATGAAATGTATCTTTCAACTTGTGCAACAGTTTTAGAAAAGAAAACCAAATTTTAGAAAAGTCTCAGTTATGCCTGATTTCACACCAGTCTCTTGCTATTTTTGCGACTTACTTTGAATTTATTATTACCATTTATATTTTTGCCCTTTATTATATTATGTTGTAATGAGTGCGCGACTGCGTCCAAATAATTTCCCTTGAGGATCAATGAAGTTTGTCTAAGTTCCTTACATCATTCTGTCCATTAAGTTTTAACCCAGATATTCATTAATACAGATTCAAACGTACAGATGAAAATGTTGAGTTTTGCAGCAGGAAATCAGGGCAGACATTCACTGACCCCGTTCACTTGTATAATTAACATTGTCTGGACTCCACTTACTTTTCTGTTGGCGAAGAATTGGTCGGAAAAACGTCCATCAATGATCAGAGCTAATGACTTTCTTCTTTTAAAAAACGCACACTCACACAGCATAGGTACAAAAGCATTATTATATTATTATATGTCCATCTGCCCATTCCCGTTCACAATAACCCTGGACTTGAGAAGCAGTTGTGCACCTACTGATGGTACTGTAAGAGGTCAAAGTGCATTTTATTGTTGAAGAAAGAACATGAAGTCCAAGTGGAAACCAAGGTGGTTGCTGCTCTTTTCATCACTACAGTCATGAAATTTGATTATTATTATTTTTTTTTTACTTTTTTAATTAGTGAAAGACTTTTTTTTTTTGAGCATGACAAGTCTTAATAAACTTGTAACCATGGCAACAACCAGCATAGCTCAGATACTCAGTGTATTTTCCAATGAACAGTGGTGGGCAGTAGTTACATTTACTCAAATAGCCTATATTTACTAAAGAAATGGTGCTTCTCAATTTTCATATATTTACTTGTACTTGAAATATTTATTTTACAGTGTTTCAGCTGACTTATGTGAACTGTACCTGGCATTTGAGGGATCCTAAGCTGCCCACAAGAGGCATTATCTCTCAAAGAAGTCTAACCCCTTTTTGGCTCCAGGTCTGTAGAGTACAGTAGATGTGCAAAGAAGTGAAAATACTGCAGACAATTAACTGCAGAAAATAAATTAGAACTAGTTTCGTGGTTATAAAGCTTTTGTAATAGCCCCCTGCCCCTGGAGCCATGTTCAGAGAACCACAGGCTATCCAAACCATGCCCAAGCGCTCCAAGGTGAAACCAAGGTTTCTCCCTTGGGAGACAAAGGATTATCTTATCTTATCTTAAAATGATATAGATAGGCTACTTAATAAACATGTAACTGTGGCAACAGTGAGTATAGCTTAGATATAAATATGTAAAACTGAAAAATGTACCTTTTTTGCAACTCTGAGACGTCAGTCTATTGTAGAAATACATTATAATGTGAATTACGTTGTTATGACATTTTTTATTGTATTTTAATACAATAAATACTCAAACATTATGCCAAAAGCAGAGGTCTGACCCTTCTAAACAAAGCATGAGCCCCTCAGACATAGCCAGCTTCTTTCTACATGTGAGGACAGCTCCTTTAGCTTGCACACACACTTACACACAAACTCACACAGTCTTAGGTCCAGCAAAACCCAGGATTCACCCCGGTCATTAGAAGAAAACACTTGAAAAACACCAAATTTATTCAGCTAGTGAACCAAAACACTTTATAGTTTTATGTGGTATCTACCCCACTAGTTCTGGTTTGTTTATATCCCCAACACATGTTCAAATAAGTGTGCAGAAAAATACAATAGTTTATTTTGAATTAAATTAGAGACAGAATTAACTTAAAACCATCAAACTAAAACATTAATTTCAACTAGATATATTTTGTCTCCTCTTGTCTTAACCGTTATTCTTGATTCGGGTTTTGGCTTCCTACCTCCCTCTTCTCTCTTCCAGCCATGGCAGCTCATCTTTGGTGAGAGTTGCCTTGTTAAAACCACTACCTTGTCCACTAACCTGCTGTGTGGCAGTTACCGCTCTCTCCAGACTAATTCTCCTTTTCTGAATCCAGTCAGCTCACTCCCCAACGGCCCTTTACTCGTTACCAGCCTGCCTCCCTCCTTTAAACGGTGTCCATCTTGACCAGTCACTTCCAACTGAGCTTCAAGGCCCTGTACCTGATTTATTTCTTGCATTTGAGCAAACTTTTCCTTGCCCCAGTACAGATCTAATGTATAAGCAGCTCTTCAGGTCAAAATAATTCTGCTCTGTACTGTCTGCCTCTAATTACAAAGTATTTTATTGTCCGAGTTTCAGAAAGTGTGCAATTTTCATGATAGGTGTTGTTAGCTTCAACGCAAAATTCCGCTCTGGTGATTATAAACCTATCATGGTGAATAATTATGACGCTCTGAAATCATAAAGTAATCGAGAAATATGTTTTGACAACTGCAAATAGTTTTGTTTGACAGAAACTTTAAACTCATTTGCACAGATACATTTTCACAGACGAGTAGGAAAGCCAAAAAAAATGTATAAATAAAAATAATCAAAGTCATCTCACATTTCACTAAACTACTATACAGTACGAGCCAGGCAGGCGCCACCGAGTGCCTCCGCTCAATTTCATTTCTCTCCAGCAACTAGGTCAGGCATCGAAAATACACTAAACGGTTTGCAAGAACCCTGGAAGTGCAAGATCGGGCACCAGCCAATCAGTGAAGAGCCGTACATTGTGTGTTGGCAACAATTCCCAATATCGAGGATTTAAAACTGGAAAGAGAATGTTTGGTTAATTTTATGAAGGTGAAAGACGTTATTGCCCTTCTTCCTATGGGATTTGAGAAAAGTTTAATATACCAGTTACATACGTCATGACCAAACAGCAGGGATTGGTTAAATAAAGAACAAATCCTACTAATACTGCGAGGGCAGACTGATGAGTCAGTCTAATACAGAACGCTGTTACTCTTAAAAATGTACATTAAACTGTGCATGCAAGTGAATAGTCTGATTATGTTAGCAATTGGCTGCAATAATATAAAAGTTTCCTATAAAGTCATATCTGAACTATGAGAGGCCGTTCAAAACATTATTCATTCTGGGCCTCTCACATTAGGGCAGGTGCTACTGCTATCTTACAATAATGTTCTTTGAGTACTACAGTACATAATTCACTGGATATGGCAAACTGATTGAACGCACACGTCATTGGATATACCCTTAAGGCAGTTATAAAAAGTATGGCTATGAGAGGTACAATGAAACGTCGGAATGCTTGACGTTGATTACATATGAGAAAAAAATACAATTTCTTCAACTTCAGAAGGCTACGAAAGAAACAGGACCAACTTGACAACTTCATTTGCTGATTTTTTTTTAGATTCTTGCTTTACAACACTTTGAGAAGTCTGACACGAACAACCTTTCTCTGTGGACTGTGAACTTACATTCTCCCCAAACCAGACCCAATGGACCAATCCTCCAGCTTTACTTCAGACTGGAGTTTTGCACAAAATAGTCACTTTGGGTTATGTCTAATACAACTTACGTATATATACTAGTATGTCTCATCTCCACCATATTGTCTGGTTAGGCCTGTCACGATAATTACTTCTTTGACTTATCGTTCAATATATACTGTATTTTCCGGACTATAAGTCACTCAGGAGTATAAGTCTCACCAGCCAAAAAATGCATAATGCAGAAGAAAAAAAACATATATAAGTCATACCGAACTATAAGTCGCACTTTTGGGGGGAAATGTATTTAATAAAATCAGAGACCAGGAACTGCCATTTCATCTTGAAAGGCAAGTTATAGTAATAACAATAGAACAGAGAACAACAGGCTGTTAACGTAACATATGAAAAGTTATTCAGATAACTCTAGCATAAACAACAGAGCAAGTTTACCAAATTCTCCATCTCACTCCAGATCACTAAATTCACTGAATTCTTCATCCTTGGTCTCACTTCTGAGCAACTCCGCGACCTCCAGAGGTAAATGGAGCGCCGCTTCCTCGTCTATGTAGCTGTCGTCAGACTCAGTATCAGTTCCAGTTACAATTATTTCGGCCTTTCTGAATCCCGACAAGATTATTTCGGTTGTCACTGAAGTCCAGGCTTTGTCGATCAATCCAGTGACTTCCAGGAAAGTTGCACGGCACATCTTCCTTCAAGTGAAGCTGTGTTCTCCAACCCCACTTTCTGCCTGTCACTCACAAGTTTCTCACCTACTCAAACTTTCTTTCTGCTGCTCGATTACCATTTTTGGCTGCATACTTCACTACTTGCAGCAGGGCAGCTGCTTTTTCTGCAGGAGACATGCACAGTAGAGGGCGAAGTGACAGTGGTACAGGATTAATAGGAGTAGCAAATACTGGCACACAAGCCTAGAGCGCCCTCTCACAGCTGTCAGTGTGAAAATGTTAATATATAAGTCGCACCGGAATATAAGTTGCAGAACCACCCAAACCAATGGGGGGGAAAAAAAGCGACTTATAGTCCGAAAAATATGGTAATAGCTGAATCAGTACATTTTGGGGCTCAATATTTATCATGTGTACACTGCAAACTTCTCTGATCTGGCCAAGATTTTAAAAACTTATATCAGGTTATTAATCTTGTTTTCAGATTTACTATCTACTTACTAGTTCTGAGACTGCTTAATTCTAGTCTAGAGATTTATTTTTAGATAACATGTCAAGTAAAATTATCTTGCTGCATGGACAGATAATTTCACTACTTTTCTGACAGATTTTTCGATAGATTTAAGTGTTTATATCTTACATTTTGGCCAAGCTTTTTTGCAGAGTACAGTTTCTTGGTGGATATGAGGATATTTTGAGGGTGTGATGCTAACTGTAGACACTGCTCTGTCTGAAGACTTTAATCTGAGTTTACTTTTGACAATCTGATCATAAAGAACTGATTTAGATGGAAATACAACAGATCAAATTGTTTGTGCTGTTAAACAAGTCTCTCAAATAACAATGCGGTCGCATCAGCCAGTTTTTCAGTTAGTCACTGTCACCTTTTTCTTGAAAATTAAACACCCAAACAGGACTATGAATGCACCTGAAAATGTGTGTTGTGTTTTTACTGAGTTTTCAAACCATCTTAAAACTTTTCGGACAGTGTTCGTTAACAATGTTTACATTGTATCACCATGGTAACACCTAAACACTTCACCATTAGAGATACATGTAGAACACTTCCAGCGTAACGTCACTGCACAGTATCAACATGTGGTACACTCGTGGTAAGGGTTTACACGTAGTTCCTTGCAGCTGAAGACCAGTGGAAATGCAATATTATTGGAGTACCTGCAGCAAATTCTGTCAAAGCAATCTGACAAGAACAGTACGGCTCACAGAATGAAGTGTCTGCGGAAAAGCAGATTTACCCCTATCACCAGAATAATGTTGGACTGCTTTACCTGAGGCCTTTGTTTACCTCTGCAAACAGTCAAAACAAAGGATTTTACATAGTTATATAACATAAATGTAATTCTATTTGAAATCTTATTTTTTTCACTGAGAAGCAGAAACAGTGCAGTGCAGAGGCAGCCTGGTGAGCTATGCAGTCTGTGTTTTTGTTTAAAGCCTTCAGACGTTATGAAAAGGCCCATAGTTTGTCTGTGGCATTTATTATTCTTACCATAAAGTGTGAGAGCTGAGTATTGACTGTGCGCTGGATAAACAGCAGGTAGAAACACACTGATATTTAGACTCATGTCGACTTCAGGGTTTATATGGTTTCCCAGCAATTCAAAGTGTCTTTTTTAAAACAAGCCCTGTGTTTTAAAGTATTCTCAAAACTCCCCCATGTGGGTATCAAAATCACACCTTTAGAAGCACAAACAACATTGAATTTTGAAGTATAAAAGTAAAAATATGATTTATTTACACTTTGTCATCAACATTCCCTGGGGGTGTGATGTAGGAAATGCTCTTTCTGAAGCTCTATTACTCAAATTTGTTTTGTTTTAATGCAGTCTGACCATAAACAACTGACTTAGCTGGAATTGCACTGTTAAACGCAAATCATCTCTGACACACAAAACTAGTCACAAGCTAGCTATCATTAGACAAACAGTTTTTCAGTTTTTCACTCTCATCTTTTTGTTGAAAATCAAACTCCTAAACAGGACCATGAATGCGTCTATTGATCACAGGCTCCTGAAATGTGCTATATAAATCCATTATACATTCATAAATCCATCCCTTTTCAGGCTATCTTAAAAAGTTGTTGACAGTGTTTTCAGCAGAGATACATGTAGAACACCCCCAGTGTAATGTCAATGCAAAGTATCAATAGGCTCTATATAGTGATCAGTGGAAGAGTATGGAAATATAAAGACAATGCCCAAAAAGGTAATATAAAAGTCTGAATAAACCAGGAATTAAAACTACATTTGGGATAAACCATAATCAACCTGCTTGTCTCCAAGGAGATGATATTCTTGCCAGGAATGCTCAATTCAAATAAATGAAAACAATTAAGTTCATTTATCTTTTTGGAAATGAATTAGCAAAACGGCAGTAAAAACAGGGACATTACACATCCGTGTTCAAAAGTATGACAATAAATATTATTCATTGCAAATCAAAGCAATAACATGTCCACAGAGACAAGCAGGTGGAGAACAGCAGAAAAAAATCACCCTTACTTGAATAGCATTACTGCAGTTTGTTGTGTTATTCATTTTACCCACATTATGAAGAGTAGCAACACCATATATTTTCTCACTGTACCACTTTGTGTGAGATTCTCAAAGTGGGACAAAGCTTTAAAGAGAGGAGGTATGAAGCAGACTTATGCCTAAACCATGCTACGGTTGGGACTGGTGAGGAGAACAGTGGGCTCCATGCAGAGACAGATCTCCGGCTCATCTCCACTTCAAACCAGGAAACGCAGCACGCCAAGCACAGACCACACCGCGACACCCGCTACCCCCGACCGGGTTTATATGAGGCAAAAGAGCTGAGCGCAGCGGGGAGGGGAACAGGGACAGCCAACGAGAGCAGATCAAGAGCACAGAAATCATACACTACTTATGCCATGTCACACCTCGAGGACGTACAGCAAGCAAAACATCTCCTGTGTACGTCACCAAGATCTCAATTTGGACTTAGCACGAAAGAAATACAGGGAATGTGAAAGAAGCAAATTAAAGGAGCTCTAATAATTGATAAAAAAAAAAGGCGTCAGTGTTGCAATCAAAAAGTGAGTGAGCTGTTGAGTGTCCAAGCATTGACAATGGTGATAGAGAAAGTGGAGAATGAACAATGAGAAGAGACCAGTTTTAGTTCTGCTGCTTTATCAGATATTGTGGTTTGGGTGTAATCCCACAATTCATGGGCTCAGTTTCTTGTTAAGGGCACCATTTTGAGGACTTACCATTCAAAATATATGATCATTAGTTCTATACAGTAGTCAGTGTACAGTATGAGTATGGAAATATAAAGACAATGCCCAAAATGTAATATAAAAGACTAAACCAGGAACCAAAACTACATGTGGGATTTTGATTTGTTAATTGCTGGGAACAGTAGCTCAGCTGGTAGAGTTTGTCCCCTGATCTGAAGGTTGGCGGTTCAAATCCTGCTCTCGACATAAACATGATTGGTTGAGCGGTCAGATCCACTGCCCCACAGGTTGGTGGTGCAATTCCAGCTCCCACAGATGCCTGCTGTCGTTGTGTCCCTGGGCAAGATTTTAATCCACCTCGCCCCCAGTGTTTGTGTACTCTGGTGTGTGAATGTGTGTGTGAACTCATGAGTGGTTCCTTGATGTAAGCGCTTTGAGTGCACTGAAGGTTGAAAAATACTATATAAAAATGTTTACCATTTTCATCACTCTAAAACCTATGGATATATTAAAAATACTTTTACCTGGTAAAAAAAATAAAGTACAAATTCCACTACTCTTTCTGTCTGAATTGGCTGGTCC
Source organism: Boleophthalmus pectinirostris (assembly GCF_026225935.1). Classification (NCBI taxonomy): domain Eukaryota; kingdom Metazoa; phylum Chordata; class Actinopteri; order Gobiiformes; family Gobiidae; genus Boleophthalmus; species Boleophthalmus pectinirostris. Next base: position 25,284,608 of record NW_026571207.1, on the reverse strand, counting down.
TGTGCCTGACCCTAAAGTTACAATCTGTATTTAACACGAAAAATGTTGAACTTACTGCTCCCGAGACGCCCACAGTTTGTGAGCGGTTACAGTATTTTTAACAGGCCAAGAACCAGGCAGCACAAGGAAACTTTGTGGGAGAAACTGGGCCATTATCTCGATAGGGCATGGATACGAGGTGACAGGAGCATAGATTTAACCAGAAAAATGAGCACTTTCTAAGATTGCAAACGTGGTTTATCATGAGTTTTACTATAGTTAATTGACAACTAAAGGTAAGTCTTATCACGGATGGGAGTGTAGCATTTGACAGTGAAAAATATTATGGCAAATTAATATGTAAATCACTTCACACTAAAGTAGATGAGAAAACATGCAGTGAGCCCAGAATTTAAAAGCAAGTGTAGAACATTTTATTAAAGGGCCCATATTACGCTTTTCCTCATCAAAAATATTCGTGTTTTGTTTCAGTCACACACGTTTAACACACAAACACTGGGGAGATCGTCTCTCAAACTGAAAACACTCCACCTTGGGATGTCATACAGGAAGTGTTCCACTGTGGTTTTAAATAGGGATGTCCCGATCACATTTGTCATTTGATTTTGAGTATCTGCCAATACCGAGTCCCGATCCGATACTTCTATAAAAATTATGAAATGAACTAAGAGCAAAGAATAAGATTCAGGATGTGTGAGGAGATCAGACTATTAATTTCATGTGTAGTATTTGACTTGTGAAAAATTGTATTAACTTTTCTAACCATGCACCATCATTATTGAAAATATTTATTTTGACCACAGTCTGGTCTTGGAATGTGTAACTTAGTAAACTTAATGAACTGGACAAAACAGGAACCAGACAAGAATCAGATCAGACCTGAGACTGTGCACAATCTAGAGTTTGTATATTTGATATTATATGGAAGCCTGTGTTTTACATTTGAAACATTTAGGCTCGTCTATGATATCGAAATAATACAAAGTCTTAAATTAGAAAAATGATGGCAGAGGCACTCTGATTTGTGGCGAATTTATTAAAAGTCACGCCAACGCATTTCGACAACTTGGTCTTCATCAGTTCTAATCATACAAAAATCATATAAATCATACAAAGTCTTACCAAATAAAAACAAGATGACAGAAGCCCCACAGCCTCTCTCCCCCGCACCGCCACCACTCCCCTGCACCGCCACTACATCCACAAACGCACCACGGAGCACACACTGCAACATCGGTCCCACCGCTCAATAGACACTTCATGCCGCTGGACGGACCCTCTCCGCGACGAGTGCCATTGGAGACATCGCAGGTGTGAACACGGGCCACAGAACCCCAGGTAACAGTGCCTGAACATGGCACGGCCCAAAAGTCCCAGTGTAAGTGCGCCTCTAGTATAGCAGGCGCTGGGGCAGACAGTCGAGGTAACTGGACGTCCCTGAGTAAATCAAGCACCTCAGTAAAAAAAAAAAAAAAAAAGTGTGCTGTGTATAGTGTATGTATATATATATATATATATATAATATATATATATATATATATATATATATATATATATATATATAATATATATATATAGAGAGAGAGAGAGAGAGAGATAGATATAGATATATATAGATATAGATAGATATATAGATATATAGAAAGATAGATAGATATAGATATAGATATACGTATATGATTTATCCGATACCGGATCAGACCTTAACGGCCGAGTCCGGATCGAGTCCGCAGAAATCAGGGCCGATCACGTGATTGGATCGGGACGGGACAACCCTAGTTTTAAACTCCATACACCTTCACTAGAATCATTTGGATAATTTAAGCCCTGGAATTGTAAATCTCTACTGAATGCAAGGTAAAAGTAGTTGTTAACTTGAAAAGTACCACTTCATGAAATCACAAGGTGGAACAGAGCCTTCTGAGCTTTGGAGATGTACTAATAATAAAGCTCAATAATAAATAATGATATAACATACTGGTCTTATTTTTTGTTTTATCTTTTCAAAGAATAACTTGCTGTCATTCCAGGTTACTGCAGTACTCTCAGAATAGGGTCTGGTGTTGCAGACGAGTGGAGTTTTTTAGCCTGTAATCTCCGGGGCATCAGGAGTTATCGCTGTGTCTGTGAGAGTGCACTTTTAAAGTTCACATGCAGACACCTGTCCTCACGGGTCCGCAACGCATTTGTTTTTATTCCCAGGTTTCAGTTTTACCATTTGCAATAAAAAGGGCAACCCCGAGTCAATTGAAATATAATTATCAAATCCCATTTTGTCCTGAGTTATAACTGCCTATCTTCATATTGATACTTTGCAGCTTATGTCATCTGTGTGACGCTTTATTAGACTTTAGTGTGAGCTCTGTTTTAACACACAGATCACCAACCTTTTTGAAACAGAGCTACTTCATGGGTACTGAGTCATACGAAGCATTACCAGTTTGATACACTCTTCTGAAATAACAAATTTGCTCAGTTTGCCTTTAGTTATACATTAGTAATAATGATGAATGATAATCATCTATGTGAAGACATTGATCATGTTAATGATTTCTCACAATAATTATCAACAATGACAGCAAGGTGGAAAACAGATATCAGTATTCAGTACTTTAACTTTATTAATCATTGCTTCTGTAAGTGTGTTACATGCACATCAGTATTCTGGTTATAAATGCAGTATCCTGGTTTCCTGACATGATCTAACAAATGTGCAAGTGCAAAAATTATATATTTAATAAACCAGGAAAAATACAAACAACCATGAGCTCCTTTAGTGTAGGAAGCTCGGGAAGTTCCTAACCAGTGGTAAGAAGCTCTGAGGTATCCCACAATCCACTGCACACATCCATGTTTCCAAACACTGTACAAGTTTGACACTGCAGCAGATTCTTAATTAAAATTGTCTGCATAAATAAACTCAACTTTACAACATATAAGCCATAACTACTGTAGATCCACATCAGCCTGTCTGACATTATAACGTTTTTAATGCAGCTTTGCGCACATTTGTTTACCGCATGGCTCATTTGGATAAACTATCATCTTAAAAAACAGAAATGCATCTAAATTGCTTATCTAAACAGCATGTGTAATGAACATATTTTTAAGATATTGTCATTTTTAAATCAATATAAATGCAAGGGTGATTAAAAAAAGAACAGCAACAGAATCAAATTACATTTTAGATGCAGCTCATTAATGAGTTGTGCTATTTTTAGAACTGGCCTGCGGGTGACTCATGTAGTCCTTGGGGGCGACCTGGTGCCCGTGGGCACCGTGTTGGTGCCTCCTGTTTTAACACAATCTGACCACAAAGAACTGAATGGCTGCAACTACAAGAGGTTTGCTGATTTGAGCTGTTAAACAAGTCTCCATAAAATTACAGCAGCAGGTTAGCTAGCATTAGCCAACAGTTCTTCAGTTAGTCACTCAGATTTTTTTGCTGAAAATCAAACACCTACACAGGACTGTGAACACTCATACTGATCAAACTCCTGAAAATGTGTTCTTAAAAACCTATTTTGTGGCTTTTCTTGAGATTTCAGACAATCTTAAAACTTCTTTGATGTATGCATTGTGTGACCATGGTAACTCCTAAACATTCCACCATTAGAGGTACATGTAGAACAACCCCATCAAAGTATCAATACATTTTGAACAAAAGGAAAATTTGAGAGTCAGTTTGCAATAACCAAAAGATGACTTATTTCTTTTGTAGATTTGAATACCAAACAGACAATATTGAGGACAGTTTACAGAGGATTTGCATTACATACTTACAATTCAAAAATTATTTAGTTCATGAATATTCAATAACAAAATAAGTTGTGTAGGGGATCTGTGAAAAATTCCAATTAGTGTGTTTGTGAAGTTTAGAAAAAAAATATGCCGTAAATCAGGGTTAATTCAAAGGTGCATATTAAGTAATTAGGCTTATGGAATATCTAAATGTATTTACTGAGCAGCATCTGAAGAGTATGAAAGAGCATGTATTTCTAAATTAAACTCACAAATAAAGTTTTTATTATCATAAAACTGTGTGGCCATTTTTTATATATTTTAATCTTTTAAGCACTGACTCCTGTTTTGATTCATATATTTAAACTGCTATGGAGGTTCAGAGGGCTCAAAAAATACCACTTTCCAGGGCATCTGTGATAGCCTGAGATAAGTTTGCTAGCAATTGTTTGTCCTAACACTTTCTGGACTGTTATCATTTAAAGTTGGCAGCTGCAGTGTCCCATTTGGACGTATGACCTCTGATATCAAAGTGTACTTGTTAATGTCTGTGATGAAGAGCCAGAGTCTTGGGTGTATTTTGTAGTTTTGGCAATGGCTTCACAGCGCCGAACAACAGGCTCTAAACGCATTCATTATCGCCCACAGCTCGCCCACCGCCACCACCCGACCATTCTGTTAATGAGAAATACAAACCAATCCATACTGACTGAACAATGTAGCAATAACCGAAACATCGTCAGAAATCTCAAAGTATTATCGTGGGCTGTCACAATGTGTCCAATTACAAGTTTCTTTGCTTAAATGCATTGTTATAGTGCAGCCACAGCTAAAAACAGAGAACTACATATACCATGATGCTTTGCTGTGTTTCAGTCCAATCTATATGACAAAATAACTCATTAAGCACTTTTAAATCTTAATTATTTGGATTATGACAGAAAAGTAACATATTCACAACTGTGTTAGCCTCCACAAAATATTGCAATAAATGTCGTACGGTGAGATACATATCGTGAAAATATCGTATCGAGGGATTTTGATATCGTTGGTATCGCTACTATATAGAACATGTTTTGAAGTGTGATCTATTGTTTAGTCAATATATACGACAAACATTAATATCAGCGTTTCCCATGTTCTCCCATTTTATGCTTTATTTTATTTAACATGTTAATTTATATTGTGCCTAATCTGTGCAGCATTTTGGTAAAATGTGCTATAACAAATAAAATTTGATCAAATTGGATTGGGTTAACAGAGGAGACTGGCCTCCCATAGTCTAAATTTCACCCGCAGAGTTTAAATACTAGCTGAGCAAAAAAAGAACAGGTAAAACAAATTATATTTTATGCTTGGAGGGTTACCATAGACATATAGAAGTAACAAATTTTAAAAATATGTAATAAGTGCTTTTTTGTTCAATAGAGGTAATAAGTGATATTTATACACCAAAATATTGTATTAAATGAAATTATACAAATACGGATTGCTTGTGCTACCGTAGTCTTAGCATTAACCTATGGGAAACACTAATATTGAAACCAAACCATAAAACAGAATTATTCAAATCACAAATTGCAGTAAAATAAATAGCAGAATGCAACACTTGCGTAGTTAGTTTATATCTATAATGAGTCATGAAGTTAATAATTCGACACTTGACAGCTAAAATCTGATCATAGAACAGAAAAATAAACACAAAATGTCCACTAGTGTAAGGAAAAAGTCCCCATGATAAATATTGAAACACCAAAAAGTATAGTTCCATCTGTCCATTAAATGATGAGGTTATATAGTATTTATCGTGACAGGTCTACTGCTATAGGAAGACAATGCAAACTTAAAGCATTAATGCAGGTGTCACTGACTTGTTCTGAGTCTCCTGAACCCAGTGAGCACTGAGCTGACAGATTGTGTGTCCACCCTGTGGGAGCTCTGAGCATCAATAATTCCATGGTATAATAGCAGATATTGAAGCACTTTTTATTCTTCATGTATTAATGTGTCACTGCATAATGTAACATGCAATAAGGATGTTTTCCTCTACAAGCTGATCAGAGCTAATGCTACTGTCCAACTTGGTCATACATTATTATTTCATGACCTCAGGGCTCCGTGAAGGCGGCTGCAGCGTCTAATGAGTGAAGTGTGCAAAAGGCCAGATTCTAAATGTCATTTATGCACAAGTCAAATACACAGGCTAAAGATATATTTGTAAACATTAATGTGCAGCTTTGCTAGATCAAACAGTATGCTAGCTTCAAATCAATTTCACAGCCAACTATTTTCTTTTCCTTCATGAATTCAAATGCTCTTTGAATATTTTCTTCCAGCTGACTCCAAAGGATAATGTGAAACCAAAATAGATATTCTTGAAGTCCAAAGTGCATTCAAAATATATCATCTCACTATTGAAAGGAAATGCACAATTAGATTCACTCCATGTGAAATTAGACAAATAGGTTTCGGACATTTGAGCCATTTGAAGTACTGCATCTATACCTTCTGATAGTTTTTCAGTGCCGATGCAGCACATCCTTTGAGCTGAGGTAGTAATGTAATTCACTGTCCAGGGTTTATTTAATAAAACACACTTTGGGAGAACAAAGCCCCAAACACACATTTACTTTGTTTTCTTTATGTGATGAATGAGGACTACACAAAAATAGGGCCTCTGGGCTTTTGGCTGCTGCCACTGCAATGGGACCAATGGCATTTTGCTTCCTCAAACTTTAGCTTTAATCTGGCACTCGCTGAGAGGTTCATTAGTACTAACCAGCCATGAAGAATAGCTTAAGCACAGCGCTGGAGTCACGCTTTAGCCTCACTTTAGCGCATTGTGTGAAATATTTCAGTGTGTTGCCAAATCCAATAAAATATTTACTCCTCTTCTTCGACTTGTTCCTGCGGCGGTCACAGGTGTCTGAATCATTGGAGCAGATAAGGCCTTGGTACAGTTTGAGTAATGACCAGTAACTCAATAGCAGTAATATGAAGACACACTGTAGACACCCATTTACCCTCACAATCATCCAACATCGATGTTCTACATATTTAAGAAGTAAGTAGGGCGTAAAAACAGAAAGAAATGAATGCATTGACTTTTCATTGGGGCATAGTGACGCTGACCCTGTGTAACCTTAGCTAGAGAAGTGACTGTGATGGTGGCATAGCAGCTAGTGGTTCAGCCTCAGAGCAAGAAGGTCCCTCGTTTGATTCCCAGGCAGATAGGTGTATGTGTGTGTGGAAAGTTTCCTAACCACATAAAACATCTGGAGCCTGGACGGCCCTGAGAGTGATTGGTACTACTTTGGTTAAACAAAGGTTACTAATACTCAATATGCTAATGTTTCATAGTCATGCATTGACACATCAACAGTACAGCAATAATCAAAATCACTTCTTAATTTTTGTGTGCTAATTTTTTACAAATTATTGAGAATAAATTCATAAGACATTCTACAGGCCTTGACCTAGCTAGATATAACAAAAGGTTCATTTTGTGCAGTCTATTTATAAATGTTAAAGTAAATATTACTGTCTGGAGTCTGCCTTTAATTGTCCCATCTTTGTGCAAAACAGTTGTTGGTGATTGACAGAGCCGTGATTAGGAGTGCGCGGAAATGTGATTGTGCTGATTTAATATTTCAGCATAAACAGTAAAATCTAAAGTTCAGACTGACGTTTATGGCACAAAAGGGTAATGGTCAATTTGAGTCTTCACGTCTCTAACATAAATAGCCCCGGAAAGGCCTTCGTTCAGCTGTTGGACTCAAACGCTCAAGCTCGGGCCACTGCATTGTACTGTACATTTTATAATAACACCATTTGTTTTTGTCCATTCACAAAAAGGTTACTCCATGGGTTGTAATTTAGAGTTCACAAACTTCTGTACCTTGTTGGAATGACAAACTTTCTTTTACTTATATAACATAACCAAACTTTATGACATTTTATAGTGCGTGGACAATGCACATATATTTTTTTAAAGGGCCCGGATTACGCTATTTTCTGCTTTATGTCATCAAAAACACACCTCCAGTTGTGTTTTGTTTAATTCGCACATGTTTAACAAATAAACCCTGTATTTAGGCTGAGTTCTTAAATCGAAAAAAAAAAAAAAACACAGTGAAAACACTTGAGTACACTGTGTGCTCCACTGCATACTAAAACTCCATACACCTTCACTAACATTTTTGGATAATTTCAGCTCTGGAATTGCCAATCTCTACTGAACAAAAGAGAAAAGGTAGCTGTTAACTTCAACACTACCGCTTCATCACATCACAAGGTGGAATAGAGCATTTTGAGCTTTGGAGATGACAGCATAATAATGAAGGTTTGTTCAAATGTGTGTGAATAAAACAAAACACAACTCCAGGTGTGTTTTTATGAGGTAACAACATTGTCTTTGAGTTCATGGGAGTAAATCAATTGTGTATATGGGACCTTTAATTGTCATATTGTCATTGTCAAATAATAATGCCAGCTACCACTATACTTCTAATAGAATTAACAGAAAGGCAAGCGCTTGATCTGTGTCTGCCTAAAGCCTGTATTTTAAAGCTATTTTTGCTACTTCTTTTGAATTTTAGTACCATTTATTTTTATTTTCTCTGTTAATATTGCAATGTGTAAGCTACTATGTCAAAGTAATTTCCCTTGTGGTTCAATAAAGTGTGTTTAAGTCTATGTCTAAATCTAATATCTAGCAGAAAAAGTCCTTAAGCAAACTGGGCAGGACATTACTACTACCACACACAAAACCCTCTTTTTTGTGTAATACTTTGCACGGGCAAAATAAGCGCCAGGAGCAAATGTTAAAACTTTTACTAAGCTCCTTTCATTTATTATTTAGGTGAGAATGTAATCAAACAAATCAGGCCAACTGCATGCACCACTCTGCGACCGCGGAGAACACGGAGCGCCTCAAGCTTAAGCAATTATAATGGGATATCTAATGTTGTTACACACAAAGAAAGCCAACCAGGCCAGGTATTAAAATACAGTCAATTAAGCAGCAGCCACACATGGGCCCACACAGCTACTTCATATTATATTGTAATCTGTAATTACTTTTTCCTCTCATCTCATTTGGGTTCTTGCACACTGAGCATATGCTGCGTCAGATGGAGCCGGCTCTCAAATCAGAACAAATGCAGGACCCACTGGTAGAACACCAACAAAGTAGTTATTATGAGAGTGAAGACGTATGGAGCCCAGGGAGGACTAAATGTGTTAACAGAGACAGCAGTGAAATCAAGATGGAGAGGATTTCAGGAGCTCTACAATATAGTCACACAGAACTCTTGCTTACAAAGGTAAAGATACAGACGTTATTAGACCACAGGGAAATTTGTCCTCATCATTTGACCCATTCTTCATGCTATAGAGCTCAACAGCAACCACCCATCACTTGGTTTCAGAATTAAATGTCTCATTCATATTCCCCATAGATTTTCCAAAGAACAATCAATATTAAGAGTGTCAACAAAAGACCACAAGCCTATAATTTGATTTTAAAATCTGAAACTTTATAAACCACCAAGTTCACCAAGAATCAAAACATTCTACATTTTTTAAAACTGTAAACAACCATGATGGAAACTGCTCATGACATAGTAGCTTAGCCTCCCTCTTTAAAGTCTTAAAATAAGAAGTTTTCAAAATGTTTATTAAAAAAAAAAAGAAAAAAATGAACAGAGAATTTATTGCTGAAAATGCAGAGGGCTTGAAGTTGAGCTCCACTGCCCGTCCAGGTGCAGTGGGCGCTATAGGAGGGCTTCTCCAAATGTTGAATCACCTACTGTGTATGCTTTAATTTTATAATGATCACATATTTACATTTTATAATGTACATGAATCCTACAAAAAACCTTGCTGAAATGGCCCTAGGGATGGAATAATAATATCATTTATCGTGAGAAAAGGGGTAGCAACTGCAATTATTTTAATCATGATAATTGTGACACCAAATTTCATCCCATGCCTAATTTTTATGGCCCCACATTCCATAAATGAACAACTTGCTACAAAATGAAAAATTACTTTTTCATCTTAAATACTGTTAGAACAGGATGCTTCTCCCTGCCTGCCATATTGGGAACAAAGCTATGCCATTGTCAGGTATGGTAAGAAATTACTGGAAAAGTCATATCACATGAGCTAGTGTCATCTCTGTCCGTGGATTTTACATTTTATAGATCTTTACAGTATGCACCACTCTTGAAATAACTCTGAAAGAATACAATAAAATTCAACTGCAATACATGCACAATGAGTAGTAGTACTGAAATGTGTCTTTCTAAACAGATATTTGTCCTTCAGATCTTTTTGGTTTGTTCACAAAAAGATAACATGGAGCTGGAGACTGGCTTGACCCTGGAGTCCACTGAAAACACTGCACTTTATAGTCTCAGAGACCCTCTCCTCTTTTGATCACCCCCTCAAACCTGAACAGCCCTTAAACTTCAGTTGCTTAAATATCTTAAATACAAAAAAAGACCTGAACTCAACTATTCAGCTCTCAAACCAAAACCCAAAAAAATTTACATTATGAAATCTAAATGTAAAGCAATGCTCTGGTAATAATGACCACATTTTGTACATATAGGGCAACAGTACATGCCAATGAGTTGAAGTTCATTTATATTCATGGTACACGGTCTAAAAAGAAATGATTAATCTTGGACGTGTATGACTCTGAACCGCAATGTAAAATGTATCCCACTCTCCCACAAGCTTGTCATTCATAAGTAATAGGAACAGGCCTGCCATAAATTATTAATATGTTAAATAATTAAGACAATTAGATGAATTAAAATGTCACACTATACATGTATGATATTATGTGTGCGTCTTTGTCGAGTGGGACAGAAGAAGGTTTGAGAATATAGAATGTTTTAAAGGTGCATTGTGTAACTTTTCTGGTAGAGGGTCTGTCAAATGCTTGTTTCCATGGAGATATAGCTTTGTCTGGAATGTTTCACTTTAATATTAAACCTTTCAATCTTCACGGAGACCAAATCAGATCACGTTACAGGTCAGATCTGTGGAGAGGCAACCACACCATTCAGAATGCATGTTTTCCACCTATAATTTAATAAATGTAAAGTAGAGCTGTTTAATGTCATACTGTGGAACATTCCAGGCAGAGCAATGACATCTCCACAGAAACAAGCAGGTGATGGACCCCTAATCAAAAAGTTACATAGTGCAACTTTATTTATTTAATTCATAAAGTATAAAAAGACGTCGAGAGTGTCACAACATCAGACATACAAGAAATGAATGAAAAGGAGCAGAAAGAATAGAAATCTTATGTTATCTGCCCCCTTTTTGACATTTGTCTAATTATATAATTCATTCCTTTTTTTACCAAGCAAAATAAACATATTTTTTGGAGTCAGAGTATTTTTGGTACAGTTGAAATCTGGCCATGTATTTTCAAAACTTAAATATTTAAAACACCATCACCACTATCACCACCATCACTGGCTCAGATACCTACGTAGAGTATGTTTTTTTTTTTTGTTTGTTTGTTTTTTGCTGGGAAACAGATCTGAGCTTCAGAGTAAAACTGAGTCTGTGCTGCTTTTTCCTTTATCCCTTTCAAACTTGCTCAAGAATGGCATGCTGAGAATACTTAATGGACTAATGCCAGCACCTCCAGATTTAAGCCACGTCTAATCGAATTTCAATCAATAAACAAAAAAGTGATTAGTGTAATAGCACTCTCCTTAACTTTAAATCTGAGTCATTTTCAAATGGCTTTTACTCAACAGATCACACACAAAACCTGAGACTGAATGGATCTTGATCATTTTTGTGCAATCAGAGCTGTAAAAAGCCAACACTAATGATGGCACCGTGGGTTACTATCTTCTCACATCAAGAAGGTTCCAAGTTTGACTTCCAGGCATTGGGGCTTTCTGTCTACAGTGTGTATGCTTCTTCCTGTGTCTGGGTGGGTTTCAGAAAGGCATGCCAGCTTCTTCATCAACTCATAGGTAGCTAAAGATCTGGAGGTACGTCCTTTTTTCACTGACTTCTTGTTGTAAATTAGCTCAAGTGGCTTGTGTCTTATTGTTTTCTATGTTTTTCTTCTTTGAGTGTGATTGTCTTTGTCTTTGTCTATTCTCTGTTTGTGTACAGCACTTTGGCCAGCTGTAAAGTTTTAAGCTGCTTTATAAATTAAGTTGGTATGGTATGGTCTAAAGATAGGCCGATATTTGGGATTTTTAGAGTACTGGCTATTGGCCTTAAATCTCCAGCACAGGCCGATATTTTGCTTTGGTCGATCTACTGCCTAAAAACTACACACAAAGCTTTATATTAACAGTTAAATGAGAAGAGATAATTACACAAAAACATGACTACACCTCTCTCTTATATGTTTGTGGTTAAAAAAAGGGGCTGTGCGAGAGTTTGTAGTAAATTTTCTTGACATAATATGTGGAAAATAATCAAAATTGGCCCTATATATCGGTTCAAAAATATCTAAAACTTATCAGCCAATGATTTCTCTGAATTGTAAACAATAATCGATATCTGAAAAAGCCCATATCGGTCGATCTGTAGTATGGTCCCCAGGCTGCTCTTTAGTTGCCCACTGCTCAACACAATGGGTCTGAATGATGATTTTCACAAGGATCAGTGTACCTTATACCTTTACTAATAGATTGTTATGCTCAAAGTAACATCATGAAACAGATTCTGATCATAAAATAGTCAAGTAGTAATAAAGCGATTCCTGATTTATTAGCTTCAGTTCAGATGTCACCAGCCAAGCAGAAAACTTCATTGGCACGAAGTCGACAGCACTTTAAAAACAATGGCCCCGCAGCCCAGGTTTTTAAACGCACCATGCATGTTGCTACCATCATCACTAACCCACTATAAGGATATTGTCTCGATCATTGGTTACTCAAACACTGTAATTGTTCTCCGAGGAGGGACCAGGAAAGGGTAAGCCATAGCTCAATAGCACTTCCTCTGTAATGTGCTCTGCTCCACTGATTATCTCCCATGATGACAGTATTACTCCTCTCCCTGGGTAACACTGATAGACAACAAATTGAGTGCGTAAAGGAAAGCAGGACCAAGCAATAGCGCTATAAAGCTGCTCTGTGCATGTGATTCACAAAGGATCCTGTTGAGGTTAGCTCTCCAGTGGTCAATGAGCCAAGAAACTTTTTTGGAGCTAATTCTTACTTTATAAGAGTAATGCTATACAGGGCTTTTTAACTTGGCTACAGAGCTCTTTCCCTCTCTCTTTCTCTTGGGCCTTGAAGCTTTGAGGAGGGGGCGATGGGGGAGGGAGGTAACGCACTTGTCAGTTCCTCCTTTCGACATTTAAGCAGACTGGTCCATATCGATGCTGCTGAAGTCACTGTTTGGGACCAGATGTGTTAGAAAAGCCCTTTACACTGAAGCAAAAGCAGGTACTACACCAGTGTGACTGAGCCACTCCACTTCGAAGTAGCTGGTCAATTTATGCACCAATAAAAAAGTAGTAAAGTGCAAAAAATCTACAAAAAGAATGACAGTAGGTTTTAAATATAATCTAATTTAATGCATCCAGTATTTAAAAGGATGGTTCAAAGCCAACTTTCCACTATAGAGTATATTGTAAAAGCAGTATAGGCCACTGCCCAAATACTCCTGCATGTGAATACAGCAACGCGCCAAATGGTTTGTGAGAAGTAGAAACTAATTAGATCAATTTAAAGGCCTATATTTTCTGATCTATGTTATAATGCTGTTTTCTCATCCAAAAACATAGTTGGAGTTGTTTTTTGTTTCATTCACACATGTTTAATGCACAAATTCTGCATATTTAGGCCGAGTTCTTCTCTCAAACAGAAAACACTCTGTTTCACCTTGTGATGAAAGAAAGTTATCCACTGTGTTTTTAAACTCCAAACATCTTCAACAGAATCATTTTGATGGTTTTAGCCTTGAAATTACCAATATTTAATAAACAATAGGCAAAAGGTAACTACTGTTTCATGACATCACAAGGTGGAAAAGAGCATTTTGAGCTTTGGAGATGTAGAAACACAACTTCACGTATGTTGTTGATAATGTGACAAAATTTGCACATGGCTTAAAGCTCACAAAAGTAAATTTTGTGTAATATAGGACCTTTAAATACCTACTTCCTCTTTTTGCAGTTTGAACATCAGATAATGCAGCGTTAGATAAACTGATAAGTCCCTAAGTCATGATATTGAGTGGTGTGTGTTGGTCTGAAAGTGTTGTAGGATTCAGATAGTTCTTGTGGGGAAGTGTATTCTCTGTATCAGAGCCATTCTTCAGTGTCACTGCAGCACCAGGAGCAGTGGCCATTGTCCACAGTGCAGCGCCTGGGGACACCTCTCTAGATCTCACACACAAGGAGCCGTAGAAGTCGCCAACTGAGTTCATGTTAGGTTGATTGGGGGACACTGGAACAATCAGGCATGAAGAGAACTAACAAACTCCATAAAGAAATGTTGCTATGGTGTCTCTGTGTTTCTTCAAAGGCTTTTTTGTATAAAGACTGTACAAATCTGCATCCTAATCTAGTAGTATTGCCTGCATTGGACACATCTGGTTTAAAATGGCTGAATTCAAATATTTTCCTTAAAGATGCGACATTATGCAAAATCTACACTTATGAGCTTTTAGCCATGTTATAATGTTGTTATTTCCTCAATAACAGCCTGGAGTTGCATTTTGATCCATTGACACATTTTTGAGTAACCTTTTATAGTTAGTTCGTCTACATCTCCAAATCTGAACATGCTCTATTCTATTGTGATATCATGTAACGGGAGTTTTCAAGTTAACAGCTACATTTTATCATTTGTTCAGTAGAGATTGGCAATTCCAGGTCTGAAATGATCCAAATTAAGATGTATGGAGTTTGAAAACACAATGGAGCACTTACTGTATCACCACATAATATCACAAGGTAGAATACTATGTTTTCTGTCTGAGAAATGAATTCAGCCTATATATGAAGGATTTGTGTGTTAAGCGTGTGAATGAAACAAAACACAACTCCAGGTATGTTTGTGATGAGGAAACAACATAACAGGGATCAGAAAATCAGAAAAGCGTAATGTGGGCACTTTAAAATGTCATACACAAGACCTAAATCAGTCTGTAGTTCCTTATCTTGTCAGTCATCGCAGGGTAAATGTTAATGTACAAGGTTTAAACTGTTCTTACACATTTGGGTGAATTTAGTAGATATCATCTTTCAGGTGTTTTACTACCACTTCCTCGCAGAGATGGAACGCCGCCAGCTATTTCTGCTGTAAGACCAGGCAGTCCAAACAGATTTAGATCCGACCATATGATAAATCCCACTGGACCTGATCCACTGTGAGATATTTGAATGACAAGAGATCGCCAGCACTAAAGAAAACCACACGAAGCTCTTAATCCTTTCCTGTAAGCACTGGACCCCTTAATACTTTCAGACGTAGGAAGATTTAGTAACTAGTTTCCGACCTTGAGTCAAAAAGTAGTACAAAAGATTAGAGTCAAAAAGACTGCATGATTCATACCTTAACAAAAGCATGTCAAGATAAAAAAAATTGACTTTTCAAATGCAGCATGATTCAGATTTGGACAAAAGCCGTTTTCCACCTGGTTACCACTACGAGCACAGCTGTTTTTTTCATGGCGGATACATCGTTTTAGATCATTTTAGCGTGGGCAGTGTGCGGATACTGGTGAATAAGACAGGTGCTACAAAAAGATGGAATTAAAATGAATGTAAATTTCCTCTTCACCGTCTCTAATATTTACATGAATGGTACATATTATTTGTTTTTAAATTATATATTGTTTATTTGCTGTCAGTTATTGGACAAGATCATTTCCGCCAGACAAGATTCAGTTCACGAAAATGAGACAAGACGAGATTTTGACATAAATTTCAATATACTGTGCAGTTTACTATTTCAATCTCATACATTTTTATTTGTTTATTTAATAATTTTGCCATCATTGTAGCGGGGTTTTGTTTTTTGGAACTAGAGGTCTAACAGGAAGCTGGCATTTGAGGAATTGGCAATTTTATCTAACAAGATCTTGTGGCACGAGATTTTGTTCCATTCCTATATGTATTTTCCTATTACTTTTTTTTTTTGTCTTCCAAACTTTTGTTAACTGTAGGGAAGCATAATAAAGATCATCTACTATTATATTAGATACATGGAAAGCCTGGAGAGTGATCCAAGAACTTTTCAAGGATCTGAATCTCACTTTTGTACTCCCGTTTTCAATTTCACCCTGGCCAAACATTTGTAAGCCTACAGCATGACAGCTACATATGGCTATGCATGGAAAAATAGCCGTGCCTATTGACCTGTTGGCCTGTGCCCTCCTGGACATGCATTCAAATCGATTTTATTTCCAGCTGACCTTCTGAGCGGGGGGCTATTTTTCAGTCCAAACTCTGAGGCCACACTTTTCTTGACCTAAGAGTCTTATTTATCCTAAAGCCACATGCATTGAGGGGCTTAGTTGTAGGATGGTTAGACACACCAATGCAAGGATTTTGGTGCTTTAAAATCTAATTTCAAACTTATTCTTTCCAGTTTTAGCCACAGGGCCAACTATTTTATTCAGCTTATAACACTACAAAATGTATGCTATTATAGATTTTCAGATGGACCTTTTCCTCCCTTAGGTTTCACTTCAGTAAATATTGATGCTCAGTTCCCCACAGGTAAAGAGACACTGCATTACTGGTGAGTTCAGTTTGTAAAATGGAGCACAGTGTGAAAGTAAAACAGACCAAATGAAGTCTCATGATGATCAGGATCTTTATTAAAGACTACACAAACAATTAGGTTGAGTTAGCTTTTGGTAAAGTTTTGAAACAGATATTCTAAGGACTATAGTTCTTGGTTCCTACATCCAGTATTCTCCAAAAAGTAGTGTAGTTAAAGGGGTGACTGCTGAAAGAATAGTCCGTGTTTTGTTTGGTTTGTTGCTTTTCCTTTTCAAGTATTGACAGACACACTGCCAGGTACAGGGATGCATTATTAACAGATTTCTGCAAAGACGTCTGTTTTCCTGCAAAGCATTTTGGTGTAATGTCTTGGCTTTTGAAGGAATTTGCATACTCTTGCCACACTTGGGTTCCTTCAGGTGATCCAGTTTCCCTACCAATCTTAAACATGACAACAGACTAATCCCCAGACTTGGTAATTCTAACCTTGATCAAATTTGGAAGGAGGACTCTCCGGCACAGCTCCCACACCTCAGGGGCATATGGAGGAGAGGGTCAAATACAGAAAGAAACAATAAAGACTATAAATGTTTAGATCCAGAACACCGGCTATCACAAGTCTCATCAATCACTCAGTTAATAATAAAATAAAAAAGAACAAAACATTAAAGTCTCTGGTAGAGCCCACCAAGGCCCACTTCCCCTTTGACAGTGCAGGCACACTGAGCATTGCATGGATGAACTGTACACTATGGTATTGTTTTCACTTGTATGATTTCAGAGTGCAAAGAGATGTCTCATAAACATGCAGCGTGTTGAATGAAAAACTATACCAGTAATTGAATGTTTGTGTTTCAGAAATATGAAGCCCATTCATACATGAGCCATTATGATGGAGAGATCGTATGGAGAAGACAGGCGTGTGTGGTGAGGCTAGATTGTAAATGTCAAACAACATTAATGGCACTGAGGAATGACTGTATGTTCCTTCATATGACTGGCTCCTCACACACACAAGTGTTGCTTATTCTCTTGCACATGGGTCTATGGTACATGACAGGAACAAGGCTCACTGCTGCTCTCTTTATTCTGCAGCTTTTGAAGGTTTTGTGGAAAAAGCTATTGGTTCAATTGGGATTCTTTCCGTTTTCTCTCCCAAGGATAATCACACTCAGAGCACTGCTGACAATAAGCACCAAATAAAAGATAATTATGGCCCAATGATGAGTCTTTGAGTCTGCACAGTGCCTTATTCAGGTGGAGATGTGGATGGAGAGCAGCTCTTCTCAGAGGTCTCTCATATACTACACATATCATCATGTGTCAGAATTACTCAGGCTTTTATGAGCTACTCAGCCTCATCAAAGCCAAAGAGTGGACTTATGGTTTATATATGACAGCTCCCAATTTGAAAATAGCACATAAAGTTGCACTTTAGTCAGGGCAGATCTTTGACCATTTGGAATAAAAAAAATATTAGTTAAAATACACCAATATTTAGAACCCAGTGGGAAAGTACATTTTTATATTTGAGGAGTCATTTACAGAAAATTTTTTTGTTGCTTTAAACTTGCAGTAATGTTATAGATTATTTTATTTAAAATAATAATTATAAGAAGTACATTCATTAAAAAATAAAGGCTCAAGTTAAATTCAGGTTCAAGATAAACTTTTGGGTTGAATTAACTCGTCATTCCACTCAGTATAAACTATGAACCAGGGGTCTCATTATTTATAATAATTTGAAAACTGTCTATCTTAAACTCAGTACAGTGAACATGATCATATTCCTTATAATTGTGTGTATATATGTGTGTGTGCTTGTGCGTGTGCGTATGCTTGTGCGTGTGCGTATGTGTATATATATATATATTTTTTTATTATTTTTTTTGCGGTAAAATGTGTGATATATATTCAGGGATATACATTCAAATAATACAAATATTTTCTAATCTATGTCTATAATATAATAATATTGAAAAAGATGTATCTAGACAAAATGAGAGCAAAATATCTAACAAATGCCAATCAATGTGTGTTTACCACTTTACAAGTGATTTCCAGCATCACAGTGTAATTTTTGCCTCATCACACTGACTCTGAGCTGTAATTAAAACATCCATCACTTCTAAAAAGAGAAACAATTAGGATCAAAATCACAAATGTCGCTTGGTTCACCAATAATTGCTTATCATGTTTTTGTCAATGTTTATGTTTCTCTATTAACCCCAGTTTACCCTTGAACTTTAAGCAATGATTAACCACAAACTGCTTGTTCAACACAAAGATGCTGTTTTAGTTGTTTTAGGAGCTAAAGTGATTTGGCTCCAACAATGGGTGACATAAACTAACACTGGGTCCTTTACAATTTGTCACTGTTACGTTTACAAGCTACCATCAATATTTCAACTAGTAACAATAGTTAAGTGCATTAGGCATATATTAGATAATAGAATTAAAAAGCAACATTGTGATGACAACTGATGAGTCTGGAATTGTAAACCCTGTGGTACAACAGATTTTTTTCTCATCAAAACATACTGCTTCGCTCACAGGCTCAGTAACACTGTTTATGAGGTTGTCTTGCTCCGAGTCTCAGAAATCACTCCTTTTCAAATTTCCAGTTGTTACGTCACAGGTAGAATCCTGCATGCACTTTATAGGTTTATAAATCATAATTCCTGGCGCTGTCAGATTTTGTGATGACGTTTGTGGTGCTGCACCCTGAAGGGGCGGTCAGAAATCAGTGCGCAGTGAGCAGACCTGTTTCTTTTAGATAAATATTGCAATTGAAAATGTCCAAAATACTGGTTTATGATCCCCAGTGGCTAAATAGAGGATTATACTGTGCTAACAACATAACATTTGATTTGTTCAGTTTGTAAAGTATGTTGTACCTTTTAAAGATTGAGATGAATCACTGACCTGATATTCACAGTCGAAAGGAGGTCTTTCTGAATGGCCAAAGCGTGACACTGAACTCTGTTGGTTTGTGAAATCTAGGAGAGAACCAAAGGACGGTAAGAGCAATGATATGACCAGTAGTAGTTTTGTTAATATAACCACTGTTACAATACTAGTTCTGATCATTAGTTCACACTTACACATTCATCACATGAAATTGGGACTAAACTGGGCCTAAACCTGGACTAGACCAGAAATCTACCAAATCTATAGGAACACTCAAAATGGGCCCAAATCAAAATAAGTCTGGACATCTCCTAAAACTACAGAAGACAGATCAAATTCTGTCCAAATGAACAGATTTTTTGGTTTAGACTACACCCATTAAATTAGCATCTGGGCACTGATTTTTGAACAACCCTAACATAAAGACTCAATATATTGTGGTAGTTTATGCTTAACATGCTTTTTTATTATTATGGGTATCATATTTCTAAGAAAAACAGTAAGTACATAAGAAGTCAAAACATAGGACAAAGATGTGGGTTAAGTTAGTGTTATTAAAGAAGACATATTGTGCTTATGTTTCCTATAAAACTATAATTTATAGGACCCGTTATAATTTGCACATTTAAAAATCACAATACTGAATATCTGAAACAACTTAATAAATTACAAAAAGTCAATTAAACTTAATTGACTTTTTACATGGTCAAAAGCTCTAAAAAAATCGATTTTGCAGAATAGGTCAGTTTTAACAACGCAACGCAGAAGGTCATTCAGTGGTCAGTGAGAATTAGACATTTGTTTTAGCAGCGCCGTGTTTTCAAAGGCTGCTCCTCTGGGAACGAGGGAGACAGGCCGCTGCCAACTTGAGCGTTTATGAAAGCCCAGCACAGAGACAAATTCTGTTCATTAATTCAAAGTGGAAGCTGAGCACTCTTACGGGGGCTGTCCAAACTGTGGCTCAGAATGTTTGGTACTGACCGGAGGCATGGGGCCAAATGGGTTTGTCCTCTCTTACGTTGCCAACAGTGTCCACGACAAACTCAGGCTTAAGGGAGCTTGTGTCTTTTCAAGTAGGAGGCATTAAAAAACAAAGTTCAAATTGTGAAAAAATCTGTACAATAAAAATACGCATGCAAAATAAAATGACAAAAATCTAAATTTAACTCACATTTTAAAAGCCCTATATTGCTCAAAATGTATTCTTGTGAGCTTTAAGCCATGTTATAATGCTGTTACCTCATCAAAAGCATCAAAGCAAGGAGTTGTGTTTTGTTTCATTCAGAGGATGAGAGTAGTAGGGTTGTCCCAATCCGCAGTCACGTGATCGGCACTGATTTCCGATCATGTGACTGTGGACTCGATCCAGTCTCGGACGTTATGTGCCGATTAGGCATCGGATAAATAATAATAAATAAATAATAATAAATAATTTACATATATAAGACACAGGACACAGAGCACACAACAGTTTTTCTGAGGTGCGGGATTTGCTCAGGGACGTCTAGTTAGCGCAGGCTATCTGCCCCATCGCCTGCTGTACTAGAGGCGCGCTTACACTGGGACTTTTGGGCAGTGTCGTACTCGGGCGCTGTTACCTGGGGTTCTGTGGCCCGTGTTCACACCTGCGTGTCCGATAGTGTTGTTGCACAAGCGTATGTTGCGCAGCGGAACTGGCGCTTTTGGCGGTGAGGGCCCCTCCAGGGGCATGAAGTGTCTATTGAGCGGTGGGACTGATGTTACAGTGCGCACTCCGCTGTGGGTTTATGGATGTGCATCTCGTTTTTATTTGATAAGATTTTGTATTATTTCTATATCATAGACGAGCCTAAATGTTTCAAATGTAATGCACAGGCTTCCATATAATATCAAATATACAAACTCTAGATTGTGCAAAGTCTAGTCTCAGGGTCTGATCTAATTCTGGTCTGGTTCCTGTGTTGTCCAGTGCATTATGTATACTAAGTTACACATTCCAAGACCATACTGTGAAAAGTCAAGATTTTCAACAATGATGATGAATGGTGAAAAAAGTTAATTAAAAAAAAGTAAGGTTTTGGACATTTGATTTTTCACACTAATGTCAGCCATGCCTACACACTGAAATCAAAACAATCTGATCCCCCCCATACATCCTGGATCTTATTCTTTGCTCTTATTTCATTTTATAATGTTTTATAGAAGTATCGGATCGGGACTTGGTATCGGCAGATACTCTGACTCGGATTCAAGGGCAAAAAAATGTGATTGGGACTAGGGATGGGCATGATTAGTCGATTAATCTGTAATTGATCATTAAGAATTTCATCGATTACGTTAATTTTAATTGACAAACGAATGTAGGTTGCTGTGCGTAGCGTGACCAAACAGGGGTCCGTACATGTAGCTCTCTGCACTCAGAAGGAGTGAGCAGACACAAACAGTCGGTCAGCCTGCAATGTACCGAAGCACAAATGCGTTTTTAACGATGACTTGTACAAGAAATTTCACGCTTTCCGTTGCGTTCGGGACAAGTGTGAGTCCATGTGCACAGTGTATAAAGCAGCACATATGTTTCGGTGTCCAGTGGGAAAAAGCTTTACCAGGTGAGAGTCGCGCAATGTCGATGACGAGGACCCACCTCCCACCCCCCGTACGGTGTCCTGGTTTTGACAAATGCAAATATGGTCACACTAACCTGTATTCCACTGAGTCATGTCTTTTAATCCGACAGAAATTGACCGCATCAGCGCATAAGAGCTGTAGTTTTATCTTTGCTTAGTTTATGCAAATTAGCAATGAGGTTTTAAGTTTCGTTTCTGTGAGAGTTGCGCAAAACTGAATTATCACATTATAATGTCAAACGGGTTGATGTGGCTCTAGAGTGGTTACGGTTTATATGTCGTAAAGTTGAATTTATTTATGCAGATTAGTAGTGCAGATAGTAATAATAATGATGATCATTTTAATATAAAAACGTTAATGATTAATCGATAACCGATCGTTAATTCTTCCGACAATCGATTAAGAAAATTTCATTGCCCATCCCTAATTGGGACATCTCTAGAGAGTAGAGTAAGCCTACATCTCCAAAAGCTCAAAATGCTCTGTTCCACCTTGTGATGTCATGTAGTCATAGCTCTAAGCAGCTTTTACCTTTACTTCTGTAGAGATTGGAAATTCCAGGCTGAAATGATTCAAATAGTGTATGGAGTTTAGAAACAGCACTTCCTGTATTCCCACATGACATCACAAGATGTTTTCGCTTTGAGAAACACATAAATCTGCAGGATGTGCGTGTTAAACATGTGTGAATGAAACAAAAGACAATCTCTGGATATGGTTTTGATTAGAAAACATTATAATATGTAGATCAGCAAATAGTGCTATATGGGCCCTTTAAAGCCTCTGAAATGAAGAGATGTGGAGTAGTCCAAAAAAAACAAACAATAAATACAAATCAAAAGTTACTCAAATAAATGCAGCAGTAAGTTGTGGATGATCAAATACTTTTTACAGTCATGTATACATATTTTAACAATTTGAAGTATATTTGATGATCAATCCTATTACTACAACTTTTATAATTCACTTATATAACAATATACACACTTGCATGCTTTTCCATAATCTACCATTTATTCAGTCCTAATGAGGCATCTGTGAACATTTGCATATAAATGATTGCTACGTAATTGCTTGAAAATGAAGTGTCTTACACCAGTGAATCTTATCAATTGGATTTAATTTCTATTTTATTTTTAAACTGAAGAGAATGGCCAAAGCTCAATAGACAATAGCAATTTGGGCTTCATTAATCACTATTGCACATATGGACAATTTGGATGATCAGAATTATGACTATCTTTAATACTACGATGTCTCAGCCCACAAGAAAAGCTGTCGGATATGCCTTCTGTCGTCAGCTGATTTCATTCACAGACAGTAGTTTCTTGTGTTCCAGTCAGACCGGCAGAAGGATCTAATGTGAAGACCCCTGGGTACAGTGTTATCAAGCCTTTGCAACTGAACTCTGCTAGTTTACAGTATTCTTTGTAGTGAAAAATATTGCTCCTATCTCATAGTGAATCAGCTCTGCAGTTTGCACCTCAGTTTTCCACCTCGTTGAAAAGATAAAACATTCACATTTTGGAGGCAGTTGAAGCATAGTGGTATTATTATTTTTAAAAGTTGGTTGGTTTTGACCATTTCCCCAAAAAATTTTAGCTACAGTTGAAAGAAACCAAATGAATAAGGTTGCAATTAAAGACATTTGGGCCTTAAAGATTCAGTCAAAACAGGGTCACATGCTTATGTATGTTTTAATGATACATTACTTAAAAGTATTAAAGCACTATGTAACTTTTGTTTTGATTGTAAATGGATGGATATTTGGATGTATTTTATTTGTTTGTTAATCTGACCAGGGGGCTACAGATGGAAACTAGCTTCAGCTAAATCTGGTGTAAAGCATCTTTTCATTTATGAAATTAATGTGTTAGCATATGGTCCCTGTTAAAATAAACTAATAAAATAAAACAAATTAGTAACTAGTGGGGAGTCCACCATCGACTGGTCTCTATGAAGATGTTTGTGCTGAATAGGAGTCAGCAAAATGATCAAAATATCGATATATCATATTTTTTAATTGTAATGACGTTGTGGTATTGATACAGCACTAAGAGTAGTTTTTGTATAGTTTACTTAATCATTTATTATTTAATCATAGTACTACAGTTTTGTTTTTTGTTCAGTGAAAGAAAACTTGTTTATGTGACACATTTTCACTGTTTCGATGATTAAAAAGGGCGTGTTTTATATGAACTTTGCAAAAGAAGCGGTTTAAGAAAGTCTTTTAGTGTCGCAGTCATGATTTGGCCATTATTTTTACTGAACCATATCAGATTGTTTTCAAATGTATCGTGTCGAACCAAAAGTGCGCTGTATCAAGATATGTATTGTATCGTGGTCTGTGTATCGAGGTATGTATCGTATCGGCAACTTCTTAATGATACCCCCCCTTGCCAAATGCTCCATTAAACTCTTCTTTCTCCATGGAGACAAATGAACAAGTACAAGGGACACCACCAGCTCAAGTTAAAAAACAGTAAATAAGTAGGTGTTTAAAAGATTGGTTTAATGCTGTATTGTGTAACATCTCCATGGAGACAAGCACATTGACCCCGCACAACAAAAGTTAGTGCAACTTTAAGTACTCATGTATAGTATATGTAATGCTTTATTTGATATATACTTGATTTAACTTTAGCCAAAAAGAAATCATAGTTGAATTGCAATTTACTTTAGAAATCTTCCTCGTACCAGACAAGGGCAAGTGAAGGTCCATGCTGAGGCTTTGAGGTTTTAAATCACTCTTTTGTTTAGTTTTTGTTCATGTAACTTTGCAGAGACTCTCCCTACTGCGGCACAACGTCAATGCGCGCCTATTAAAGCTTAGACAGTGCCAGCCCTCTTTCAGATCACGACGTGGCACTCACCTTAATTTGGTATTCATTCTCACAGCTTGAGCTCGAGAAGTTGGACAAACCCGAGGAAACTTGAGTCATACAACAGCTCAATAATACATGAATAAAAACAGTGGCTACATCGAGTAATATCGACAAAGAGGATTTCATTTCCTGGCCAATTTCTATTCAGACAGAAAGGAGTATAACGTTTAGATTAACAGAAAAACTTATAATGGACTAGGCGCCAGACGGCATAATTTCAGAGCAAGTTTTTGTGGAGGCAGAGTGGCGTAGCTACGGAAACATGACAGCATCTAAGAAAGGAGGAAATCGAAGTGAGCAATAACACAACTCAACAAGTGAAAAAGAGAAAGTAATGCGCACTGAAAAGAACACTGACACATTTTGTAGTACATTACTGACAGAAATGATGGAAAACTCTGAATTTTCTTTATACACTAAGGTAGAGCACAGTTGTTATCTTACGTCAACATTGTGTGGCATTTAAGACAATTATTCAAAACAGAAAAAGCTTACAATAGTTCTGGTGTCAGTATGAATGGTGCTAATAGTTATAACAGAGCGGTAGTAGTAGCAATAGGCAATAGTAGTAGTAGTAGTAGTAGGAGGAGTAGTAGCTTTTAATGGTAGTGGTAATAGGGGCAGTAGTAACAGTAGTACTGGTCACAGTGCTAGTAGTACTGATGGTGGTAGTAGTACTGGGAGTGGGGGCGGTGTTAGTCTTAGTGGTGGTAGTAGTTGTGGTAGTGATACTAGTAATAATAGTAGCAGTGGTAGTAGTGCTGGTCGTAGTGATGAGGGTAGTGTTAGTAGTAGTGGTGGTGATAATAGTAATAGTAGTAGTAACAGTCGCAGTAGTAGCAGTATAGTAACAGTAGCAGTAGCTTTTAATAGTAATAGTAGTCAATGGTAATGGTAATAGTGGTAGTAGTAATAGTAGTACTGGTATGGTAGTGGTAGTAGTACTGGTAGTGGCAGTGACGGTGGTAGTAGTAGTGGTAGTGGTACTGATAGTGATAGTAGTATAGTAGTAGCAGTGGTAGTACTAGTAGTAGTGGGGGTGGTGTTAGTAGTGATAGTAGTAGTAGTAACAGTAACGGTAGCAGTAGTAGCAGTATAATAGTAGTAACAGTAGTAATAGTAAGAGTAGCAGTAACAGTAGTAACAGTAGCAGTAACAGTAGTAACAGTAGCAGTAACAGTAGTATAGTAAGAGTAGCAGTAACAGTAGTAACAGTAGCAGTAACAGTAGTAACAGTAGCAGTAACAGTAGTAACAGTAGCAGTAACAGTAGTAATAGTAAGAGTAGCAGTAACAGTAGTAACAGTAGCAGTAACAGTAGTAACAGTAGCAGTAACAGTAGAAACAGTAGCAGTAACAGTAGTAATAGTAAGAGTAGCAGTAACAGTAGTAACAGTAGCAGTAACAGTAGAAACAGTAGCAGTAACAGTAACAGTAGTAACAGAGGTAGTAGTAATAGTAAGAGTAGCAGTAACAGTAGTAGGTCCATCGGTCCAAATCAGTTAGTTCCAATGGCCCATGCCTGGAGTCTTGTTACAGAATGAGTCAAATGCAGATGACACATTTCCCTACACCAACAATACATAATAGTTCCTCAGAGAGTTTTACTGTTATTTTATTGTTTTGAAAGTGAAAGGACACAGCATTCAGAGCCTGCAAGACTCAACTCAGGGGCACTGCTAACCTCCACCTCTCCTGCTCTTTCTCTCTGCTCTCGGATCTAAACACTGCTTCTATATCTCCTATTTGTTCCCAGCATTGTGCACTACACTGCTACAATAAAAAGTGACTGGCCCGGGGCTATGCTACATTGATTTTTTAGACTTTACTTCTTAACTGCATAAAAGCTTTCTCATGTATGATATGGAGACTAGAGAGGGCCGCCATCCATTATTCACACTGAACCGTTGGAGATACTCGCTGTGTTTTGCCAGACAAGGCTCTTTGCCCGTTTAAATATTACAATAATATTTGAATAGGATAAAAGCGTCATGGGTATTGGAGTAAATGACATGTGGGGCAAACCTGAATATTACGCAAACAAAAGAGGAGCTCTGTGTTCTTTGTAGAGTACTGCACTTCCCATTAAGTGAATAAGGTTTAGGAAACAGGTTTACAAAATGTGAACGCTTAAACTAAAGAAATCAAGTACTTTTGGTGAAAAACCTGACTCTAAGACTGAAGTCAAAACATGGTAAACATAAAAAATTGCAATTGAAGCTTTAGTTATGATCTTAAATATTCAGTTTTCATTTAACCTTGAAGAATCATGAACATTATTTCCAAGGATAAATAAGGCAGGTAATGGTACACGTTATTGTCCCCATGAGGAAATTTGTCTTCTGTGTTTGATCCATCCTTCAATGTCACGGGGCCTCTCATCAGGAGCACTTGGTGCCATAGGGTCATGCCCGTGGCCGTTCTCCATGATCTTGAACAAGGCTTGTTTAAGACTACCTTAGCTGGAGGATTGGATCTATAATGCATGTTTTGGGTTGATGGGGGAAACCAGAGTGCACAGCGGAAACTCAAACTCTGCACAGAAAAGAGCAGGCGACCAGGTGTAACACAGGGAATCGAATCCAGAACCTCCTTCCTGAAAAGCATGAGAGCTAGCCACTCAACCACACTGTGTTGTTGTGTTTTCATGAATTCTTGTAAACCAGATTAGCATAAATAATCATTTTTTAGCTCCCTGCGTCACCTGTTCTTATTTTTGTTTTATCCTTCCATATACTATTTCTCTACAAATGTGTTCGAAGTGTCAAGGTTATTGACTCATTCAACCAGAATTGAACGGGTTAAGGCACAAAGTAACACATTTTGTTAATCTATGTCTAACAGAGGTCTGAACCAAAGAACCATGACTCACCCAGACTGTACAGTGCTCTCTAAACTCTATGTGGTTTAGGTCCAAACAATACGCTTTTGGAATATGCTTTATTCCTCTGGGAGCTCAGAGAGTGTCATATACAGGCTGTTCACCAGTACAAGTGGTCCATAGTCCGCCTCTTCTACAATCCATTTGAGTCCCTGTGCTGTTGGAGTGGCCCAGTGCCCATCTTGCCCTCTCTATACTATGAATAATGTGTGTACGGTTCAGTGAGAGGCTGCAGTCTGACTAAACCAAGCCCAACCCAAGCCAGAGTTGAACAAGCTTTTGAAGAGTAACTTTTATCTTTTCACAGGCATTCTTGCTTTAGGTAACAAACATTCACACTCTCCCAAATAAATCAGAGAGACAGGGAGGCAGAGCTCCGCCAAAAAATAACACAACAAAACACCTTCATCCCAGGCACAAAGTGAAATTATCACCAGTTTGGAAAATGAGAGAGAGGCGCTGAAAGCAGACTGAACAATAACTGGATGATGAAGCGGATGTTTTCAGGAATGTAAATATGTGGACACAGGTTTACTGTTTAGAGTAAAAATTTGTTTGTCACAATATAAAATTACACAATTACAAATACATAAATAAACATCATCAAGTGGGAATCTAAGAAGTCTCATCTGTGGGTTTTAAAGACCACATCTGCACCTCAGATTCAGAGCCTTTACTCCAGAGTTAACAAACTGATATTTTTAAAGGTGCATTGAGTAACTTTTCTGGTGAAGGGTCAAATTCTCTCCTCCATACAGGCATTATTGTTTTGTCTGGATTGCTTCACAGTATGGTATTAAACTTTTCAGTCTCCAGGGAGACCAAACCAGACCAAGTCACAGGTCAGATCTGTGGAGAGGCAACCCCACTCACAGTAAGAATGCCTGTTTTTCTAGGTATGTAATTTTATACATTTAATGTAGAGTTGTTTAAAGTCATACTGTGGAAAATTCCAGGCAGAGCTCCAAGGAAATAAGGGACAGAGCAAGTAACAGACCCCCAACCAAAAAGTTACATAATGCACCTTTAAAGGAGAATAAATGTCTTTTTTTGTTTTTTTTGTTCTTAATTTGTGATCACAGTAGGCATACTGCTGGTACTCTAGATAACATACAAAAATAGGGTCACAATAGCATTACTTGTTTCCCATACATTATTTTAAATGGTAACTCATGGAATAAGGCCGGGCGTACACTGTGCGATTTTTGACCCTTTTTGAGCCGATTTTTCACTCGTGCGACTGTTTTGGGGATCGGGCCGAGTTTTGGCTTCATCGTGTGTCGTGCTTCGTGTAGTTTACATGGGGTAAAGAGAACCGATTAATGACTCACGACCAGCTCCCGATCGACATTCGTAGGTCGCAAGATAATCAAACTTGTTTGAAATCCAGTCACCTCTCGTGAGGATTTCGCTCTGTTGAAGTTGTTCCACGAGCCGATTTGCCGGAATCTGGCAGACTGCGCATGCGCGGACACAGAAGTGGCTCAGCATTGTGTCTCCGCACATCTGTGGTTTTCTAATTCCGTGGGTTTCTTCTTCGTGGTTTTCTACTTCTGGAACAACAACTTTGACAACTCCGGTCATTATGTGAACGTACAGTGTGAGCAGGCAAGTCGCATCCGAGCATCGATTCGTTCAGTGTGATTCGTGAGCTGTGAACTTTTAAACCCTGTGATTTGGTCGTACAGTTTAAGCTGGGGCTGAGTGACACGACCGAAAATATCGCACAGTGTACGCCCGGCATAACCAGGTTAAGTTGCCCAACAGGCAACAAAATGAATACAAGATGAATGTAAGACTGAAAAAGAATTTATTTTTCCAAGATATAAATTTCTCCTTTCCGTTTGACTCATCCTTCAACAACCCTGCGACATCCAGTGGGGTGCAGAATTGAATGATCTTGAATCCACACACATAAAAACATGCAAGGTCTAATTGGGAAACTAAACAAGGAAGCTTCTTTTTGAGGCAAGGCTGTGAAGCATTTTGGTAAAAAGAAACAAATCTCAAATTCTCCTGTAAAAACAATATAAGGTTGATCATGAGAGATTAGTCCCATTACATTCTGTTCACACATTATAAACAAAATCTTAATTCAGGTTTGTATTCACTTGGACAAAAATAAGTTTCATAAACCATCCTTCATAGACAACACTCATTCATATTTAAAGGTGCACTGCTCAACATTTCTAGCAGAGGGTCTGTCACCTGCTTGTCTCCATAGAGATGATATTGCATTGCCTGGAATGTTCCATGGTATGACATTAAACACATATCTAGCATTTATTCATTACATGTGTTTCCATTGCTCAGAAAGAAAATCATTCCCTATAGAGGGTTGCCAGTACACAGATCTGACCTGTAATGTAGCCTATAGTTGCCTCCCTTGAGATAGGTTTAATTTCTACAGTGCAACAGTCTAAACAAAGCATCTCCATGAAGAGGTGACAGACCGTCCACAGAACATAAAACATAACGATAGCCCTTCTCTTATGTGTTCAGAAACATGAGTGAAGGTCTGTGTCTGAATAGCTGGTCCCTCCTGCAGGCTCCCGTCTCTAATGGATAAAATGTTCTGTCCCTCCATTGTTTAATATTCAAAGTGAGTCACCGTCAGACTTGTGATGGCTTTAAATTCATTAGGCCTTTTGTTGATGGACACAGAATTGGACTGATAAAACGTTATAAAATGTGAACTTCATTGGAGAAATTAAACATTTGGCCACGTTTTATCTTTTATAACGTGTACCAAATTATACAAAAAAATGTGTAAAGTTTAAAGTAGAAATTCAACAGTTTTTTTTTTTTTTTTTTTATATATCTTTAATAATTAACACAAGTTTGAGCTGCCTTTACTCTACTGTATTTGAGGAGCCATTTCTCTAAAAATTCCCATTTTCACCTGCTAGCACTTTCCCATACACGCCCATTGCTCTGTGCTAACTTCAATTTTACAGCATTGCAGTGCCACTTTGGCAGAACAAATGTTCTAAAATCCAATGCTCACTACTGTGAACTGTAGCTATCCATAGACAGGACCATCAGCATAGAAAAGTGCTGTGCTTTGTTTGTGCTTTGTTTTGCTGACGTTTATAGTGACATACTGTAAAAGGGTAGACAGAAATCTCCTTTGCCATTTTGAACCACAGTATGGTCCTGTTTCTATGAAGTTGTTTTAGATTGACCCGGCCCTGGATAAAGTGGAAGAAAATGGATGGATGGATGTTTTAGATCAATTTCGTGTTTTCAAACTAACAGAATTGGTCATGGATCATAACTATACCAGCAGAAGGCACCTGGGTCAGAGGTGTGTGCTACCACTAACACATTTTAGGTTTGCACAAAATATCTCCAACACTAGATCTGTTTCAGCTAATATAACAACATTTTAGATTTTTGTAAAATAGAAAAAAATAAGTAAAAAAAAAAAAACTGTTTTGTTCAGTTCAGTTAAGCAGAAAGATTAAACTAGCACTAACCCAGAATAAAACCAGATTTAAGAAGGAATTTGGATGCATAAGAACGCTTTGTGAATGTCAAAACTTTTTTTTTTTTTTAACGAAAAGATTGATGAATGAGGCCTATTATTTCCATAGTGACAAGCAAGTGGTGGAAAAGATACACACACAAATTTGCCTCTTGTGAGCTTTAAGCCGTATTATAATGTTGTCACTTCCTCTCAAACAGACCTGGAGTTGTGTTTTGTTTCATTCACACATGTTTGTTCACCATTACCTTTACTTCAGTCAATTGGCAATTCCATGACTGAAATGATCCAAATGATTCTAGTAAAGGTGTGTGGAGTTTAAAAACACAGTGGAGCAAACCCTGCACACCATCTGCAGGGTTTGTGTATTAAACATATGTGAAATGAAAGAAAACTCAAGCCCAGGTCTGTTTGTGATGAGGAAACTACATTAGAACAGATCAGAAAAAGGAGTCATATATATGAGCTCTAATAACAAACCCTCCCTCATGGTGATCGAAATATACAGACTCAAAGTACATATCTTTAGCGCAGCCCAGAGACCTGTAAAGTCAACGTTTTGGAAGACTTCTCGAAATTATGTAATGAGACAGAACTACAGCCGTTTACACAGAACCCACAGGAAACCAGACAGTGTCGTGAAAACGCAATACAACAGAGTAAAACTGTAGAGCCAATCCGTAGCCAATCCTCTGTCAGGAAAAGACTTAAAGACTAAAGGAAACACTGGTTTGGAGCAGAGTTAAAAGAAAAAAAATGAGGCATATATGTGTATTTAATAGCAATGATTCAAAGTCTGTATTCATTATGTTCAGGAAAGTAAAAATGAAAGACATGGTTATTTGTTTTAGTAAGACAAAATAATGGGAATATAGCAGCAAGCAACAATGAACAATGAACCTCAAGGTTCCAGAGTTTACTGATGTAGAAGGATCTGAGCATAAATGTATTGTCTTTTGTGTTCAACTGTTATCAATGCTTGTTTAAAAGGAGCTCTACGTAACATTTCTCTTGCAACTTGTCTCAATGGGGATGTTATTACTTTCCCTTAAATTTTCCACATATGGTATCAAATCTATCAATCTGTTCTTTTTGTGTTTTTATTGCAAAAATATACCATGAAATTCTTACTGTGAGTGGGGTCACCTCTCCATAGCCTGCAACTAGACATGGTGGTGCTAAATGCTTGTCTCCATGGATAAATTTAATGCCATACAGTGGCATATTCCAGACAAAGGAGAGATACACTTGCATGGTGCACCATTCATTTCAGGGATTCACAATATAATCAGATGTTCATCTAAATTAATTCCTTTATAAATCCATCAAATATTGACAGATTTTCATAGCTTAGAACAAAACTACTCTTCAAATGTCAC
The DNA here is from genome assembly GCF_026225935.1 of Boleophthalmus pectinirostris. Lineage (NCBI taxonomy): Eukaryota > Metazoa > Chordata > Actinopteri > Gobiiformes > Gobiidae > Boleophthalmus > Boleophthalmus pectinirostris. Next base: position 25,251,986 of record NW_026571207.1, on the reverse strand, counting down.
ACAGACCTGCGGCAACTGCAATAATCAATCAATGGGAATTCTAAATCATTTCTCAAATATTACCAGGAATAGTGGCTAAACTTGTCAGCTGTGTAGAACTGCCAGTTTTCTATTTGTAAACAGTATGTTGTAGCTTGTATGATAGCTATAAAAAATGTCTTGCTTCAAAAGTCCCAAGGCAATACATTCATTCAGCGAGAGCCACTTGCAGCCATACCAAGCCTTTATAAAGCACTACACTCAGATATGAATGCAGCTTCTGAAATATGAATGCGCATGTGTTAAGATGAGGCTAATTGTATTATCATCATCGGATCGCACACTATTACCCCGCACTGCTTTGAGTCCAAATTGCTGCGTACCACTTAGCTGCTAAACACGGAAAGCTCTTTAACTACTTGGATTAAAAGAAAATTTGAACATCTGCAAATCCATTACAAGTGAATGAACTTCACTCGAAAGACAAAAAAAAAAAAGGAAAAAAGCTGAAAACTACAAAAACTATCAAGAAAAAGTCTACTTCTGCGGAAATCTGTGCGTAATGATACGTGAAATAGATGATGAGTTTCAATAATTCTTTGACAGATACAATTTAGCTTTGCCTAGAGGTGAAATCAGCTTATGGAGGAGGCTGGCCCTAAATATATAGAAATATCAAAAGCAATATAAACTTTCAATGTGTATAGTAGGAAAATGGGACACTAAAATTATAATTCTGCTCAGTTACAGATTTGAGAGGCGTTGATTCATTCTATTTCGGCTCATTTTCAGCACAGAAAAAGAAGAGGAAATAAGCTGCAAAATGTATTCAACTCATTAGAAAAGATGGCTAAAAGGTATTTTATTAAAATTAATAAACACCATGAAATGAACGTACTATACTACTGCACAATAACAAATTAACCCTGATACCCTGTAGAGGTTGTGGCTACTTCTTGACTGAGTCAGATGATTTCGTGTTTGACTTAACTTTTCTCTCTACAATATTCTAATTAATATGATGCCTGATAAATCATGCATTAGCTCACTTAATGCAGCCAAATGAACCATGGATCATTACATTGAATGTGCAGTGTGCGTTACTGCCAGAGCAACAGGAGGACGCTAAGTGGAGCAGACAGAGCTTTCCTGAGCCTCTGGGACTGTGACATGATTCACATGACGGATACGACAGACATGTGAATTTGAAACATGAGAGTTCGTACAAAAGGTCTGTACATACGTCACGTGAGAAAATAGCACTACTGAAGCGCGTCCAAATCTCTGTATTATGCTGCAATTTTGAAGTATTTGAGTGCAAGGGGTAATGTACATCGATGTGAACAGTCACTGCAACACTCAAACTTGTGCAGATGAATAATAGGTCAAGAAAATGTTTTTGTATCCCTGTACGAATGCATGTGCCCTTTGTACTAATGTGCAAAAGACCACCACAATATATTTGATTATCAAAAACAAAACTATCAAAGCGGTGCATGTGAACCAAACCAAACATGCTGTACCAAAATGATTCACTCTACCACCTGAGGCCCATAGTTGTGCAGGTGAGTACCAAAATATCCTCCAGCACATGACAGGGAAACTCTGTAGGGTATATTTAAGCTGTTGAAGTTGTGTACATTGTCAAAGGACAACAACAAATTGAGTAGAGTGTTCTGAATATAACCCTTAGCTCAGATATTCCTGGCTAAAAGCAACAGAGACTGAGGTGTAAAATTACAAAATTGCAGCACTTTCTCACATAATGTGATGTGTCTTTCTTGTAGCAGTCATATCAACAGAATGAAAGCACAATGTCCTGTAATGTTCCAAAGTGAACTAAATTTAGCATCTTGTATACGAGCAACAATGTCAATGTACTGTCTACCACTGGGCTTCAGCTCAATCAGGTACCCACCACGGCAGTTAACGATGAGGACACAAAATGTTCTTTACAAATGAAGTTCATTATTATGAATGACCAGACAGGGCTGCAAGATTAATTGCTATCAAATCAAAATTACAATTAAAAAGCTCCCAAGCAGTCAATCACAAAGGCTGTTCTCATTTAGTCTGATCTCAGAAGCTAAACAGGGCTGGGCCTGGTCAGTACTTGGATGAGACACTGCTGGTAACACCGTGCCACAGTGGGGTTTTGAAGGGGTCAATGAAATAGAATGGCAATTCTATTTCAATTCTATTGTGATCAGAGACATCACATATTGGTATTGTTGATATGAATATTTTTAATGGACACTAGCCAGTGTTACTTGGAGGAGAGTTTGAAGGAATATAAATGTGTTTATAAATAATATGTTTTTAAAATGCCATTAAAAAACATATTTATTTGTTTTTAAGAAAAATGGAAAATGTTTTTGAAAAGAACTATTGTTAGTGAATACAAAAAGATTTTGGACAAACATGTCAGAGGAATCACAATTAGGCTTTTTTCCAAAATACTCCAGCCCTTCTCTAATCCAAGAGAGTGTTTTTTGTTTTTGAAATGCTTCATTGTACGAGACCCTAGATTCCATCTCTGGCTGATTGTGAGGGCTGTGTGAAGAGTGTCTGAAAGCAGTCTCAAAAGACACTTAAAAATACAACTCATCACACTTTGTTTAGCACTCACTCTGCTCTTTCTGCCCATTCACATGGTAGTAAGTCACTGTGCTAGCGTCATGTATGCGTCAGAAGTCACCCGCTAAAGGCCAGCAGCGCCCCGGGATCCAGTGGTCTGTGTGACAAGGCAAACTCACACCCCAGGCATTTGATTCACCACATTTGTACCAAAGACTCACAGGAGGATGAGATAGCTATGGTAACACTTCAGTCAAATGTCAAAAAGGCTGAGTGCTTTTACTAATGCATGTCTTTTCCAAGTGTTTCATATCGCATCACAGCATTCTATAGCCCTAAAAGATTGAGATGTGGTAAAATAACTGAATTCAAAAGCCCCATCACCAATTTTATTTTGGGGTAGTCTATTATATTGGAAATCCTTTTAAACCAATCTGCATTTCCTGAAAGAGGGGCAGAAACGTCTGTATTAAATCTCAGTTGCTAAAAAAAAATGACTATAAAAGGAAAACGGTATTAACTGCTCAGCTAACTGACTCAGCTATCCCGATCTATACTACTATCAGCTCAGGCGATTGAGTCTTAGACAATTTATTAGATTTGAGAAAAATAAATACAGCAACACTGTAAAGCACAAAAATGTCTTTGTTTGGATGCTAATCAATAATTGCTGTTTGTGACTAGCTACAATAAAAAAGTACTATATATTTCAAGACTTTTTTAGATACTAAATAATGATCTGTCTCTGCCTGTTAGGAGTGTCCTGTGTGGCAGAGGCATAAAGTCGGATGGGCCAGTTGCTCCATTGCCCCATCTGGGAGCTTGACATCAGTAACTTGAAAGCTACCAAAATAAAGTTCGGTATGGTTCACAGATGACTGTTTGCATCTAGGAGGAGTCATTCTGAACATTTCATCAGCTAAAAACACCCGGACTATACCTTGCGTTACTATACCAGGACAGAACTAAAATAAGAGACTGAAAAGTGCACTTAAGATTCAGACTTCCTTCATTATGAATAATTAAAGGCTCATAATCAAAAGGGCATAAGTGACATTCTGGTAACTTACATGAGAAAAATAATTTTATAACTCCATCTTAAAGAAATGTGTCCAGATATCCCACTTTCCACAGTAAAATGGTAAAACACTGGGCCTGGTCAGCTCCTCTAATTATGGATGAAAGCTCTAACATTTGCAAATAAAGTCACTTGAGCCAAAAGGTGAACACCAACTTTTTTTTACCGTTCCTGAGAAATTCTGAAATCACTTGGCAGTAAAAGTCAGTTTTGATCACTAGCTCTGTAACTATTGTGAAGAGTAGCTAAGATCCACTGAATTTGCAGTTCAAATCCCACTCTCGATGTTAACATCATTGGTTGAGCAGTCAGATCCACTGACCTACATATTTATCGGTGCGATTCCAGCTCCCACAGGTGAATGCTGTTCTTGGGCAAAACACTTAACCCATCTCAGCTCCAGTGTCTGCACACACGGGTGTATAAATGTGTGTATTAATGGGCGAGTAGTTCCTTGATGTTTGAGTGTCTTGAAGGTGGAAGCTCCATATAAAAATGTGACCATTTACCAATAATTTGAAAGTAAACTGTAAACTTTCATTTTACATACACAAAACATCACAGTCTTGATTCATAGACCTCAATAAGAGTTTTGAATTGGGATAGGAGTTGTGCTTTGGTGAAATCTTACATTTTCTGTACACTGAAGGACTGATCTCTCACTTCTTTTACAAATCTTCTTATGACAAGTTTGTCTGATAAAAAAAAATAATATGAAAAAAGAGCAGCTGTAGCTACCCAGAGTTATCAAAGCTTGTTGTGATTTTTTGGATTGCCCACTGGAGCAGACAGGGCTCAAATCTCCACTGACACAAGGTGAAACAAGGTGACACTGATGACGCAAGGATCAGCAATAAAAGTCTGGAGTCTGGAGTCTGTACCTGCGCCACCCCAATGCATTCTGGGGGCTCAGAGTCACAATCCACTTGAGCTGTGTCTAGAGCTATATACCTGGGTCATTCAGTGTTTGTCATTTATGGCTGCATCACTGGAAAACACTGAAAATCACCACGAGAAAGTCAGAGAAATAAAAGTGATCTCATGTTTCTATCCAAAGAGACTTGATGGGTCTGATGTTCTGCTCTTAGCTGCCATGTCCTCACTGCTGCAGTCTCGTAATACAACCTAGTCAATCTTCAAAAGAGCAAAACAAAACAAAAATATATACATTCATTTTGTAAATGCTAAATGAAGAATTGAAATAAATCACAATAGTCTTTTACTGAAACTGAACCAATCACCAATCTAAAACGTTCCCTGAGGGAGTTTTAAAGTCTGTGCAAAAAAGTTGTGAGTAAGGTATTTTGCTCAGCATAATTAAGCCTTTTTTTTTCTTTTCTTTTTTTAATAAACTGTAACATGCAGACATTGGTGATAAAGAGTTTTGATTTGCGAAAGCTCCTTTATAGCATAAACAGTCTTTTAAATTTAATACCTCATAAGACAGTGATGTTGGATTGCTTTGTTTTCATGCATCTACTTCAAAGTGCTGAGTTCAGCAAGCATTTTGCAGTGTGTGTAGTTCAATATATTTTTGTGTTTATGTGAGGGAGGCTGTGACACTGAGCAGATCAAAGGAAGCTCCTAAACCTCTGCTGTATGCATAAGACGCTTTACAAACTTTACAAGAGGAGAAGAGCTATGGCTAGGCTAGTTTACGCAGCACAAATAAACAGTCACAGGTGTGTATGAGTGGCCATAACAAAGTAATAAGGCTTGTAAAATTTTTAAATATATGCATTTGGACAGATCGTCATTTCTGATACAGACCTACAACTCAGTAATTAAAAAGTAAAGTACAGAATAAAAATAACACATTATAAAGGAATCACTGAAACTGACAACATATAAAACAATGAAACAAATGGAAATTGGGCCGGTAGGTTAGGCAGCAATAGACTCTTACCCTGGCTATATGTTTACAAATGCTGATTAATCAACAGCGCAGTCATAATAATTTCTGTTCTTATAAATATTTTTCAAAACCTTATAAAGAAACCGTCATTTCCCGCTGTACACTGAATGACGTTACAATAAGAAAAGCCAGCATAAGGAGGGTTTAGGGCATTTACAGAGCACTCAGCTGAAACTGCAATGACAAACTGCCGCCTCACCAGGGAAATCAGTCTGATGTGATTTGATGAGACAAAGATTATGATGAAGTGAACGAGTCAGTGAACCAGTGCTGTGCTGAGGGCATCTAGCCTTATGGACAGCTCCAGCAAATACTGAGGTTACCCACAAGTCACTCCAACGCCCTGCACTCAACAACCATCACTAGGACTTGAGTGGGAGGACAGACCACATACTGCAGATGTACAAACCTGCAATACCCATGAACTTTGCCTCTCACAAGAATTACTATATTAACTTCATGTTCAATGAAAGAGGTGAGGTTTTTCGCCTGGAATGTTCCACAGGATGAAGCTAAAACCATCTATACAGAGAGAAGCCACCGGGCCAAAAACCAGGTCAGATCTCTGGAGAGGTCACTACTCTCAGTAAGAGTTTCAGTAAGTTTTGCACCAATGCACCAAAACTGATAGTGGTATCAAATATTGGTGCTGATATTGAAACACATGCGGGCTCAAGTATTGTACTTAAGATCTGTTAAACCAATATCCTGGATAGGTCTTTAATTGGATATAAAAAGACTATTTACAAGATGGTTTGGCCTAAAATGCCTCATAATCTTTACACTCGTATTCATACAAAGCTGTTCATTAGTTATTTGAAGGATAAATAAGAGTTACATAACACTATTATATCTCTTCTGTTGCGAGTTAAGTTATCTGTGCTTTAAAAAAAATACTGTGAGTGTCATTTTCCATCCCTACACTGGTATTGGCTAATATCAGGTCAAAGTATTGATATCAGTATTTGAACTGAAAAGGCACAATCAGTGCATCCCTAGTTTAATGCTATACAGTGGAAATTTCCAGACAAATCAGAAGCAGGTGGCGTACCCTTCACTGGAAAAGTTACATAGCACACTTTTAAGATACAGGTAAATTTACCAAAAGTCATAATATTTTTTGCAGCAATGTGTTATACTTTGGTAAGGTAGAGCTGTAATGCCATTATACAAACATTTAGTTTAACTACTCAAGGGAATAAAACAGATCTACTAAAGAGCCAATCTGTGGCACAAAATCAGATCACTATGCCATGCAATATGTTTCACCACAATATAAATGGTCATATTTAGTTCTACTACTCCTACAACTACTGTCCATCTGGCTGTTTGTAATAGTTGACAAATTACATAATCAAAAAAGACACTGTGCAACAAAAACTATGACAATGATATTTTTATAGAAACAAAACATGTATCCTTTTGTTGTTTGATTGGGTGACAATACGTCCACCTCCACATCCTGGTGACATATATGATATTGTTATATCCTGTGTAAAATGGCTCTGGTCTGATAGGACTCATGCTGCTGATACAATGACCTGGTTTAATAGTGAAGCCTTGTGTCTGCTATGAGTCAGTGCACACAATATTAACATAAAACTGCAGCACCACGCCTTGCAGTTTAATATGGGCAGGATTATAGGCCTATCCTACAGCCTCTTGCACCCCCTCTGTTGTATCTGACACCTGAGGAGGTACTGTCTAAAGGCAGGATAAACACCGACCTCATGTAGAGACAGCTTTGTGTCCAAATCTGACATTTCTATTTGTTTGGTGGATGTCTGTGGAGCGGATTCCGCAAATCTTGAGATCTTGGATTACGTCCTGGTCACGTTTCCGTTTCACGTCTAAGCACTTGACCTTTAATACCAGCCAGTGCAGTCTATTTCCAGCAGATGTTTATTTATCTTACGTGTTTCCTGGTATGGTAGTTGGGCGCTAGCATGGAGAAAGTCCCTTGTTGTAGCCTGGAATCTTGTTGCCAGATTAACATGATTCAGGGCTTTATTAGGATTAAGAGGTTCAGCCATTGGGGATGAGTCATTTAGAGGGAATGGCAGCTGCTATGCACAAAATATTTTAAAAAGGGATTTCCAAAAATGCTGCAATAAAAGCAATGTGTTGTGTGGCTGTTCTGAATGTTAGCACTTTTCTTGCAAGTAAACACTTACACAGGATACAAAAGGAGAAAACCGTATCAGTCTTTTCCATACATTTTTCTCTTTTTGTCCAAAAAATAGGCAGCATTAGCATCTGGGCCTTGGTGAATTCATTATAAATTGGTTAGCTGTTCACTGCTATTGATTAACTGGTTTTAAAAAAGCAATTATGCTTCACAGAAAAGATTTTTAAAAAAGCAAAGATGCAATACTATCAGACAGAATAAAGGGCAAAGTTAAGTATATCTCACAGAACTCTATAATTTGTAACTTTTTGATAATGACTCACGGATACTAAAAAAAGTATAAATATACATATTTTTAAATACGTAATGTTCAGCAATAAGCCGTTAATGGATAATTAATTAATGTAACCACTTAATCAACTAAAGAATAGCTTTTTTTTCCCTTAGTGCCAAGTATTTGTGAAAAATGTATTGTGTTTTGTTGAACTTTTTATTTGTAATTAATACAACATGATTTGAACCACCACCACTCTGTTTACAAAGACGCATTATTTTCTTAGTTTAATTAACAATTATCAGGCTCAGAATAATCAACACAAAAAGCAATGTATTATCATATTCACCGTAATTAATTTGCATAAAACAAACAATATTAATTTTGGTCTACCTAGTTAAACACCTCCATAAAATACACTGGGGTAGCCAAAGAGCCCATTAGTGGAGTATAAGCCTGTTGATTTGCATGGAGAGTGGGGAAGCGAAATCCGATCACAAGTGGTCACTGGAGAGAGCGGTGGAGCAGGCTGTTAATAATGCAGGAGTAAACAGATGTACTTAGCCCTGTCCACTGTGGCTGGATCATGACAAACACATGCGAATGCTAACGCTAATGCCAGATGTGGCTCAGGGTCAAGCCCTATCTGTAGCCTATATCACCATGGCAACCAGGCCCCAGTCTTCATTATGCAGGGTCACTCAATAGATGTCCGGCAACATGTAAGGCCGGAGATGTCCCGATGGCAACACACCAGGGAGGAGAGGAGCGTGTCTTACTCATGTGTTTTACATATTTATTGAGTTCACACAAGTCACTGGAATCTATCATCCTATAGGTTTAAATAATTCTCAACACATTAGCAGTTTCTGATTACAAAAACTAGATGCTGGCGCAATTTAAAAAAAAAAAAGAGAGAAAAAAAAAAGAAAAATAGGCTTTGGGCAACTGATTTTACAATGCAATGTTTCCAAATTATAATTTTGCAGTTTGTTCTAAATATTAGACTGTAGAAATTTAGTATACTGGAAAAGATTTTGGTTTGAGCTTGCAAAGTGATGCAATACACCAGTGTGACGCATCAAAGTGTTGAGGCTCTATGAACTACAGATCGGCTGGCCAATATATCGAGCCGCATCGGATATTGGTCTTACATTTTAGCACAGGCCAATGTTTAGTTTTGGCTGATCTGCAAAAGAATATGCATAAAGCTTTATCTGATTACATTAGTGCAAAGACATAACTGCTGAAAACGTCTCTGAAGATCTCCGACAGATTTGCTGTGGTAGCCTGATTCATCAATCAGTTTCACTTTGTGGAAACCGTTTGACCTCACAGCATTAGGATTAGTTAGTTCGACAGTAGACGGGTACCTTTTTGGTCGTGACGTATGTAATGCACCGCTAAAGGGGCTAATTGGTATATTAAGTTTTCCTAAATTCTGTAGGAAGAAGGGCAATAACGTCTTTCCCCTTGATAAAATTCACCAAACATTCTCTTTGTGCCGGCTTTAAATCTTTGATCTTGGAAATCGTTGCCAACACAGAATGTATGACTTCATCTACATCCATCTGGGCCGCTTTGTTTACTGTTGTGCTGTACCACAAAAAGGCACCCAGTCATGGCTTCGCAGCTCTTCACTGATTGGCCAGTGCACGGTCTACAACTTCCGGGGTCCTTGCAAACCGTCTAGTGTATTCCGCTTCCTCACCTAGTCACTGGAGAGAAATGAAATTGAGTGGAGGCACAACTACTTACAAAAACATATTTCATTAAGTAACCATGGATCCCTCTCTGTAATCTATAATCCTTTAATTTATAATAAGCACCACATTCGATTGTGGTTGAATAGGTTAAATAATTCCCTCTTCAAATGTCCGGCAATCATCATGCAGCAACATCTTAAGATCAGGCTACTACAATAAGTGTATATGTAAAGTGCACATTAGGTCAACAGGTCTCTATGGACGCCTCTCATTATGTTCAGAATGAATCGGCTCCAAACCTTTAGCCACAAAATCAGTCAAAGTGGAGGGCAGAGCAGCAGTGGTTTTATTGAGTTAGGCTGACAGGACAAGTATGGCGGGTCAGGGAGCAGGCTCGATCCCTTTAAATGCCTACTTGACATCGAGACACTGGGACTTGACAAATCTCTTTATGGGTCCCTGAAGAGGTATCACTCTGACCTGTTCTATTCTGTGCGGATGTAAAGTGAAGATTCAATATTTACTCTAGTATTCACCAAGTCAGCGAGGGCAGAAAACTTGACTTTAGTAAACGTGCTGTTACAAGGCATGCAATACACTAATGAGCACACATTTGTTAAACTAAAAGATCAGGACTCCACCAGCTTGTCTCCATGGAGATGTATTGGCATATCTAGAATGTTCATTATGATATGGCATTCAATATATCTGTCTCACATTTGTTCAGATACAGGTGTATTGCTAAAACATAGTTCACATTTAAAAGGTGCACAGCGTACCTTTTCTGATGGATGGTTCTACAGGTTTTATTGCTTTGCTTGGAATGTTCCACAGTGTAGCATCAAAATACATATCTTTTGCATTTACTTTGTTTTGGGTTAAGGATTATACTGCTCAAAAATACCTTGAAAATCATGTGTTCTTACTGTACTTACCTAACTTTTAACTTGGTCTGGTTAGGCCATCTTCTCAACTAGTTTGCTGAATTTTATATACCATGGAATATTTTGGCAAACTAATACTATCTCCATGGGGACAAGCTGGTGACATTCCATCCACCGGAAAAGCTGCACAGTGTCCTAGTGTGGACATTTAAGGCCCCATCCACACTAGTACATATTTGAATCTTTTTCGTTGTGGATGCAGTGTTCGTCCACACTAATCCGATTGAAAACGGCTCCAGAGACGGAACGATCTGGTGCTGCCAGCTCCCACGAATTCATTTGAGTATGGACCTGATCAGGCACTGTGTGGATGCCTGAAAACACTGATACGCTGATGTAGGTCTATGCGCCGCGAAGTAATTCACTGCCAGAACGCTAAAAGGCTAGAATATATGTTCACTTATATATACGGTCTATGTGTATAACCTGCAGATGTATAATTTCTGAAAAGTTTCACATGAACCATCTCCAACGCAATAGAAGCACAGAACAAACTCACCACTAGCGGAACACCCCTCTGACGTAACGTAAGGATGAAAACGTAAAAACAAATATGCTCAAAGCGGTGTGGATAGGGATGACTTGCGGACACAGAAATGACGTGTCTAGACGCAGATTGTTTCTGATACAGTGATACGGTGATTCGTTTCAGTGTAAACGTACTCTAAGAATATACCACTTTTAGCCAAAGTAGCACAACTATTAGAGACACATTGGGTTATGAGTTTGGACAAAACATCCACATTTTTTGCCCCATTAACAGTTTGGGGCGAACCCAAGAAGATAAAAATGTAATGGCACAACTGGAAAACTGGAAAATCCACTTAGCTCAAATGTTAGTATTTGAAATGTATGACTTCAGATATTTGATGCAGAAATCTATGAAACTGAATAAACATATATACATATACACACACACACATATATACATTTTTTTCCCTTCTTTGCCGGATGCACAAATGAGAAGGAGAATGTGTATCTACTAGGCAGTGAACCCCAGCGGTGTCAAAGTTGTTTTTATTATTTAACTGAAAATAAAAGTTGTTTCTCAAACTGAGAAGCAGAATGACTGCGAGTTGAACTTTTACTATTCAACTATTGAAAACCTGACTCTAATTGACACACAGCAACATAGAGAAAGGAACTGCTAGCTATAGGCACTGGGTCAGCACTTCTCAAGCTGTGGGACTAGAGCCAAAGATGACACACAAACAAATGGTATTGAAGGGATGTTTTCTTTTCATGTTCACTTTACAGTAGGTTCATTTCATTTTGATCCTACAGTGAAGCTCTCAGTTATTACTAATAAAGACTTCTTGTATAGTTTTTACTTTAACTGGCACTCTTGCCTCACAACAAGAGGTTGTGACTATTCTGCCTGTAGTTTGCATGCTCTACTCTCCCCCATACAATGCGTACTCTTGTCAGAAAGATGAATTCTTGGAATTTTTCAGAGTTCACAAACTCCTTGAATCCGTCTTGTTCAGTTCTCACTGAATCTTTTGCAGTCAAAGCTAACCAATCACATGCACACTGTGGTTTGTACAGAAACCAGAGCCCAAATGAACAAAGCAAACATGGCGATGCCAACAGATGTACTTTAGCCGATTTGAACAGAAAATACGGTCTATTTTGTTTGTGGAAAAACATGCAGAAGAAAGCGCTTTATGCATTAGCAGAAGAGTAAGACTTTGCCAGGTGCTTTTCTGAATTTAACTCAAGTTTGATTTTGTCTGACATTATGATGTTTGATGTTTCCGAACACTTTCAGTGAGAGTCATCCCAGATTGAAGTGTGTGTGTGTTTCTTGAAACTGTGTTTTTTTTCTTAATTAAAACACTTGTAATGTTATGTTATTGTATATTGTATAATGAATATACTGTGGATCTTTACAAGAAAAACAATAACAACAGCAAGCAGTATATTCATTACCAGAAAAGTTGCATAGTGCTCCTTTAAATGCAGTAAAAAGTTTGGGACCACTGCAGGTGGTCTTTAATAATGTCTTCCTTCCATCCTGACATGGATCTTGTCTTCACTAGTTCATACACTATACCACCACCTACACAAAAACATTGCATTGTAAGATGGAGAGTAGCATAAGAGCCTCACTTCATCCTGGCTCCACGGGTCACACGGATCTTATCATCGTGTAGGAGTTTCCCAGGAGAGAGTGGAGCTTTACAGATCAAGGAAAGCCACTGACAGGAGATGTAGTGATACTCCATACAAGCCGTGTGGGCCCACAGCGGGCTTCATAAGTCCCTACGCTCATCAAGACAATTGGGAAGTTCCATCACATTGGCTTTTTAATCTGGCTAAACAGCACCACTGGGGTATAACAGAATATGTGTAAATAATTGATGAGACTGCGGAAAAGAAGATCACAGGGTAAAAGGAAGTGAAGTTGATTCTAAAAATGACTTCTACAACAGATATGAAAACGTTGGAACAGGCAAATGAACATAATTATAAGACTTTATTTGTCACTTTTCCATGTCTTTAGCCCCTCCAATCACCACCATCTCTCACACACATATACCACTCATATTAGGCAATGTGGGTTGGGACACCACTGAATGCTAACCAGTCCTGGCCTCTGCTTAGCTTCCCAGGTAATGGGGCACTGACATGAGGTATATAAAAAATTTACTAACTTTTGGTGAGTGGTCAAAGTACTGAGCCACTCGCTGACTTGTGCAGTAACTGGTGGACTTTATGTTACTTGCTGCAGCTGCGATCATAGCCTCAATCTCAAAATGACCTTTTGTTATGGCTTAAAATTGGGTCTGCTCTGAACATATCTGGAGCTGTCTCTCTCTTCTCCTGCGTCCCTCCTACGTCCCTAAATATATTAAGACATATCAGTTGAAGCCCATTGAGGAGGTTTGATGGGAGTTTTGAACAGTCACTTAGCCCCATATTGACGCGACAAAAAGAGTGTAGACAGAATATGTGATCATTTTTAGCCCTTTGCTTCTTTTATGTTGCTGAAATGCATTTGGGTGAGAGTATGTGGCAGAGTGCGTGTCAAGCTGAGGAAAGTGGTCTCTTACACATGATGGAAAAAAATTGATTTCACTTCGACTTATTTCTTTTGCATCTCTTCCTTCCCGATTGCTCGATGATGTGCAATTTTCAGCTGCGGTCCTGAGTCATCAGGAGACATTTCTGTGGAGCAGTGTCCAGAATCACAATACCATCAGGCTGCACATACATCGATTTCGCCTCAACGCCGCATGGAGAGAAAAATACATCCTTATTGGAGATATATACAGAAGAACATATAGATGGATATAGGAACTTCTTGTGTAGGAGACTGTCAAATGTTTCAATAGATGAAACTGAAGTCACCAAGGCACCCTCAGGTCACAAAAACATATATAGGGACTTAAAGTGTAATGTGCTTATAAAAGTTGGAGTATAAAAATATGCAATTGTTTGATTTGTGATGACTGTCAATGAGTAAAAAATGTGTCAAAGGCACAGCTGCAAGATACACTCATATTATTGTGACATGTACAAGTGTAACAAGTGACTCATTGTGGCCAAACCTCCTTCTCAAAGTCTGATCTCGTCAGATCTCAGAAGCTAAGCAAGGCCGTGCCTGGTGAGTCCAGGTGCCACAGTGGAACACTAGTGACAAAAACTGCCAATGTGTCCTTAGGCAAGACACTTCAAACACATTGCCTAGTATCAAAGTTGTGCAAGTGATGGTGGTGGTAAGAGAGGGTGATGACACAGTCTCACTTCCATCAGTCTGGCCCCAAGGCAGCTGTGGCCACAATAGTAGCTTACCACCACAGAGTGTGGAGTGAATGAATATGAAAATGAATGAACTTTCAGCAGCTGTAAAAGGACTATATAAAACGAATGCATTATTTTTATTATTAATTGTTCCTTGACAAAAAGTGGCATTGTGGCAAAGAAATGCAGACACTATCTGATCTATAGTCCTAGTGTTGTGTAATGAAAGGGAACAGACTTATTTGAACCATAGTAAAGCTGGCCTTTTACAAATGTATCCTGACAGCGGAGTTGTGTGTTACCTTACATATGTTGTAATTTAATGCACTGCAAAGGCATTAGTGCCAGTAAAACAGGCCATTAGAATAGGTGCCTATGGGCCTCTATACCTTATCATTAGTGAGATTATCAAAGGAAGGCAAAGTGGTCTTTTTAATGTGAACGCTATGGCATAACAGACAAGCAGACAAATGAGTAAAGCGACCATTCCTCCTGACTCACTTAATGAGATGCTCATTATGAGTTCAACATTATGCATGTGGCTCAGCAAAGTCATGTAAGTCACACTGTACATGTACAGGTTGCTGGTGTTTCCTGATACATCCCAGTGTTTCTTGATATATCCTGAGCTTTCGTGATACATCCTGGTGTTTCTTGACACTTGCTGGTGTTTCCTGATACTTCCTGGTGCTTCCTTGCATCTCTGGTGTTTTTTTTGATACTTCCTGGTATTTCCTGGTGCTTCCTGGTGTCTCTGGCATTTCCTGATTCTTTCTGGTGTTTCCTGATGCTTCCTGGTGCTTCCTTGAGTCTCTGATGTTTTTTTGATATTTCGTGGTGTTTCCTGGTATCTTTGGTGGAGGCAATAGCTGCTGTATTAAAAATGTAGCTACAGGAGAAAGAGCCCAGCTTTGTTCATTACCTCCACTCTGGGGAAACATATGCACATCATGTGGCTTGGCCGCATACATAAACAATGCCATGTGTAGCATGGATGCCTCTTCCTCATAAATAATACTCTATAGAAAGTAAACAGCACACACTGTGATGGGAAAGAGCATGAATCTGTCAGCACCTCTGCTCCAACAGAACATTTTTGATTTAATTTAAAATGTAAGTACCTATTTGTATAGAGAAATCCACTGCAGCAATTTGTTTATGGATTTTAAAATTCAAATTCACCAAACTAAATGAGTAAATTTTCCCTGTGTTTATCTCGACAATGACTCCTCGCTCCAGTGAAGTTCGTTCACACTTATTTAGTGACAAATGAAACGTTTAGACCGCAAAACGCTTGGCTCATACTTGAATGGAGCTCAGGGTGTTAGCTGTAGTTGTCAATAATTCATTCTGTGTTGTTTTCTGTTCTTTTCAAATTCATTTTCTATGCAAACATTCAAAAATAATGTTTTCAGCAAATTAAAAACTAGAAATTAGTAATTTTTTGTGAAATTAAAACTGCCTTTTGAGTGATGTCAATTTTAAAAACTTAGAACCAAGGAAATTAAACGTTCAAAATTGTCAGGATATTGCGCCTTGCTTGTTTTAATGACCAAAACCAGGTTTATATTTACTATTTAAAACCAAAAAAACTACTGAACCTGGTTAGACAACTTCTGATCGTATTGTGCATTCCTGTTTGGAACATTTGATTTTGAATATTTCCTTAAATCTTCATTTAAAATTTTCTGCTGAGCTTTCTACCATTGAGACTGGAGACTAAATGCCTGTTGAGTGTTGAATTTCCATCCTCTTTCCTATAATCTAATATAATCTCCTTTAATAAGTATGTAATGTAAGGAGCTTTGCTGTGCATAACACTCTTAGAAATCAGTTTCTTGTCCTTTCTAACCTGCTTTAGGGTGCCTTTAATGTTCCCTTTTGAGGAACTAGTCATACCATTACATTATATATTATATTATTACAACACAGTGTTCAGTTTTCAGAACACTATATTACGGGGATGTATGTTCTCATGTCTAATGTTTGGTGGTAGTAGATTGTGTATTTCTGAGAAACTTTTATAACTAAACGTGCACCACAAAACCTGCTTGTCTTAGTAGAGATGTTATTGCTTTGCCTAAAATGTTTCACACTTTATTGAACATCAGTCTGCATGCAGATGGTGACATGGGGCTAAGTTACAATTGGTTATAGTTACACTATAAAATGTTATGTGGAATTGTTACTAAAAGTGTACGGACAAAACACAAACTGCGACAAACTTCTCATTCTCATCCATCACACATTTCCACATCAAGTTGTCTTTTTACAACTCACAGTCATACCTTCGCACCCATGTTAGTACCTATGCTTTCGAAAAGAGACCCAATTTCAATTTTTTAAAATAAAAACAGAACAGTCAATCTGGATTAAAGCAGAGGGCAGTTGCATTTTGTTTTAGTGCCAGTATAAAAATTGTATAGAGCTACTTTAACTTTGTATTCATGCCATAGCCGGTCATATCCGCTGCCCTCCTCACACACATTTCCTGGCCGCTCCTTACAGCAGGAGTCTGGTGGTTATCAGCTGCTTGGAGGTGATGCATATTGATAGCTTCTCCTTGTGTTGACACTGTGTTATTGGATCTCCCTGGGTTCAGCAAAGCCCTGAACTCCGTATTTGGTGGAGGTACCAAATAAATCCTATCAATGCAATATTCGCTGAGGAGGGGCACCACATTCCTGGTTTATGAGCGCTTCGGTAATCCCATAACGTCTTTGGATTTGCTTTGCCTTTACGAGGTCCGCCATTGTGCTAGATCTTCTGGGTTTATGGCTTGTCATGGAGGGAGAAATTACAAATAATTGACAAAACTAGCTGCCTGATTACTGACTCCGGACAAAAAATAAAGCGTGAGATCTCGGCTTTGCATACTATCCGGGAAGCTATACGTACTGTGATCCTTCGGAGGATCAATTGATAGATCCAGTCTAATTCTCAGACATGTTCACACTCATTTATTTTCATTCGTGCGGTGGAAGCTCCAGCACACTCTCCCTGGTGTATTGTAGCAACCTCCCGCCATTGCAGGCTTATTATTGGGTTTCTGTACAGCTAATAAAACCGGGGCAGATTTTGAGAAAGTCTATATACATGCGTTATGATATTGAACAAGGTCAGAGTGGATTTGCTGGCATCAGTGTGCCTAGAAGACTATGGGATGTGTCCACCACAATAAATTTGATTCCTCTACAAATGGTCTGGATTTGACCAGTTACAGCTCTAAAGTCCTTATACTGCCAAGGACTTATACTGCTCTGAATATGAGCTTTTTAAATTAGGATTTTATTTATTTTTTTATTCAAAATCAATTTAAAGCTATGAATTTCCATATTAAGGTAAACTGAGTGAAGTAAGATATATTATACAATAATACTATATTATACAGTATGGTATTAAACTCATATCTTACAATTAGTTTGCTTAGTGTTGTCACTATACTGAAATCTCTAGTTTTGATACTAGTTTAATATTGAGTCATATGATTTTCTATCATTCAGCAACAATTAAAAAAACACCATGAACTATTCTGCATTCTTATAAAAAGCAGGGTCCCCTCCCCACAGACCTGATCTGTAACTTGGCCTGGAGATGCCATCTGCATCATGACAACAGATACATTTAATGCAATACTGTACAATATTCCAGGTAAAGCAATAATATCTCCATAAAAGAGAAGCAGTAGGTAAGTTAAATGGTGCACTTTCAATATTGGATTAAGTTACATTTTTAATTTAAATTATTTAGAGAATTACTTCAGCCTTGTAAGATCAGACTTTTTCAAATGTCAGATCAGATTTATTCCAGCTTTCTCTTGCTCCTGGATTTGCTCTACTTTAGTTTGAGTCTTGTACCTTCGTGAATTAATCCAGCTAATGCTCTAGTTTAGAGATATTACTGATTTGTGGTAATAAACTGTGGTAAAAAACAAATGCAAAAAGCACCACTGAAGTACACTAGAGCTGACACTTTCTGACAGCACATTTGTTTGCATTGAATATTGTAATTATGAAAGCAGGGTGCGTAGTGGATTTGTCGACAGAGACAGTTTGAGTCCCATTAAAATGCACCAAGAACAATGTAAGGTGTCCTCATACATTTGCACTGAGCCCATAGATGGATGCTAATTCCCACCTTAGGCGCTTAATGCAGAGCTCTACAATGGGCTGACGTGTGATGCTTTGTGACACTGTTAACGTCGGCTATAACTCCCCAGCAGAGAGGGTGGAGTCTGTGTGTCAGATAACAAACAATAATCATAGCTATTTTAAACAACAATAATCAACTTAAAGAACACATGCATTCTTGTTGCATTAATTCCCTTTAAACATGTGCTTGATCTGCTTGAGATACAGTATGTATTTCACATTTACTAACTTAAAATAATGTATATTTTACAATAATGTCTACATTTGGAACTTGTGTTTCTAATGAGGCTTTTAGGCATTGCAGCTCCCTCTGCTGTCAGCAAAGGGAATGAACAATGGAAACTAACAAATTAAGTTCTTAGGCTCCGTGAATACTTTGCTAACAGAGTCATGCGTTGGTTGTGAACACAATGTGACCAAGTCAGATGATGGGCTTAAAAACTGTGCAGGAGAAGTTTTACCTGTGACACAACAATCCAAGCAAAATGCAAACATTTTTGAGTGCTCAGAGAAGAAAACTTTGGATTAACGGATCAATGAAACAAACAATGACGCAACAATGATGCAAATACAACGCCAGGAATTTGATGAGGGGACAACTATATGTATAATAACCTGATTAAATGCTTAGTAAAATAAATTTTGTGTAATATGTGTCCTTTAAAAACTCAACTGCAATAACAAACAGCAACACATCCAACATTTAAACATGACTGGCAACCAGAAGTGTAAAATATACTGCCATGTTTACCCAATCAAATCAGTACCTTTTAGACAATTATCAGGGTGAATCAGTGCAGCCATGTGTCCATCAGAAAGAATAGGGAAAAGAGATTTGCATAATTTCCTGCCAGGAACATAATGAAAGCTTGAAATGAATAATTCTCTCAATAGAAAGTATGAACGGTACATATGTTTCTAAGGATGTTGAAATTCAAAGAAATCTGTGATGCAGAGTACAGCTTCTCCAATCATCAATTGTTTTAGACTGAATAGCGTAAAAAAAAAAGTGGGAAATCTAATGAAAAAACTGTTACAATTTAGCATTAGCAGTATTGCCATTTCAAAAAATACAGTGAGGATTATTGTAAAGTGTTAAAAGGAAAATTAAGTCACCTTTTTTGGCTAAACTATAGTACATTTCTGAGCTCTTGAAAAGACTGACTGGTGCTCACACTGGCTCCTGACTCTTATGAGCTAGACAAGCCACAGACTGTGAAAGGGGAGCTTAGCAACAGGCTTAACACACACACACACACACACACACACACAAGGAAGAAGGGGTTGAACTGTGTTGAGCAAAATTCTAATAAATAATTTTTAACAGCAATAACAGTTACAGTTAGAAATAGTATGGATCGCTTTCTTTTTTCACCAGTCAAAGTCCTCTTTTTTTCTAAATGTACTGCATTAGGTTATGAATACTGTGATAGTCTTGGCAGTTGTTTACTATAACAACACCCTGGAAAGCATTGCTGTGAAAGGAGTTAATTTATGGAATAGTCTTGACACAGATATAAAAGAATCAAGTACAATGATGGCATTTTAAAAAAAAACACATAAAATCAAGTGCAATGTGTATGTATGAAAAAGGAAACTGAGCTACATAATAGTGAAGATTTCGGTTTACAGTCGATTAATAATTGTGCCTGAACTGAAATGCACAAATTTGAAATGTTTTAAAGTAACCATCGGTGTTGATGTATTGTCTGGAAAAGGGAAAAGGGGGCAGATAACATAAGATTACTCTTCTTACTGCTCCTTTGCATTCATTTCTTGTATGTTTGATGTTGTGACATTGTTGATGTCTTTTTATACTTTATGAATGAAATAAATACAAAAAAAAAAAAAACTAAACTACACTAATTGAGTTTGAGAACTAGCAACAACACACAAAGAATATATGGTACCATTGTGAAAAAGGACCACAATAATACATAGTTACTATAATTAAATTATAATTATAATAATAATTCATGTCATAAGATGTCATAAAAAGGTTCAATAGATAAACTGCAACATATCATTTACATTGATAAGTAAGGATAGTGTTAGTGTCCTCTGCATTGGCCTGTCACAATAATTGCTATAACATTCAATGTACGAAAGCTAACAATATATTTTGGGGCTCAATATTTATCGTGAGTATTTTTTCTTTGCAATAGTGGTGAGATTTGAGTAAATTTTATGTACTGTATTTTCGGACCGGTAGCACCAGGCAAAAAATGCATAATGAAGAAGAAAAAAACATATATAAGTCACCACTGTTGGGCAAGTTACTTTAAAAACGTAATGCGTTATTTATTACTTATTACTGTCATTTCAAAGTAATTCGTTACATTACAATATTACTGTATTTAAAATGTAAGGCATTACATTACTATTGCATTACTTTAAGTTACTCTCACCAAAATAACTGCGAAGATGCTGAACTTTTGCGCCGTATATGGACTGAACCAGGACTAAACCAGGTCTAAACCAGGTCTAAACCAGGACTAAACCAGGACTAAACCAGAGCTGAACCAGGACTGAACCAGGACTATAACAGGACTAACCTCGGACTGATTCCAGGACTGAAGAGGAGAACTAAACCAGAACTGAACTAGGACTAAAACAGGACTCATGGTCAGGATGGACTCGAAGGTGACCGCAGGAGAAAGGAGCGGCTCTGCTCTGCACCTCATGGAGGTAAGAGCGGCTGTCGCCCGATCGCTCTTTATGGACACCGTGCTCCGCGGGCTCGCGGCCCTGATTTCAGCAACTATTTGCGGGTACCCGACCCGGTGTAAGACTCTGCTACAGCACGTAACTTCTACCTTCCTTCAGCGTGTCCAGAAGTCCAACTTTTTGTGCAATAGTGAGCATCTTCCTCTGCCTGTTGGGTGCGAGCGCAGGAGCCTTTGTCAGTGCAGAACGTTTTGTCGACGTTGTGGTTTTTGTCGGGGAGAAAACTTGCAAACATACAGCACTTCGGACGACTGTAAACCCGGTCTAAACCAGAACTGACCCAGGTCTAAGACAGGTCTAAACAGCGTAGAGTTCTGTGTCGGTCCTTTCCCTGCGATTACCTGAAGGTCTACGCGGCCACGTCTCCGGCGTTTCCCCGCTGCTGATATCGCAGTGATTTTAGCGAATTTGTATGAAGAAAAACACACCACTTCGATCCAGGTTAAAAAGCATTGTAACGCGCGTTACTCACATTTGTACCGAGTAAAATATTACTATTTTTTCTCCTGTAATGCCTTACATTACTGCGTTACAGCAAAAAGCAATGCATTACTGTAATTCGTTACTTTTATAACGCGTTACTCCCAACACTGTAAGTCACACCGGACTATAAGTCACACTTTTTGGGGGAAATTTATTTTATAAAATCAGAGACCAAGAACCGACATTTCAACTTGAAAGGCAAGTTATAGTAATAACAATAGAACAGAGAACAACAGGCTGTTAACATCACATATGAACAGTTATTCAGATAACTCTAGCATAAACAACAGAACAAGTTTGCCAAATTCTCCATCTCACTAAATCACTAAATCCATTGAATTCTTCATCCTCGGTCTCACATCTGAGCAACTTCTGAGCACCACTTCGGAGCGCCACTTCCTCTTCTGTGTAGCTGTCGTCAGACTCAGCATCAGTTCCAGTTAGAATTATTCTGGCCGTTGTGAATCCCGACAGGATGGTTTCGGTTGTCACTTAAGTCCAGCCTTTGTCGGTCCATCCAGTGACTTCAGGAAAGTTACATGGCGCATCCTCCTTCCCATGAAACTGTGTTCTCCACCCCCATTTTCCTGCCAGTCCCTCACAAGTTTCTCGCTCACTCCAAACTTTCTTTCTGCTGCTCAATTACCATTTTCTGCTGCATATTTCACTACTTGCAGCAGAACAGCAGCTTTTTCTGCAGGAAACATGCACAGTAGAGGGTAAAGTAACAGAGGTACAGAAGTAGTAGCAGATACTGACACAGAAGCCTAGAGCACCCTCTTGAAAATTTTAATATGTAAGTCGCACTGGAGTATAAGTTGCAGGACCACCCAAACCATGAAAAAAGTGTGACTTATAGTCCGAAAAATACAGTAATACTATAAGATTTGAGCTGTAGAGGGTTGAATAAATAACTTGATACTAGCAACAATAGCTAACTATCAGTTCATTCTGCTATTTATATGTTGCAGCTCATGCTTTTTAAATCATACTGCCTATTTAAAAATTGGTTTACTGGCATTATCTTGTTTTGTGTCACTGGCATGAAGCAATTTCAGTATTATCATTTATCTCAGTACTTCTCTGCATCATATCATGCTTCATAATTTGTTATCGTGACAGGCCTGCATCTGCATTTGACCCCTCCTTCAACCTGTCAGGAGCAGTGGCCCAGCTCCAGATCTTCAGCTAGACTCTCGAGACAGACCTTGAAACATTCTGGCTGTGAGACGAGAGTGCTAACCAGTGTGCCAGTGTGAATATGCCTCAGCAGCCACTTTGTCTAACTAAAAACACTTGTATCCCACTCTCCTCTAAGTACATGTGTGAGATGTCATGTTGAGGAAAGTAAAGTTGAGGAAGTTGAGCAGGAGCCTGAGGGCAGACACTGGGACTCTGGTGCTGTGGAGGTTCACCGCGGGCACAGTTTGACCTTGGGCAGTTGCAGATTGAAGACTGTCACCTACACTAAAGCGCAAACCATCAGAAGAAGCAGCACGTGATGGTCATGCACTAAATATGACCCATCAACCCTGAGGCTAAGGCTTCTCTGGACACTCACTGGGAGTTGTTATGGACCATGTAGTTCTGATTCAGCTCATACCGTGTGATCCCAGCCTGGTTTAGTCCTTTTGGTTTGGTCTAGGTTAGTCCTGGTTTAGATTGGATGTGGTCTGTTTAAAGAAGAATGGATCACATCAGATAAGTAGCCATGTTTGGTCAATAAATATGACCTACCGTATGTTCCGGACTATAAGTTGCTCTGGAGTATAAGTCTCACCAGCCAAAAAATGCATAATGAAGAAAAAAAAAACATATATAAGTTGAACCGGACTATAAGTTGCACTTTTTGGGGAAATGTATTTTGTAAAATCAGAACAGGAACGGACATTTCATCTTGAAAGGCAAGTTACAGTAATAACAACAGAATAGAGAACAACAGGCTGAACAGGTGTTAATATTAGAGCCCGACCGATATATCGGTTGGCCGATATTATCGGCTGATATGGGCAACTTTAGGCATATCGGCTATCGGCCGATATGCTTGCTGATAGGGGCCAATATTTCACGTGGGCATGTTATACCTCGTTATAAAGCTTAGACTCTCTACATTCTGTTCATTTAATCCAATTTACAGACAGATAAATGTCCTAATATGTGGCTCCACATCAGTATTTATCTACGGAGTCATTTGTCTGTGTGTGTCGTACTGTCCCTGAACACACCACAGAGTCGAGTCACTCATGTGTGTTTGTTTACACTCGCAGACACAGATCCAAACACTGAGATTATATTCTTTTTACGGACAATCGGTTTGAGTCTGGATTAAAAGGACATTTATAAGTGCAGATTTGTGATGTGAGGAGGAGCCTGTATGAGCGGTGAGTGTTGGAAATATGTCGACTCTGAAGCTAGTTTTGTCATTTGTTATGGGTTAGCTGCTGTAGCTCCCGCACATAAACAGACTGTTTTCTATTGGTCTGTTCTAAAGTGACTATATTGGCCGTATATTTGTTACTGGACCTGCACTGATATGTAAATGAGCTGTGAATAGACGTGTGAATTATGACATTTGCGCATATAATTAATTACCGCGGCGCGCACGTATTTACGGCTAAAGGCTAATAGCGCAACTTTCTTTACTAGTTATGGGTCCGTCGCGAACGAAATGACTCTTAGAACCGGCTCTTTAAAGGGAACGACGGGAGCCTGATCCTTATTGGGAGCCGTGTTTTCTTTCTCTCACTTTTTTTCTCTTCACGCCGCGTGCAGATTCGTGGTTTGACAGCGGCAGCGGCTAAAAACGAAACTTTGAGAAATTTGCTTGTACGTAGGATTAAAAAAAAATTAAAAAAACGAGCATATTTGACTGTAGTTTAGCATAAAATAAATAAGTCCCGGTTTAGTCCTTTTTCAGTCCTGGTTTAGACCTGGTTCAGTCCTGATTCAGTCCTGCTTTAGACGTGCTTTAGTCCTGCTTGCAACAAAACAATCTGAAGAGCCACTTGGGAGCCAAAAGAACCAGCAGCTTTTAGTGAGCCGAGCCAAAAGAGCCGGTTCTCTAAAAAGAACTGGAATACCCATCACTAGTGTCTAGAATGTGATGCAAAAATGCCATTAAGTCAACCTACTGTCTGTAATTATGATGTAAAGAGGCAGAACAACAATAAATGTTGCCTAAATAAACCCAATTTAAAATCCACCAGAGCCAAACCTAAGTTTTTTAAACAATTTAACATTTACAGTGAATTTTTTACATCACTAAATATATCGGTGATTATATCGGCTATCGGCAGCTCCAACTCCCATTATATTGGTTTCATATCGGCCACAGCAAAATCCATATCGGTCGGGCTCTAGTTAATATGTTAACATAACATATTAATACATATTAGTTATTCAGATAATTATAGCATAAACAACAGAACATAAGTTTACCAAACTCATGACCTCACTCCAAATCACTAAATCCATTGAACTGTTCATCCTCTGTGTCACTTCTGCGCGACCTCCGGAGATAAAGCATAAATCCATGATGTAAACAGAGCGCCGCTTCCTCTTCCACGTAGCTGTCGTCAGACTCAGCATCAGTTCCAGTTAGAATTATTCCAGCCTTTCTGAATCCCAACAGGATGGTTTCGATTGTCATTGAAGTTCAGGCTTTGTCCATCCATCCAGTGACTTCCACGAAGGTTTCATGGTGCGTCCTCTCAGTTCCCGTGAAGCTGTGTTTTCCATCCCCGCTTCTCGCCAGTCCCTCACAAGTTTCTCGCTCACTCCAAACTTTCTTTCTGCTGCTCGATTACCATTTTCGACTGAATATTTCACTATTTGCAGACAGCTGCTATTTCTACAGGAGGCATGCGCAGTAGAGTGTGAAGTGACAGTGGTACAGGAGTAAAAGTACTAGATACTGACACACAAGCCTCTCGCAGTTGTCAGTCTGAAAATTTTAATATATAAGTCGCACCGGAGTATAAGTTGCAGGACCACCAAAATGATGAAAAAAGTGTGACTTATAGACCGAAAAATACGGTAATTTCAATGTCTGAATTTTTCTCAGTGCTGGTTAAGTCCTGGTTTAGGAAGAAAGCCCAAGTTCAGAGCTCGGTGTCTAAATATGATACATCTCTCTAACTGCACTTGTTGATTTTTATAGTATGAGTCTAGAGTCTATTTTACTTCTACAGAGACTAACATATTTAGTTCACCACTTTTTTTTTTTCCTTTTATTGTTTTTTCTTGAAAATGCTATCTTTGCCAGAAACAACATGTCTCTCCTCACTTTGGTCCCTGTGTTAAATCACTCCCCTTTCAGAGCGGTATCACAACACAATGAAACTACTGCACATCGCAACAGGTTTGTCACATTGCTGTGTACAGTTTTGTGTCACGCTTTTGTATATTTATGGAGAACTGTCATGTGTGAGCATCAATGGTGTAGGCTTGTGAGCTGAGAATTGCACAGAATCTTACAGTCAACCGGAAAGAGGGAGAATAGGGCCAGGAGGAAATCACTAAAATACTCAAACATGCATGGATAATATATAAAACCTCTTTAGGCAAGTTATTGATGAAGGAACATTAAAAAATTAAAAAAAATAAAAAATCGCAGAATACTCTTTCTTTAAACCTTGGCACTGTTTACTGTATATTCAGTTTGTTGGATTGGTGATTTTATTCTAAATTCTAGTCCATTCTAGTTAACTCTGATAAAATGAAGTCCTGGATAATATTGCGGTAGTCCTGTTCTGTTCCATTTCGCCTGGTTTATGGTATGTTTATGAACCAGGAAGTATTTTTCCATTTCTAAACATGGCGGACTGTCTCTCCTGATAAGAGTTGTGGACATTCACGGGGAGTTGAGTAGCCCTGGGTGGTTTTAATTAAGACTCCAAATAAATGGACGTTTATATGCAAATTTAGATACCACAGAGTAATTTGGGAAAGTGTTTACATACATACAGACCATAATGGGTGATTAATGTTCTTATAAGAGCCCGAGCCTGTTGTCTTTTGCACAATGTGGGGCTGTGAGCAGATTGGCAGAGCATGATTGAGATAAAGAGCCAGATAGAGGAAATTAAACAGAATGCTGCAGCAGACTGTAAATGAATACAGCTTCATAAAGATCTGATTTGTATTTTATGTGCGGTGGTGATGGCCCTCTGGCTTTGAGAATATGAATATCCACAGAGGAACGTAATGGTGGCAAAATTTATGTATCGGATTGTCCGCTCTGCTTTGGTCCAGTGGCTAAACGTAAACAAAGAAACATAACACCCGCTCCACTAATTAAAATGAGAAAATGTGAATACTAAATTGTTATTTCAAATTCATTTTTATTCTGAACCAGCTGAAAAGTTCTCAAAGCCTTCATTTAAACTAGAAAACTACTTTGGTCTGGGTTTTGTGTTGTTTAGTCCTGGGGTTAGTCTTCAGGTGCATTGTGTAACTTTTCTTGTAGAGATGCTATAGCTTTGTCTGGAAAGATGCTCAGTATGGCATTAAACCTTTCATCATGGATATCAAACCCAACCAACTCTCACAGTCAGAATTCTTGTTTTTCTAGGCATTTTTCAGCTATGAAACCACCTGTAACTGAATAACTAGGGTAAGGTAAAGCTGTTTAATTTCATACTGTGGCATACTCCAGGCAGAAAAATGGCATATCCATAGAAACAAGCAGGTGATGGACCCCCAACCAAAAAGTTACATAGTGCACCGTTAAGTATCAGTGTTTGCTTGATTCAGTCCTGGAATTATCCTGGTTAATTTCCATCACATTCTTGTGGTTTTTCTATTGACACACAAGGCAGAGTGCTTTCTTCTCCAGATAGTGTCCTTTGCATTTGTCTCCTGATACTTCATAGTTAAATTTTGGTGCCATTGTTTAGGAATTAAGACACTTCTAAATATTAAAAGAGTCTACTGAGGTGCACAAATCCAGTTAATTTGCATTGTTTACTTTGTGAAGAATAAAATGTATTTGATTATTTTCCACCTCTCAGAGGCTAATGTGTGAAAGTGAATGTGTGAGTTAGACATCCAGGCTGACATATGCCACAGGGAGAGAGGCAGTGATCAGAGAGTTTTAAGCCCTGCGGTGCTCCAGACTTCACTCTGTTTACTCAAACGAAGCCTGCCATCCAAATGTGATATAATTACTTTACACTGCTGAAATATTAAGTACTCCACTCTGGTTCATTTTAGAGCCAGATATTATATTTCTCAAACAGCTCAATGCCCAAATTTGGGGCAAAGAGACGTGTGCTCATGTTGATTACATAATGGCGTCGGTAATGAGTATAGTATGAAGGTTTGTTAAGATTAAGTATGAAGGTTTGTTTAGTAACTATCAGGAGTTAACTTTTTAGAGTCTATATAAAATGTCTGTAAATGTTTTTCTTAAATCTATGCCCATGGTAGTATTGTATTTTACTCATAAATGTTTGAGGAATCCTGTGAGCTGAGAAGATTTTTTAACAAACATTCTCTTTTATCTTACATAGTTTTGCTACTTGTTTACCATTTTTAGAATTGTTCAGAGGAACATGAAGACTTTAAAGACCCTGTGTGGTCCAGGAATCAAACCCAGGACGTCATGTGGGGAGGTGAGCCTTAACTACTGCACCACCCATGAAGTGCATACAGCAACTACTCTGTTAATCTTACAAATGACATTTTTAAACATGAAATGCCAGAAAGCAGAAGAAAAAGAATAAATAAACTCAACACGTCAGTCTCTTACACCACAGCAGCTCACCTGTTTGGAGCAGTTTCTTCCACTTTACTCCATGTCAGTCCTCTGTGCTTCCTCCTGGTTTCTTGTTTCTGTCAAACAACAAAAAAAATATTAACTTTTGTACAGTGCTTTGACTCTGCATGCCTTTCCCTTTTCACAGTACATCTCTTCATGCTCATTAGATGTAATTACTTAATTAGTAATAATCTAATCAGTTTATTGCACGACTAGAATTAGAGGCTCAGTTGTTGCCTGTGCCTCTGCGTTGAGCTGTATCCCTGTCTGTCACCAGCTCTGATTGCACTCAGTCATTTCCAGGAAAAACACTGTCTTTAGTCCCATACTATTTTTACACCTAACTGAAAAACAGCCAGATGACAGGCTCTGCTGCAGCACTTCAGGATTTCTGCACATTTCAACACTTTTAGTTATATGTCCCTTTTGCATATTTTACTTATTATATATGCAGGCCTGTCATGATAATTACAATATTGACTTATCGTTCACTATATGGAAGCAGGCTTTACCGTCGTAGTTTTTCTTTGCACTACTGGGAAGAGTTTGGTTATTTTTCTGCAATATGATGAGATTTGAGCTGTAAAAAGCTGAAATATTAACTTCTATCACTGATTATAAATACAGACTAATTACTTAAAGGTGCGTTCCGCAACTTTTCTAGTGGTGGGTCACCTGCTTGTCTTCATGAAGATGTTATCGCTTTGTTTAGAATGTTCCACCTTATCTATTTCAAGGGAGACCACTATAGGCTACATTACAGGTCAGATCTATGGAGAGGAAACCCTATTCACAGAGACAATAAATGTATTTATGAGCAACTGAAACACCCATGATGAGTAAATGCTAGATAGATATGTGACAGAAATTTAGATTGTGGAAAGATTTCTTTCAATCCATCTTTGTGTAAATGAATGTGATTTCTACCTGAAACCCAGACCAGTCATTAACATGTGTAAAGGTTCATCAGGCACAACTGTCTCCGCATTCAGGAAGCCCTTTGTTGTCCTCAACTGTATGTTAATTTAGTACCACCCTCTGAAACCAAAGTCACTCTGCTTTGACATGTATGTACTTATATTTCTGTATAAATACTCAGAGCTGAAATGCTTTGGGTAGAGATACAAGGGGAGAGACTGGGAGATACGGTGGGAGATGTAGTAGGAACATACGGCTGGTGGGGAGAGGCTGTTGGGCTTTGGCCGGAACAGGCCGAGGTGTGTTGGATGATTTTAATTGGTTGTTTATGGAACAAACCATTCTGCACTGGAGCACTGTAACACTTTATTGTAACATTTTATCGTGTTTTTATGTGTGTTTTGTGGATGAATGAAATGTGAAATGTGGAACCTGTCTCTTAAATCTGCAAAGCAAATTTACCTACGGGTACGAATAAAGCAACCTAACCTAACCTAACCTAGGTCCTGTCCATAACTGCTGTAATAAGAATAAACCTTGGTCTATATTCCAAAAACTCATCGGGCTTCACAAATGGATTCATTATTTATCTTCAAGAGATATATAATTTTTGCCATGACAGATATATTTAATGCCATACTAACATGAACATTCAAGCAATGCAACTTTAAGTGTTGCATTCTGTTATTTGTTTATTGCAGCTCTTTTTTAACACGATTGAACATTTAGAATAATTTTGGGGGGACAATTCTGCTCAGTATTATGGTTTATAGTCTATACTTTGTTCAACAATATATCACACTTCAAAATTAGCTATGGTGACAAACCAATTATATAACCCTTATACATGTAGTTCACGTCAAGCAATAATTATCTAAGTACCAAAATTTGTACAGCTGGTCTAGAAATCATTTTCAAATCATGACTCTTCCAGCAGGCCATTGCAAAATGCACAGCCCCTGCCCCAATGTCATTGAACCTGCACTTAAACACAGTAGATCAATGCAACATTAAACACACATTAATACATATTTTATTACATGGGGAAACACATTACATACCAATGGGACCATAAAAAGTGTATTGCACTCTAGCTCCGTACAAGTGTAATTTTAAAAAGCCTGGTGGGGTGGGGATAAATGAGTTTGTGGTTAGCTTGGCATTTCTAATGGCAATAAGGAGGACTGCTCAAGCTAGAATGATCTTTAGTGTCATTCTAATCAGATTTCCTCTGGCTGCATATCACTAAAATATATTAATACGCAAATGCCTAAACAATGAATAGGGAAAACAGTGTACAGTATAGAGTTACGAAGCATAATAACTTTCAGTGTTGAGAAAGAATTGATTTGCATTTATTATATAAAAGTGTTCTGCTGTACAGTGTAGATGTAAACATCACTTTGCTTGTCAGGGTGTGTAGTCTGTTGTTTTGTGCACCTCCTCCCACATGAGTAAAGAAGCAAATTGACAAGATAAACATCTATACATGTCTATGTGTTTTCACCGGTGATTAACTTCACCAGAGGCAAAACGTGTCTACTATTCTAAGTTGCTTGATGTGTGAGAAAACAAGAGTTTTATCTTTAAAACACAAATGTATTTATTTAATCAGTAGCATTTTGCAAAGAATGTTAGAAACAAAATGCTGTGGGATAAAAATGGGTATTTTGTACTCTGGTATTTAAAATGCAAATGTCTTCAATTTATTTAATACGGCAACCAACAAACATTTTAACATTCAAATCTCATTTAGGATTTTTAAATATCACAGAAGTCCAACAGAGAATGACTACAGAACTGTGTATAAAGCGTCTCAAAAAGTCTGAAAAGCTCTTGGAGAAAACTATTATACCAAGAGACCACTCCCTGCTGAGGCTGAACCTTACATTTATGAGTGGAACATGATCCTTCCTCCGTGAGCTGTAGCTCTGAGCCCACCCCGACTCCGGGCACATCATCTCTGTTGTGTATGTTGCCCATGTGTTGTTGATGCCTGCACGTCGTGTGCGATTCCCACGTGTTATTTATGATCGCGCATAGTGTCAGTGTATGATGCTTGCATGTTACAGTATGATGCCTACACATTGTTTGTATGCTCATACACTGTGGTGGATGCCCGCGTGTTGCTGTATGATGCCTGCATGTCATGTCAGTGTATGATGCCCACACGTTGCAGTACGATGCCCACACATTGCAGTACGATGCCCACACATTGCAGTACAATGCCCACACATTGCAGTACAATACCCGCACGTTGCAGTATGAGGCTGGCGTGTTGTGTGTATGATGCTGGCACGTTGTAGTACGATGCCTGCACGTTGCAGTATGACGCCTGCACGTTGCAGTATGATGCCGGTGTGTTGCGTGTATGATGCCCGCATATTGTGGCATTTCCCTGTAGTCAGTGCGGAGGCCTGTCGTGACACAGCTGTGTAAACACTGGGCCAAACCTCAGAAAGAACCAAACGAGTGGAGCAGAGCCAGGCCCGGGTTCTGGCAGTGTAAAGTCTGACCAGCGGCTTCATTTGGGCACCACATGCTGCTGGACACACCGGAGCCATCACATGTGCTGCACGGTCACAGTCTGCTGGGGGGAGTTGGCAGCTTGAACACAAGGTAGTTTAAGAATAAGGGAATATGGCGTGAAGTGCCAATGACAAACTATCACAGAAAGAACAGACACAACATAAAACAGGACATTAACCAAGACTTGTCCATTGTTTCAACTCTGACATCTTTCATTTTGTTGCTGCCATCATATTTTTAGAAACGGTAAAACATTTGGACAGAGAACAAACAAATCAGTTTTTCTGTTGGCAACATCCCACTTTTAGGCTAGTATTTTTGTTAGTTCACAAACAAATACATGTAAAAA
Source organism: Boleophthalmus pectinirostris (assembly GCF_026225935.1). NCBI lineage: Eukaryota > Metazoa > Chordata > Actinopteri > Gobiiformes > Gobiidae > Boleophthalmus > Boleophthalmus pectinirostris. The sequence continues at coordinate 25,219,721 of NW_026571207.1, read as the reverse complement.
ACAAAAGCTTGCATATTTTATTATTTTTATTTTTATTTGTACATACATTTGTATAATTATGACTTATTTGACACCAGTCTCTTAGTTTGAATGTATTATTATTACCATTTATATTGTTGTTTTTGATTATTATAAAATATTGTACTATGTGAGCTACTAGGTCCAAAGAATTTCCCTTTGGATCAAGGAACTTTGTCTAAGTCTAAATGTTCAGTATAGCTTTACCAGATCATAGAAAATTCTCATGTATGAATTTACCATAAATTTGATATAAAATAATGTAGGCTAACTAACTGCAACAGTAGATCAAATCCTCCGGGAAAAGTCTGTTGACATTGTCTTTTTTCAGATTTAATGAACCCAATTACATTGTTCCAAACTTTAAAAAAAAATATCAAGGTGATTATGGCATAACCTCTCCTTCTTTGTCTTAGCCTTTTTAAAAATGGTCTTTCATGAATATTTTTGCAGGTTTCAGAGGCTCCCGTCTGTGTCATAATTAGGCTGTAGGTTTCTTAGAAGTTGGGCCATGGCAGCTCACAATGAGGAGGGAGAGGCATTCATCGTCATCCCAGTCTTTTGGAGAAAGGTTTAATGTGTGGCCATCTCAGACCTGTTAATGCTTTCAGATATCTGCAGGGGCTTGATAAAATATTATTATCACAATTTGGAAGGAGAGGGCTTTCATAAAATTTTACGGGAGACAGACAAAGCATACATGTCTGTGAATATTTTTGATTCTGTTGTTAAAGATCCACTGTGTAACTTGCTGGTTGGGGGTCTGTCACCTGCTTGTTACTATGGATACAGTATGCCAATGCTCGGCCTGGAATGTTCCACAGTATGACATTATACAGCTCTACCTTAAATTTAATCACTTACTGTTGTTTTATAGCTCAAAAATACCTAAAGAAATACTAACTGTGAGCAGGGTCGCCTCTCCACAGATCTGACCTGTAACTTGGTCTGGTTTGGTCTCCATAAAAATAGAAAGGTTTAATATCATACTGTGAAACATTCCAGACAAAGCAATAACACCTCAATAGAGAAAAGCATTTAACACACCCTCCACTTAGAAAATCTACACAGTATACCTTTAAAGTTTGATCTGGTTAAATAAAGCAAAATGCAAAAAAAAAATAAGTTAAAAACACCTCAACAATTTATTTTGTAACATGATACATATAGATAGAACATGAGGGGCTCAGAAATAGCGACACTCGAGATGTGGCGGTATTGATACTTTGTAGTTACCATGGTGACACAATGCACACATTAGCAAAAACTACCAAAAACATTTTTAGATTGTCTGGAAACTCAAGAAAAAAAATAAAAATTTTCAGGAGCCTATGATCAATACAAGTGTTCATGGTTTTGTTTAGGTTTTTGTCACTCTTGAGTTTTTTGCTAAAAATCAACCTGAAAAACTGTTTGCTGATGCTAGCTAGCTTGTGAGAGTAATTTTACATTTGAGAAATTTATTTAATGGCATTTATCATCTCAACTGTTGTAGTTCCAGCCAAGTCAGCTCTTTCTGGTCAGACTGTGTTAAAACAAAGATCAAATTAAAGTCTAACTTGAGTAACAGAGCTTCAGACAGAGCAGAGCCTACAGTTAGCATCACAACACCAGTGAACATCAGCTGCAAGTATCAACTGATCAAATTAATTGATTTAGTCTCCCAAATTCTGAATAAAAATCAAGTTAAAGTTAACTCAAACACTTCTTGGCAGGGAAAGGAAGAAGAGAAAGAACCAGGACTGTATCCACTGTCTTTTTTTTTATGTCCTTGGAAAACCAATTGATTCAATCCAGAACAGCTCTACTGTATACAAGGCCATCCACAGTGCACAACATTGGTCTGGTAAAATGAGCTTGTATCAATTCACCAGCTTCATAAACAGTATATCATTAAATCATTATGCTTGTGGTTGGAGTTGCTCTTGTCCTTGTAAATGAAATACATTTTATTAAATCCAGTATCTAGCCAGGTTTGAATGTCTGCAGATGCTCGATAAACTAACAGTATTGGTTGGGAGCTGCAATGTGAAAGGAGGAGAGAGCGCTGGCTTTTAGAAATGTTTGTTACATAAGGCCAAGAGTGACAGCAAAACACATACAAGCCTATTTTACCCGCCGGTCTGTCAAAGATGTGTCATGCTCTCGTTGGCGTGGTTGTCATGGTGAATGAAGACTCAAAAACATCTAAAAGTGATGTTGCGGTGGGAGCAGCAGACGATGGGACTTAGTTTGTTGTGTAAAAAATCCTCTGATACGCTTGTTATTTCGGGTCTCTAACACCAATTTGTATCTTGGACGTACACACCAAGAACAAGCTGGAAAACCGCCGTTACAGTCCCCAGATTGGAGAATCTATTTGTGTCAATGGTTTTGATTCGGGGAATGGTGTATTTTTTCATAGGGCAGCAAAAGCTAGGCAAAAAAGACCAAAACCAGGTTAATTGAATAACACAGTTTTCATTGTGGTTCCTGTTAGTGAATATATTACACAGCAAACTCGAAAAAATAAAGCATTTTGATTTCTGATGACAAACTGACAGAACGCCAATAACACAGGAGCTTGGTTCCTGCACGTCCATCAAATAAACAGCTGTATTGGACACAAGAAACTAGTGTTTGGCAGCAGTTAAACCCTTACCAAAATATGTAAAAATGTGCTATTTCCCAATTAAAGAAATTAATGCTTGACAATATTCAAACACTATTTATAAGCACACTATGTATAATGAAACCACTAATCAAAACATGCTTTAATGTTCCCATTTGTTGTAATACAGTCTGTATGTATTATCTGCACAAAGCAGATTAAAAACTATCCTCATTACACATTAAAATAAACCAGAATATTTAATTTGTTCTTCAAATTAAACCCCTTCTCTCTCTTCTCTAACAAGCATCTCGTTATGAGCGGTGTTCAGTGGGGCTCATGTAGCGTCCCACCGGTGGACAGCAGTCTCTGCTCTGCCAAATATAAATGACCTGTGGAGCCGCACTCAGCCCTCTGCAGCAACTGTGTGTGTTTCTCTGTGTGAGAGTGAACAGGACAGACCCATTATGCACTACAGAAGAGACCGCACACACATGCACACACACCAACACCCACACATGCACACACACTCATGTGGGAACAGGACAATATGCTGTCAACATAATCATTTTGTTGCTATAATCCAGGGTGGACCTTGATCGTTTGTTCTGGGGCAAAGAGTTAAAAGGGGCATTTGCACAGGTTGGTTTTATTCCATGTAATAATGAGTGGTGAATCTTATCATAACCCCACTCTATGCACAAAGCAGGTGAGATTATATGGCATTTGCATAATATACAGCATTAAAACCAAGTGAATCCACCAATAAGCAGGTCATTGGATTTATATGTTACTTATGAAGGCTCAGAGGGGTATACTACGATTAACAACAGAATTTTTAAAGCTAAAGTTTGAGATTCAATCTCTGTGCGCACTCAAAGGGAAAGGGGGCGTGTCTCACATAATTAAGACTACTAATAACAAACGAAATAGATTTCTGTTAATTGACCCATATTATCTAGCAGATACTCCTTTGAATCTACTCCTTTGCATAGTTGAACAAGTTTAGTTTAATATATTGTAACCTACATTGGAAAAAGCAGCACACTTTATGCGCTCTGCTTCCTCCAGTAGTTTGTAATGTAGACTGTGAGCATAAATGTGCAGTGTGCATAATATTCTACACATCACTGTCAGTGTGCAAACAAACCAGGAGCAAAGTGAGGTTTCCTGAGGTTATGGGAGAGTGGCTCATATGATGGAATGTAAAACTTATGTATCTGGAGAGAGACTTTTTCTATGAGGAGCAAAGAAAGCCAGCTTGAAGAGCTGAAGAGCTGTGCATAAGAGCGCCCCCTGTGGCAAACGCTGCACCTTTGAGCCTTGTGAGTTAAAGCTCCGTCTGCACGCTCGTGTTTCTAAGTGATTATAAGTGATGGAGAGGGTTTATCACAGCGTATACCACTTCCCAAACACTCAAACTGATCAATAATGTGTGCAGAAAGACTTGTTCAAACACTTGACTCTGCTTTAAGTCTTAACTCGGGCTCTTAACCTGCTCAAGACCAGGTAGCTCTGTTGCTCTGTCACTATACTGATCTAACCATGCTGACAAGTGAAGTGCCCTCATGGTACAGGAAATCCAGAGTTTGAGCTTGACAATCTGAACTACAAATATCAAAACCACTGAAACAGAAACCATAACAGTTCATTTACCATCAGTATGGGACTTGGAGACTCAAAACATTCTGATAGCATTATCCAGTCAAGTCTCCCCAAATATCAGATAGAGTTAACAGCAAAGACCTGTCAACAAGGACCAAGCAGGAGGTTTCCTTGGTACAGTGGGGCAATTTCCTCATTACTTTATACTTTTAGCACACATTTAAGCTGATATCATTGGAACCACATGGAGGCACACCACACATCCATAGATTTGCCCATCGTGTGAACAATTTATTTATATATTTTTTTTCCCAATATAGAGCTCACATTGTGCCAATTAATTTTTAAACATGAAAGTAAAAACATGTATTCTGTCTTCTCTAGGCTACCATAGGAACAGAAAGGGGTTTGTACAACTGTAAACTATTAGGCAAAAACAAAGTGCTTTTTTAATGTGCAATCATATTTTACTTAAAGCACCTACAGCAAGGGAAGAAAAGGTTTGCGTTTTCCACCATCTTTCTTCTTCAGCTGACTACAATAATTTCATTCAGTATTGCACTACGCTTTGCTCCCTTCCCCTTAGGATAACAAGGAGATATTTTTACCAAAACAGTACGCAGTTACATCACCTTATAAGCCTTTTCATAAACCGACACATGTTAAAACAGGTTTCTTGCAGAATGTTTCAACAGATCAGTCCTGGATGCCAAAGGCCATAGCATTACCTTCAACTATATTACTAAGAATAGCCATGATACAAACTTCTCATTAATGTCAGTTATGCTACGTCTCATACAACACCACAAAAACAAATCACACAACAAATAGGTCAAGATATGAAAGCTGTTCGTAGGCTAGATTTTCTGCACTGATGAGGTTCAAAAGGTATCGCATCGAGTTTAAAACCAGATCCTTCGCCGCTGTGACATTTTTAGTCGATGGAGGATTTGTCTCAAGATACAAGAAAACGCTGTGCTTTATGTTGGTTTTCTCATAGAACATCCCTGTGAGCATCCCCAGTCTCCAACTAGCATTGCCTCTGTGCTGTCTGATCTATTTTGAGACCATATATTTCTGATTAGAGCTCAATTTAAGTCATATTTTCAGATTACAGTCCAAATACAGTGGAGATTATATTTCTATAGGTCATGAATGCTGGCTCTGGCTGTGTTATGAACATAGAGTAGATCTCCTTGAGGAAGCCTAATAGAATATTTATCAATTGAGATTCATCTTTATGTCAATGATAGAGCGGGAGGAGCATTGGCCATGATTCCTACTGCTGTTAGTAGAATAGCTGGGGTTGCTCTGCACATAGGCACCAAAGGTCAAATCTTGTTTTGACAGCTCTGTTTGATGTAATCACAGAAAAGAGAAGATTAGTGGACTGGGCCAGCGCAGCAGAGGCGCTCACGTGGAAGTGGGGTGGGGGAAGTCTCCAACGAGCCTGCCTCCAATACTATATCATCCACAGCTATTTAACATGCATGATATACACACAATCTACATTGTGGCTTTACATAGCTTTACAGTTATTAATTATAACTCACTGAGGTATAATCAGGTTAGTCTATACTAACCTATAGTAACCAACAACCAGCAACAATTTTCTCCAAAATGTTTTGATAACTTGATTATCATATCTGTTTTTTATTCAGCAACCCTGTTCCAGATATTTCAGGTAGGTCTATAAAATTCTTTTATAATAACTGCTGTGAAGTAAACAGATTTTTTCTTGTCTTGGTTTGCATCATTTTCCATTAGAATTGCTCTTAAATCACACAATGGCAGCCACAATTGCCACAGAAACAGAATCCTGGATATAGCCTTTATTATACCTCATTGTTTACAACCCATTTGTAGATCTTTTCTTTGAAGAAGAAAAAAAGTTTTCATTAAGGTTTTCATGTTAACCTTTTGACCGACCACTTCAAAGAAAGTGCTTTCGAAGGTCAGATGTTGCAGCAACAATAGCAATGTAAATATGTCCCTAGAAAGTATTATGAATGCAAAAGGCATTTTAAAGTCAACATAAATCAACATTTAACCTTCAGTGGAGCAGCTCTTATAGTTTAATACTAAATATCATGGTTTCTTAAATGAGGGATGGGCTCAATACAAAACTAGTATTAAACTGCATACTCATTTGAACAAGCATTGATACTGAAACATTTCTATCTTTAATAGGTTTATTGTCTTTATCTATATCAGAACAATAGGACCACATTATTTTAGAGAAATCGCTTTTACGTTATGTATATAACAAATTGCATTCTGTCTTCTAAAAAACATGTTTTGTAATCACTGCTGTGGTATCACAATCAGTACTTTTTTATAAATATCCAAATAGAGTAAGAAATGTATGTGTCATGACTTATGACAGCTGTTACAATCTACTGCAAAGTGGTACCATAATCTTAAATGATAAGTTGCCATTCAACTCTCCCAGAAGATCGACACAGACATTTGATAGACAGGCACCTTTTCAAACCTTAGTGTAAAACCTTGCGTCACGTTTAAAAACAGGTTCTTCTGTCATGACTGTGTGGTTGAACATCTTTACTATGTGCATGTTCAGGAGCCAAATTATGCAATGTTTCCTTTCGATTGGACCATTATTTTCACAACATCAACAGCATTTTCTTTCAGCTCTATGTGCCAAAATGCTAAAATAAAATTGCTCATATGAAAGTGTATCGCATGAATTGCCAATCCCCATTTCAACAAACTCCAAACAAGTAAACAGTAGAAAGCTACCTCTGGTTCACATTCTCATTTATTGGAAAAATTGGAGAGATGGAATATTTGTACACAAACAACACCAAGGCAATTCCACCTTGCTTCTTTCCTATTATCAAATAACAATAAAACAGACCATCTGCACTTGCCACAAACACTGCCAATCATGATTTAAGTCATCAGATTCTTCTATGCCATAAAGGAAAATTATTGCAGGTTTTGCAAAATACCAGCTGTCTGATGCGTCCATTTTTACAGACACTTTAGTTCTGCTGTTGTCGCCGACGCTGTAATGAAAGCTATATTTCACGGTAAAGTTTGTGTTGAAGACGTGACAGCGTGTAGATATAATACCTGAACCTGCTGCATTGAAAACTGACCATTATCACTCTTTTGACTTTGTCTGATAGGAGTAAAGTACTTAAACATGAGATAACCTTCCTTTATTGAGGTGATTTTGATTATCATGCCCGCACTGCCCACTGGACAATTACGGCATCTCAATTCAAAAAAGTCCAATCTTATGTCTTTACCACAGGGACCATATTACACACCTACTTCCAACTAACTACTCAAATATAAGCTTATAGTGTTGCCCAGTATTTCAGTGGTGTTTCTTTCCCTCAGGTTCATGCTGCTGTGTGAAACACAAACTGAAAGCTCTTATGTTTATAAAATGTGATCACACAAAGAAAACTGCCAATTATATAGAGGACACTCAAGACCAAGTCATATTGAATAACATCTTACACAGTCTTTCAAAAGATCTCTATGGAGTTATATTTACTTCCCAACAAACAGAAAAATGTGCTTTTCTTCACCCCCTCATGATTTAATTATTTAGTAACTCAGGTAGGTTATTTGAGTTTAAAGGTGCACTGTGTGACTTTTCTGGTGGATGGTCCCTATATTGCTATTCTTCATGGAGATGTTATTGCCTTGTCTGGAAATTATAGTAGAGCCCGGCCAATATATCGGCTGGCCGATATTATTGGCCTGATATGGGCACCTGGAGACATATCGGCTATCGGCCGATATGCTTGCTGATATGGGCTGATATTTCACGTGGACATGTTATAACTCGTTATAAAGCTTAGACTCTCTACATTATGTTCATTTAATCCAATTTACAGACACATAAATGTCCTAATATGTGGCTCCGCATCAGTATTTATCTGCGGTGTAATTTGTCTGTGTGTGTCCGTACTGTCCCTGAACACACCCCCAGAGTCACGTCACTTCACTCGCGTGTGTTTGTTTACACCCGCAGCCGTGCGCAACATTGAGATGATATTCTTTTTACGGACAATCGGTTTGACTCTGGATTAAAAGGACTTTTATTAGTGCAGACTTGTGATGTGAGGAGGAGCCTGTGTGAGCGGTGAGTGTTGGAAATATGTTAACTTTGAAGCTAGTTTTGGCTATTTGTGATTAGCTGTTAGCTGCTGTAGCTCCCGCACATAAACAGGCTGTTTTCTATTGGCCTATTGTAAAGTGACTACATTGGTGGTATATTTGTTACTGGACCAGCATTGATATGTAAATGAGCTGTGAATAGACGTGTGAATGATCCACATTTATGCATATAATTAATACCGCGGTGCGCACGTTTTTACGGCTAAAGGCTAATAGCGGTAGTTTCTTTACTATTTAGGAGTTATGGGTCGGTCGCGATCGAAGCGGCTCTTAGAGCCGGCTCTTTGAAGCGAACAACGGGAGCATGCTTCTTATTGGGAGCCGTGTTTTCTCTTTTTCTCACTTTTTCTCTTCAAGCCGCATGTAGACCCGTAGTTTGACAGCAGCAGCGGCTGAAAACGAAACTTTCAGAAATATGCGTGTGCACAGGATTAAAAAAAAAAGTGCATATTTGGCTGTAGTTCAGCATAAAATGAATAAAGCAGGACTAATCTTGGGCTCGAGAGAGAGATAGAGACCGAGTCCCGACACTCAGTCCTGGTTCAGTTCTGGTTTAGTCCTGTTTTACACATGGTTTAAATCTGTTTTAGTCCTGGTTTAGTCCTTTTTCAGTCCTGGTTCAGTTCTGGTTTAGTCCTGCTTGCAACAAAACAATCTCAAGAGTCGCTTGGGAGCCGAAAGAGCCAGCTGCTTTAGTGAGCCGAGCCAAAAGAGCCGGTTCTCCCATACCCATCACTAGTAGCTAGAATATGATGCAAAAATTCCATTAGGCCAATCTACTGTATGTAAATATGATGTAAAGAGTCAGAATAACAATAAATGTTGCCTAAATAAACCCAATTTAGAATCCACTAGAGCCAAACCTAAGTTTTTAAACAATTCAACATTTACAGTGAATTTTTACATCACTAAATATATCGGCGATTATATCGGCTATCGGCAGCTCCAACTCCCATTATATCGGTTTCATATCAGCCACAACAAAATCCATATCGGTCGGGCTCTAAATTATAGTATTGAACCTTTCTATCTTCATTGAGGCCAAACCAGACCAAGTAACAGGTTAGGTCTATGGACAGCCTGTGATTAGTCAAAATGCCTATTTTTCGAGGTATTTTTGAGCTATAAAACCACCTGGAATTGGATAAATGTAAGGCAGAGCTATGTTATTAGGTTATTTTTTTCAAACCAAGACATTGTTTTCATACCTGACAGTTTCCCAGATATAAACCGGGACAAGGGGCTTTTTTTTTACTCTCACACACCTTGGATACTGTCCTCAGAAATTCGGACTGCAGATGGCGCTGTCATCCTGCCTCCACCAGTAGGAAGACAGCACCAAAACCTGTATAAATCAGCTGACCGGACACATCACAGCAACATCACGTGACCACTCTGACGAAGACCACTAGTGAGCAGTCGATACTGTCAGGTATGAGAACAAACTCCTGGTCTGAAAAAAAGAACCTAATAACATAAACTATCAGAAGACCAAATTAACCTAATTGGACTAGTAAGGTAGAGCTGTTTAATGTCATACTGTGGAACATTCCAGGCAGAACAATGACATATCCATAGAAATAAGCAGGTGATGGACCCCCAACCAAAACCTTACAGTGCGCACCTTAAGGTCTATCTGGTAAGACATTTTACCCCTGTAGCCTATGTAAAATGTACAGTGTGAGTGATTGGTAGTGGTCAGAGGAGTTTCATGGATCAGATTATATAAATACTTCCTGCACTAAGAGGGAGGAGAAAGCTGAATTGTGTTTCAATGCAGCAGCACAAATTATGTTTGTGTTAGGAAATGGGGTATTAATCAAAAGCTTTTTTATTTTTTTTTCCAGAGGCCCAAGACTAGATTCCAGTATTAACAGCCACAGGTTGTAACTCCCACTCATCCCGATTTGAAAAACGCTTAGTCAGCCTAGCAGGGGGAAGAGGGCGGCACATATTTGAATAATCCCCCCGTAAAGGACTTGAAAAGTGAGATAATAGTTTGGAGTTGGATTATTTAATGGATGAATGCGGATGGCAGTGTGGACTTGTGTGTGCGTGCTTGTTTTGGGAAAATCTGAATGTATTAAAACTATATATTCCTGCATAATTATCCATATTATTACAGGATCAGAGTTCACCTTCAGCTCCAGCTAATGTTATCGCATCAGGGCATTTTACTAGCTCTAAAACCGCTTTGTCCAACTCCCTCTGCCCCTTTCTCTTTGTTACAACAGCCACTAATGCCACAAACTGATTAGGCACCATTAACTTGCAAATGAGTTCCTTTGTTCTAACTTCATCCCTGTCAGCTTAAGCCATTTTAAACACTCTACTTTAATATGGAGAAAAATCTCAGAGCACTCAGAAATGGATAAATCGTCCTCTTCACGTGTCAATTTAGGAACAAATTGGAATTGTTTGAATGTTTTGAAAAGTGTTTTAGACATTATTTCTGGGGCAATTACAGCAGTTAAAGCAGTGGGTGATTTAAAATGACTGGACAACTCATTCAGGAAGTAAGTGTTCTTTCCTGAGTTAAGGTCAAGACATTTAGGCCAATTTGATCTAAATAATGACCTAATCTCTCACCAGGGCTATTCTTCCTGACAGTAATTAGAAACAGTTTGTAATAGAAGTGCTTTGCTGCAATCAATAATAAAAAAATTAAGTCATAGTGATGGACAAACCATATATCCTTACTTCACAGCACAGTAAAAGCATGGTAACAGGATGTAAATTGTATAGTAAGGAGGTACACAGCAATAACAAAGGACACGTCCTTCATTCAACTTCATTTCATATGATTGACTGTAATACTAAACTGCTGTAACCCTAGTGAAAATATGAAAAGAAAAGTGTTCTGTTACCATGCAGTAAAGTACAATCCAATAATCAAAACTTTTTATAAAACTATTACTGTTAGGAGGCACAATTGTATTTGGTGGTAAACATTTTCCTTACTTATGGAGGAAGAAAACAGTAAAGACATTAACAAGCCCCCATGTACAGTAGATTTGGATGTCACTTGTTTTATCTAAAATGGCTGTAACCTTATGTGCCTTATGTTTTGTTATATGAGGAAAGTGAGACTTAAACCTCTTTCTGTCAAATTTGTTGTTTAAATGTTTAAAAGCTCCTTTATTACTATAAAACTGATACTGTTATAATGTTACCTCTTCAAAACATACCTGGAGTTGTGTCAAAATGCTTTGTTCCACTTTCTGATGTCATATAGTGGTAGTTTTCAAATTAACAACTACCTTTAACCTTTTCTCCTGTACAGATTGGCAATTCCACGACTGAAGTTTAAGTTCCAAATGATTCTAGTGAAGGTGTATGGAGTTTAAAAACACAGTGGAGCACTTCCTCTATTACCACATGACATCACAAGGTGGAACTGTGTTTTTGAGAGAAGAACTCAGCCTAAATATCCAGTATTTGTGTGTTAAATATGTGTGAATGAAACCAAACACAACTCCTAGTATGTTTGTGATAAGGAAACAATGGGCCTCATTCATGAATCTTTTCTTAAAAATGTTCATAACCTCCACTTTAAGAAGCTGCTGAGAGAACTCTGGCTGCTTAAGAACGCTTTGTGAATCTGCCGCAAATTCCTTCTTAAGTGACAGTTCCTCCTAATTCACCCAGCTAAGAACACCACCACACTCTTTTATATTTCATTTAGATACAAAATTAATATGTATTTGGTTACAAATGCCCTTTTTCATATACAGCCAATATGGGTTTGGCATTATGACATGTAAAAGTGCGAGAGAGTGATCAAGGAAGTCAGGTGAAGCAAGTCTACAAACTACAGCTGTTTTACAGCGTCAGCGGCAATTTCAAATGTTCCAACTCACATAAACAGACTCAGTGAGGGAATATTTAAGCCATAAACGTATAGAAATAAGCGGGTGTTTTTATCATATTTAATTAGAATGTTGTGTCATATTATCAGAGTAATACTATTCTAAAACAGTAGAATTCTTACAAGTTCTCCCCAGAACATTTTCAGTTAAGAAAAAGTGTTGTGAATGTCAAAAGTGTCCAAAAGAACACTACATGAATGAGGCCCAAAGAACACTACATGAATGAGGCCCAATGTTAGAACATATATCAGAAAATAGAGTAATATGGGCCCTTTAAATTACCAACCTAATATTGAGTTCACAAAGAACTGTTCCAGAAAGTGGGTAATTCATCATATTGGCCTCATCTTGGGAATCATGTTATTATCATCATTATTACAAATATTGTCTCTTCTCAGTTCCCTGTTTGTCATGTTGCCACTGTGCTGTTTGCAGAGAGACTTTCTTCACCAAAATCCTCATTCTTGATTCTATTTAAACCATTATTGTGAATTCAAGTGGGTCTCTGTTATACTTTAGAACAGGAAAAAGCACCAAATTCCTTCTTTGTTTCCATCAGTGTCTCAGATCAGCAAGAAGCAGCTGTCATGGGAGATTCATAGAGGGAAGTTTTCTGCTAAAAGGGAAACTCTTTGTGGCTAGTCCCGCTTTAAGCCTTCATTATAGCAGCTCAATGCTCTCGGTGCAGCACAACACTGACAAAATGTGCCCATATTCTTAAACAACTCTGAAATCAAACATCACACTCCCCATTACTCTGTTAAGACTTGGCAAACCATCCCAAACTTTACGCCTAATGCCTATAGTGCAATTTCTAAAGCCAATCCTGCAACTGTGGCTAAACCTCCAGCAATACCACTATTTTTCCAGCCATTGGTCTGATATAACATTGCAATTTCCCCTCACTATTTGACCAAGGAATCCAGCTATCCGTATGCTGGCTAAGTAACTGTGACCTTCACAAATGACCTCCATCTACTTCTGGAGACTGTATTGTAAGACTAAAACATATACAGATATTTCGTCAAATAACACTTTTTCAAGGTATGTAAAGTCTGCCATACACATCAGATCGCAAAAAAAGAACTGAGCATTTTTAGAGGAAGTTACACCACTCATCCATCTGGACACAAATTCGGTCAAAGATGCATCCACCCTTAAAGGTGCACTGTGTAACATTTCTGGTAGAGGGTCTGCCATCTGCTTGTCTCCACGGTGATGTCACTGCTTTGGGATATTCCACAGTATGGCACTAACGAATAAATGTTATATGTATTTATTCAACTGCTGGTGTTTTTATTTCTCAAAACTACAGCAATAATCAATCAAAAAACTGTATTAATCTCAAAGGGCAATTCAGTTTGAAGTCATCTGATCATCTCTACAATACTCATTTAGATATTAAAGCAACTCTCACCTGAACTGAAATCAAACTGATTGGATGCACCCTGAAAACCTTTGTCCAGTTGACAGAATTCAGCTTGTTGTACTTTGGAACCTACCTGGCTGACTGAGGGATTACACAGACATTTCAGCCATCTGATATTTCTGTCAACTATTCCCAAGCCATGGCTGCAAATAACAGGATTTCAAATGACAGGATACAGCAGTTGGATCATATGTTATGATGACCCAGGAGAAGGAAAGGAGACAGGATTTTGGAAAATGTATAGTTTGGACGGCCGCCTTTTGAATGAACAAGGTAATAAAGTAAGATATGGTACAATAAATGATAAGGTATGCAAGTTTTCTGTCAAGTTAAACAGTGTATAAATTTTATCCTTATAATAATATAATTTACTTTTCAAACAGTTTTATGTTCATGTCGTACTTATATTGTGCATGTGCTCTACCTTAACGTTGAGTGTCTATGCAACATAATCTGTAGAACCTAAGAAGTTATTGTAGAATTGTTTTTATTGTTGACTGAATGTAATTGAATTGTATAAGAAATCGAAATACACTAAACAGTTTCTAAGAACCCCGGAAGTTGTAGATAGCACACCGACCAATCAGTGAAAAGCTGTGAAGCCATGACGTCAAATACAAGTGCCTGTCTGGGTCCCCTTTGTGGTACAGCACAACAGTAAACAAAGTGGTCAAGATGGATGTAGATGAAGCCATAGATTCTGTATTGGCAACGATTCCCAAAATCGAGGACTTAAAGCCGGAACAAAGAGAATGTTTGGTGAATTTTATCAAGGGGAAAGACGTCATTGCCCTTCTTCATACAGGATTTGGGAAAAGCTTAATATACCAGTTAGCCCTGTTAGCAGCACATTGCATAATAGCAGTGATTGGTAAAATTAAAAAGTACCCGTCTACCGTTGAGCGCACAAATCCTAATGCTGCGAGGTCAGGTCATGAATCAGGCTAATGTTTAATGCCATACCGGGACATTCCAGACAAAACAGTAACATCTCCATGGAGACAAGCAGGTGACAGATCCTCAAACAGAAAAGTTACACAGTGCACCTTTAATGTCTCTGCACATTATCCCTTACTAAACTTAAGGTTATGAATGAATGTAACAGCAAATCCAGGTCAGGGCATTGTGTATCAGTGACAGTCTTATGAGCCGCACACCACTGAACTACAGCTGTAGTCAAGTTCCTGCCTTGACTAAAGTGACTTGTAACAAATCAGCTGTTGTTGAAAAGCCAGGGAGAGAGGTGCAATACTATGTCCAACAAAAGACTGAATAATTAAAGCAGCAGAAAGCAGAAGCGTATGGTTAAGTAAAGGCTGCAGCACGGAGCCCTGTCACTTCCCATCATCTAAGTGGACGCAAATGTCACAGCTCTTGTAGTCTGACAGGAAGCGGCCATGTTTGCCATAATCTGAGGAGGAAACATCTTGGACACTGCTTTAACCTGAGGTGGCCTTCATTTCAGAAGCTCCTGTGCTCACTTAGCTTCTTTAAGTGCAATGTGAGCATCTGTCTGCACCGCATTTGTTTGTCAGGGTAAGACATAGCATAAAAAAGTCCACACCAGACAATAAAAAGACATTCTGTTTCCAAGGATATCGGCAGAGCTTCGGTGCGCGCAGCTCCTGGCTTTTGGCAAGCGTTGACATAATTCAGATAAGAACCCAAGAGGCTAATGTTTGTAAATCACAGCTCTCCCCTTTTTTATGAGGCATTCTTCATGAACCACGATACCATATGTTGACAGTTTAATGTAACCCCAGAACAGGACACTCAGCTAATATTCAATTTCTGCTCAAAACCGAGATAACATGACAAAAAGGCATTTGAAGAGACGCCATATTGACATTGCACAAGCTCAGCGCCGAGCATGGAGAAGACAAGTGGGTGTTTCGACAGGAAAATGGATCCCCTACTAGTTTTGAAAGAGCTGACATTTATACCTTGGTTTGTGTGCAGCAGACACATGCATAAAATGGGACTGTATAACTGTCAGTTACACACTCACATAGAGGCCTCAGTGGGGAATGCTCATTATGTGGGGTCTATATACAATATGGAACTATGCTCTATACATCCATTTAACAGGATTTCACCATTGTTCCAGTTTACATGCAGAGTAGGAAATAAAATGCAATATCAGCTTTATACTGCCATAACTTGGATGTATGTCTGTAATGATAAATTTTGAGGCATGAAATATTGCTATAGAGAAATATTGCGATAGATGATCATATTAAAACTGCTTTGTGACATTGATTAAGAACAGGAAAACTCCAGTAAACAATTTTTAGTGACTTATTTTACTCTGTACAGCTCAAATCGTATCATATTACATCAAAATGAACAAAATAGTGGGAATCTCCCCACTATTGCTAAGAAATTGTACCCATGATGGACATTGAGACGCAAAATATATTGTTCAAGTTATCATATACTGAGATAACGATAAGTCCATATAGTAATTATCGTGACAGGCCTAGATGTTATAGATGGCAGGTTAGACTAACCATTGCTCTTATTTCCTGACAGTATATATGAAATTCTTAGATATACTTACAGTTATAATTAACTGTTCCCTACCAACCATAATGTTAAGGGTCAAAATTTGTCTAACTTGCATAGCATTTAAAAAATAAATGATGACATTTTTATTTAGTTAAATGAAGGTCAAAACTGCCAGAAAAATGCTTTCCTTGCACGTAAGTAGCAGCTGCATTTTGGATAGAATTTATGTTGGTGACACAGATAAGAGATTTTCCGTTTAAACTCACAGCTACTGCTTGTAAATTTTTTCACCACAAACTGACACTTAACGGGTGCAAAACTATGATAAACATTTACCACAGGTACTGTCCTACCAAACAGAGTTATAATTAAAAATAAAACATGAAAACCTGTCATTTGCACTTTCAAAGTACATGAAAACCTGAGGGCACTGAAACACCGTTGGCAGCATTGATCATAGAGCTCATGGTGTGATTCTTGTCAGGATTGATGGATGATTTGAGGAGAAATAGCCTCAGATTGCCTGAAGGGCCCTGGGATAACCCTGCTTCACACAGGCCTGGTTTCCACAGACCTGGTTGCATGCATATAAACCAGCGTGACTCATTTGTTGCCCGCGGTGACGGAGCTGCCATACAAGCTGAGGAGTTGGCATGACAAGGCAAGGCACGGGGATCCCATAACCAAGAAAAAATATATGTATTCTTCACTGGCCTGGGATATTTCTGAATACAGTTATGCTCATGCTGTACACTGTACCTAGGTACCCAAAACTATAATGGTATGGCAATATGGAATAAAATTCATCACAATTATTTTTCCTCATGTTGATTCATAGTTGAGTTGAAAAGTTCCATTTAAAACACACATAATTAGGCACCATTAACTTGCAAATGAGTATTCTTGCTAAGTCTAAACTCTGCCAAAGGATCAATTGTGGACCTCTCGATTAAAAAAACACCAAACCAACAATTGTAATCTGCAAATGTTTAGAAGTCAATTCAATTAAAATAACTGCCTGCCCCATTTCAACCTAAACAAACAAACAAATGAATCACTACAAGATTAATGTATAATTAAATTGTACAATTTGTGCAGCTCAGAGAATCATAATGCAATCATGTCAGCCAAAAAGAATAGATCTGTCAGGTTGTTAAAATACAGAAATGGAAGAAATAAAGTTAACACATAGCACCATTCCACAGGCTGTCAGGAGTCAAAGGTGCCTCAGGTGGGGTTAGCCTAGTACAATCATTTGCAATTACACATTTGTTACGTGTGCGATTTAAATATCTATATGCACATGCGTGCTTCTGAACAGGAAGCTAGAGAGGGCAACAGGGGGATAAACACATGTCATCCTTTCTCTGTTTCTGACGTGGGAATATTTGAATTGAATTTAATGCTGATTTATTTACATTCTTTTTCAACTGTCAGAAGCTGTACTGCTCTCGGCTCTGCACTGGACACGGAAAGTAGCCTTGCATGCCAGCACAACATGAATTTACCATAAGGTTCCCATTATTAAGGCTAATTACCATTTTCCTGCATGACACATACTTCACAAGCACCGACTCCGCGGCTGTTCCCATGACATACATATCAAAGATGCCAGGTTTCCCTTAGCTCAGTTGGGAATTCATATGAAGGCATACGCAGCACAGGCTCTGAATAAGAACATAAAACAAACATGAAATATACAGGTTACAGTTGTTTCTGTCAGCACAGTGCTCAAAGCAGGAACAGATATGCCATGCAAAGGAATCTGTGTACATATGTAAAATTATGTACTGCCTCGGCATTAAACCGGAGAAGTAATACCTTTTAAACCTGCAGTCTTGCACAGCTGCACAGCAATAACAATATTAACAGAAATACAGATGTTAACACTGCTTAATGTCTTACTACACAGTCAGTCACATAGAGATGTGTATGTAATGTAATGTTATGTAATGTGTAATGGTAGTAATAAAGTTTACTTGATTACTTGATATTTATATATGTATTTATTTCAACCTGTGACAATGTTTTTAGTTGATTGAAGAATGTACTACTTTCAATTGTGTTTTGGAAAAAAAAAAATCATAAATGCACGTTGAAACAAATGACTTTTAAAAAATAAAATAAATGTATAAAATATATAAAATATAAAATGATAAACAACATTATATTGATAGGAACAATAGATTGTTCCTGTGCTTATTGTGTGCCTGACACTGCCTTGGTTGACCTCCCATGGAGTGCAGACAAATCACCCCCAGCAAAACAATCAGACTGGAATTAAAACATAAAACAGAAATAGATTTTTTTTTTTTTTAACTCTCATTGGTCCAATAAGAACAACCACCATCTAAATATAATCACACAAACTAACCACAATGGGGAGTTTCTTTGTGTTTGTTTGTTTGTTTTTTAATTACATTTCATAATGCTTTATGTTGATTACTAGATGTTGGCAGCAAAAATTGAGAAATCAAATCCATCAGGCATAATGGTTTAAAATGGCAAAATGTTGTGAATCTAATTTTATTACAGACTGAGGGCAATTGCAACCGATCAACTGTCTCTGGTTAGAATAATATGAACAAAGACAACACTGACAGTTTAAATATTCACCAACTGACCAACTGCAGATGGACAAAGTAGCTACAGCAGGGGTCTCCAACCTGCAGCTCGGGAGCTGTTCCCATCTAAGGCTGTGGCTTGTATATAAAGCCTGCTCAGTTTCTTGCGATCACTAAAATATCTCTCTGGCATTTTCATTTTGTAAAAGTAGCTCACTGGAGGAAACAGGTTGGAGACCCCTGAGCTACAGTAATGCAAAGGACACAAAATCTAGGTAATTACTATCAGCAAAGCGCTGTAGCATATGATTTGAGTGAATGCAGCCATGATCCCAGAACACCCGTATGTATTCAGTAATGTCATCAGAAGCAGAGCATCAAATAAAACAGAGCTATTACATGAGTGAATCTCTCTGAGGCAAATGGTGCCCAGTAAGTCTGATAAACTGGCTTATCTGCTGTGAACTGGGTCTTGGCCCTCTTCCCATGATTGCACTGCAAACCAGAATGGAGAATAGAGGGCAAACGTGGCAGGGGTCAATATGAAATAAACATGCTCTTTCTACTATAACTCATGCAAAGCTATTCTCGCTGAGCGCTGAATGAAAAATTGGAGCTGGAAATGCGCATGACAGCGAAGAGATATCATGGTTTTCATCATTTATATTCCTGCGCAGCGCCCCAGTGTAGAACAAGCCTCCAGCACACCCCGAATGTTCAGCCCAAGACAGAACACTAGTTTAATAGCAGCTTTAATGTAATTAAATCAACACTCTTTTAGGCACTTTCTTCTAGAGTTAGTGCTAGGCCATACATCACCTCTCCCACAGAGGCCTATAAACATGGACCATACAGGAAGAGAAAGAGCCAGGGGTGTGCTATTATATGTTTTGGTTTTACACTCGGATGAAAAAAGCACAAAGGATTCATAGGATTCATAGAAGCATTATATGCTTCAGATATAAATCGCGATGTGTTCACTGACCTACCTGCACAATGTGAGGAGAGTAAATCCTGGTCATGACCATGTATCAAGGCTCACTCATAAACATGACAGGAGGCGAAGGCAAAAGTATGACTGATAGATGTTGTTCAAGGACACAGCCATGATCGGCGACCATTGCGCCCCAGACCTCCCAATAATCTCCTGTGTTAGCACGTCGTACGGAAGCGTCATGCCTGTTTAACTCCTGCTGTAGCTCTTGATCCTTGTACAACATGTGGAGGGTGCCCTGATCTTAGCATAACATGCCCTCTGTGTTTAGCCTCTGCTATCGGCCTCTGAAGATAGAAAATTGTTAAAAAAGATCTTCCAATCCATTTGGAGATCTACATTTTCTTCTTAAACAATGTTTTTCATACCAAACAGATGTTTTATGTACAGGGACAATGGGAATTAATTGATCCAAGCCAACACAAGTTTCTCTAACGCTGGACTGATAATAGGAGAGCGGTCATCATTAGGATTGATGGCACCAATTTATTATTAATGATTCGTAAAATGAGATCCAGTAGACCCCATTTTAAATACATTTTCCATTACAGAGGAGCTGACAAGCAACACTGCTGATTTCTCCAGAAAACCTCTCACTGTCTGTAGTCCTATGAAATGCAGCATCACAATGTCTTACTCTGGTAATGCTTGGATTCTCTCAAATTGAAAGCATTTGTTTTAAAGCCGTGAGGTGAACTACAGGCCCTCGTGCCATCGAGGTGTTTTATTTTGTTTTATGCCACTAGAAACATTGTCCTGTATTGTATTTCCAGCATACACACAGACACACAGATATTTATCCCCGGAAATGTCCCCATTGGCCTTAGACTCTGCAGCCATCTGCCACATGATTTTCAATCAAACCACAATTACAGTAACTAGTGATATCATATAAATCAAAATGCCAAGTCGTCTCGTCTGCATCCTAAGTCATCGACATCATTCATGGAAGAACATCTTTTCTCTTTGGAAAAACTATGGCAAGGGCAATGATGAAATCAATGTGTAATCCAGAGAAGCAGCATTAGCAGCATCCTCACTGTTAGTACAGAATCAACTGAAATGTTGATGTTATCACCAAGTGAAGCTTGGCCTCAATCTAATGAAAAATAAAGGAAAAATAAGGGTCAAACATTCAGGAAGCACAATGAGAAAATGTCATAACAGTGATTAATGTTGTCATTTACTATCGTGACAAAGTAAAGGTGAAACATACATCTCTGTACTAGTATATAACTTTGGTCCTGACCGGTTGCCCCAGCAGCATTGAAGGAAGGTTCAAATGCTGAAGTATTTTCCTATGAAGGATAAATGAAGTATGCCTTTACTTAAAATGTACTTTACTTTTAAAGTTAAACTAAATCTTTGATACTGGTTCCATCACATTTTCATGCAATAATTTCAAAATACAAAACAGAAGGGCAAGCATTTCTTGAGAACTGAATTCTCTTTAAAGAGCACACTTGCCACCTATTGCGCAACCCTATTCCACATTAGCTCCTTAACACTAGAGTTGATTTCAATACAGACAGCATTTAAAACTACCTGAGGGCCTCATTGTGAATTATTTCACAGCCTCCCAAAGTAGACATCATACAGTAGATAAAGCTTCTTCTCCCAAAATACCATTAGCAACGCCTAGAGTGCGCTTAATAATAGATGTCTGGAGCACCCGTGATAATTAAGAGTTTAAGTGAGCTGATGCGTTGAGGGCCACCGCCTCCTCCCTCCTGTTGTGAAGGTGGTGATTTCTGTCCCACAGTGAAAGCATTGCCAATCATCTTTCCTTCACACTGATGCAGGCGTTAGGCGAGTCAGAGAAAGCCATTACTCCAAATGACTCAGAGGGACAGTGAGGGGGAACTCTGCGCTGCCTAAAGCCACAGTCAATAACTTTTTTGGAGCCAAGA
Organism: Boleophthalmus pectinirostris; assembly: GCF_026225935.1. Classification (NCBI taxonomy): domain Eukaryota; kingdom Metazoa; phylum Chordata; class Actinopteri; order Gobiiformes; family Gobiidae; genus Boleophthalmus; species Boleophthalmus pectinirostris. Next base: position 25,198,076 of record NW_026571207.1, on the reverse strand, counting down.
GCAAAAGCAGCACCGTACAGACACATGTCCAAGGACGGGAATTACCCAGTTGAGTCACAACAGATAAAAATGATCGAAAGCGCTTTTCTTGTGGAGGGTACATCAAATAATCTCAAATGAAATGTTATTGCTTTGTCTGGAATGTTTCGAGGTATGGTATTAAACCTTTCTGTCATCATAGAGACCAAGTTACAGATCAGAGCTGTGAAGAGGCGACCTGCTCACAGTCAGAATGCCTGTTTTTCTATGTATTCTTGAGCAGTAAATCCACCTGTACTGATTAAATGTAAGGTAGAGCTGTTTAATGTCATACTGTGGAACATTCCAGGCAGAGCAATGACATAACCATAGAAACAAGCAGGTGACTGACCCCACAACCAAAAAGTTACATAGTGCACCTTTAAGTATCACCAGGAACATTGAGGCAAGAACAGAGATGCTGAAGACATCTGCTGCAGAATCCTTGGTACAGCAACTCGATAATATCCTCTCCATTCGTTGTGATGGTGATGTGTTTAGTTTAGAATCAATATTCAATGCTGTAGAGGCGTCAATAGTTGTGATGAAAGAGCATAAAACTAAATGTAAACAGTTCTAGTGTATGAACGAGAGGCTCAGTGATGGGTGATCATGGGAGAGTCTATAGATACTGCTTCTGATCTGATTTATGCCATTCCCCATAAGCTTTGATCAATCGGTGTTTGATGTAAAGACTATTTCCATTGGAGCTCCATCTTTCTGCTTGTCTGTCCCGGATATATGCTGTTAATACTCACCAGTGTCCATTTGTACAAAAAAGGGTGAGACAAAAGAACCCCTGAGGCATTTAAAAACAGCATTTCACAAACTTTGAGGAAAGGATATCAGAGTTACACAATAAAAGCTGGTCTTGAATACTGGTATGAAATATGGCATCATTTGAATTAGAATTAATTGAAAAGACAGCTATCATTCAACAGAACATAAGAGCATGTCCTCACATCTGATCCTAACCTTAATCCCTAAAGTACAAAAATATAAAAGTTTTGTTGTAAAGGGCATATCATCAAATACAGAAACACATTTCTAAGTGGGCTGGGAATCACGGCGTCCCTCGCGATTTGATACACTGCTTACGATATGATATTATCATGATATGGCGATACATGTGGTTATATATTATAAGAAGCAAAAATATTTCAGCAACAATATTTCTTTGGTCTTGTAGAATGTTAATATGAACTACATCCATTTTAATCATCAAAATCGTATGTCAAGTGTATTGCATAAACAAGTTTCCTTCCACTAAATAGGCAACAAAATTGTAGTGGAGTCACAAAAAAATGCTAAAAATATACAAAAAATACTCTTGGCGACATCACTAACGATTCTGTATCACTAAATTTTGAATCGCAAGATATCAATATTCTGATATTTTTGCACACCCCTAATTTAAGATTAACTATATAATTTTGTTGTGTGTGTGTGTGTGTGTGTGTGTGTGCGTGTGTATATATATATATATATAAATAATGCATTGACATCTCAAAGATTATAGCCTACATACTCTTTCCAAACCACACACAAAGGTTACATTTATTTTTTCCCGTCCCCGATCGGACATGTCAGCTGGGGTCACAATGAATCAGAGTTTGGACCTGAATCAAATTTGAAATCTACCAGTCCGTTCACTGTTTTCAAACCTTCAGATCAGATCTGGCTCATTGACCACACACACATACACATTTTCCCTGACACTTACATCTGTTTTGTAAAATGTTACAAATGTTTATCCTGCTGCATTTGAGAAAATCTCACAAGGTCACCTGTCACTTGTGATTTCAGTCAACTCAATACAGCAAATCAATCGGATTATCCTATTAGCACAAAAACACACTCAGGCCAAGAACTTATCAGTGAAGAGCTAAACAATCTCAACCTGGTTTAGTTTTTATGGGCCATTAAAAGGTCCTATATTATGCAAAATTATATGCTTTGAGCCATGTTATAATGCTGTTACCTCATCAAAAGCATACCTGGAGTTGTGCTTTGTTTCATCCACACATGTTACATTACATGAGTAATCCTTTATTATTAGTCTGTTTACATCTCCAGCACACAAAATGCTCTGTTCTATCCTGGGATGTCATGAAGCGGTAGTTTTCAAGTTAACAGCTGCCTTTTACATTTTTGTTTAGTAGAGATGGACAATTCCAGGGATGAAATCATCCAAATGCTTCTAGAGAAGGTGTTATGGAGTATAAAAACACAGTGGAGTACTTCCTGTATTACCATATGACATCACAAGGTGGAACAGTGTTGCTTCTGTTTGAGAGAAGAACTCAGTCAAAATATGCAGGGTTTGTGTGTTAAACATGTATGAATAAAACAAAACACCATTCCAGGTATATTTTTGATGAGGAAACAACATTGTAACATGTGTCAGAATACAGTGTTATAGAAATACGGGCCCTTTAATGTTCAAAAGCTTCTTGCGTTCTAACAGCAGAGCCCTCTCCAGACCAGTGACAAATAGACAGAATACAGGTGTGGATGCAGTCACATATGTTCAAATATTTACCCGGGAGAGAGGTTTCTGCCTGAATTGCAGCACTGGGAGCAAATTTACATGTGTACAATAGCCAGCGTCCATTATTCATTTTGTGTGTCTCGTTCTGCCTGCATGGGGAAAAATGAATTGCAAACACACTCTGTACTGTAGCGTGTAATTAGAGCGTATTATGCACTTAACTGCAATCTGAATAATACAATGCAAATCACTTACTTTGGAGAGTTCTAAAGCAAGAAGACTTCAGTGCTGCTCTGACAACCCACTGAGGCAGGAGCTAGAAATCAGGGAAAGAAAAGAAAGTTAAGAAGAAGAAAAAAAAAAAAGTCTTTGAAATGTTCATTAAAAGGGTCAGGGCTTGCACTCAGCTGTTAGCCTGGTAGCATTTTGTACACACCGCATGATGTGACAAGCTAATCGGTACGGGACAGCTGCATCTGTTTTGGGGCAGATGAGAATTCATACCCCCGCTAAAGTTGACCTCAATTGGCTTTTTCCAAGTCCTCAAAGTGAAATCATCAGCTCTCTGAAACACACATTCTCTATTATTTATCTCATTGCTGTGTATTTATAGTTAAAAGTAGTTTGATAGAAAAAGCAACACAATTTTGGGTTTGTGGAGTCATGGCAGGAGGCAAATGGTAATAGTATTTCATAATTCAAGCCTCTTAAGTCCATAATTGAATCTTACCAGTGCATTTGTCATAATATAATACAGATATATTTAATAACGCATCTGCTCAGATTTATTATTAGCACTTACGTTTTAAATCTATCATGCTTTTTCTTTTAGATTAGACAATGCCGTAAAGCACAAAAGTGTTTCAGTGCCATTAAATTACAATAGCAAACTAACATATCTACTTAAAATATTGTAGTATTAAGCGTTCAACAAGTAACGAGCTGGAGTAAATTATGAGCTGGGACTGCAGTGGAGCGACTTCGTAATAACAGACTTCAGAGAGAGATTATTGGCTGCACATAACGGGGAACTGTGCGGCAGCCGTTCCACTGAGCCATGCAAGAATTGATTGCAATATAAACAGGTTTTAATGAGTGTGATGATCAGTGGAATTCAAAGCTAATTTTGCCCAGTATCACAACAAAATGTAGCTTTGGGAAATGTGCAGCGGATGAGACCGTGCCAAGCAGCCTACATCAATGTGAAATCCAGTACAGCCAGGGCTTTGTGTGTCCCGCCACAACAATGAGCGAAAGCCTTGATGTGAATATGGCTTTCAGTAAATATTCAGATTAATTTCTGCTTTATAATATATTCTACTGGTAATTAAGGACCACTTTAGTTCCTCATTTAGAACCACTATCCTTTACTCATTGCTCTATATTGCTCACACAATCCGCCTCCACTAACGCTCCAATTATTACTCGAATTTGAAGCATAAATCAACCAGGGAGCCTGTATTTCTTACCTCCTGTAACCTGTCAGTGGCTGTCAATCAATCACAGCATTTGCCTCTCTGGAAATAAAGTCTTAATGCATGTTTCTCACCATACTACAATGCTCAGACTTAGTTTAGGGATAAATGCACTATCCATAAACAATCATCATTATAAAATTAAAATGAATAAATAAGACGATGAAAACACCCATGTCCCTGTAAAACACAACCCTGTATATTTTGAATTAGGATACAAATAATTTGGTCAACAACTCAAGTTTGATTAAAATTCAGGTCAATCCACATTGGAATCTAGAGCAGTTGAAGGCCAATAAGATATGCTGACATTTTGAGGCCAGTATATAAATTTGGTTGCCTGGGATCCAGAATACACATGAAGATATCAAGTTTGTGAGTTTGGTCAGCGGAGAATCTCCCTAAATTCAGATCAGGCGTGACCATATTAGAAAAAAAACGGGAAAAAATAAACTGTGTTAATCTGAAGTGAGACAAATATGATTTTGTTTGTAAATGATATGTGACCAGTAGTTACGTTCCCTTTGCTAGGGGAGAAGGGAAGTAACAATACAAAAAAACAAGATGTTAATGGTTTAACTAAAAATTGTGAATTTATCAATTTACAGTGTAGGGGAAAAAACATAAAAGAAATAAAAGGATTTAAAAAGGATATCAAACTGAGGAGCTCTAACTAATTACAAAAAAAAAAAAAAACCTAACTAAAGTTGTACTGCAAACAAGGTGTCTCAAGGAAATGAATTAACAAAGGCAACAACTGGCATCTTAACGAAAAATGAGACAACCAAAAAACAACCGAATAAAAGGGCGAGCTGGCACACAGGGGTCCAGCCGCACACAGGTGGCATCCGCGGATTGGTGGGGCAGAAGGGTGTCTGGCCAATCCCCGGAATGATCCGACGCCCAGCCTCCATTCGGCGGTCTCTGCTCCCCTGCATCCAAGTCTAGGGCTCACGGACGGATTGCATTACACAAAAGAAATAGAGAACAACGGGAGCACGAATACTCAAATTACCAAAACATCGTAACACCAATGAGCTTGTTAGCTTCACATGAGTCACTGAAAAAAATTTAATCTAGTTTCATGATCACGTTTGACCGGGCTTCAGATGCAACAGAGGGCATGGGGACCAGACTGATATATATCATGTATAAATAATATAGAGAATCATCATTCTGGATTTGTTAGGCAATATATTATTTAGCAAAAAAAAAAAAAAATGTAATTACTATTATTAACTCCATGTTTTTTTTAATCCATGCACTCTTAATAAATCAGTTGTCGGAGCTCAGATTGAATTTTTCCCAGTTATTATTGGCGTTTTTAGCTTTATATAAAAGATTACACTTGAGAAACAGCAAAACTAGACATGAGACTTTTCTTTAAAACCAACTATAACTTTGAGGTCATAGACACAGCGAATAAATTATTTTAAGTTGTACTATATATAATATGCAAACAAACTACTTTCACCTGCAGTTTACTCAGTTTGTACCAGTGATTTAATTTCATAAAAACTACTTCACTTGTAAATGCAGCAGCAAAGCCCTCCTTGAGACACATATTTAAGAACTATAACTTTGCAGCCACAGACATACATTATTTTAACTTTTACTACATTAAATACAAAAGGCAAAGGGGTCCAAAGTATGTCTAAACAATGCATAATGTAGGAAATACGATAAAAAGTTTTGTTTGTGGTTGGAGTTAACGATCGCAGTCACTAAGGAATCCTATTAAAATGTCTGTACAAATATATATTCAAGCAGCTGCAGCATCAGCGAATGAGAATGGCCCCTTTCCAAAAGAATGCATCGTTACTACAGCTAATTATGGGAACTAAGTGGGGACCAATGCAAAAAAGTAATTAAAGTGGTTTCGGATCACTTTTAGCTAACCATTAGTAAGATATAGTTGCAAATGTTTGCACAATCAAGATCCAGAGCCAAGGCATCACCGATTTATCCCCCTGTGACTTCACTCACTACAGCTATCAGATTTTAGGCAATGGCTGGAGCCCGGCTTGAATTTATGAAGACCATTAGGAACACTGGCAACAGCGCAAATGCAAGACACTGAGAGGAAGAAGAGATATTTTTGTAAGGGCTTTACCTCAATAAAAAGATTAAATTCACTATGAGCCAAAAATGCTTCATATTGTGAACCATGGAGTGCTGTGTTGATGCCAGATCTGAAGAGTCGTCCAAAAGCAGGACAGGTGCTTTGGTTAGAATGACATTTTGAATACAGACTGTACCCATCCAGAGAGAACTCATTCCCACAATTACATCTAAAGACGTAAAGAGACTCGAAAATGACATAATCACAACTAGTACATTTTGTTATTGTGACCTACATATTAGCAGCAGCAACTAAAACTGCTCTGAAACAGAGTTGTGGGTGCGAGGGAATATTTGAATAAGACCAGATAAATTCATGGCTTTTGTAAAATTTCAGAGAAAAAGTATATTATAACTGGACTAAATATTGTGTGAAATGAGGTTACATGCAGATTAAATTGAAGACTACATTAGTTTTTCAGATAGTGTTTCAGAGCAGCTTTATTAAAAGCAATTTTAGCGTAATAATTGTTATAATATACATTCAAAAGATTGGGTAGAAACCATATTATTGGCAGAGATGTTCCACTGTGGATATTGTATTTTCCACTTTTGCGATAACAATCAATTTGTAATATCGCAGTTCAGTTTGGAAGTATGTGCAGAATGAGTTGGTGGATGGAGCTCACAGCAGCAGTGTTAAAAGGCCTGGTTAATAGGATGGCCATTTGAGGCTGGCTTTAGGCATAAAAGGTCAAACCCGGGAGAGGATGACTTCATCCTGCTAATTGCTGCAGCGATTGCATCTTCTGTCATCATATTAAGAGCGTGACACTCCGGGTGGAGGTTCACGGACAGCCAGATCACAGGCAGTCCTATTTGCATAAACACAAGTGGCTTTTTGAAATAAAAATGAACCTAATTTATATTCAATGCTAAGTTTTTCACAGCAACTACAGGAAATAGCACTGAAGATATTGCATAATAAAAGTAGCATTAGTGAATGTGTTGTAAACGCTTGCTGTAAAAGAGCCTTAAATCAAAGTGACCTGGTTTTCTAATGCACCTTAACATTCTATTTCCATGTGTAATTCATCATGCATGAGCTGAACAGGCAGAACACTGGACCTGTAGCTGGAGCCAGTGACGAGGAACAGAACACAAGACTTTGAAGCCCAACCTGACTGTGTGACCTTAACTATACAATACACTGCTGCTGCTGCTGCCTCCATCTCCCCTTTATAATTATACAAGTGTGAAAGCCACATCTGACCTTACCGCTGCTCAGTGAAATCTGTGGACCATCTCTGTATAGAACCCCCGTGAGGACTATCAAACACAAGACATAGAGTCCGGTACTGTACAGGGTTTTACATGTCAAAGTTATTCACATGAATCTCTATTAGATTTTGGAGGCGGCACCAGCGCAACAGCTACAAATGTCAAGTCTTCATCACCCCTACAAATCAATGTTAAATATCTCTCTTCCTATTTTTGCTACAGCTTTTGCTATTATTACAATTTATATTGTTGCTCTTTGTTATTATAATATATGGTGATGTATTGGTATGTACTGCGTCCAACTAATTTCCCTTGTAGATCAATAAAGTTTGTACATAAGTCTTAAGTCAGTCAAAAGTGGACCAGAGATTTAACTGGAGTTACAATACAAGTTTGAAGCCTGAGCATTGATTCCCTTATACCTTTTTTGCTAGATACTATTCCTATTGTGGGACTGCACCACTTACTGTAGTTGACTATTTTGACTGTAGACCGTCAAAATTGTACAAATAAACATTGAAAAAAGTAAAGGCCATAATAGAATAATGAGAACACATTAGGATGCATTGGTCAGTCTGTGGACAAAGAGGGTCAGAAGCCAGTGCTCCGCGCAGGTGCCAAGTCTGACTAAATGGAGAAGGCTGCGTCACAAAAGCGTATCTGGGGCCAAATTAATCTATAAATGAATATAATGATTTCTGAAGCACACCCGATGACGAAGCACACTTGACCCACTATACACAAAACTATTCAACTATGTTAATTTTTAGAAGTGGCAAAATATAACTATTGAAAATAGCCTTTGGCAAGAACTCAGTGCTGAGTGCCTATATATGGAAGCCCTGTTCAGTGGCTCTAGCCTGTGCATTAACATTAAATAGACATGGAGCATTGACCTTTGAGGCTGTGGAGGCGTGAGGAGGAAATGGAGATAGAGTGTTATGAACATCTATGATTTGAGAAGATAAAATAAATCATTAACATTTTATTTATATAACCAGGAAATCCTTGTATAGGTGAATCATTCAGCCTAGAAGGGTGGGATGCAAAAGGCAAGCATGATGCTATAATTAGATTAAATATAGATTTTGAATTGTAAAATTATTGCATGGAGGTTCTACAAAAGGTTTTTAATAAAAATACACCAGACAAAAACATCGATCATTGCAAAGCTGATTATGGTTCATACATCCTAAACAGACATTATACATGCACATTTTCTTCAAATGTATATTTTTTTTCTTTTGACCCTGTGAAGCTGAAGGACGGACATTTTCACAGTTACACTTAAAGACTAGAACCAGAACTATGGACAACTCCTGGACAAATAAGGGATTACACTGACATGGAGACCAATGTTACACTTTAGTTTCACATGGTACAGATTTAATATTGGCAGTATTGCAATAACTATGCATTTGCAGTCTATTGTGCAGCGCTTCCATGAAAAGAAAACCCAATTAGACCAAAAACAACCAATTAATTAATGATGAAATACTTGGCCTTCCTTTATTTATCTTTAAGGCAGTGACTGAGTCCCGGTGTGGCATTTAAATTAAAGAGCACAATGAGAGCAAACAAGTGTGCCTCACACTGGGGGGTTGTAAACTGCCATTTGGTATCAACTAAACACATTGTTCCCCTTTGGATCACACAAATGAATTAGAAGTAAAGTATAACTGTGCACGAGGAGTGAATTAGCTAATAACAAGGGGCTATTGTGGCTTAATAATTCACTAGGCAGACACACGGACCAGCGCAATTTCAACTTCTTTTAGTTTGATGTTTGCAAATTAAATCCAGCTAAAAACCCAGTCACTCAGAAGCTATTCAAATAGATGTGCCATGGACACCAACACAGCATTAGGAGACATTGGTATTTTATCTGTATAAGAGACCATTTAAGTAAAAATAAACAGGTTATTTAAAGAAAACATTAGGCAAAATAGACTTTGATGAGCTTTTAACCATGTTATTATGATGTTCCTTCATCATTAGCTTACTCAAAGTTGTATTGAGTGATTCACCCATGTTTGAGTAAGCCTGCATTGTCCAGCATTTGAGATAGTGTTCTGAAAATCTCTGCTTTCACCAACCCACGTGTCTAAGTCATACATGTATGGCTCTCAAAAGTCCTGCAGCTATTTTAACAATAAAAAACAAACAAATGAAATAGTTATAGTAGTTATAGTTTAGTAGTAATTATTAATGAGTGACAGTTTAATGAGTTACTACTGAATGTAATGCATAATGTCTTCTTCAAAGGAGGGGTATTTTACTTCTATCGGGTATTAACTGCAAACACATAAGCTCTCTGTGCTATATCACTTCCCCTCCAGAGCAACATCTCAGCACAATCAGCAGGTATTCGGCTAATGAAACCACTGCACATTGCATCAGGTTTGTCAAATTGTTGAGTATAGTTTTGTATCATGCTTTTGTATATTTATGGAGAGTTGCCGTGTGGGAGCCTGGATGACATAGGCTTGTGGGTTGAGCATTGGATACAATCTTACTGCTAACCGTAATGAGGGTTTGAATAAGGTGAGATAGCTAAAATACTGAAATATGTGTAAATAACCTCTAAAAATTCTTCAGGCATGTTTTTGATAAGGAAACAATGTTATAACATGGTATAAAGATAATAAAAGGAAACCAACACCCAATTGTGAGAAATAACTTAAATTATTCTGTCTTCATTCTTATTATATTTGATCATTTCCAATTAAGTAAAATCCAATCAAAACAGTAAAAGCAAAGTTTGCACAGAATGAAGAAATGTCAACAGGTACAAAACCATTTCAGTATTTTTAGAGATTTAGAGATGGCTGCCTGGTTTCATCCCTCATTATAGTAATGTGATTTATGAGAAAACAACCCAGCCTGGAATACAGCTGAATCCCAGAATAACACTAGATCCACTGCTCTTGTACAGCTGAGTAAACACTGGTATTGTTGACGACTACAGGGAGGACTGAGTGAAGGCACGGACTGGACCAACTCAAATCAAACTCAAACCCAACAGTACACAATGCCTCTGTTCGGGCCCAGGCTCACTGCTGGCAGCTCAGGCCTCCATCTTGTCCAGTATTATGCAGGTTGTTACTGGATAAACTCTGGTGATGTAACAAGAGCCATCGCATCACACTTGTTTTTTGTCCAGTGGTCTTTTCTTTACTGCCAATATAAAGTAGATATTTTTTTGCTCTTGCAGTTTCCTTTTATTTCTTCTAAAAGCTTAAAAAGGTCCTTTATTACACAAAATTGACTCTTATGAGCTTTTTCATATGTTATAATGCTGTTATCTCCTCAAAAACATACCTGGAGTTCTATTCTGTTTCATTCACACATGTTTGAGGAACCTTTTATTATTAGTCTCTCTAGATCTCCAAAGATCAAAATGCTCTGTTAAACCTTGTGATGGCATGTCATGATAGTTTTCTAGTTAACAACTACATTTAAATTCCAGGACTGAAGTGAAGGTGTAAGGAGTTTAAGGACACAGCGGAGCACTTTCTGTGTTACTTTAATGACATAACAAGGTGGAACAGAGAGAGAAGACTTATAGATTATACAGGATTTGTGTGTTAAACATGTATGAATGAAACAAGGCACACCTCCAGGTATGTTTTTGATGAGGAAACATTAGAACCTAGAACACAAAATAGTATAATGGGCCCTTTAAAGTGCATACAAGCCATACCGGCTTGTCAAAGCCAGATCCCGTCAGATCTCAGAAGCCAAGCAAGGCCGGGCCTGGTTAGTACTTTGATGGGAGACCACTGGGAAAATCAGTTGCCAAAGTGAGGTGCCAGTCACCAAAAAGGGACCAATAGCGCTGATTGGCATGACAGACTTGCTTAAGTCAGTCTGCCCCAGGGCAGGTGTAGCTACAATAGTAGCTGACCACCACCGAATATGGAGTGACTGATTAAGCCAATGATGTTCATTTTGTCTTCTTATATACTTTAACTTTTTAGGTTCTTTTTAAAGACAATGCAGTAAAGTGTATTTACCTTGTTGACATGTTTCGGCTGCTAGCTGCTGCAGGAAGTAACAACAGCTGATATACGACACGTCACCACCAACACCGGTGACAGTTCTGAAGATGGCTTGCAGCTAGTAGCCGAAACATGTCAACAAGGTAAATACACTTTACTGCATTGTCTTTAAAAAGAACCTAAGAAGTTAATGGAGTAACTGAATAATGCTCTGTAAAATGTCTTTGTGACAAATGTCTAAAAAGCGCTATATAAATAAAAAACCTACTTACTTATAACAGGATAGATGAGTAATTCATTAAAACACAGCAGAAATGATTCATATTGATAAAGTTTATATATTTGTTTTTTTTATTCCATAATCATTACCTAGCAACTATAATGTTAACAAGGGCCATATCTTATCTAAATTAGATGTTATAATTCTGTGAATTCCTGTATTTTTGTACTGTATGTGAACTTTTCTTCAGCTGCCATATAACTGATGTAAAACTATGATGAATATACTCCACATGCACTTTCCCACCAAGCCCAGTGACAATTAGAAAAACATAAAAACTTGAAATTTGTATTTGAATGTCCTCTATTACTACATCTCAATCTTCTCCTTAAACCTCAAGCACCTTTCTACATATCCTCAGGGTGACATGAGAATAAATAAGACTGTGACCTCAGTGCGCATCTGTTTAATACAGCTCTAAAATGTTCAAACACTTGTCCTATCATACTTTAACTTTTACAATACCCTTAAATCTCACCTTACGCATCTTTCTTTTATCTAACTTCTGTCTCTCTGACTGACTATAGCTCTATCTACTTCATAACACACAAATACATCAAATAAAACGCTCACACATTTCCTAATAACTTTGATGGCAAAAAGCTATTAGTAATGCCACTGTGTTACCTGTGTTTGCTGCTGCGTCTCTGATCCTAATCCACTAAAGGGAAACGGTATAGGTGATGAAAATCTTGGTAAGACTACTCTAAATTTGTCTTGCTTTTTGGGTACACAGTGCGCATAAATGAGATATCTGAGGATATTAAGTAAACACTGTCTCTCTACTCATTTCCAAGAGAATATTTTAAGAGAGCTCTTTATAGTGCGAACAGAAACATGTCTGGTGCATTTGAATTTCAAATGGGCATCCTTTGAAGATGAAAAAAAAATCCTCTTACATTTAGGAAACAGGATGTGTCCCAGAGGGAACTCAAGACGCAGACCAACAGAGTCATATGGTCAGACGTGTTATGGGTCAAAATGTCTCTTGTCTACTCAGCAAATGAGCGAGAGATAACTGTGTCAAGAGATAAAAGAGAGATAAAAATCAGTGTGTTTTTTTATATCGTCCGTCTGTTTGTTTTTACCTTGGACCACCAGCTTGCAATAAAGATATTTATCTTCAAAAGGGCCTGTGCCAGTGAGAAAAGATTCATGTAGCTCGTGTCCTTAATAGAGTTCATTTGAGACTAAAGTCAAACTTCTAACGTCATGTTGAGAAGTATGGTATAATTAAACAGCAAAAGAAAGTCATACTTCTGAAAAAGGAAGATAGCAGATTCACATAGAGGTAATTCAACATAAATCATAATAGAAATCAAGCAGGAAATAGACATGAGCAATAAGACGTTTAAAGGCCATTTTATATGAAAAAAAGAGTGCATTTAGGTTCTCGAGTTGGCTGGCTGGTCTGAACTAACTGGTCAACACAGTATATGTCACAGCTGATGAACACAGAACATATTGTTAAGCTTTAAATTCAAGTAAATTTAAGTTCAGGGCTCCATTATGGAAAAAAAAATTATATGAAGTAACATCATTGATTATTGCAGCAACAGTTTGTTACATAAGTCTAGTCTGAACCGCCCAAAGATATTTTCATGAATTGTCAGGTAATGATGCAAGACACTGTGGGGAGTATTTGATCTTTTCTGTCTGTTAAGTGTGTCAACTTTGAGGGTAAATGAGAAAAGAAAGGAAGCTTTTGTGTTTTCATCAAAGTGAAAATGTGTAACCTCCAGGTAAAGTCAAAACAAGTATATGCTGAAGAATATTAACTATTCACAAAGTACTGACTGCAATTTGTGTACGCATTTAGTAACTGAATCCACACTGTAAAATCAATAAAATTAAGCTAATTCTGGCTATCTCACACTGGGAGGCAAAGGAAGTAGTGTTTCTTATTACTCAAATGGTTACTTAAAGAAATGTGCAAGACAGAAATCCAAAAATGTAGCAGAAATATTGTAGCAGAAAATTGTTTGGCCAGTCAAGACATATATACTGGACCCTGGTTGTATCTCCTGGAGTTCTGATGGGTGTGACTGACACAGACAGGCTAGCCAATCAAAAACATGAGACTAAAAACTCTGGACCACTCTGCCCAAACACATCAGAGACTCATCCACACTCCCCGTGTAAAAAAAAAAAAAAAAAAAAAAAAGCCCTAAAAACCTACCTCTTTAAAACCACCTTTCATTAACTTTTTTGTTTCTTGTGCTTGTCTCTTGATATAAAGCATCTTTGAGTATCTTGAAAAGCACTATACAAGTGTCATGTATTATTATTACTATAATTCAGAAGAGTTCAATCAGAAATTACTAGGTGCTGACAGAATGAATACTGAAGGACATTTTTATATGATCATTATGAAGATAAGTACAAGTAAAAAAAAAAAAAAAGAAAAGAAAAAGTACTTTTTTGATCATATCACCCATCTGTACAAATCCATTAAAAGGTACATTGTGTAACTTTTCCGGTGGAGGGTCTGTCAAATGCTTTTCAATGTGGAGATGTTATTGCTTTGTCTGGAATGTTTCACAGCATGGCATTAAACCTTTTTATCTTAATGGAGACCATAACAGATCAAGTTACTGGTCAGACCTATGGAGACGCAACCCCGCTCACAGTCAGAATGCCTGTTTTTCTTAGATTTATTAAATTGCAGGTGGTTTTACTGCGCAAAAATACTAAGGTAGAGCTGTATAATATCATGCTGTGGAACATTTCAGGCAGAGCAATGACTTATCCATAGAAACAAGCAGGTGACGAACCCCCCACCAAAAAAATACACAGTGCACCTTCAACAAGCCTTCCAATGTAGATTCCTCACCTGTTTTGCCCATATCTTGAGCTTGTGCAGGAGCAGTTTGCTGTTGGTGACTGGTACACAGACCCGCTCACTGTAAGAGCTCCCATGGGCCAGGTCAGTCTGTGTCCACAGTTTTCCTGTGGTTTTCTTTGCTCACGAGACAGGTACAATCAGAGCCGCCAACATGTGAAGTGTGAACATGCCATTTCTGAGCAAATACATCCCCCGACATTTGAAGTGATGGACTGCTCAGGAAACCACTTCCGCATGTTACATACACTCCATAGGCATGCACTGTTGACCTTATTTAGATATATGATTTCACCTTTCTTTTTAATCATTTATGTTGATCCAAAGACAGTAATGTAGATTTAAAGACTATTTGATTAAATCTGTGTTCATTTAAAAGTGCATTGTGTAACTTTTCTGGTGGAGGGTCCATCGAATGCTTTTCTCAGCGGAGATGTTATTGCTTTGTCTGAAGTGTTTCACAGTATAGTATTAAACCCTCCAATGTTCATGGACATCAGACCAAGTTACAGGTCAGATCTGTGGAGAGGCAACCCCACTCACAGTCAGAATGCCTGTTTTTCACTGTGTTTTTGAGCTGTAAAACCATTTGCAATTGAATAAATGTAAGGTATATCTTCTTAATGTCACACTGTGCACCTTTGACATGCAATATTTAGATGGGGGGAAAAGGTGTCATAATATATTTTAAAAGTATCGACATTTCATATGTTGAGTGTACAAACTGCAAAGAGCTCAATTCAGAGTAAGTCAAATGTGGAAAGGTTTTTTTGTAAATTTGACTTACAAAACCTGCAAAGTAAATAGAGCGCAGCATGTTTTGAAGACAAGAATCAAATCATAAAATTAAATATGGCAGCCTGGATGATACGGCTGCTGATTCAACAGATAGTTAATAACACATGGATATTACTACATTGCATGATTTATAATGGACTCCCTTTTCCCAGACTCTGAGAAAGGGCCTTCTGGTGACCCAAGATGTTCAGACAGAGATTTAAAACCAGCAGAGGAACAGTGCATGAGGGAACATAATAATTAGCAGCTAAAATGTCACAGTCACTGAGGAGCAGCCCATTAAGCATGCAGGCATGATGTTTCATTCAAGTCAGGACAGTAGAGGAAAATATAGCTGAGGCAGAGGAACAGAAACTGCTCAGAGAAGCAGAGTAAAACAATGATGTCAAGTAATTAAATACATTTGAGTAAAATATTAAAGATTTAGACTTGGCTAAATATAAAATAGGGGATGTAATATGAAAATGACAGATTTCCGAGGAACATCCAGTACTTACATACATTATAATGATATATTTAATATTTTATTAAAGGTGCACTATGTAACTTTTTGGTTGAGGGTTCATTACCTGCTTGTTTTTATGGATATGTCATTGCTTTGCCTGAAATGTTCCACAGTATGACATTAAACAGCTCTACCTCACATTTAGTCAATTACAAGTGGTTTTACTGTTCAAAAATACCTACAAAAAACAGGCATTCTTCTGTTGCCTCTCCACGGATTGACCTGTAACTTGGTCTCGTTTGGTCTCCATGAATATAGAAATGTTTAATGCCACACTGTGAAACATTCCAGATCAAATAATAACATCCCCATGTAGAAAAACATTTGATGGACTCTCCACCAGAAAACAATGTCCTTTTAAATTGTGACTAATTGTAAAGATAAAAAATGTTGAACTGTGTCCCTTTGTAAAAAACCAACCAACCAACCAACTAAACAAACAAAAAAAACAACATGCACTCACTCTATCAAAGTAATGTAAAAATCCACAGTATGTCTTTAAAAATACCCTCACAGCACTACATGGCTTCATACAACAAAGGACAGCATAGAGAAAAAGAAGATTTAAGGCACAGTCGTTAGAAGCTGCTCAGCGCCGAGTGGATGAAAACTACAGGGTATAAAAACAATGTCTGTAGGGGATGTGACCCAGCGGCTGCCCCCCTCCTCAGGGAGCTGCTCGGCCTATGTACCCCCCCGAGGGCCCTGGTCTGTGGGCATGAGAGCGTCTGTGCTCCCTGCTGCTCGCTCTGCTCCAATCAGCCTGCACAGATTCTGAGCCAGCCGCGAGATACTATTACACCAAGTTGGACGATCTAATGTGGTCTGGGCGCAGAGTTTGGGCTTTGTTTGTGCCGTTTGACAAGGCGCCATCTATGTATTAGGAGGAGCACATAATAGACAGATCATTGTGCCAATTACACCAGTGCCCACTTGTGGTTCTGAAACACAAAGTCCCTCCTGGCTCAAATGGGATTATCCCCATAGACAACAAGGCTAAACTGATGAGAGCACTGGTCACAAATGCTCGGGGTAATTCTATTTGTTGAACATAAAAATGTATTTGAAAACATTACTGCAAGTACAAATTAATCTTGTGCAACCATTCCTGCATAAAACAGAGGGTGCTTAACAGAAAATGGTCTTCTAAAGTGCAGTCGCAATCACTTTTTACTGAATATCACATCAAATCAATTGGTGAATTCAATTCAAAACATCTCCATTTAAAAGGTCCTATTACACAAAATGGATTCTTCTATGCTAAAGTCATTTTATAATGCAGTTATCTCACTAAAACATACCTGGAGTTGTGTTTTCTTTCATTCACACATGTTTGAGTAATCCTACATTACAGTAGAGATTGTCAAATCCAGGGCTGAATTTACCAAAATTATTCTAATGGAGTATGGAATTTAAAAAACAGAGACCCCGTTTACACTGAAAACAATCCGCGTATCACTGTATCGGAAATGACCTGCATCCACACACAACGTTTCTGTGTCCGCAATCCTTCCTTATCCACACAGCTTTGAGCATATGTGTTTATGTTTTACAGAAACAAAACTTAAAACCGCATGGCTAATTTGCATGAACTGAGCATTCAAAAAACAGCTCGCTATTGTGCACTGATGCAGTTCAGCTTCTGTCAGACTAAAAGGACATGACTGTGACAGTGGGATGTTCTGCTAATGGTGAGTCTGTTCTGTACTTCTATTGCGTTGGAGATGGTTCATGTGAAACTTTTCAGAGATTATACGTCTGCAGGTCATACTCATAGACTACAGAATATGAATATATGCTAGCCTCTTAGCGTTTTAGCAGTGAATTTGCTACTTCGCGGTGCAAAGTCCTACATCAGTGTATCAGTGTAACAGCGTTTTCAGGTGTCCACACAGTGCTGGATCTAATCTCTACTCAGATGAATTCGTGGGAGCTGGCGGCACCAGATCGTTCCGTCTCTGGAGCCATTTTTAATCGGATAAGTGTGGACGAACACTGCATCCACAACAAAAACGATTCAAATACATACTAGCGTGGACAGGGCCAGAGTGGAGCACTTCCTGTATAGCCACATGACATCACAAGGTGGAAAAGAATGGTTTCTGTTTGAGAGAAGAATAGAGCCTAAATATGCAGGGTTTGAGTGTTAAACATGTATGAATTAAACACAATACTCCAGAAAAGTCTGGTGGTAGAATAATCACTGCATTGATTGACAAAGATGGAAGCAGCAGTGGCTGAGAATGAATAAATAATGCAACATAAAACTTCTATATTAAGAGCAATATAAAAATGATATTATGATGAAGGTAAAATTATGTCTACACACAGATACTGTGAAAACTAGAGCTAGAGCAGGTATATACTGTACTCAAATCAAAATTGCAATTAAAATAGTTATTAGTAATAATAATAGTAATTGGTATATGACAAATACTACAATTATTTAGATATCTGTATTTCTCTACAAAATGATATATTATCTAGAAAACCTTGTAAAAACACATTATGAAATATACGGGCTTCTTATATTGCATAGCTGGTCAAATTTTAGTCTTCACTAAAATCATAAAGCTCCTGGATGAGTTTAAAATGTGAAATTGGCCCTAATTATCCTATTATTACATAGATCACAAATCTAATTGCGATGCTTTTCGGAAATTAGAAAAATCGTTCAGGCTCGTGAAAACCAGCTAGATAGCATTGATAAACGACTTGGAACATGTAATCACTGGCGGCCATGTTGGTGTCGAACTGCTGCCGTTCCTTATGCGGTTGACGTGAGGACTCAGCTCACACATGTGCAGCGTGTGTGCTGCGTTCAGGAGAGCTCTGTGAAGAAACAGCTCAGCACAAACTACACTATACTGCACTCTCCTCCGTGAGCTTTGATGATTAGATTCTCCAAGGGCCCAGGCGCAGATAACACTTGTACGGATAAGCCAGTGCGCACCAGGATATGTACTGTGTGTATTTGGGAGAGGGGAAGGGGAGGGGGGGTCGCACACTTTGCCTGGTGAGCATGTAACGCTGTTGTCAAGGCCACAGACACCTCCACGGAGCGCACAGAGGATGAAGGCTGACTCTCATGTCATTCCTAAGCAGATTATTTTCTCCTCCTCGTGAGCATCTTTGAGCACTTTGCCAATACACAAACGTTCAAAGCTAGTCAAGTTAATCTGGGGGACTCATCACAAAAGGTTACAATGTCACAGTAGAGGTTTAATGGAATCTGACCACTATGAGCCACTTTTGGGCATTAAGCTTGCAGGGGCGGGCCAGAGCATTACCAAATATGATGCAGACGCAGGTTTAGACTATCAGCGTAACCATCACTGTCACAGTAATAGGCTATGGCCGTAAAGAGGAGAGGCCCATTCACTTCACATAAGTAATAGCTGCTCGGTCCATGGCAGGGAGAGCAACCTACTGACAGAACTACTAACATCACATAGAGGCTACTGTGTTCTATGAATATGAAGCAAGTGCAAAGGAGACGTATGACCTTTTATTATTGGTTTAAATTTAATCATTGTAAAATTAACATTAAAAATAGAAGAGAGAATAATAAAAACCTTTCAGTCATATGCACAGCTAAACAGAACAGTTTTGAACATGGATTTAAACATTTTCAACGTTTTATATACTGAATATAAAGGTATACTTGTGACCTTTTTTTTTTTGTACAGACGATCTTTCATTCCAGCAACACATTTGTTAAAATCATAGACTGCAGAAGAAGAGAAATAGAAACAGACATAGCTTACACGCTAGCCACCGCTTTCCAAATAGGAAGTGACCATGGGGCCGCTTCCAGTAGACTTTACAATGGAATATTGTCAGCCCTCTCTCTGTAACTGCAGCAGTGAACCGTGTCATTTTTGGTCTTAAAACATTCATTTTAACCCGCTCTACACGATCCTGGTGTTGTCATTTTGCTCTCCTGTCTATAAATGAATTCCTATTCCTAATACTGAACTGGCTCCAAATTCACCCCTCTAACCTCTAGCATCCGAGGTGGAGCGGAGCCTCATGCTACAGGTGACTTAGTGTATACAGTCTATGGTTAAGATTAGGGATGGGCATGATTAGTTGATTAATCGATAATTGATCAGTAAGAATTTCATCAATTATTATTATTTCATTCATTTTAATCAACAAACTGAATATAGGTTGCTGTGCGTAGCGTGACCAAACAGGTCCGTACATGTAGCTCTCTGTAGCTCAGAAGGAGCGAGCACACACAGTCAGTCAGCCTAGTAATAATAATGATGATAAATTTTAATATAAAAAACGTTAATCGATAATCGATCGTTAATTCTCCTGACGATCGATTAAGAAAATGTAATCGAATGCCCATCCCTAGTTAAGATGAATCAAATGGTGTGTGAGTGTTTTTTCTAATATCAGATGCCCATCCTGCCACAACAAATGTCCTCATTTCACTTGCGACTGCAAAGATTCTGTTGCCCAAGACCCTACTGCGCAACAGTCGATTTATAGTACATTCATTAGAATCCATTTCCATAAACAGTATTAAAAATATGTTTTGCCTCTTCATACCCAGATGCTTCAAAGTGTGTTGCCCAAGGACACACAGGCGATATAAGATCTGGAAAAGTATTGATGAATCTGCCTATACAGCATCAGCAATTATGGGATGGTTTAATTGACAGTGGATTCACCCCAGCAGTAATAATATTAGCATTGTATACTGTAAAAATCAATTCAAGCATTGGAACTGTCAGTCACAAGAAGTTTCATTCCCAAAAAAGCCTGGCAGGAACAAGTCTTCGGGCCGGGAGCCGTCAAGCAATGATGGGGGGGTGTTCTTTCTGTCAGTCAGGGTTCTGTTGCTAAATCTTAACTTTTTTATAGAGCGCGTATACAAATAACTTTTGGTCTTTGAAATGTTCATTGCCACAGAACACGCTCCATAAAATATATGATAGTTTAAAGATGCATTTGTAACAGTTCATCTCCTTTTCGTCAAGTTATTCCATTGCTTGAAATGATCCTCTGTATTGATGTGAAGCTAACTGAAAGCACTGCTCCATTAGAAGCTCTGTTACTCAAGATAGATTATGTTAAAATAAAGATCAGATTAGAGAACTGATTTAGCTGCAACTACAAGAGGTGAGATGATTGGCGCTCTTAAATAAGTCCCTCTCAAATAACATTACAGTCGAAGTTAGCTGGTATTGGTCAACAGTTTTTCCAGTTAGTCTCTCACCTTTTTTGTTGAGAATCAAACCCCTAAACAGGATAATGAACACTGCTATTGATCACAGGCTTCTGAAAATTAGATGTTTAAATACATTTTGTGCTTAATGTGAGTGCTGAACATTCCGATAATAGAAGTGCATGTAGAACACCCCCAACGTGATGTCACTTCAATTAATCTTGAATCATTTATTTTATTACAGGTGATTTTATTGATGGAAAATACTTTGAGAAACATGCATCCTTACTGCGTCTGACTTCACTACAGATCTGACTTGTAACGTGTCCTGTGGAGTTGTCCTGTTGTCTCCAAAGAGATAAATAATTTTTATGCCATACTGTGATCTTTAAGGAAACGAGCAATTGGCCACAGTAATTACATGCATATTTAAAGTTGAAGTAACCATAATTATAAACTTTTGAATTGTAAACATCTACCAACTAGTAACAGTGTGAAAATGTGGTCTGGTTGTTGAAACAAAATAAAATGTTAATAATCTAGCGGCGCGTGGCAGCTTTGTAAAGTACTTGTGAACAGGCACTTTTTGTTAGGCGGAATTGAAACATTGTTGCCTCATACTCATTCAGTTCACACAGAAACTGAAAAAATGCAAATGAGGCCATCTTTGTTGTGAATTTGTCTTTCCTAAAACACGGGGGATGTTGGCAGAGTGAAGCAGGAGGCCAGTGTACGGAGGTGTAGCGGGATTGCATTACCAGCTGTGGTCATAGCCCTCAACTTCTGCTCTTCGCCATTCAAATCCACTGGAGCTCTGAATAGTGCCACAGTACACAATATGGCCCTATTTAACACAGCTACACACTTAAATAACAGATGCTCACTCCAAGTGAGGTAGTACTGCTGGATTTCAGATGATATTACAACATTACATGACAATAATACGTAATACAGTTAGCGGACAGTTAAATTTAATATTGCTAAAATGTACACTACCAGTCAAACATTTGGACACACTTCTCACTCTATGTCTATGTGTTAACTACTTTACACATACACATCAAATATATGAAGCTACATGTGGGTCCGGTCAAGCGGTAACGGAGGGAAACGGGCAGATTTTTTACATTCAAAAAGCTCTTATTCAGAAACTAGAGGGACTATTGAAATAAGTAAAGTATCAGAATGTAGGAAAGAGTTAACACTCCAAGAGGGTAAAGTTAACCCTGCGATATTCTTTCAAGTTGTTCACAAAAAATTTTAAAACTCATGTCTGTAACTGAGGGAATGAAATATGCAGCACATTTTGGGCAATAAATACAAACAGCGATAACTAGCGGTTCTCATTTACATATCCTTAACAAACTGGTTTGAATATTTGCTTCATATAGTTTTCTACCATATGGTACAAGATTAGGTTGAAAAACCTCTTAATTTTTGAGTAAAGAGATTTTTTATTAAGAAAGGTCATGGTAATGGAGGGAAAAGCAACGGATGGAAAATTGTGCAAGCAAGTAGAAGGTGCATGATTTAGCATAATTTGTCATCTTTTTTCTTCCGAATACTTTAATATTACTTCAAAATGAAAGGTAACTATTTCTATAAAATATGTCAGTCCTTCCAAGCAAATTTTTATCATTTTAAATACTTTTTTTTTTTTTTTTTTAATCATGTACCTTCATCAACAGTTCAAAGATTGAATAACACAAGATATGATGAAATACATCAATTTATTTACATGATTTGCAGGTCTTTGAAATTTGGGAAATAATTTTTGTTCCATGTTGTATACATGGTATGTTTCAAATGTATGTAACTTTAGAACTAAAAATGGTACAGAAAAAAGGTAAACAGTTTCATAAACTAGAGTACATATGTATCTGTTGAATACATTTTTATATCAGATGCATTAACTTGAATTTTTGGCCTTGCTGTTTACTTCTGCTTGACCAGGCCCATGTATGGAATTCAAATGGCTCTTAGTATGTTTTACATTTTAGATTCACATTTCTCTAAGTATTTGCTTTGCTTTGTTGACAGCGCTGCAAACCTTTGGCCTTTTTTCAATGAGCTTCATGATGAAGTAAGTCTAGTGAAATGGTTTTCACTTCACAGGTTTGCCAAATCTGCCTTCATTAGTGGAATGCCAACAGTGTCCGTCTGTTGTGCAGAATCTAAAATCTAGTTATTTCAGTTTTGTTTACTATATACATGTGTTCATTCATAGTTTTGATCCCTTAAGTGAGTCCACAATGTACATAATTATAAAACAATTATTAAAACAAAAACATGTTCAAACACTGATATTAGATTTTTGTTGAAATATACCAACATAGTTAGGATCTAATCACTCACTAAAATAATCAGGTTCAACATCTGAGAATATTCCTTTTGGATCAATCAATAGGGAAAACTGCATCTTGCTCATAGATTGTATAAAGAAATATATTATCTTATTATATTATTATACAGTCTATGATCTTGCTCACATCTGGCAGTATGACACTGTCACACTCTACAATCTGAAAATTACTAACAATATAGTATTACAGAATATTACAAGAGCAGCATGTAAAAAAATCTATATTAATATTTGCTAGCTACATATTAAACAGTGTAGACAGGAGCAGGAGTAAGAAGGAGATTTAGTAGCATGACCTTTGCTAATGCCACGGTTAATTTAACTTTTTTTCCTGACCTTAAAGTGCACTGACAAGGTGTGCACGGTAAATACACCACACTAATAAAGTGAAACGGCACAAACGACAGTAGCCATGGAAATCTCTTCTACAAAATAATTCAATTAGTGACAAGAACGGCATGGTTCCAAGAAATGCAAACATGTTTTAGGTTAATTATGGCGACATCTGAGAATGAAGCTGCTCACTTCAAACTCACACTATTTAATGGTTAGAGGGACTGTAAACCTGAGCAGCTGACCAAGATCATAAAAAATAGATATATTTTTTAAGAACAGAGAGATAATTTTATTTGATAAAACCAACCAGTAGTATAACACCATGTTCCCAATAGGAATATCAAAGTACTTAATCTTCAGCAGGACTCTGTTAACGTGCACTCTTTTAAAAGCACAGTAATAGGAACAAGAAGGTGGAAAATGTATTATTGTATTAGTTGAGAAGTGAGCAATTGGGATAGGAGTGTCCATTCACAAACATGGTATATGCGGCTCCAGAGACCACAGAGCCAGAGGGGGCGTGGCCAGTCTGAGTGGTCTGTAAGTCCATCAGGCTGACCACGCCCAGGGAACAACAGCTGACAGAGGAGGATGGATCACAGCTACCAGCCAAAAGTTGCAATTATATCCTAATTATTGTCTTAAAGGTCCTATATTATGCAAAATTTACTCTTGTAAGCTTTAAGCCATGTTATAACGTTATCATCTCCTCAAAAAAAAAAAAAAAAAAAAAAACTGGAATTGTGTTGTCACCCATGTTTGAGTAACCCTTTATTATTAGTCCGTCTACATCTCCAAAGCTCAAAATGCTCTGTTCCACTTTGTGATGTCATCAAGCAATAGTTGTCAAGTTAACAGCTCCTTTACCTTTTCAGTAGATTGTGGCAATTCCAGAGCTGAAATGATCTAATTGAAGGTGTGTGAAAGTGGAGTGGAGTACTTCCTATATTACCACATGACAGCACAATGATGAACAGAGCTTTCTCTTTGAGAGAAGAACTATGCAGGGTTAGTGTGTTAACGTGTGAATGAAACAAAACTCCAGGTATGTTTATGATGAGGAAACAACATTATGAGATAGATCAGAAAATACCATAATAAGGGCAGTTTAGAAACAGTTTGTGAATACTGAAAAAGAAAACAAAATGTTTTAACACATTCAGATGTACTTATTAATCTGTTAAATTCAAGCATTTGTAATACAACTTTAAAAATATTATTTTTATTGGTAACAACTGTGATGGAAATTTACTAACAGTGATGTAACAATGATGAAGTTGTTTACATTTTGTCTTTTCTAAGTCAAGCCAGTTATTCAATTACAAAGCACAATTAGCTCCTTACATTTTGTTGCCACATCCTGTGACTATAACAAGTTTCAATAAATTGTGTAAGGGCTCCATGAATTGCATACAAGTAATGGAGAAATATTTGTTATTTTTCCACATTAACTCCCTGTGACCTTGGGTGTTCAGGGTAATAATAAATACAGTGTATTATTCTTAGTATAACATTATTATTAAAATAGTGTCTACTTCACAGGAAATGCATAATTTGTAAGAGTCTGTGTGAACACTACCACAAACACTCTTGTTGTGGTTTTCGAAAGGAGTATTGTGCAGATGATAGACAGTCATTATCCAGAAAATCCTTCATCTTCCGCAAGAGAAAATATCGCACTGGTGTTTGTAAATAAATCAGAATTCAACCATTTTCTTTTGAATGCCACTTTGACTGAAGGCAAACACATCAGAGACGCTGTATGGACTTAGTATGCAAATTGTGACAGAGGATACACAGCTCCAGCAGACCTCCAGCTACGAGTGCGTTACTGATGACAAGTGCCAGATGTTCCTCCACTATGGCATGTTAAAAGGAAAGGAAATAAGGAGATACCTATTTAGATGACACAAGATAAGATTTCCCAATATTTCTTGACTTCTATGACTTTAAAAGGTGCATTGCATTTTCTAGTGCTTGTCTCCATGGAAATTTGTATTGCTTTGCCTAGAATATTCCACAGTATAGATTAAAATTATATCACAAGGAAGACAATGTGGTTACAGCACTTTGCTACATTGCAGTTCAGATCTGTGGAGAGCCGTCCCTATTCACAGAAGGAGAATTGTATTTTTGAGTCATAGAAAAACTCGTAATGAATAAATGCTAGATGGGTATGTCATAACATGGAATTGTTGTCTGCATGGAGACAAGCAGGTGTCATGCCCTCCATGAGAAATGTTGCGCAGTGCGGCTTTAATGAAAACCACTACTACTATTACTACTACTACTACTACTAATATTACTACTCTTACTACTCAGAGCGTCACTTTCTCTTGCACCTGACCTTTTGAAGCAACTATTTATGAGAGGGGATGTGAAGTGTGACTCTGGCAGGGCGAGTGAATGAGGGAGCAAGGGAGCGAGAGAGGGAGGGAGGCTGGTACGACTCCATGCCCAGGCCCTAAGGCATGAAGGCAGTGGTGTTGGCGCTAAATTGACAAAACAACTAGATGTGACAGGAATAGTCATAAAATCACATTTTGTAGGATCAGTGTTTAAACCCCCACCTCTCTTGTCTCTCAGCACTTCAGAATTAGATCATTGCTCAATGCAAACAGATATGATGTATCTGAGAATGAGACCACGTTATCCACTGGCTCAGTAAAGAGGAGGAGGAGGAGGAGGAGGAGGAGGAGGAAGGATTGCAGAGCCCCTAAGGAAAGGACTGGGAGATCTCTAGTGGATCTAACTTGCGTCTAAAACTGCGATTTGCGCTTGCCACTTTGACAAATGCACATCATCTTTGTAAGTGTAGCCCCATATTTTCATCAGTGCCAGAGCTGGGGCCATTTGAGGCTTTCAGGTGCAATAGTTTTTTTCATTTTTCTGATGGATTACAAGCTATGAATTCAGTCATTTTTTATGTAGATTGAAATGTTAGCTATTGGCAAAAGATGTGTTCAGACATTTCAGCGATTTTGAGAATTTTATATTTACTTAAAAAATGACCAGCTCCTACATCCAGAGAATGATACTGAATCAGATTATCTAGTTGAAAAAAACAATCAATTTGAAGAAAGTGAAGTTTAATAGTTTAATTATATTTGAAAAAGTACATTGTGTAACTCCTCTAGTGGTGGGTCAGTCAAATGCTTCTCTCCACAGAGCCGTTATTGCTTTGTCTGTCACAGTATGGTAGTAAACCTTTTAATCATCAAGGAGACCAAACCAGACAAAAGTTACAGGCCAGATGTGTGGAGAGGCAAGCGCGCTCACAGTCAAAACACCTGTTTCTCTGGGCATTTTTGAGCTACAAGACAACCTGTAATTTAATAAATGTAAGGTAGAGCTGTTTAATGTCATACTATCCATTATACTTGTCCAGAGAAACGCGGAGATGGACACCCAACCAAAAAGGTGCATAATGCACCTTTAATATATTGTTTGACATTTTTTCTTTCATTTTAATTAAAAAGATCTTGTTACAGTGTCTTTTATTTCCATTATGTACTTTTTATCTTGATTTAGAAAGCACCAGAGAACTGCTAAAAGGTAAAGAGAAAAAAAGCTAATCTGGACCAGCTAGGATTGCAGTTTCATAATGTCCAAGAAATAACACTATTAATAATTAGAAATAAAGATGTAGCGGTTTCAAATGACCCCTGTCTACACAATGTAAAAACGAGAAGACTCATTCATGCGACCACAAGCCTAGGGGGTAAAGACAAAATGGGGTTGTTAACCAGTGCGCCGTGCCACACCACAGCGCTGCCCGCATTCATTACAATCGAATAATTGTTGCTTCCCAGGGAAAAGCCAATAAAGCCTGGATGGATTAGTGAGGAATCATGTCTCGTGTTGCGGACAATGTCTCTGCTGTATCCTGATTGGAGCAAGAGACAGATGAAACGTATGAGTGCTACAGGGGGTCCCTCCTCTCATTTCTGCTCTGCTGTGGATTCAATAACAGCGTGGCTCTGTGAAGCATGACGCTGGCTGAGGACTGGGTCAGCTCACAGTCAGCTAACAGGCGAGGACCACACTAATGTAATGACTGGTCGTCTGCTGGACTGGCCCGCAACTATGCACCACATAACAGAGAGAGGTCTATAAGAGGAACAAAAATCACAATGAATAATAATAACCACTGTATTTAAGTGATACTTTGCAGCTGATGACATCAACACTCCCTAGGGGTGTGATGCTAACTGAAAGTATTGCTCTGTCTGAAGCTCTATTAATGAAGTCAGACTTTAATCTTATCTTTAATTTAATGTAATCTTACCACCAGGTGATGGTTTAGCTGGAGCTACAATAGGGGGGATGTTTTGTGCTCTTAAACAAGTCTGTCAGACAAATTACAGCCACAAGCTAGCTAGCTTAGCCCACAGCTTTTCAGTTTGTCACTCTCACCTTTTTGTTGAAAAACTCCTAAACACGACCATGAATATTATTTTTTGTATATGTCTTAAAACTGTTGTGCATTCTGTGCACCATGATAACTTCTAAACATTCTACCATACACATACATGTAGAACACCCAATGTAATATCACTGCAAATAAGTGAAAAATTATATAACTATTCTATGAATCTCTACAGAAATCTTACTAACTGAATGGTTAGCTGTATGTGTCGAAGGGAATATTCATAAAAGAGAAATG
This sequence comes from Boleophthalmus pectinirostris, assembly GCF_026225935.1. NCBI lineage: Eukaryota > Metazoa > Chordata > Actinopteri > Gobiiformes > Gobiidae > Boleophthalmus > Boleophthalmus pectinirostris. The sequence goes on along the minus strand of NW_026571207.1, from coordinate 25,169,778 downwards.
TGATCTATCCAAAGATGGTACTACGGTAAAGTCTGGCCGAGCTAAGATAGAGAGAGGAGGGCAAACCAGATGAACTATGGAGATTTAAAGCAGATTTAAATCCAATTAAGCTCACAAAAGTGATCTGCGATTTCTGCTTTAACTGTACTTCCCCACCAGCATATGAATACATAGACATGCCACAACTAAAAAAGGCTAAATGAAGAGGTTTGGGGGACTGTCTGTGGTGAGCTATTCCTGTAGTCCCACTTGCCCTGGGGCAAAGAGGCACATCTATGGCCATGAATTTACAGCACCCTGCATTCATTGAATCTGATACTTCAAAAACTAAGAGGTCTGAAAAACAGGACAGATTTTTGCAATCAAAGCACTGACTGTTATAAGGTAAGCCGCTAAGGTAAAAGTTACATATTTTGTTCTGAATGATAAAATAATTTGACAGAAGAGGTTTTGTGCATTTGAGAAACATGTGATACAAATTAGCTGCTGTGGGTGAACCGTCCCACGTTAGCACAGAGGTTTTTCACGCTCTATGGTCAGAATCCAGACGCTTCTGGACTCAAAGAGAATGTAGAAGGGACTGGCTGCTCAGGCACATTGACCTTGTCTTAGAAAACAACAGTGTGCTATTCTAGAGGCAGATATCAAACCAACTACACTGGTAAACAATGAATGTGCAACTCTTTCTTTTGTGACACACATCAGTCAGACATTGCAATAATAATAATAAGTTTGCAAATGTAATTCTTCTTCAACTTTTCAGCTCCCAGGACTGTCCATTGGCTTTTCAGGTCAAATTCTCCACAGCAATTACTTTCAAACAAGGAAGTGGCTACTTAGCGGGCCTTGTCATGCATGTAGCGTCGCGCTTTAACAGCTCATTGTGCAAAAAGGACCACAGCTTCTTTGGTCTGTGCTGATTTACTGTGCCATTGTCTGATGATGTGAATGATCCCCTCCTTATGCAGGCCCACAGGCACTTAATGGCCACTGATTGCTTTTGCATCCACTGATTGTTGGTGTTTAAAATGATGGCATTAAAACGCTAAGGCACGCCATTTACTGCCTGCAATAACCTACACTACACACTACACCAGTCAAGTGCAACATTAAAAACCATGGCTACATAAAAAAGACAAATGGGGCAAATACAGCATCCACAATGGGACAAAAGGACAAAGCCATTGCATTTGGGCCCATGTGAGAGGGATGAGGCAACATTTGACTGCTCAATTAATTTTAAAGGTTTTCACACCATTAAGCACAATTTACCCAGCAGTCATTACACCCCATGTTCCCCTGCGCGTCTCCCTTTGATATTTCCATAGCGCTGGCACATTCGGGTATGTCCTTTCATCTGGGGCCTTATATGCCTGTTATGCTGAGTCCATTTGGGAGTCTGTGCGTGTGCTGTGCTGCCAAGCCAAGTGTTTGTTTCCCACAAACACCAGCATTAGTCACTGTCACACATGATAATTATCAAAAAGAGACACGGCACAAGGGACACCAGCAAGAAAGCTTTTCACTTACAAACTTTGGGTTTATGAGCAAAACTTGGGCCGCGATTCATTTTTCAAAAGGTGCACAGCACAGTGGTAATGAGACTCACTTGAAAACCAGCATGCACCTTTGACTTTATGACTATACAATATGTTGGACAGTTTGAGACTTAAATATTTAATTTTACAATTAGACATAAATATTTAATTTTGCAATAGCAGGGATACAGAAAGGGATTTAGTTTACATTACAGTCTGAAAGCAAAGCTGTTTGAGACCGATTCACTCAGTTGCCATAATATTATAGTTTCAGGTTCAAATTGCATTTATATAACACTTTAAAGTGGCACGATGCAACTTTTCTTGTGGGGCTAGCCTGGAATATTCCACAACATGGCATTAAAGAGGGGCATTACACTTCTATGGGATATTAATGGTCAAAGTAACATAGCATAGCATATTTAAATAACCCTATTACAATTTTGAATTTGCTCCCACACATCACATCAGGTTTGTGAAGTTGTAGTGTATTGTTTTGTATCTTGCTCTTAGCCAGAGCATGGGCTATGTAAGTTTGATATAAAAAAAAAATAATAATAATAATAAATTATCACAACTTCTATATGGTGAACCACTACCAAGAAGTCATTGCCATTTTCAAATGCATATGTTTATCATTGCGTGGGGTACAAAGCCAGTTTCAGCGCAATTATTGTGGTTTTGACTTGCAGATTAACAAACATCTCATGTGGTCTGTATTTACTATTCAAATGGATTTTACACAAACATTAGAGACATGTGTAGCCTGTGGGCAAGAAGTCATGAGGGGGAGGGCCTCTTATCACCAGATTCCCAAAAGGGTTAGAATAAAAAATGCAGCTAAACAGCACCGTGTATGTTTCATGTTACATACCAGCTAGATATGAACACAGAAAAGGTTCTGATGTCAGTTTTTTATCTGCACGGCTGGTGAGCGTCAGCTCTCATTAACGCCCTCATTAAAGTTAAATGCAGGGCCAGACGAGTGCACACAGCCCGTTGGCCCAAAATGGATCTGACACCAGCCCTGCACCAACGTGTCGAATAAAGGCACAGTACAATATTTATGATTCCTCCTGATTTATCTTCTTTAGTGAAATAACCAAATATCACCCATACACAGCCATCTGTCAGCAGAAATGTCGGTACCACTTTATAATAACTATAGCTGAAAATGGAGCATCAACATAGACTTAATAAAATGTTGTTTGTTAATTTCCAGTTAAGAATGATTCAGGCTTATTAACTACTATATATAAGGGTTAGGCTCTAAAGCTCAGAATGCTCTGTTTCACCTTGTGATGTTATGAAGCAGTAGTTTAAGTTGACAGCTATCTTTCACCTTTTGTAAAGAGATTGGCTGAAATTATCCAAATGATTCTAGTGAAGGTGTATGGAGTTTAAAAACAGTGGAGCAGTTTCTGTATTACGACATGAGACATCACAAGGAGGAATGTTTTCTATTTGAGAGAAGAAATATGCAGGATTTGTATGATTCTTTTAACATGTGAGAATGAGGTATGTTTTTGATGAGGAAACATAACATAGGGTAATATGGGCCCTTTAATACTATTTGGTCATTATGAATTAAGTACTTTTTATGTTTTTTTTATGCTTTAAGGCTAATTCAGGTGTATGTATGTAGTTATTATAAAGTGTTACTGATGTGTTTCCCAACACATCTCATCTTCACTGGGGTAATTTTAAGAAAGACATCTGTTCTTAACAGCCCAAACAGTAAACTACACTGAATCCTGTGTAGTTTCTCCAAAACTGACAGCGAAAGCATAATACCCGTATGTAAATTGTAAATACAATGCATCTTGTTTATTGGATGCCATTTTTCCAAGCATCATCAAAAGTAACCAAAATCAGTTTGTACACGCTAGACACGGAATTCACACAAAGATGTTCTCAGAAGAAAGTCTACTATGGCAGTGGGAATGGCAGGAGATTAAAGAGCTCCATTTTGTGGATTCTGCAAAGTAACAATCAGAAATCAACGCTGCATCTAGTTTTGTTGAAGAAATAAAAAGTTTAATTTCCTATTGGTTATTTGTTGTGCAAGCCGTCAGTGAGGTAACAAACTTCTGACTCAATCTATACAAGCTACAACGAATGAGCAACTACAATACTACTCTTGCATTGATTCATTCATTATGTTATTTTCTTTTTGTTTGAGTTTCATTAGAGAGATCCATATCCTTAATCCTATACAACAACTCTCCATAATAAGGAATGGCCTGCGTCTGAAATAAGAGAGAAGATTAAAGGGTAGCAATGCTTTTATAAGGGGTATTCACAAGTCCACGTTGGCTTGAGAGAATAGTCTAGGAACAAGATTAAAAAGGAAAGCAGCAGCCTTCTGAGAGATTGAAATAAAATGTTATGTGCTGTGTTACCGGGGTGATTTGCCAGTGAATATTTCAGGTTATAAGCCAGAAAATATCGCCATGACATTCCTGGAGCACTTACCTAAAATGGTATGCCATGAGGGAAAAGAAAGAAAACAAATAATATCAAGATATAAATCGCTGACAACACTTTGCATGTCAACATGTTTGTTTACACATATTTACAGTGTGCTGAATGAACACTAAACAAACACAGATTGCCCTGTGGCATACAAACAAAGCTCTATAGATTTTATCTTGTAGTAGGAAAAAAATATATATATATACATAAGCAAAATGAATCTCCATCTTGGACTGAATGCGCTGACAGAGCCTGGGGCGTTGTGTCCGACCTCAGGGGAGCCCCTCGATCGCCCAGGCCTCTCTTGGGACCAGCCCAGAGGAGAGAGAGGCAGAATGGAAATGGCTCTACTGCTGCACACATCACCACAGAAGGCATTTACAGTACACTGAGTAAGACGCGCAGCCAAGCATTGATAATGAGCACGAGTGTGTAAGAGTGTGTGTGTAACTGTGTGTGCGTGAGATAAAATGTTATTTGGTAAATGTAAAAGGCAACAGAGTCAACTGTTTTACTTAGTCTTCAAGTGTGTGCTTCAAGAGAGGTTATGAGAAGGTCCTTTTGAAACCCATAGGAAAAAATAAGTAAGACAGGTATGCAGAAATACCAACTAAAGGTCTAACTTAAGATGGAACTTATCTGGTGGATAATAGTAGTAGTAGTAGTAGTAGCAGTAGTAGTAGTAGTAGTAGCAGTAGTAGTAGTAGCAGTAGTAGTTATAACCAGTAGCAGTAGTAGTAGTAGTAGCAGTAGTAATAGCAGTAGTAGTAGCAGTAGTAGTAGCAGTAGTAGTAGTAGTAGCAGTAGTAGTAGTAGCAGTAGTAGTAGTAGTAGCAGCAGCAGTAGCAGTAGTAGCAGTAGTAGCAGTAGTAGCAGTAGTAGTAGCAGTAGCAGTAGTAGTAGTAGCAGTAGTAGTAGCAGTAGAGTAGTAGCAGCAGCAGCAGTAGTAGCAGAGCAGTAGTAGCAGTAGTAGTAGCAGTAGTAGTAGCAGTATTTTATTTTCTTCAGTCATGTACTTAATCGTGTACTTAATAGACTGTTACAAACATTCCACATAAAACTATGACAGAAGGGGTTTAGGTTGAGTGAAAATACTTATGAATGCCTAACCCTGTTTACTTGTCTCCATAGATTTGATATGCTCCACATCATTTTATAAAACCGCTATATCTGGCTTGTATTAAATTGCTTTATTAAAAAAAAAAATTAATAAAAAAATTAAAAAAGCAAACACCTTAAATCTTGCCCCAATGATGTCACCTGCTTGTGTACAGAAATCGAAAAATGACAATAATTGCTAATAGGCCAATTAAATGTGGTCTCAAAAATAAATAAATAAATAAATACTTCAGTGTACTTTAGTGGACTAAATTAGAGCTTGGCTATAATGGAATTCTAACATTTTTATCTTTGTAAAATGTAAACTTTTTTTTTTAACCAAATGTTCACAATGTCTGAAATCTCTGAAAAAAATCTGGTTATAATTTTTTTTTTTTTTTTTTTTTTTTTTTTTTTGAATAAACAAAATAAACCAGCCAGTAAAAATAAAATCACTTTTCATTTTGTGCATAAGTAAGTCCAGTGCAGGCCAGGATAAATTAGATGTTCCGATGGCATGTTGGCCCCTTTTTCAACATCTCAGCATGGGACCCACAAACACCAGCTCAATGAGTAAAAACGCAAACAAGCTCCGGTTCAACAAATGTAAAATGATCCATCAAATCACAAAGCAATGTCGTCTCGTCTCCCATTCGTTTAAAATGCTCCAAATAACAGCCCATTTGATTTTGGCTGAGTCTGGCTCTGATTATGAATGAGCCTCATGGGGCAGCTGTGAGGGGTTGTAATTGTAAGTCTACCTGAAAAACAGTCACTTTGGCCGAGCAATGAGAGGGAGAGAGAGAGAAGGAGGGGTAGAGAGGGAGGGAGGAGAGAGCCAGAAGAAAAAAAGAGACAGAAGAAGAGAGGTGTCTGAGAAAGAGTGAGAGGGACGGGAGGGGTAGACAAGGGGGAGAGAAGAGAGAGGGGAGACGGAGGATAGGTGACAGCAAGAGAGAGAGACAAAAAGAGAGGAGATGAAGGGAAGAGAAGGAAGAGAGAAAGAGATACGGGGGGAGAGGTGTGCAGAGAGTGAAAGACTGAGGAGAAAGAAGGGGAGAGAGAGAAAATGAAAAGGAGAAAGAGGTGAGAGGAGAGAGGGTGAGTGCTAACACACAGTGGAACAAATGTCTGGGACAGGCGTAGCGCTCGCGTGGCTCTGATTGCCTTCACAGCGGCTGCTAACAGGAGGGCTGCACCGGGACTCCACTGCGGATGACTACATTATTTATAGATGAAAGAGGATCCAAAACAGTGCCATCAATGCACAGATGAGGCCAGAGCGCTCCTAACCTGAGCATATGAAGCAGCGGAGGGAACAGGCAGGTGCAGGGGCCATCACAACAGATTTCACAATAGCTCCAAGCTGTTATTAAAAGCAGGTGTCATCATGACTATGGGGAAGTGGGCTTCTCAAATTGTGGAAGATGATGGTATGTGGTGGTTCTGGTGATACTGAGTAATGAAGGCTTATTATATTGCTGGTTTTCATTCCATGGTGAATAATATTTAACATAAGAATAGGGGACGGGCTATTTATTTATTGCAGCTCATGTTTTTCTTTATTGACTTTATTTATTAATATTTAATAACAATATTGCAAATTAGAATAGTTTTTTATAATATAGATTTGCTTTTGGGTTACTGTGTCAGTGGCATAGATTATATAATAAATGATAATATTGAAACTATCTTATCTTCAGCAATATATTGTACTTCAATATTTGTTATCTTGACAGGCCTAGTTCTAGGAAAAATACAATGCAATCAGAGAGTATAACATCATTATATTCTAGATTCTGAAAACAACCAGTTTCGTGACATATTTTCTTGGTCTCCAGGGCGTTTCACACAGTTGAGCACTGAAATCATTGTATAGGCCTGACCAGCTTGGTCTCATTATCTGCTTGCTTATTATTGACCAATGACTGTTTCATTGTTTGTTAAATCAACAATTTTGTCAAACCCTGTGAGGCAACTGCTGTTATACTATACTACAAATAAAATTAATTAAAATTGATTAAAATGTATTTTGATTTAAAGTGCATTAAACTGTAGCCAAACATAAGGCTGTGTGAAAGTTTTGAGAATACTGTAATAGGATCTTGTTGTTCATTTTGGGGATTCTAAATGATCAGGACCAGTGATGAGTAACAACCAACCAAGCAGGTCTAATGTGGCCACGATGCTTGAGCTTGTTCAAACTTTCTCTGCATATTTATAAAGTTCAATTAGAAATGCACCAATGCCAACACTGGTATTTGATGGGACATTGGTTCAGAATATAATTTAAGTGCAATTAATGAATGTATATGAACTATTCACTGGCCGCTGATAACAGAGAATATTTCATAATGTTGGACTTCAGATACAAGGCTTTTGCAGAATTCTTAATACACTAGAGCAGGGGTGCTCACACTTTTTCAGCATGCGAGCTAATTACAAAATGACCAAGTCATAATGATCTACCTAATACAAAGCCAAGCAAACTGCACTGAAACACACTGTGCCCCTTTTTTGGACCCTCACCCACAGTTTGAGAACCCCTTCTTTAAGAGAACTTCCTCCGGCACTTTAAACAAAACTGTGGAAAAAGTGAAGGAAGATTTTTAAACCTGTTTTTTAAAGTTCCAAACTGGAGTTGCATTCTTTTCTGGTTTTGCAGTGATATTTACCAGCCTCTGCACATTTACCAAACCAAATGCACATCGTGACAAACACAGATGCATTTGTGCACTTTTGTTAGACAAACTTTAGCCAAATGTGGCAGTAGGTCTGTTCTGTAGATCTGCTGTATGCTGTCGGCCTGCTTTGTGCCAATACTGTAACACAAATTTAGACTTGTTTTTGCTTCACGTTTCATCTTGCTCTTCTAATCAGCGCGCACTGTGGAAGGGGCTTGTGTTCGCTGTACGCAGGAAGGAGCGTGAAAAGGCGATGGGCGGAGTGCTGACGTGAGGCAGATGGACAGGTAGGATGTTTAGGAAGTTTAATCTGCCCTGTGATGCACGCTGGTACACGAGGGCACACGCTGTTGTAGACAAGCCGTGCATAGGGAGCGTGTGTATTTGTGATGTGCCGTAGAGTCTCTGCGGGCTGCACTGAGCGCACAGGCTGCACTGAGACGCCCCACACGCTCCTGCACCCTGGTACAAGTTTATTGCCAACAGCAGCGGCCGTGATTAAATATGATCGCACTTGTCGAGTGTCAGACCTTGAGTGAGAGACAAGACCGAATCCAAACGCGAGTCCGAGACGAGACACGGCTATCTATCCACATGACCTTGGCGATCGACCATATATATATATATATATATATATATATATATATATATATATATATATATATATATATATATATATATATATATATATATATATATATATATATATATATATATATATATATATATCCTGGATACCAATATCCGATAAGCCCTGATATATAGAGCCAATGTGGTTATTTTCCCCAAACTACATAATTTAAAATGACTATAAACTCGATTACCGTCTTGCTTGTGTAACCCAGGTATTTTCTGTTCCTGGCCCTCTCTACCTAATATTTTGGCCGCTGTTGTTCTCAACTATCGCAACACTTCGCGCACTTATCGCGAGACTAATTGCGCCAAGCTCTTTAAACACGTGCCTGCTACCATTCACTCGTGTGTTGTGTCGGTCCCGGGTGTGACTGAGCTGCTGCAGATGCCTCTTGCCTTCATGACGAAGTGCTGTCGTGATCCTTTGAACTTAAACTAAGTGGAACTGTCCACGTTCCGAAACTGGACTCTCCTAAAACTAGACTTTCCAGAACTGAACTCTTCAGAAACTGGACTTTCCAGAACTGAACTCTCCAGAAACTGGACTCTCAGACACTGGATGGCGAGCTAAAGCCTAGAGCCCGAACCAAACTAAGAGTGCAAGCATCTGCTGGTGCGGTAGGAGGCGTAGCAGCAGCTCAACCCACATACACACTAGCACACCCACTGCCTCCTGCTGTGGGCACTGGGCCCCTCATAGACTCTGCTAAGAATCACCCACTTTACCATAACCATCTCCGGAGCTCTCTTTTTTTGCCTTTCACATGACCTTCGTGTGGATTATATTAACTTTTGCTGCTGCTCATTAGCACCTGGACTAAGGACTATAATGCATTGAATCCCTCATAGACTCTGAACGCAATCACATAAATGTGCACATCTGTAAATATTGTAAATACTGTTTGTTAGTACACTGTAAATAATAACAATATAACTAAGCACTACAATCTTGTGTAAGTGTCTCATTAAACACCTCACTTCCCTCAGAGCCGAACCCCATCTTCTGATCTAGCCTATTACCATTACTATTATTATTACTACTACTACTATACCTCCTATTGTGGCATTGTATAAGTGCTACACTTGGTTCCGAAAGTATTATTAAAAAAGACATATCTATGGTAATGATATTTCAACATCCACAACCCTGTTTCACTTCAAACTTGTAAAACCAGAGTGATCATGCTTTGTCTTTTTTTTAAGTCAGGTGCTGAGACAAAACAAAATAGGTTTAGATTGGGTTATGTCCTGGTTTAGATCTGGTTATGTCCTGGTTATGGCTCTAATTTCATTCCATTTCAATTCCAGAGTGAATTGCCAGTACCATGTGTGCAGATGATGCTATGGAGTATAGGTCGCATGGTGCTTGTGCAGAGGAAGCCGTACCTCAGAGAGTGCATTAACCCGCTCCGATCTGCCAAATACAGCAGCAATTTCACACCTGAGTGGACAGAAACACCTCCATTCATTTTTTTCCCCAAGTGACAGGGAAAACCTCGAGGCCCAAATTCAACCACTGTGTATGAGACATATGTTCAAGTGTATGCAGTCAACCATTCACGGCAGATGGACAAGACACCCTACTCCATCTTAAATATAATTGTTTTCATTCTTCAAATTAATGTCTTTCAAACAACTTTTCTATGCAAATTTGTGCGTAGGATGGTGGCCACACTGCAGCAGCGTTCAGTGGGAATGCATTATTCATTAGTGACGTAAACAGGCTGCAGTAGTAAACAGCACATACAAGAATAGACTGTGTGTATGGCTTCATTAACAGAGCTAGTGCAGACAAAAGGACAAACATCGTTAGGAGAGTAAAGGACATGGTCGTCTAAAAGAGTTGATAATAATGAAAATTATTATCATAAAGTTGTTAATGATGGAACATGCATTTAAATATTAAATTATATAAAAGGTGTAAAAAGATTGGGGCATGGAAAGGGTTAAACTTATTCCATTAAGTCACTATTCACAGTTTCAAAGTCATCTGGAACTTTAACTTGGCGACTTTGGAGTGTCAACCCCAATATGTTTAAATTGTTGTATTGACAAGATGTGTTCTTGTGTCCTGGTAACCTGCTCTGTCAGTCAAAAGAAGAAGCAGGGTGCACCATGCTTATAAAAGAGAGGGGGCTTCGTCCTTTGCAGAGGAATTTCCTTTACAAGTATACGTGACTTAAAATTTGAGTGAAAGGTAATCTGGTGTTATGTTATAGGACAGGGGATAGGTGCGCTTCTATTATTTATATGTTATATTTTTGGATTAAAAAATGCTCACAGCGCAGTGTTCGCAGGGCAGCAGCATTAATTAACAAAAGTCAGATGCTCCATCTGCCATAAATCTTACAATTTTTTTCAACTGGCAGAGAGTGTGGAAATTTCATGGAAAACTTACTATTAACCATTTTAACACATGTGAACTGGTTTATGCAGCAATAATACAATGCAGATAACAGCATCATAAAGTAATCTGCCTAAGTCCAGCTGTACTTGATTTAAAAACATAATCAAATATATTGAGTGATAATGATATTGTCAGATGATACTTGTGATTAGGAAAAGAAAGCCTGTAACCACTGTATTTTAGCACCCTCATCTCTCCAGTTTTTGCCAGTGCTTGTCAATCAGTGTGTGCAGCTCTGTGAGGACCTCCACAGTGTGAACTTGAATCAGCTGCAGCAGTGCCTTTTTAGCTCCTTTGATGCGTGATTTCCAGTGAACAGAGCCGAATGCGATGTACATGTGAGGGAGAGGTACCAATTAAAGCCAGTCCCCACACTTGCCTGGTAGTGGCACCATTATTTTCTGGAAACCCACTCAAACTCTGACAAAGGGCATGAATCAAACCGCAGCCTAAGGCGAGGGCAGAGAGGAGAGAGTGTAGCATGGATCACAGTGGAGCTCGGAGACTGCCCACTAACAAACAAGATAAGACAGTCCGTGAAGAAGAGGGGGATTTCAACCACCATCTTGAAAACTGGGAGACTCTTGAGGCTGGCAAGGTTATAGTAAGGTGGAGGACACAGCGCAGTCAGGGAGGTCCTTACTTAAAATTCAACACCATTTAGTTCTTACAATTGGTCAATGAAGCTGAAGATATTGTGTTTTATAAGAGAGCCCGGGGCAAAAACAAACACAAGATGGATACAAGATGAGCAGTGACAGCCAGTTTTCAATTTTTAAAACAAACTGTGTAAACATAAATTTCCAAATCCTCCAAAACCTGTTCCAACGGTTCCATTAGAGGAATATTTTGTCTATCATCTTTTTGGCAAGTGGAAGTGGTTTTGGTTGTGATTAATTTACTTTAGTCTATCGGTCTTCCTGTCTGGCTGGGCACTATACCAAAAAATCTGCATGTAGAGACAAATTTGTGACTCATCTGGGTATGTCAATGTGCACGTCATGCATTCTTCTGGTTTTAATTGGCTTTTAAACATGCTTTTGGTCACCTCGGCATTAGTATTTCACAATTTGTTACTTACAATGTATAAATTCTCTGTGTTTAGGCCTGTATTTAGGCATTTAAGTGCCCTCTTCAGTCAGTAATGGGCACAAAACAAAAAATAAAATGAAGTCACTGGGCAAAGTAGCTGGTATGCTAAGAGCCATGTATGTTTTGTAGAGTTATCAAAACCAAACAGTCAAATACTAATTGAAACCAAAACTACTATCTAAACTAGATACTTATCTGAGCAGGTATTGATACTATTTGATAAAAGTCACATTCACAGGACAGAAATTAACCTTTCCTGAATAGCTTTAGAACGATCTTGAGCTGTATCAGAACAAGATCACATATAGTATACGCCCATGGACCACAATGAAACCTACCTGGTCGACTGAGGGAATACACAGAAATAAGACTACATGGTAAGAGAAAGTACTACTATATCATCTTGAAAATTACATTCTATTATCTAGATTAAGTGTTTTTATTTATCATAGCAGTTTACTATTACTACTACTAAGGAATAGACTTGATAATTGAGTTTGATGGCACAATTTGACTCAGAAAGAGTCCTCAAAGTTGAAGCAGAGTGAGTTCCGAGTGCTCAGTGAAGAGTACCTCATAAACAGGATAAATGTGTAAATAAAACAAAATTCAACTATGTTTTTTATGATTGGGCATTTTCACATAATTGAAAACTCCAAAAAGTAAATCTTTTTTGGTGATATCATCATATTGTGATTCAGTAGTTCTCCCTGCAGCTGTATGCTTTGACACAACTGTGCACTCCTCCCATTGGTCAATCTCTGTGATGCTTTGAGCGAGTGACAGATGGCTTTAACTAATCACAGTGAAGTGTGAACTTTCAGAAAAAGTAGTTTTATTTACTTCTTCAAGACTGAATACAATTATTTACATGTACATGAATCAGGATATAACTGAAGCCTTTGGACAATTGTGAGATAATCTTTGGCATATCGGTCACCAAACCATAATAAATATAAAAAGAAAAGCAGAAAAAAGACCAAAGTTAAGATTTATAAGCTTGTAGCAAAAAAGTCATTTACTGTACAATACAAAAATGGGAAAATACAATATGAAAAATGATAAGTTTCCTGAAATGTGACCTTAGCAAATACTTTATCAGTTGAAATATGGTTGAAATATTTGGTGCTGCTGAATATGTGTACTTCCATGTGGTGAATTTAATAAAAAGGTGCTGGTCAGGCCCACTTGGACAGAAACAGTTTTGTGAATGGTCTGTGCAGTCCACCACTGATTGCCTCGTGATGTGGCAGTGACAGACCATCAATAACATGGGCCAACGCTACAGCTGCTGGGGCCATACCACACACACGCAACACACACGTCACACACAAAATGCAGCTTTACCTCTGCTACTAACATTTCTGCTCCTGTCAGCTCTCACTGTCTATATGTAAAACTACTGTACGAGACAACACGTCAGATATGTAGGTATTAATAATCATGCAAACTAGAGTCACTGCAGGGAATATGCTTTCTGTGGGAGTTTTAAAGATACTGAATAATACGCTACTGTATTCCCTGCTGCTTAAATAAAGACATTTGTCATTACCTGTCATTGCTTGTGTTTATATAATAACTGAATTTAAAGCCAACTTTGGGGATGTAACATTTTTTGCCAGCTAGTGTGCAGAGCTGTGTGGGAGCCAGGTACAGAAAACATTAAATGCACTCCCAGCATGTACCGTTCCCAACTGTGAAAACTCAACTGAAAAACACCTTTGAGAATTTTAAATTTGGGCAACATACTGTTGTTTGCTCTATTAGTAGTAAACAAATCCAGTGGTACGGATGCATAACATTTAAATATGCACCCACTTACACACCATTGACTTGCCCATTTGTATTTTGTGGAGGCTTGTGATATAGCCACAACTGCCATGCGACAAACTGACCTACATGTGGCTGCTACTGTGGCAAACTACTGACTACCACTACTCATTAAAGAACATTTTTCTAATCACAACTTAATACAACATTAAATGTTTGAAAAATGTACTACACCTCCATTACCAAAGAGAAGAGAGGGAGACCGTGGATTAATGAAACAAGAGTGAATGAAGCAAAAATACATCTCAAGGTATGAATCTGATGAGGGGACAACAGCATAACATGGCTAAACGCTCAAAAAAGTAAACTTTGCTTTGTGTGATTTCTTTAAGACACTGGAGTGTCTTGCTCACAGATATAAAAGGCTGAGTCTGCTACACCAGTGGTGAAGGTTGAACCTCCAACCTTGGATTAATATCTACTTACTGTTATGGAGCAATGCCCTTCATAATCCATGCACATATTTTTTCTTCTTTGTCCCATTTCTGAATGAGACAAAATGAGACAAAAATATCTTAAAATGAAGCTTATTACAGCTATGCCAATTTTATAGATTATATTGGCCGATTAACTCAAGGTGCTTCTCTATAATAATGTCAAAAGTCCTCAAATTTATGACAACTGCAATCCAGACAGTACTTTACAGGCAGGACATCAGATATCTGTCAGTTAATATACTTTAATACCCTGTATGATAATGAAGCTCCTCACCTCTTTTCACACAGTTAGACGTCATTTACAAGTCAATCAAGGACACCTGCACAGCTTAACTTTTCGTAGAAGACTTTAAATCTGCATTAAGACAGAGAGGATTGTGGGAAGGAGTTTTTTTTCTTTTCATAAAACCTAAAGCCTATTTCTGGCTGCCTCTTCTTTTCATACTTTTGTGAGTTTGATAAACAGTGAGGAAAAAAAAACAACTAATGACATTTTTCGAAAACCTCTCAAATGGAAGAGGACCAGCGATTGCTAAGTTACGGTTGCCATAGTGCGGAATAATTAGAGTGTGCACATGAGGGTGTGACTCAGCACTATCAGAGTACCAATGGGAAATGTCGAATCAACATCAAGAGCATCTGAAATAAAGTATTGTTTATGCAGCTGTCGTCGCCATCGTGCCAGGACGCTCCATTGCCACAGATTTACATTTGATTGGCCAGGCTTTTGTGTAGAGTTTGACTGATACATTCACCTCGAATTTAAATGGTTACATTTGACAACAACCAATGAACAGTTTCCACACTGACATCACAGCTCGAGGTCTGCAGCAAAGGTAAACCTGAGTGCTTGAAAGTACTTCATTGAAATAAGATGAAAACCAGCCTCACTTTTCATTTCATTCACTTTCAGGTACTTCCATATACTAAATTGACTTTTGTGAGTTTTAAGCCATGTTAGAATGTTGTTACCTCATAAAAAACATACCTGGAATTATGTTTTGTTTCATTCATACATGACGGAGTAATCCTGCATTATTAATCTGTCTACATCACCAAAGATCAAAATGCTATGTTCCACCTTGTAATGTCATGAAGTCGTGGTTTTCAAGTTAACAGTTACCTTTAGTTTGCCTTCAGTTCAGTAGAGATTGGCAATTCTAGGGCTGAAATTATCCACATGATTCTACTGAAGGTGTATGGAAGTTAGAAACACAGTGGAGCACTTCCTGTATTGCCACATGACATCACAAAGTGGAAGTGTTTTCTGTTTGAGAGGAGAACTCCGCATTATGTGTTAAATATGTGTAAAAGAAACAAAACATAACTCAGGTATGATTTTGATGAGGAAACATTATAACAGAGATCAGAAAACAGCATTATGGGATGTTAATTTATGATTTAATTACTCAAATCATCATGAGCAAATAAGTAGTTTGGCAAGTAACAGACCTGTGACCAGATGTAGGCCTCACAAATTAAAGCTGCAGAAAATAACAACAAGAAATGCTGCAATGTTTTTCCAAGGTCATGTTTAAGAGCTGAAACCTCTTTCTAGCAAAATGAAAGCCACAAAGTGAGACAGATAAGATAATTTGCTTAAAATGTGACCCTAAAAATATATTGGTTGTAAAAATATTTGGTAACCAAGCGACAAATGCTGCAAAAATTAAGAGAGAATAAATGAGGAGGTGACTCAGTGCTATCAGTGGGGAACTGATCCACATCAAGAGGATCTGAAACGAAATATCATTTTTGCAGCTGTCTTCAGAGTCTTGAGTCTTCAATACCCAAGGGAAAGACAGTAAGAAACCAGAAAATGTTTTAATATAGCTTAGAAAATGGAGATGAGTCGCTCTTGCAAGTGGCGCAGTGACAGAGAGGTTCTGAACAGCACTAATGTTGGTTGGTATATTTAGCTGAGATTAAAAGCACATCTGACGCAACAGCTACACCAGCACCTTCTTTTCCAGTGGTGTAATTTTATAAGTTCACATGATCAGTAATTTGTTGGAGAGAACAAGATGATCTAAGAGAAGCAGGTACTAAGCATTGTGAAGATGACACATTTAACACTTCAAGTCCAACTTTATCTCCTCTCTGCTGTCTGACATTGGTGAATAGTCTCAGTGCGTGTGGCATGAATATGATCAGCCCTGTATTCTTCAACTACATCCTTTACAATGTCGCTTTTTAGTTTTAAGTTGAATCCCTGGTCCAGCCTTACTTTTCACTTACTGCTTTGTGGGTATTCAAAGCCAACAGATTTTTCATGCATTATAAGACTCAAAGAAGTCTACACCTGCAACCATGCCTGTGTCCCTGAGCCATTATGAGCCAGTTCAAATAGAGCAGCTGAGCACCGGGCCAAAGCTACAATCAATGTGACCTGACATTCAACACTGTCATTTCACTCCTAGCTCCGCAATAGTGCTGCTCTAAGTGCTCTGAACAAGGAACACATTTGAATAAGTAGGGCTAAAATAAATATAAGGTTTTATCAAATCAAATATGGTTGCTGTGTGTTTTTTTTTTCCAAAATGAGAGCCATTAGATAAAACAGTTGACTTTAGACATGGACATATGGAAATTTCATCCAGCTATGTATTTTAGTGCTTCATAGCTAACAAAAATATCAACATGTTCTATTCCACTGAAAGCCATATTCTGTGTTGCAAATGATTGCACGGTATCAGCATTAGCCCCTGACTGACTGCCCAAGTGCCAAAGAAGGATGGATGGGTCAAATGCAGAAAATGTAACTTCACCAGGAATTAATAATACAGCCTAGACTTTAACCTTAACTACGAGGTTACCTCACTAGTACTTAATACTACAAAAACACTTCTAGACACTATTCTTCTAAGTTACCAGTAATCAAATAATCAATTAGTTGATGATTATATCAAAAATCATTACCTGGTTTATACTAGAGCCCGACCGATATATCGGCTGGCTGATATTATCGGCCAATATGGGCACCTGGAGACATATCGGCTATCGGCCGATATGCTTGCTGATATGGGCCGATATTTCACGTGGGCATGTTATATCTCGTTATAAAGCTTAGACTCTCTACATTATGTTCATTTAATCCAATTTACAGACAGATAAATGTCCTAATATGTGGCTCCGCATCAGTATTTATCTACGGTGTAATTTGTCTGTGTCTGTGTGTCCGTACTGTCCCTGAGTGACGTCACTTCACTCACGTGTGTTTGTTTACACCCGCAGCCGTGCGCAACACTGAGATTACATTCTTTTTCGAACAATCGGTTTGAGTCTGGATTAAAAGGACATTTATTAGTGCAGACTTGTGATGTGAGGAGGAGCCTGTGTGAGCGGTGAGTGTTGGAAATACATCGCCTTTGAAGCTAGTTTAGGTTTTGTTAGCAATTAGCTGCTGTAGCTCCCACACATAAACAGGCTGTTTTCTATTGGTCTATTGTAAAGTGACTATATTGGCCGTATATTTGTTACTGGACCAGTATTGATATGTAAATGAGCTGTGAATAGACGTGTGAATGATCCACATTTATGCATATAATTAATTACCGCGGTGCGCACGTTTTTACGGCTAAAGGCTAATAGCGATAGTTTACTAGCTAGGAGTTATGCGTCGGTCGCGATCGAAGCGGCTCTTAGATCCGGCTCTTTGAAGAGAACAACGAGAGCATGTTTCTTATTGGGAGCCGTGTTTTCTCTTTTTCTCACTTTTTCTCTTCAAGCCGCATGTAGACCCGTAGTTTGACAGCAGCAGCGGCTGAAAACGAAACTTTCAGAAATCTGCATGTGCATAGGATAAAAAAAGTGCATATTTGCTTGCAGTTCAGCATAAAATGAATAAACCAGGACTAATCTTGGGCTCGAGTGCAGGAGAAAGATAGAAACCGAGTCCCGACATTTAGTCCTGGTTCAGTTCTGGTTTAGTCCTGCTTGCAACAAAACGATCTCAAGAGTCGCTTGGGAGCCGAAAGAGCCAGCTGCTTTAGTGAGCCGAGCCAGTTCTCCAAAAAACCCCAAAAAACTGGAATACCCATCACTAGCAGTGACAGTAACAGTAGCTAGAATGTGATGCAAAAATGCCATTAGGCCAATCTACTGTATGTAAATTTGACGTGAAGAGTCAAAATAACAATAAATGTTGCCTAAATAAACCCAATTTAGAATCCACTAGAGCCAAACCTAAGTTTTTTAATCAATTCAAGATTTACAGTGAATTTTTACATCACTAAATATATCGGTGATTATATCGGCTATCGGCAGCTCCAACTCCCATTATATCAGTTTCATATCGGCCACAACAAAATCCATATCGGTCGGGCTCTAGTTTATACACAAAAACATGCCATACAGTGAAAGGAGAGGATTTAGAACTAAGACAGAGCAGTAACTGCAGCAAAATGACACAGGAAATGTGTAGATTTTGTGTTAAATGGATGAAAACACTCTTCCGTCTGTTATGTACTGCAGGATGTCCTCAAGCTGCCTCAGCTGAGTCCAGATCTCATTCACAGGCCTGCGTGTTCAAATCTAATTATTTACTCAAAAGAATACATCGGCAGATTCATTGATTAGCAGAAACTGTTGTTACAGCCATATAATTGACTTTGACACAATTTTATTTTGTATTATGTTTTGTAACTTGAAATAAAGAAAACCAGCATAAATAAACAGAAGCCTTCAGGCAACTTTTGTTTTTCCTTAGTCAGATGTGACATCCTCGTGAATACATGATATTATATATAATGTATGATATGACGAGTGGCTCAGATTAATGTAATGTGTGCTCATTAGATATTACATTGGTGAAGTGCAAAATGTTATAACCACTACAAAACTACTATTTGTACACATTTCATTAAGATTTTTTCTGCTTCTTTTCCACCTGAGATTACTGCTTTTGGGCTATAAGACAGAGGCTCTCTAACATCTATGAATGAAAAAATATGCTAAACAATGATGGCATGGTGAAAACCTCAAAAAAAGTGTATAAATTTAAAATGACCTGTACAAGTCCACAAGGGACACAGGGACTCCACACTCAACACAAAACTGTGCTTATCTCACCATTCCCCTTATCACAGAGAGGGAGAATTTTGGCTGTAAACAATCTGTACTATTGCAGGAGTTATTCATCATTGCAAGTCAACCACAAAAGCTGCAGTTAAACTTTCTATGAAGAAAATACTGAAAGGTTTTCATTAAAAAATTGTTCCAAGAAGTAAAAAAAACAACAACATACAATTCAGATAAATCTAATATTTTAATGCTTTGTGTAATCAGAGGTCTCCGGAAAGGCAATGCATTAAAAACTCTGTGGACTTTCCATAAGAGAGACACTATTTAGTAAAAAAGCAAATGGAAATCTACTAGTGCATGACTGGATCAATATATGCAACTCCAGTCGGGGTGCTAGGACTTTTCTTCATATTTATCTATCTAATTCTGCCAACAGCAAGTAATGCATCACTGTCAGTCCCAAAGAGGAGGCTACAGAGGCAGGGGCTGCTCCAGGTCATGTGGAGCAAGGAGGGACATCAGAGAACTCTCAAACCAGGAACCAAGAGACAAGAGCTGCAGGCCAAATGATGCAAAATGGAGAAGGTGGAGCTAATTGGTCATGGCTAGACTTCTAGTCTACAATGTGTGATTTCTCATGTGAGTCCAGGCCAAATCTATTTTTTCCTTGCAATTTCAGTAACTATATTAATGCAAAAATATGGTATCTTTCTTTGGCGAGAGGAGCTTGACCAATGAGTAAAGGCACCTTCACTCAAAACAACAGTATGTTGACTTTAAAAAGCTGAATTGTGTTTTATAGTAGAGGACATGCCACCTGCATCTCTCCAAGGATGCATCTCTGCTTAGCCTGAAATGTTTCACAGTATTAACCCCTCATCTCTATGGCAATAAGCAGGTGACACCAGGATATAGTTCATGTGGAGAGGGGACCATTTACACTAGGGTTGTTCCAATACCACACATTATTCATGTATCGGTATCGTCGAGTACTCAGACCAAATCACCAATACAGTGGCCACTATATTTTTCTGAATGAGGACCCATAGATGCAAGCTGCTGCTGCTTAAGAACAGAGTAGGTAAAACACAGACATGCTTATAATAACAGAAAAGACATTTGTGTTATCTCTTTGAGACCTTCATTTAGCCTTTACGCTCAACTTGGTAAAATAACTGGGAGATTTCTGCCCAACATCAGCAACAGCTCTAACTCGGACTTTGTTTACTATGCATAATTAGCCATGTGCGTCTTTTTACAGGCCTCACAGTTTCACCAACATTTAATTCCTCTAAATCTTATTTATTCTTGCATTTCTTTTAAAATAGCCTTTTAGATTTATTTTTTGCTCTTGTATATTACAAAATTAAATAGCTTAAGTGTACTTCTTCACATTATGGTATTTGACCATATATACCGTCCATGTATCAGACTGGTATTGGTATCGGTGAGTACACCAAGGCTTTTTCAATGTATTATTGTACAATAAAACACATAAAATAGTTCATGTTCCTTTCACATTTGATGTCACATTTTACATTTTAGATTTGAACCATCGGAAAAGAATTTCATGACAGTAGACCAACGAACTCTGGGGGATCAGAGGCTTTTTCTTTCTTAGCAGCACAGTCACTGGATGAAGGGATACAAATAAAATTATTAAAATATATATACGGATATTACAATTAAAAGGTCTAGAGATATGATGTAGTGTACTTTGCCACAATGGGACTCATTTATGAAATCCTCTCTGATAAAGGCCAGCGTGTGATTCAGTCAGACACACAGCCCCAGTCCTCAGAGCCAACACCAAATGTTGGAGCTGAGGAGAAGGCATAGATTAGAATGTAAATGAACAGTCTGGAGGGGAACTGAAAAATGAGTAAGAAACGAACACACTTTGGTCAAAAAGATTCAACTATCACTTAAAGCACTTTCCTGCCATTGTTCGTCACGCCGTTGCTATGGACACAATGTTACTTTTATCTAATGCTCCGGAGAACAGACACCATGTCAGTTTGGAGATTGCAGCAACAGTTTTCTTTCAAGAGAATCGCTGCTCAACTTTAAAGTGTAATGTAAGCTATTACCGTGGAGACCAGGAGGGCCTTGAGTGTCTGGTGCCTGTCCGCATTAACAGCAGGAGTTTCTCTCAGGGGAACCAGGGCAGTTTAGTGCCATGTAATAACTGAAAACAAGAAAGAAAAAAGTAATTGTAGAAATAAACAGATCATAAAATGGCTTAATTACATCATTAGTCTCAATCTGTCAACCAGCCATAACAATGTACAGTAGCTCACAGAGATAATTATTGGTTTGCTAGTTGTTGACAAGGTAACATGAAATAATGAAATAATTAGATATCAGAAAAGACGCACTATCCAACACTTCAATCTTATAAAGAGCCGGCTCACCTTTCCACAGATCAGTTATGTTTGCCTAGTAGTGTCACCTGCTTGTCACAATGAAGTTTATTGCCACACTGGATAACTCAATTCCAAGCAAAGCAATAACATCTCAATGGAGACCCTCCTCCAGAAAATTGTATACATTTGGTCAGAGTAAGCAAGGAAGAAAGCAGTTGTGTACAGTGTGGAGCCATCGATGTCATAAGAAATAATCTACCTACAGAACTAATCCATCTTAATTCCTTCTTGTGATCATAAAAATGCCAATGTGTTTAGTAATGTTTTAGTAAAAGATAGAGGATTTTTAGTTTAATATAAGCAGATGTTAAATCTTCTATTTGACAGCACAGTTGTCATGTCAACCAGCCAAGTCAAAATTATTCATGCATCTCACTATGGGGCAACACTTGAGACACAAACTAATAAGATCTGAGGACAAACTGCATTGGCTTTGGGTGAGACTGTCCTATTTTTTATAAAGCTATCTTACAAACTACTGTGGTCCTTGGGTGTCCATTCACAGAGACAGGAATGAGCCTTTCCCCAGAATTACTGTAGTTGTTTTATTGTCTTTTTTTTTTTTTTTTTTTTTTTCCTCAGATCACAGAGGTTGTGTTTAACAGAGTTTACGTTGGGTTTCTCCAACAGATGATGCAATCAAATTCAGGAGGGTACAGGTGGAACAGACTGGCCATTTATGGACATTTTACAGACTACACCATCATCACAACAGTTAAGGTAATTAAAACACATAAAAGTTCACAATAAAAACAAAATACCTCTCCAGAAAACATTTTTAATTTTGGCTGAATGTGCCTTTATTGGTTGTGGAAAACTACTCAATGGCTTGTTTATTCAGTGGGTTTAATAAGCAAGTCTATATAATCATTTAAAAAGGAAAAGGAATTTATCCTCCAGCTATAATCATCCTGACCAAGCCTAACTCAAGATCTGGGTCCCTGCACACAATACTGATCTGGACAGGTTGCCACAGCAGCACTGAAGAATGGGTCAAATGCATAGGGCAAAATTCCCTAATGTGGCAATAAAGGGTCCCATTATCTGATTTAATCTATTTTCGGTTATTTCTCTTATAATGCTGTTGCCTCATCAAAAACATACATGAGGTGTATTTTGTTTCATTCACACATGTTTAACACATTAATCCTGCATATTTAGGCCGAGTTCTCCTCTCAGACAGAAAACACTGTTCCACCTTACCATATGGTAATAGAGGAAATGCTTCACTGGAGTCATCTGGATGTTTTCAGCCCTGGAAATACTGTCTTTAATGAAAAAAAGGTAAAAGGGTAGCTGACAATACCACTACATGATATGACAAGGTGGAGCAGAACATTTTGAGCTTTGAATTTTTAGACAGACTAATAATAAAGGATTTCTCAAACATGATCATAAGAGTGAATTTTGTGTATGAAATATGGAAATTGTATTGCTAAATTCTTACATGCAAAGTTAGTTGGAAATTGTTCATTTCTTTTTCATATATTATTTTGCTTGTAGGTTATAATTTCACTGCACGACGAGAGGCACTGGTGATAACGCAGTGTTTGGATCAATGCTACACTCCGGTTGTCACTTGTCCATATCTCCTGTACGTTTATTCCCCTCCTTGCTCTCGATGTGGTCTGACATGTTGGGGTTAATGCCCTTTTGTAAACATTTCAGCATCTTGAGTCATGACGCACACATTTATTCATATAGAGGCTGTCCCGGGTCTTACTAGAGCAAATGGTGGTTTGTGTAGTTTAAACTGTATATTCATTATATATTCATAGGCCACTCAGCGGGACATAAACTATTTACATTAGGACCTTTGCAGAAGTATTCTACAGACCAGAGCACTTAAAGTTGGCTGCAGTGCCTAGGGCCACAGCAGATGCCTCAGAATCACTGATTATTGCGAGTTCAAGAAATCACTGTCGCTGAAAACGGGGCATACGCTCTTCATTTTGTTGCACTCCTATTACATTGTGCTCTGTCTGTCGGGGCAGAATCTATAGGGCAACAAAAATTACCCCCGTGCAGATGTTTGAGTGTTTCTCCGAAGCATTTAGGGCTTGATGTATGCTATTATAAAAGCAGGGTGACGGCAGTTGCGGTGTCAGCACCTTTATAGGCAGAGCTGGAGGAGGGGGCTGTCCACAGAGGGCACGCTGACAATATGACAAGAAAAAGAAGATTCAATTACACACTGGCAATAATAATTACTTTTTAAATGAAGCATCAGCAATTAACCAAGCTGGTGCATGTTCATAAAAAAGATACATGGTGACAAAAGCTACAACAATTTGTAATTATTAGGAAAAAAGTGTTATATCTTCATAGTATAATCATATTTATTGGGGTGGGACAAGACACAGCATGAGATTGGGTCCACGAGAATGAGACAAGATGAGATTTAGACAATTTATAACAAATACAGTGTGCAGTTCAATTCATAGTTATACATTTTGTAAAATATCTTTTTGCTGTCATTGTAGCACTAGTTTCTCAAGGTGTAACTCAACAAAGTGAATCCTTGTTTTGTCCAGCCAAATGTACACATGTAGGAAAAACCTAAAAAGATATTTCTGTACACAAGCTTGAGGCAATTTTATCTCACAAGATCTTGTAGTATTAGATTTTGTCCCATCCCATATTTACACTAAATGCATCATGTCATTTTATTGAGATTCTCTGTATCTCCAAAAAGCCTGATTAGAAGACATTCAATCAAATCAACTTGTCCTAAAAAGATAAACTGTATTATCTAAACTCTCCCTCCCTTTTCCATTAAAACAACAGCAGCTCCCATTGTATTGCATAATATTTTTGCATCTCCGACTGTAAACCTCATTTCCCTGGCCAAGTAAATGAAACAGTCTACTTCATCATTGTCAGAAGATGTCCTGAATCTCATTTTTTATTTGTGTATTATTCTCTACAGAAAACTGACAATTTTGCCTAAGATGTCTAAGCTGAAAACCCTGTCTGCAGATAAAACAGACCAACAAAGTTTTATGACTGCACAAATCTCCGAGTGGTCAAAGATATTTTATCATCTTCACTCTAAGAAAATTCCTGATTGTTTTTATGCTGCAGTGAGGCACTTTGTTACTGAATATATCTGATCACAGGTGTCCATAATGGGCACATAGTCTCCAATCCTCTCCCTTTTTACTTTCAAATGCCAGGGTAAAAGGAAAACATGATTACCAAAAAGTACATCCAAAATGTTATTTTCTCCTCAGAGCAGAGTGTCCTAGAAAGCAATTGGCATAAAATAGAAAATATATAAAATAAACAGTAAGCCTGAGCAGCTCTGAAGGTAGCCATAAAACAGGCACCACAGAAAAGTACAGTATAAGAGCTATAGCTACACGATTATAGGGTCCCCATTGAGTGACTCATTCAAATTCCAGTTTGTGATGAGATTATCCTTTTATCCAGCTTCAATTTTAGGGAGCACTATGAATGTAATTATTTCCACCCAGAGATTAGGGTTGTCACAATACTAAAACTCAATACGATTTTCTATACCACAGTGAAATAATATACTTTGAAAAGTAGACAGTAGTTTACAATGTGTTTCATCAATGAAACACAATATCCATAACAACTTCTTAGAATACAACATATGTGCTTTTCGACACAAAGCAATGGAAGAAAGTTGCTGTGTCTATTTATGGTCTTGACTGAGTATTGATTAACATTGATTTTTATGGGCCCTTCTATAGATGGCTAGACTGAATGGTTATTTATTAGACACATGTTGAAGGGAGGGCTGCACTATGAATCTAAATCAAATAGAAACTGTAATATGAACAATCACAAAAATCCAATCCATAGGGCTGCAATCATCACATTGTTTGACAAAGATACAAACATGTACTGAAATCTAAGGGATTGCAGAACTAGCAGCTTGGATTTCAATGTTCTCTCATATGCTCCTGGGTTAGTTTCAAACATGCACTGTGGACTGAATGAAATTTGTAATCATAAAACACAAATGAGGAAAAAAAAGAAATAAAAAAAAGAACCAAAAAAAAAGTTCAAGGTTAAAGGACTCATATTAATATAACAAGTTTCTGATCTATTTTGACAAACATACCTGGAGTTGTGTTTTGGTTTGCATGTTCAACACACAAACCCTCTGAAATCTCTGCAACAGAAAGCACTCTGTTCCACCTTGTGATGTCATGTAGAGAAAATTTCCACTGTTTTTTAAAACCCCATACCCCTTTCCCATCTCTAATGAACAAAAGGTTAACTTGAAAACTACCACTCCATGACATCACAAGGTGGAACAGAGCATTTGAGTTTTGGAGATGTAGACAGACTAATAAAGGATTTCTCAAGCATCTGAATGAAACAAAAGACCATTTCAAGTACCGTATTTTCCAGGCTATTAGATGCGCTCTTAAGCCTCTAACCCCTCTAACGCCATCAAAAAATATACACGAATCCACTTGGGTGTCCCAGCACGACTTCAGTAAACTACAAAGCCGCACCACCCACAGCGCACGCAAACACGCACGGAGCAGACAGCGACTGCACAGCGAAACACACCCATAGCCACACTCATTACTCCACGCGGACGAGGAATGGAACGGACGAACCGAAAAAGCGAGCTCAATGTACCTTTCTGAGCCACAACTGAACAACAGAGTCACTGCGAACAACCAACAGTCCAGCGGTCCCAGACAGCACCCTCCCTACATGCCAAAACTGAACAAAGTCCAGAGTCACAGTGAATGCGCCAAACAAAGTCCCACTGACCCATCCAACTGTTGTGTTTCGTTTAAAGTCTGGTGCGGTTTATTTGTGAAAAAAGTTCAAAAATAGACCATTTAATGACAGTGCAGTGCATCTTATAATCCAGAGCGCATAATAGCCCGTAAAATACAGTATGTTTTTGATGACGAAAAACATTCTAACATGACTTAAAGTTCACAAGACTCAATTTTGCATAATATAGGACCTTTAAAAAAACATGCAGCCTCAGTTCAAGATTAAATAATTAAGGCCATTACATTAGCTGTCTGAACCATGTGCTAAACCCTCTCAGAGTATTCATTTATTTACATTTCTTAGCTAATATGAATCTGTCATTTGAATCTTCCAGAATTAGTCTGTTCACTAATGGCATGTTTATGAGTATGTTGTGGGAAGAGAATGTACAGGCACGTGCTCGGAAATGAAAGAAGCGTGGATGCGGTTGGATCACTGCTCGTATATGAGGTCAGATTTGCTGCATTGGAACTGATACGACTACAGCGTCTTCTAATGAGGCTGAATCATGTAGTAATATATGAGTCCATCCGAAGCCCATTTATGACAGAATCAATCTCCATACAGCAGAAAGGCGTAGGCACTTCTTTGTAGATATGTGTATATGTGTGTGTGTGTGTGTCTGTGTGTGTGTGGGATGACGTGACAAGTTCAGTCACCCCTCAGACAAATTTAATAGCGCTGCCTCGCTCTTGTTTGCCACTGAGCCCTCGTCCATATTATTACCGAGCCTTCGAGGAACACGCACCAATCAAGGCAGAGACACAGAGAGGCAGCCAGCCAAAAGAGGAGACTCCCAGCCATGCTCTGTCACATGCAAACAGACAATCACTCTTACTGAAATAGAGAGTGTGCAGTAGGGCTTGGAATCACACGGTTCCTCACGATTCAATACAGCACGATACATGTCACTAGAGCCCGACCGATATGGATTTTGTTGTGGCCGATATGAAACCGTTATAATGGGAGTTGGAGCTGCCGATATAATTGCCGATATATTTAGTGATGTAAAAATTCACTGTAAATGTTGAATTGTTTAAAAAACTTAGGTTTGGCTCTAGTGGATTCTAAATTGGGTTTATTTAGGCAACATTTATTGTTATTCTGACTCTTTACATCATATTTACATACAGTAGATTGGCCTAATGGAATTTTTGCATCACATTCTAGCTACTAGTGATGGGTATTCCAGGTTTTTTTTTTGGAGAACCGGCTCTTTTGGCTGGGCTCACTAAAGCAGCTGGCTTTCGGCTCCCAAGCGACTCTTGAGATTGTTTTGTTGCAAGCAGGACTAAACCAAAACTGAACCAGGACTGAAAAAGGACTAAACCAGGACTAAAACAGATTTAAACCATGTGTAAAACAGGACTAAACCAGAACTGAACCAGGACTGAGTGTCGGGACTCGGTCTCTATCTCTCTCTCGAGCCCATGATTAGTCCTGCTTTATTCATTTTATGCTGAACTACAGCCAAATATGCACTTTTTTTAAATTCTGTGCACACGCATATTTCTGAAAGTTTCGTTTTCAGCCGCTGCTGCTGTCAAACTACGGGTCTACATGCGGCTTGAAGAGAAAAAGTGAGAAAAGAGAAAACACGGCTCCCAATAAGAAACATGCTCCCGTTGTTCGCTTCAAAGAGCCGGCTCTAAGAGCCGCTTTGATCGCGACCGACCCATAACTCCTAAATAGTAAAGAAACTACCGCTATTAGCCTTTAGCCGTAAAAATGTGCGCACCGCGGTAATTAATTATATGCATAAATGTGGATCATTCACACGTCTATTCACAGCTCATTTACATATCAATGCTGGTCCAGTAACAAATGTACCACCAATGTAGTCACTTTACAATAGGCCAATAGAAAACAGCCTGTTTATGTGCGGGAGCTACAGCAGCTAACAGCTAATCACAAATAGCCAAAACTAGCTTCAAAGTCGATGTATTTCCAACACTCACCTGCTCACACAGGCTCCTCCTCACATCACAAGTCTGCACTAATAAATGTCCTTTTAATCCAGAGTCAAACCGATTGTCCGTAAAAAGAAAATAATCTCAGTGTTGCGCACAGCTGCGGGTCTAGGCAAGGCAAGGCAAGGCAAGTTTATTTGTATAGCACAATTCGTACACAAAGTAATTCAAAGTGCTTTACAGAATAAGGAATACATTAAAATCATAATAAAAACAAATCAAAACATAAATAATCATGAAGATTAAAATTAAAAAAGAGAGACATAAATTGGAGAGAAGAGTGCAGAATGAAAACCTTTCAGTTATATGCACAGTTAAACAGAAATGTTTTGAGCCTGGATTTAAACAGCGTCACAGAAGAGGCCTGTCTCACATGTTCAGGAAGACTGTTCCAGGTTTTAGCTGCATGAACCTGAAACGCTGACTCCCTTTGTTTAGTCGTGACTCTGGGCACGAGCAGGAGGCCGGTCCCTGAGGTCCTCAGAGTGCGAGATGGTTCATATGACACTAACATGTCACAGATGTACTTTGGTGCTCGGCCATGGAGAGACTTGTACACAAGCAGAGCTGCTTTAAAGTCTATTCCCTGAGCCACAGGAAGCCAGTGCAGAAACCTGAGCACAGGACTTATGTGCTCGTACTTCCTAGTTCGAGTAAGGACCCGAGCTGCAGCGTTCTGGATGTTCTGCAGCTGTTTCACAGCTCGTTTGGAGAGACCAGTGAGCAGACCATTACAGTAGTCTAATCTACTGGAGACAAACGCATGGATAAGTTTCTCCAAGTCTGCTTTAGACAGTAAACCTTTGATTTTTGCTATGTTTTTTAGATGGTAAAAGGCTGCAGATGTTATTGATTTGATGTGGCTGTTAAAGTTCAAGTCTGAGTCCATTATTACCCCGAGATTTCTTGCCTGATTTGAAGGTTTTAGAGAGAGAGACTGGGTCTAAACAATAGCACTTGAGTGAAGTGGCGTGACTCTGGGGGTGTGTACAGGGACAGTACGGACACACACAGACAAATTACACCGCAAATAAATACTGATGTGGAGCCACATATTAGGACATTTATCTGTCTGTAAATTGGATTAAATGAACATAATGTAGAGCACAGGTGTCAAACATAAGGCCCGGGGGCCAGATCCGGCCCTCCAAGACCTTTAATGTGGCCCTTGGGTGATTTTCTACTAAAATATTTTAATTATATTTTCTATTAAAATATTGGTAATTTTCTGTGGTGTTTATCATAGCAGCATCTCCAGCGTCTATGTACGTGGCCCCTCCCACCAGAGCAGCACAAATGAAGACTTGTCTCTTTCCAAACGCTCTTAAAGGACAATCATTTTGACAGTTGACCGTGACACCCTCATCAGCAAAATGTCCAAAATGAGAAAAGTGCAGCCGAGTGCAGGATTTTCCAAGAAAAACTGACTTATTCCTATTTACATACAAGTTAATGTTAAAACATTGTGTTGAAATTGAATTTTTCTTAAAGTTTCAGGTTGTTCATAATATTATAATATTACAGTAAGAAAGAGTTCATCAATTAAAAAAGATTTCTGTAATAGATTGTATTTCTCTGCACAAATATTTGAACTTATTGTTATTTTTTATTTTATATGCCATGAGTTTTCTGATCCGGCCCCTTTGGGATCATAGTAGGTTGGATACAGCCCCCAGACCAAAATGAGTTTGACACCCCTGATGTAGAGAGTCTAAGCTTTATAATGAGGTATAACATGCTCACATGAAATATCAGCCCATATCAGCAAGCATATCAGCCGATAGCCGATATGTCTCCAGGTGCCCATATCGGCCAGCTGATATCGGTCGGGCTCTACATGTCACATAATACAATATTATCACGATATGGCGATACATGTGATAATCGATGTATTGCACATGATAATGTGCTGCTTTTTAAGAACCAAAGCAAC
Source organism: Boleophthalmus pectinirostris (assembly GCF_026225935.1). Classification (NCBI taxonomy): domain Eukaryota; kingdom Metazoa; phylum Chordata; class Actinopteri; order Gobiiformes; family Gobiidae; genus Boleophthalmus; species Boleophthalmus pectinirostris. Next base: position 25,139,460 of record NW_026571207.1, on the reverse strand, counting down.
AATATTTCTTTGTTAAACCAACACTTGTGCAAAGTTAATATAAAACACATGTACTACTACTTTACTCATCAAAACAGTGAATATGTCAAGTGCATTGCATAAATAAAGCAGTAAAGTTGCAGTGTCGGCATTAAAAAAAAATAAAATCCCAATTTTACCCAATTTTAATCTGGATTATTTGATCTGAATGTGTTATGTGGATATGTTTTTCTTCTGTTTTTCAGTGTTCATGTTCACATTCTCATATCATTTTATAACACATTTTGAAGCAGAATATATTGCTAAAGAGAAATACTGCAATAAACGATGATTTTGAAACTACTTTATGCCACTAACACAATAACAAAGATGAATAATCCCAGTAAACCATTTAAAAATAGACAGTATGGTTCAAATGCTCTGAGTTGCAGCAAATGAATAACAGATGAACCAATAATTAGCCATAAAAGTTAGTTATTCAACCCAGTACAGCTCAAATCTTATCGTATTACAACTAAAATAACAAAAATCTCCCCACTTTTACAAAGATAATGTGCACACAATACATATTTAGCCCAAAATATATTGTTCCAACTTTTATATATTGAATGATTGTTGAATGATTGTTGAAGTTGATATAGTAATTATCATGACAGGTCTATTCAGAAGCCACAACATCCTATGAACTTATCAGAACTGTAAATAATAAACTAGGACTAAACCAATCAAAAGTATCAATGATCCAGCTGGGTGTATATATGTCTTATATATACACCCAGATATGGGGGCTGGGGCTATAATTTGTCAAAAAAATAAATAAAAAAAAAAAATCTGTGCTTTCGTTAGTTTAACCTCTGTTGAAATAAAATCCCATCAGTCAATATTCTTTTCTATAGAGCCTTACAAAATCTACAGTTAACCTAAGTCTTTTACTAAACTATTTAAAATAACAATTTCCTTTTTTTTTCTTCTTACAACAGCAAAAAATGTAAAAGTCAAACCAGATTTCACACAACCAAAAATCAAATCAGATGAGTGGAGGTCTTTAAGTTCTTTTTTTGTGTCTGCTTCTGACTGAATAATTGCATCTCAAGCACAAGGGGAAAGTAGTGAAGTAGGACATAATGAAAAAGTTGTAACTTGTGCATTCAAATCCATATTAAAAACTTATGTTGTTGTTGTTCGATATCTGCTAAGTCTGTTTTCATTAGAATAGAGCCCAGTTCCAGCAGTCCACTTTTCAGACTTGAGGTTTTCATGTTTACTCTTTATCCAGGTTATTTTTTTTTCTGAAATGTTCCACAATGTTGCATTAAACTCTATTTGGCATTTATTTAACCACAGCTATTTTTCTTATTCTTACAGAGAGCAGGGTTGCCTCGCCACATATCTGACCAGTATGTAACGTGAACCAGTGTCATCATCTGCTTGTCTCCATGGAGATAGAGAAACGTCTTGCCATGCTGTGAAGCTTTACGAATAAAGTTATAACATCGCCCTGGAAACAATTAGGTAGCAGGCCCTCTACCAGGAAAGTAGCACCTGTAACAGGAATGTGGATGTATTGACTTTATTTCACCCTGCCCACTTTTCCCGTAAAAACTCAACCATGCTTTCTTAGTGGTGGCATTTCCATTTATGTGAGATTAATTTCAACTGAGAATGTGGGAAAAGTTTCACCATTAAAATATTAAATAAAGTAGGTTTATTTGTGTAAAACCTTGAACGTTCATATACATCAACAAGTCAACAGTGCACAGATTCTCTGTGAGGCTTTAAATGGCTTTGTAGTCAGGATAGAATTTATTTGCTGTGAGATTGGCAGACCCATGCAAAATAATAAAACCCCAATGACGATGGCGGCACCCACGGGAACTTCCGGAATAAGGTGAATAATCTAGCAAGCAATGAGAATGAGAATATGATGACTGGAATTTAGACATGGAAAGTTCAGGGCTCACGTCACAGCGCCATCAGCTCTGATATTTAGCGTCACTTTTAAGGCCCTATATTACGCAAACTGACTCTTGTGAACTTTGAGCCATGATATGCTGTTATTCCTCAAAACATATCCGGAGTTGTGTTTTGTTTCATTCATACATGTTTGAGTAATCTTTTCTTATTATTCTGTCTGCATTTTGAAACCTCAAAATGCTCTGTTCCACCTTGTGATGTCATTAAGTGACAAGTTAACAGCTACATTTTACATTTAATTTAGTAGAGCTGGGCAGTTCTAGGGCTGAAATCATTCAAAATGATTTCAGTGGAGGTGTATGAAGTTTAAAGCCACAATGGAGCATTTCCAGTATTACCATATGCCATCACACAACGGAACAAAGTGTCTGAGAGAAGAACTCAGACACTTTTATATGTGTGAATGAAACAAAATAATATAGATCAGAAAACAGTGTAATATTGGCCCTTTAATCATGCTGCCTATACTCACAGCTCATTACAATGGAGGTCTAATTGACTTCATGCATTCTGATGGGGTTCAGTTCATTGTGTGAATGACAGGACGATGGAGGCTATAGCTACTGCACATGACAGCTCAAATATGGAGAGTGACTGATGAGAAGAGATGGCACTGGTCTCCTAAATCTAAATCTGGGTCCAAGTGACATAACAAAACATAACAAGAAAAAAGCAGACAGGATTAAAAAACTTTTTTTTTTTTATCTCTTTGCTATTTGAGTTAAAGGTGCAATGCACAACTTTTCTGGCGGAGGGTCCATCACCTGCTTATCTCCATGAAGATGTTATTGCTTTGCCAGGAATGTTCCTATGACATTAAACATGTCTATCTAGCATTTATTTTTTTATATGCAGGTTTTTGTATTGCTCAAAAATACAATAATTCTCTCTGAATACAGTTGCCTCTGTACAGATCTGACCTATAATATAGACTATAGTTGTCTCTCTTGAGATGTATAGGTTCAATCTCTACCATGGAATATTCTAGACAAACCAATAATATCTCCACGAAGACAAAGCAAGTGACAAGAGCGTCCACCAGAAAAGTTTCACTATGCACCTTTAAAGTACAAGGATATACGAATATAGAATTGGATCAAACATTGAAACTCTGTAATAATGGCACTTTTTGTTGTTTTTTTTGTTTTTGTTTTTTTAAAGCACTGTGAAAAGCCTAACTTTTAGTAAGGCAAGTGGTTGATTGTTATCCTCTGGGCATGATGAACAGATGAGCTAGTATTTGTTTCCCCAAAAAAGATTTCAAAATATTGTGTTAAAAATGTGGGCAAAATAAAGACTCCAGTACAGCATCTGCTTTCACTGGATTGTTTTTTGTACAGTCTAGGGTGTAGGAGGCAAAAGAGGTCCCTGTTTTTTGGGGGTTTTGTGTCTGCTGTGGAGGACTGTTTTTGGCTTCATTTCTTAATCCAGTTTTCAGCTTTTTCTCATTTAGCACAAATCACAAACCCACAACTGTACAACATATAAAGGTTAATGTGGGCTAAAAATTCAAGGCGGAGGAAACTAGTGAAAAACATGAATTTGGTCCAAGAAACAGATTCTTCGATTTAGGCAGATTACCTGGGTGTTTTAAATAAATGTTTTTCAAATGTATTATTATTTATTATAGTATTCTTTGTGCTTCCATTGGTGTAGTGATTTACACAGTGAATGCGAATACATGTACATCAATATCCCGGTTACGATCGGGTTTTTAAGAGTATCCCGGTTTAGTCATGGTGCATGTATATGCAGTAACCCGGTTTCAGTATCCCAAATAAAGCAGTATCCCGGTGATGAGAAACCGGGACACTGTAGCTGGTATATTCCGACAGTAACCGGGATACTGTGGCACGTATCCCAGTTACTGCAACATAAAGTTGAGTGCACATGTGTCCAAAAGACGAATACTTTTCAGTCCAATACACAAATAAAGTGACCAACATAAGTAAAGTGACCATACATGAGTGAAATGATTGTGCTAAACCTGCACACGAATATGCACTCGTATGACCTGCACATGTATGATTGCTGAAAAGTTAAACATGAAACTTCTCCTATACAATACACGCACAGGAAAGATTTACCATGATCAGCACATCCTCTGTCACAGAAAAAAAACACATACAATCCACTGAGTCATGTCCTTTAGTCCGACAGAAACTGAACCGCATCAGCGGCCGAAGGAGAACTGTTTTTATCAGCGCTAACAGTTTATGCAAATTAGCCATGCGGTTTTAAGTTTTGTTTCTGTAAAAAGTAAACAATTGTGGCAAAGCTGAATTATATTATCAAACGGGCTGATGTGGTTATGGTTTCTATGTTGTAAAGTTGAGTTTATTTATGCAAAAGATTTTAATAAAAAATCTGCTGTAGTGCTCAGTTTGATCTGTGCAATGGATTGTGGGATACTTCATCGCTCCCTATCCTTACCACTGATAGGATCCTCCCAAGCTTCCTATGCTGAAGGAGCTCATGGCTGTTTGTATTTTACCTGGTTTATTAAATTACATAAAGTTACATTTTTATAAGACTATGTCAATAAACCATGATACTCCTTTTGAACATCCCTGTTTCTCAGCGCGCATGTATACGCAGTATCCCGAATACTGCCATAACCGGGATATGGCTAATACCCGGGATACTGATGTGCATGTATACGCACTCAGTGTCTAAACATTCTGGGCTCCACCTGGAACATAAGCCAAAAGTCTATTGACCTTATGCTGCTCCACCCGCCCACTTTTGCCTCTAAATGGTACTAAACTGCACTTTTGCTGTGGTGGCACTTCCACTTAAGTGGCAATCCCATTCATTTCAATGGAGAATTAAAGAAAAGTTTAACAAAATATGATAAAAAGTATGTTTGTTAATGAGCATGAACACTGAACATTTTACACAAAACTCAACACTCAAAGTCTGAGAGACTTTAAAAAGGCTTTGTAGTCAGTATAAAACTTATTTGCTGTTAAGATCGACTGTCAAAATAACACAACTTACTATTTATAATAAGGATAAACCTCACCCCACTTTACACTGCAACTTTCCTCTCTAACAAAATCTGGAAGCCAAAGTTAATATTTAGACAGAGCCTGTAACACCTGGTAACTTTGAGCTTTCTATTTCTTTTTATTAGTTTGATCTAATTAACTTCACAAAGATATGAGAGTAAATAAAGAGTGATTTTCATTAATAATGCTCTAAATTAAATATCCAGATCCTGTAACTTGGTCTGGTTTCGTCTTCATGAAGATAGAAAGGGTTAATGCCATACTGTGAAACATTCCAGACCAAGCAATAACATTTCCATGAAGAAAAGCATTTGGTGAACCCTCCACCAGAAAGTTAGACAATGCACCTTTAATAATGAATAAATATCCACCAAGGCGAGGCTTGGTGCACCACACAGAGTCTTAAAAACAAGCACAGTGGTGTTTTTCCGCTCTTGACCATTAGCAAACACTTTGTCTTGACGCGCAGATGGAAGTCGCTTATCCAATTTGTGATGTTGCCACAATCCAATTTGTGCTGCAGGAACATTATCTGAACATAATTCCTGTCCGCAACAAATGATTTGCATCACGGACTTTATGCTCATTTCAGACAATTTTACGACTCTCATTCAGCGGCTTTGGCATTTAGCTCATTAAATACTGAAACACACTGCGCTAATGCTCCACCTGGGGCTGCATTAGCTGTTATGACTGGGAGAAATTATTTAGGCGAGTCCAGTCAAAATACCTGCATATCTAAAAATGGTCAAATAAAAACAATGGTGCAGCAAGGGCAAGAGAGGTCTGCCTTAGCTGAGATCCACTAGTTTTTGTCTGATTTAAAAGTTCAGGTTAGTCTTTTTGCCAAGTTTTGAGATAAGCTTGCCTCGTCCCCATTTAGTCCCAGTTTAGTCCCAGTTTAGTTTCAGTTTATTCCCAGTTTATTCCAAGTTTAGTCCCAGTTTATTCCCAGTTTAGAACCCTGAGTAAACCAGGACTGTTCACATTTTAACTCAGTTTCTTACCATTTCAGCCATGCATTCTTTAGTCTTGGTGTAGCTAGAGCAGCTTGATTGTAGAGAAAATAATCATTTCATTTAAATAGTAATTTAAATCATGATTATTCAAACTATTATTTGCTCAAAGTAAAAGGTCAGCATGCTCAAAATTAAGGAAAAAACTGATGAAATGAAAGTGACGTATAACACAGAAATGGACTGCTGTAGCAGACAATATAAATAGAAAAGTACAAGCCGTGTGCAATTTTTCCACAAATGGAAATCTGTGCATTGAGTTAATGTTAGTCATCTCCATTACATGATTTCTGTAAATCAATTAAGGCAATAATCATATTTGTATTTGAAATTTGGTCCTGGTTTGGTCCCAATTTATTTATTTATTTTTCTCATCTTTGAAGACGTTTTTTTGGTTGACGATGACTGCTGTAGTTGATCTTTGAGAGGGGAGGCTAATTGACTAAAACAGTGAGATGTGCCTGGTTGGCTGTTGTGGCTTTCTTCTGTGATAATTAACACGTGACTCTAGACGTCCTCATCGCCGCAACAATAAACAAACCAATTACTGACTCTCCTTCTCTATCCTCCTCCTACATCACTTTGAGAACTGCATCCACTGAAATAATTCTGCACTAATAAATTAGTTGTCATGCATGTTTCTGCCTGAATGTCACAGCTTTCACAGGTAACCATGGCGACTCAATGGTCATGAGTCGTCTCTTTCTATGAGACTTCACAATGCATTCTCCTGAGCAGCAACAACTTATTTTGTCACTTTTCTTTTTATTGAAAAGGAATAAAGCAAAGTTGCATTCATAGGTAGAATCATTTTCCCTAATAAAGTTTGAATTAGAGCCCGACTGATATATCAGTTGGCCGATATTATCGGACCTGCCTTGATATATAAATGAGCTGTGAATAGAGGTGTGAATGATTAAATTTGCACATATAATTAATTACTGTGGTGCACACGCATTTACGGCTAAAGGCTAATAGCGGTAGTTTCATTACTAGCTAGTAGTGATGGGTCGGTCGCGAACGAAACGGCTCTTAGAGCCGGCTCTTTCAAGAGAACGATGGGAGCCTGCTCCTTATTGGGAGCTGTGTTTTCTCTTTCTCTCACTTTTTTTCTTTTCACGCCTCATGCAGACCTGTAGTTTGACAACGGGCAGCGGCTGAAAATGAAACCTTCAGAAATATGCATGTGCATAGGATAGGAAAAACTAAAACAGATCTAAACCATGTGTTAAACAGGACTAAACCAGAACCAGAACCAGGACTGGGTGTCGGGACTCTGTCTCCATCTCTCTTCCTCTCTCAACCCCAAGCTTACTCCTGGTTTATTTATTGTATGCTGAACTACAGCCAAATATGCACGTTTTTCTATCCTATGCACACTCATATTTCTGAAAGTTTAGTTTTCAGCCACTGCCGCTGTCAAACTACCACGAGTCTGCACGCGGCGTGAAGAGAAAAAAAGTGAGAGAAAGAGAAAACACGACTCGCAATAAGGAGCAGGCTCCCATTGTTCGCTTCAAAGAGCCGGCTCTAAAGGCCCGTTCAGACCAAAGCGTCAAAGCGTCCACTTTCTATGTAAAGTCTATGTGGACGCGCGACTAGAGCGTCCTGCGTTTTTGCGGCGCGTTTTCGGCGTCAGCGCGGCGCGAATCTGGCGTCGACGCGGCGCGTCTTGAGCGTTTTGGCGTCAGCGGCCAAGACGCGCGTCCAAAGCGTCAGCGTCAAGAAGTTGAAAATGCTGAACTTTTCGCGTCAGACGCGCCGCGTCAACCAATCAGGGACGAATATCCAGTGACGCAGCGACGTTATTATCAGGAAGCAAGACCCGAGAACCAGAGAGAGAACCACAAACACGAGCGGAGAATAAATATATACGCCACAATCACCGAGCCGATCGCGAGGACTACACCAGGACCGGACCAGGACCGGACCAGGACTAAACCAGGACTAGACCGGGACTAAACAAGGACTAGACCGGGAGTAGGCCGAAACTAGACCGAGACTAGACCGGAACCAAACCAGGACTAGACCGGGACTGATCCAGTGTCATTAGCGAAGTATAAATATATATACGCCCCAGTCGTCGACCCGATCTCCTCCGCTGATGTTTTATGTCATAAAAACACTCTCTCAGTCTGGTCTGACATTGTTTCGGGAAAAGAGCGGGACCGGGCTCTTGTTTCCAGGGCAACGGACGCGCGTCAAGTATTTTTGTCCCGTTCGTCCACGGCGTCAAAGACGCGCGTCGAGGGCGTCTAAACTCAAATGCAAAGGCGTCCAAATAGAGGCGTCAAGGCGTTTTTTGACGCTTTGGTGTGAACGGCCCTTAAGAGCCATTTAGTTCACAACCGACACATCACTACTAGCTACTAAAGAAACTACCGCTATTAGCCTTTAGCCGTAAATATGTGCGCGCAGCGGTAATTAATTATATGTGTAAATGTCATAATTCACACATCTATTCACAGCTCATTTACATATTAATGCAGGTCCAGTAACAAATATATGGCCAATACAGTCACTTTACAATAGGCCAATAGAAGAGAAAACAGTTTATGTGTGGGGGCTACAGCAGCTAATCGCTAACCTATGCGAAAGAACCAAAACTAGTTTCAAAGTCGACACATTTCCAACACTCACCGCTCACACAGGCTCCTCCTCACATCACAAGTCTGCACTAATAAATGTCCTTTTAATTCAGACTCAAACTGACTGTCCATAAAATGACTATAATCTCAGTATTTGGATCTATGTCTGTGGGTGTAAACAAGTGCACGTGAGTTACGTGACTCTGGAGGTGTGTTCAGGGACAGTACGGCCACAGACACATACAAATTACTCAGATAAATACTGATGCGGAGACACATATTAGGACCTTTATCTGTCTGTAAATTGGATTAAATTAACATAATGTAGAGAGTCTAAGCTTTAGGTATAACATGCCCACGTGAAATATCAGCCCATATCAGCAAGATATAGGCCGATCGCCGACATGTTTCCAGGTGCCATATCGGCAGACCGTCGGGCCCTACTGAACACTATTCAGGAAATATTCATCGTTATCTAATTTATTTTTCCCAGTATCGATATTTGTTTAAATACAGTAAGTATCTAGTTTCTATACCAGTTGTACTATTGATTTGTATTTTTTTTTTTGTATTGAGCAATTCCCTGCCATACTATTGTTGAGTAAATTCTTAATTGGAAACACAACACTGATGTATACAAAACACATATTTAATAACAACAACAAAAATTAATACTACATATTGAGGGGCACGCCCTGTAATTCTGGAAAAAAAACAGTAAAACGTTACAAAAAACAAAACAAAAACAAAGCCTACATAACACTTGCAGCTCTAGAAAAAAATATAGGACCACTACAATTTATTCTTTAATCAGACCTGTTCTCCAGGTCTGACAGCCAGTCCAGTCTAGTCTATGAAATATATTGAATTGCCAGGTTCTTGCCATTTCACAGTCCTATAACAAGCACTTCTCTCATACACTTCTATACAAGGATCCACTCTGACCACTGGAAAACCTCACTCTCTCGTCCTAATTAGCCACAAATCAGAAAGTGCATTGGAAAATCATCACTATTACTTTACCAATAAAGAACACCAGTAAAATGAGCGCATCTTCGATTGGAGACTTTAGGGCCTATATGTAAAGTGGGCCACTGAAGTACATTAAGTGATTGTAGAGGTCTTCTATTGGCATAATGTAGTGGTCTTCTATTGACATAATGTGGTGAAAAGAAAGACGCACGTACGAGACAAGGCTGCAGACATGAGCTACGTAATCCTGATCATTGCTTCAGTGCTAAATGATTAGTGCCACTCAAGTAAACGGCTTCTCAGAAATCTAGACTACATGCTCCTCCTTCAACTCTTCAAGGCTGGAAATACTTTCCAGTCAAACCTGATACAGACGTGAGATATTTCAATCTAAAAAAGTGTTGTTTAGGTTTTGAACAATTTTAAAATCAAGCATATGAACTAAAAACTATTTAAAAAGGCTGACTAAAAATGTAAAAGAATATAAACTTTTCAGCGCAATTTTCCTTATTCCTAATTTCTAAACAGATTTTGTTTTTCCATCCATTCATTTGCTGGGCCAACAGCAGGCCTGCATTAGCACAATATCTGGATGGGTCTCTAAAATATTGTTTGAATATCACCATAGAGATAAGTCTAATAAATACTGAGATATTCATTTTGTAACTACAAGGTATGGGTGCATTAGGGGTAATGTAGTATCAGGTTATATATCTCAGGGGACTTTTAAAGACCGGGAGCTCCCAGGGTCACTTTTTTAGTCATTTATGGATACTTCCTTACATTCAGAAGTGAGACCTTTACAGTGTTGAAAACCAGGGGTGTTACAACCAATTATGCTGAACAAATCTCCAGGAGACATAACTGCAAAGATGACAGAGAAAGATACTATATTAGCATAACCATCAGCATGTTTACAGCACATACAGTGATAAGAGCTGTATCCCTCTAATGAACAGATATCAGAAGATGTTCAAGTGCAATTAGCTGGAAACAAGAGGACCTGCAAACATAAGTCTTTATTATTATTGAAGGCACCTCTGGTCTGATAGATACCATCACCGCATTAGACTAATTATAGTGTAGCTCTAAGGGTTAAATAGTTACAGAATATGCCACCTGCTTGTCTCATGGATATACTACAAGTTGGACTAGAATGCTCCACCATATGGCATTGAAGTTTATTCAACTCCAAGGAAAGCATCTAATGCCACCAGGTCAAGTTACAGGATAAATCTGTGGGGATGCGCCTGCTAACCGTAAGATTGCATATTTTTGAGCAATAAATATTAATCAAGTAAATGCAAGTTTTATGTGTAGTGTGGAGCATTTCAGGGGAACCTCAAACCAGAATAGTGACACAGTGCATCTTTAATTATCTTCTTAGACAAAATAAACTATTAGAAGTCTTGCATTAAATATGCTAGAAACATTTTATCATGATGATTGTTAAGTAAATCCAATCAGTAAAAGCAAACAGAACAGACTATAATCAACTAAGCCCGTTTTAACACAAAAGAGCCAACAGCAGCCTCCATTCGTTGCCTGTGTAAACTCCTCTTGACCCGTCACATCTGTCTCCAGTCTCGCTTATGCAACAACAAACAAACAGAGTCGCTCTGGCAGACTGCTAACCGCCAGCAAAGACAGAGGAGGACGCCTTCCCTCAATCTCCAAACCAGAGAATGCGTCTGGCTACTTGATGAATGCTGCAGCTGCGAGCTACATCTAATTGTGAAACGTGGAAGAACACTTCCACCGGGAGCGGAGAGAGTGCATCAGGCCCTCCCCCTCCTGGAGAACAAGGGAGAGGGGTGCACATTGGGCTTCTCCCTGGAGAACTGGACATAGAAACTGGTTTATGGATGAAGCACAGACTTGTATACCAATGTATACTTTGTCAGCCTTCTTCAGCTTCAGCTGTAGAAGTTTGGTGCAATTTTTAGGATAAAACTGTAGATTGTAGGCCATATGTGAGAGTTCAATAACTTTGTAAGGAACAATTCAGTGTATTTCATTCATTTCATGAACATAAACAAGAGGATTGGCTGATGACTCACTTTTTAAAAGACCCAAGATGATTCACTATTTGAAATACCTGGATTTGATAAATAATAATATGAACTGCATAATAGTTTAATAAATAGTTTCATGGGTAGAGTCTGTATTTTGTGGAAGCACAGGAAACTAGTCTACCCCCATCAAGCACCTCCCTGAAGAACTATGAGGTACTAGCGTAAGTGCTAGCGCGAAGTCAGCCATATCTTGCTCCTGCACATACGCCCTGGTGCCCCCCCACTGCCAAGACCTTCATGCAGTTTTGGGGTTCAAATAGTAAATCTGACACACTTAGCTTCTGTATTAGCCATGCACGGACAGCCGGTGGGCAATGCGTCCCATCCTTGGACGTGATTGTAACTGATGACTTGAGGAGATATAAATCACAGTTGAATTGCAGCCCTGAGATGTCAGCCATTAAAATACAGTGCTGGCTAAAGTGGGTAGCAGGAATACATACGAGATGATTGGTAGTCGGCGATGCAGTATGACATCCAGGGATTACCTTATGCAAAGGTAGTCGCCTGAATCTTTAATACATGCTGCTGTTTAAATAGCTGTCACTATGTATTTGAAGTATCGCGCCTATGAGTACCACTGAGGGATATTTTTACTACAGGTTCGAAACAAGGTACGGCACAAAAGTTTTGGTGAGGTGTGTAAAAAGTTGTTAACTATTCCATGGAGAATTTGTATTTCATATTTTGATGTGCTTTGCAGAATTTCTGGAATTTCTGAAAAGGGCACTGTTAAAAATGTAACAAAGCTAATAATACATTTTAGTGAGGATCCAGATGATGTTTGTGTAAAGGATCTTTTAACTATTCAGGAGATGAGGCACAAACTTACTTCATGAGGTTTTGTGACTCAAAGGAAAACTTTTAGTCGTGTATGAGAATGTGTGAATATTTGTTTGTAGACAGTGTCAACAATGTCAACAATGATACTAGGGCATGTTCTATTGTTCATGATCTGTGGTTGTTTGCTTTGGGGGGTTATGAAATTTTAATATCGTGATATGATATGCGCGCACACTACCGCTAACACTAAGAGCCGATTAAATACTGATTGTCGAGGCTGTGCAGATGCTCCCTTTGCAACATTTGTGATGAAGCCACTTTTTTTAAAACACCCAAAATAAGTTAGCATAAATTCTGTCTATTGCCAGTTATATTATCTCTTACATACCGTAATATAGAGGTCATATTGTCTCATAATTCTCTGTTGCTGGCCCCAGACTTTGGAACAAACTGCCCATCATCACAGACTTTGGCCTGTTAAAATCCAGGCTCAAAACTTATCAGTTCAGACTTAACAGCTTAACACCTCAGTAATGCAGTGATACTTTGCACAATATGTTTTATTTATTCATTATGTAATGTTTTGCATGTTTTTATATTGTATTGATTTGAATGTGAAGCACTTTGGTCGCCTTGAATGTTGTACAGGGCTCTATAAACAAAGTTTGATTCATTGATTGACCATGACAAATCTTTCATTGCATATAAAACCCAACACTTGGACAGTACTGTCCTTAGCTTTAAAAAAAAAAAAAAAAAAAAGACTTCCACACCAGGAAAAGCCAAGGCACTGATCGAACAAGTCAGCAAACTGGATTTAGGTGTTTGCAAATAATCGTCTGGCCTTGACTGAAGACAACTGAAAAACTGATTGCTGCAAATCACCAGAGCCAAAAGTCAATTAAAGAGATGGCTAAAAAGCATTTTACATCTAATTAAGGCTCACAAATCGCCCTGGGACAGCACACACGTGTACACTGGAGCCATTTATTTGTGATACCGTGACAGAAGACTTGCGTCTGGGCCATCACAGATTCTATTACTTTCACTGCTTTTCTGTGATATCTTTGCAGCTGATTATAAAAGAGACTCTATACAAAATGATAGTGCTCCTTTGAATGCTGCCAGTGGCTCATTGGATTACACAGGCTCCCAGGGATAAGTGCCCCGAGCCTGCACTGTGCCATTACAAAAATACAGATTTACGCTGTAATACAACTTCTGACTATCCAGACAGTAAATCATGACAGTTCGACAAAATTTACTATAAATCTCAAAGGGTTCTGTCAAAATTCACAATAAGCTGTGAATTTAAAGGGGACATAATTACACTATTTTCTGATCTCTGTTATAATGTAGTTTCCTCATCAAAAACATAGTTGTGTTTTGTTTCATTCACACATTCACATTTACGTGTTTAAAACACACAACCTGCATATTTAGGTTGAGTTCTAAACAGAAAACTTTCCACCTTGTGATGTCATGTGGTAATACAGGGAGTGTTACACTGTGTTACACCTTCACTGGAATCAATTGGGTAATATTAATCCTCTAAGGGCCCATCACTGTTCAACTAAAAGGTAAAAAGAGATGTTGAACTTGAAGAACTTGGAGAACTTGAAAACTACCTTCTCATGAGATCACAAGATGGAACAGAGCATTTTGAGCTTTAGATATGAAGACAGACTAATAATAAAATTATTATTCATATATGTGTGAATGAAACAAAACACAACTCCAGGTATGTTTTTGAGGAGATAATAACATTGTAACAAGGCTTGAATCTCTTAATTAGGGATTGGCATGATTAATCGATTAATCGATAATTGATCATTAAGAATTTCATCGATTACGTTCATTTTAATCGACAAACCGAATTTAAGTTGCTGTGCGTAGCGTAGAGTGACCAAACATCCGTGTCCGGGGACAAACAAGGGTCCGTACATGTAGCTCTGCACTCAGAAGGAGCGAGCAGACACAAACAGTCGGTCAGCCTGCAACGTGCCGAAGCAAAAATGCGTATTTAAAGATGACTTGTAAAAGAAATTCCACGCTTTCCGGTCGGGACAAGTGAGAGGTCATGTGCACAGTGTACAAAGCAGCACATATGTTTCGGTGTCCAGTGGGAAAAAGTTCACCAGGACACTGAAAACATGAAAAAGTTTTGCCAGTTGAGAGTAGCACAATGTCGATGACGAGGCCCCACCTCCCGTACAGGGTCCTGGTTTTGACAAACGCAAATATGGTCACCCTAACCTATATTTCACTGAGTCGTGCCGCGTACAAGAGCTGTTTTTTTTCTCTTTGCTTAGTTTATGCAAATTAGCCATGTAGTTATAAGTTTCGTTTCTTTGAGACTTGCGCAAAGCTGCATTAAACACATTATAAAGTCAAACGGGCTGATGTGGCTCTAGAGTGGTTATGGTTTATATGTTGTAAAGTTGAATTTATTTATGCAGAATAGTAGTGCAGATAGTAATAATAATGATAATTTTAATATAAAATGTTTAATGATTAATCAATAATGGATCGTTAATTGTCTCGACGATTGATAAAGAAAATTTAATCGAATGCCCATCCCATACTCTTAAAGGTTGTATGGAGGATTTTTTTTTTTCAAATTGTCAATGATAGCATTATAGAGATGCAGTAGCCTTGTAATTATGATGACCACAAAAAAGAGAATAAAAATTCATCAACTCTGGACGTGGTGGGGCCAACTAAACATTTGCCAATAGATAACGAGACTGCCTCGTTATCTGTTAGCTGACAGGCTGTCAATCAAACTCCCTACGTTTCTAGCGTAACTGACTTGCCTGCGTGCTGCCATTATGTGGTTTACGTACGTCTGTCACGCAGTCCACAGACGCAAGACGCACAGACGCTGTTTACTCCACCAACGCAACGGTTCTTAGTGGATTTTTTGACCTATATCTTCCTCGCAGTTCGCACAAAGTTTGTTGCAAAGATAGACAAGAATCCAGGAGCAGTTAGCCGCAAAAGCAAGTCCGTTTTTGAGTCGTCGCTGAAAGAAGAAGACAAGGGGAAAAGCAGCGAAGCCAAACTAAGGTGATTCTTGAAGATTCATTCCAGCGATGGCGCGACTGAAGCAGACGAAGGGTCTAAAGACTGACGCACTGGTCGCCAAATTACTCCTGGACAGGTAACTTCTGCTTATTATGAAAACGTACTTTATTTCCAAGAGCTAGACAAACGTTTTTCAGGACACGAATGCGATATCCTATGCCTGAAAACGTAATTTTCAAGGCAAAGAAAGAGTCCGCTTGCTGCTGCGTGTTGTAGCTAGTTCATTCGCACTGAATCTCCGCGCACCCTTCTCTGCACCCTTTCCTGCTCCTGTCCCCGCTGCCCGTTCCGCTCTTCCCCCTGCTCATCACTTCTACTCCGCGCACAGAATCTCCGCGCACCGCTCCCCGCTCCGCTCTTCTCCCTGTTCCTCACTTCTTTTCCGCGCACGAAATGTCCGTGCACCCCCTCCCCCCGCTCCTCACTTCTCCACCTTGCCTAACCAACATTGTAGTTCGTTGTTTACAAGTCATGTGCAGCGCACAGGCTGTAAACAAACCTGTTTCTGGCGTAAGGAGGAGGCGGTAGGAGGCGTTTCTACGTAGGGAGCTGTGGGCAAGGGGGGGTGGTTTCATGCATGCGCAACATTTGAAAAAGGACAAACAGTCGCTGGATTTCTCGTTCCTTGGAAAATCCTCTATACAACCTTTAATAGTCAATTTTGTGTAATATAGGACTTTTAAACATCACTTCCATATTAGGTACAAAAAGCAGCAAGTAAAATTATATAAATGCTAGCCTAATTTCCTAATACCTAGTCACGAACATGTTTGTTATCCTTTGCAGAGAAAGAGGGTCTAAGGTCAGGAGATGCCCGGCAGTTCTCATTCGCCTGTTCTTGTGAACGCTGGTTAAGCTGCTTGCCTGCTATTGACCAATAACTGTTTCACTGTTTGATTTTCTAACTTTCTGTTAGTTAAATCAACAATTTTGTGAAGACCCGCCAGGCGACTGTTGTTGTGATTTTGGAGCTCTACAAAAATACATTGAAATGAATCCTTATTCCTTCAATAGGCGATGGCAAGTACCATTTTCCAGCTGGATACTTTTTACTTCTGGACACAACCATATGTCTTTATTTATCAGTTCTTTGGACTAGCACAAGGTGCAAAACTTACAGTTTTGCATAGCTGAAAGATCAGGATTTTTATTTATGAACACATCTATACCACTGCACATGTGCACACACACATAACACTTGAATATTCAAGACAAGCTCATCCTAACAAACACATCCCCGCCACTCCCTCCCATTTCTCCTTCGCTTTCTTTTCCTTCTCTACATATCTGAAGTACATGATGTAACTGTTCGAAATATAAAATTGTATATTGTTTCACCTGGTGTGGCTTAAATAAAAGGTAAATAAAGGGATTTTTAAGTCTGTTGAATGCCTTCCCCACTCTTTATCTCCAGTTTCACTTAAATTAATATTGTCCTGTTTTGTAACTCTCACAAAATGATCAGAACCAGAAATTAAAACTGTTGCTTGACACATGCTCCAACTTAAACCATTGCAATTACTATTTTATACCACAAATAAAACAACATTATTCCAATAAAAAAATTTAAATATAGAGTATCATTAAAAGGGCATGAATGGCAAAAAAATAAATAGCTAATTAATTCACAAATAAAAAGCAAAATAAAGCAATCATTAGATACAGAATTCACAATTTTTTGTTGTAATGCGCCAACTGAGCTGTAGAAGGTTGAAGGTGGGAGATTTTTGTTAAAGAAAAAGTACTCAAGATAAATACTGAGCCCCTAAATAAATTGTTTCAGCCATCATATATTAGTCGATATAGTAATTATATTGTGACAGGCCTAGTAATGAGCATCACATCTGCTACCAAGATCACTTCTCATTGTGTACTCTGCTTCCACACAAAAGCTCCAAGATGGCGGTTCAGCATTTGAATCCATAATTTGAAACATAAAACAAGGAGTCCTTAATAATATCCTTGTTAATTAAACAATGGAGGCATATTTATTTGACATAACTTAGTAGCATGTTTCCCACTCCTATTTCTGCGTATTGCTGACCTCCTTCCCGTCTTGGCGACTGCAGTTTGCCATTGGCAGAGGCCCCCTATAAAAGCCCTGGCCGTCAGACTCAGCATTCACAATAAAACCCTGCGCTCATTCTGCGGGGCTCAGTGAAAGCCCCAACCCGCCGCACTAATTACACTCCACAGTGCAAATCTAAATGAAGTCTCCCTGAAGGACAATACTTCCATTAGGCATGATAAGTGGGTTACTGTGCTACCATAAAGCCAACAATGGCACGTTAATATTAGGGACCAGGCTTAAAGTGTTACTCGGGGTGGAGCACAGGTAGCTGAAGCTTTGAGGACCGGGTGGAACGTCTCACCTCAAGACAGCTCCTAGTGAAGAATGAGTATGAATGAGCAGACTCTGATAATGATTTTCATAAAGGTTAAATCCATAAGGTCAAAACAGTGTCCCGAAACTGCAATCTTCTTCGATGCTCCTCTTTGCTTTTGTATGAGCGCTAATGGGGGAGACCTGGGCTGTGCTCAGACTACCAACCTACTCATCTGAATAAACAAGACTATACCTCATTTAAGGCTCTTAGAAATCACTGCTTGCATTGATTTTACCACTAACAGCCTAACAGTGTCTGGGCTGGGTCTTTAACGTAGTCCCAGGGAGTGCCGCTGCACTCACTGGCCCCTGGAGCCTCAGAAAATTCTGCCATTTTAACACCGCTCAGCACAGACAGAGAGGGGAGTAAAAAGTTGCACTTAAGAGTCAACTTTTACCTGCTAAAATTATACATGCATATACATGCTATTAGACATGCATTCTGACTATGAATGGGATCACCTCTCCATAGATCTGGCCTGATGTCATCATCTGTTTGTCTCCATGAAGATAAACTATTCTATTGCCATACTATGCAAAATTCCAGGTAAAGCAATAACCTCGTCATGGAGACAAACAGATGGCAAACCCTCCAACAGAAAAGTTATATATATCAACTATTAATTATATCATCTCTTAGATTAGTTTTATCACTGTCAAACATAAAAAGTAGCATTGGATACAGCATACTGACACCACAGTAAACAGAAATGATAAATATGTGCTCACAAATGTAATTTTGTGTCAAAATATAATTTTTGGCCTTTTATTTTCATATTTTATTGTTTTTGTTATCTTGGTAATGGACTCCAGTGAAAGTGCATGAAAACAAATAACAAATCATTTTCTAAACATTTTTCAAAGTGTCTCCATTATCAGCAATGTTTGTGGACCACTCTTCCCACAGTCTCGACCTTATCTAACATGTGCATTTGGCCCAAACTGAGCGCACGTTTCGGAGGCGGCCGCCTGAGTGCTGACAGCTTGCCACTCCAGCTGCTGGTGTTTACAGCCACTCGCTCCTACACGCTGCTTCCCATATTCAGGTTTATGTATAGCTCATGGACACTGCTATTAGCTCCACCTGCACCTCCACAGCACCTGTTCAGCCTCTCGCTCGCTCATCATTCATTCAATCAGTGCATTGTCTCTCTGCTTATTCTTAGTCGACTGTGAGGAGCTGTAGCAGGCCTGAACAACTTTGGACAAATATGAAATTTTTCTGACTCCAGTAAGATTTGCAATTTGTTTTCACATTCGGATTATTTTCAGAGTGCACATTTTAACCTCATGCAGACTGAAATGTGAACTGCTTAACAAGTATAGAGGCCTAAATAACAGAGTTAGCCGGTTTGAATGCTTTTTAAATAAGACTTTTGTTTGTATAAAAGGTATTTGCAAATAGCTTATGGGAATCTTTAAAATGGGAACTTCTGTCACAAGGACTTCACTTTATTATTTAGAAATTATTAGGTTCATAAAAAAAAACATGCGCCTACTAGAGCAATGGTGATCTATTAGATAATGTGAATGAAAATGGCTAATGACTTTCACCGTTGTTCAAATCCTTCATTGTAAAAATGTGATGTTTTTTCTCACAGTAATCTTAACACTAAAATGTGATATTATGACATCCATATTCAGTGGAGGGGAATAGATAATCCATAAAAAACATGCCTCTGGAAGTTGGGAGGAAGCCAGGAGGAACCCAGTGCAGAAACACACACAGGAAGATCAGATGATTTCAGATATAAAAAATATGAGTAGTCCTCCCCCTATTGATTAAACTGTCACACGTGGCCTGGAAGATTGATAAAACTTCGTTCAAACGTGTCATGTGCAACAGAGCAGCGTGAGTGACACAGCAAAAAAAAAAAAAAACAAAAAAAAAAACGTAAACCAGAAGAGGGATTTGACAAAAAGGGCTTATCCACGCTGTCACCTTTGGAGCGAATCTGCATTTGAACGCCTCATGCGAGCACTCGCTATTCTTTTATTCAAGGGCTGAGTGAATTTAGGTCCCCCTTCTTACACATCGCAGAGGCAGCCCCTTGCTTATTATCTGTCAAGAGGCCCCATGGGATAGCTGTATTTACCAAGACGTGTTTGTATAGACCACAGACAGGCATTGTGAGGTGGGTTAAGGTAATAGTACAGCGAGCAAACTTCAGCAGGTACTATTAAAGTCAATGATTCTGGCAATTCTCAGGCAATTTAAAAGCTAATTATAACTTAATTTGTGCCACTACAGACGAACTATTGCAACCAGGAGTCTCACCAGAAAACAGCAAAGGGAACAGATGCGATGGGAGAATTAAACCAGCCAACCACTTTAGAGAATAGACTGTGTATTTTACTTAAACAAATCAAATCAATTATTTAACAAGCATCAAGGTGGTTTCCGAAATTATGCGAGCTAAGGGTGCAGTTTTGTAGATTTTAGGTTATCACAATTGAAATTTAAAACATGAAAAAGGAACCAAAAACCGTGTTGGTGGTTAATGGTTGCTTAGGAACATTAGTGTAATTTGGTTCAGTACTGGGACACAAACCGAGCCAAAATTTGTTTGGCATTTTAAAATGAGGGCACTGTGAAAATGAGTAGCACTGCGTTGATGCCAGGTGGTTAACTAGAAACACGGAAAATTGAAACGTAGTAATTATTGTACAAATGTAAGGTGGGTGGTACTTCGCAGAATGACATCAATTATTTGTTTTCATATTGTGATGTGATTTCATACCTACTTTTCTCCATGGAAATGTTACTGCTTTGTCTAGAATGCTCCACATTAAAAGGTATCCATCTTGCATTATTCAGTTATCATGTGTTTTTATTGGTCAAAAATACCTTTAAAACATGTATTCTTACAGTGGGTCTCCTTGCCTCTCCAAAGATCTGAGACTGTAACTGGTCTCTATGGAAATAAATATATTTTATGTCACATTAGGGGACATTTCATGTAAAGCAATAACATCTCCATGGAGACAGTAGGTGGTAAAATGGACACTCCACCAGAAAACTTGCATAGTGCATCCTAAAAGGAAATCACAAGGCCAAACATAGTAACTTATTCTCTCACATGCACTTCTAAGATGAGTAATTTGCAGAGTTCAAAATGGTTAAGACAAAACTCTTAATAAAACATGGCATATTTGAGCTAAATGTACCATGTAGGGAAAGATTGTGAAATTGACAACTGACATAATGAAATGCAGTCAAACTAGGGTGATCAGACATTAACCCTGGACACACCCAGTTTTGAGCCCTGTGTGACCTGTCCCTGTGGAGTTATCCAAAACCATTGATTTGCCCCAGTTTTACACTAGAAATGTCCCACGCGTCCAGATTTTGGACCAATTTTATACACCCCAACAGTAAAGAGGGGAATATATTGTCATTTGTTCAACTAAAATACAGAAAACTGTGCATGAAAATAAGCCCAAAAAATGCACCGACAATATTATGACGAGAATGCACAATATTGAGCGGTCTTTTCACTATTTTATTTATACCAACAACACCAACCCCGATGTGTCCCAGTTTTGAATTTTGAAATTTTGGTCACCTTAAGTCAGACCAGTCAGTTGCACAGATACTGTACTTACTCACTCACAGATAGGCTGATAGTCCTCTTTGTTGCCCCCGTAGATGTGATGACTTCCTCTTGTAGTTACATATTATATATACACTTCACCTTTCTGCACTTTTATCATGGTTCTTCATTGTGATTGAAGTTCTGAGGCCTGGATGGATAACATTTGCTCAGTTAGTAAAATACAAGTAATAAGGCTACGTGACGTGTTCGCTAAAGGGATGCTTTTTTATTTCCATTAAATTTGCATATACACATACATGCAAATGATTTTAAACATAAATACATGCAAACATATGAACAATATGCAGATTATATTAGTCCAACCCTTTGATACTTTGCAATGACATCAGACTGGGGCTGTCTCCAATGGACACATTAGCTAACACTGCCAAAAAAGATTTAAGATTGTCTGAAAATGCATCAAAATAGATTTAAACAACACATTGATCCATCCAAGCATTCATGATCCTGTTTATCAGTAATAAGGTGAGACTGATGGCCAATATTAGCTAGCTTGTGACTATAATTTTATGGTTTAGACTTGTTTAAGAGCACAAATCAGCTCACCTGTTGTATGTAGAGTCAACTAAGTCAGTTCTTTATGGTCAAATTATGTTAAAATAAAGCTCAGATTAAAGTCCAATTAGATTAAGAGAGCTTCAGATAGAGTAGTACCTTTTCTTAGCATCACATTAGGGTGATCAGACATCCTTTACCAGGGACAGTCCCAGTTTCGAGCCCTGTGTCCCCTGTCCCTGCAAATTTATCCAAAACCAATGATTTGTCCCAGTTTTACACAAGAAATGTCCCAGGTGTCCCTATTCTTGACCAATTTGACACCAGCCAACAGTAAAGAGAGGCCTAAATTGTAATTTGTTAAGGTAAAATACAGAAAAGCTGCTTAAAAACGACCAAAGAAAACGTGACTATACTGACTCACATGTTAGTCATGAAGGGTCTCTGCATAAGTCTTCCTTAATTACGCACTTGTTTCACAATTTTATTATTACCGACCACCAAAAAAGCGGAGATGTCCCAATTTTATTTTGAAATTCTGGTCACCCTAATTAATAGACGAAATGGCTAACAAGATTGACTTAAGTTACATATTATTGCATAGATTGTACATTAGCCATAGTTAGCAAAGTCCATCCAAAGCAAATAACCAAAACAAATGCGATGGGAGCACGTGGTTCGGATTTTTGTCTTTTTTTTTTCTTTATCACGTTCAGACCATGGATTTATTAAAATAAGGTTCAGACACTCGTTCACTCATAAACTGTACACATTAGTTTGCACTCACCCCATGTCTAAGAGTTGGCTCTCTCTCCTTCTTCCAGTGAATCTGTACATTTACAATAGATCCATGAGTAAACACGCCATCTTTTAGCTCATTTATCATTTATTTTAGCACGTGGTCGTCGTTAGCCCGTGACCTTTGTGACCTTTGGCATCACTTTTTTTTTTTTTTTTCAGATTTTCAGATACTATATATGTATATATATAAAAGTATATAATTCACAAGAAAATTAAATAAATGCGTAAAAAACAGTGAATAAAAACATGTTCACATCAAAACAATTTCAAAGTTAAAATTTTAAGGAATAAATTAAAACAATTCAAAAAGGACCTAAGAAAACCAGCCTCGTTTCTCTTAATTAGGCCAAATGAGTTAGCAAAAAGTTTCAGGTCATTCTTCAAGTGTGTTATGTTTGATTTAAACTTTAAAAAAAAAAAATATCTGTGAATAAAATGTTTGCCTAAAATCAATAAATTGTTGATACCAAATATCTTTATAATCTACTAATAACCATTTTCCGTTTTTTTTTTTTTTTTTAAATAATACAAATCCACTTTTTTACTCAAAGTGAATTAAAACCATATGCATTTGTAGCACATTTAACAGCGCCCCCTAGAATATGATATAGAAAGCCAGTCATAATACACCCCAGTAGATGTTGGTAGACTATCTTTTTATCTTTACATGAAGGCACACCAGAAGGAAGGGTAAACACAATTCAATCAGTCAATAGGTTTTAAAATATTTTATTTAGATAATGCAGGCACAATATAAGAAAGTATGCTCTAAAAAGCTCTCAATAATAAAACAATGTTCCACAGCAAAACTGTTATCTCCAGAATAAAACAACACAGGTTAAAATTATCTATAAAAATTGGGGGAAATGGAGATGTTTTGTCTAAATTAGAATGCATTTGTCAAATAGAAACAAATCCTTTGTTCTGGCTCAACATAAACATTGATCCCCAACACAAATCAGTCACGGACATTATCTCACAACCCTTAAGCTAAACGAGCCAAACTAGTCAGCACAAGTAAAAAGCAAATACTTTCCCCCATTTTAAAGCTCCAACACTGCAGCAAGCTCCTGGGTTTTCATAACGATTGTGCACAACATAAGTCTTGATTAGTGTTCAAGCTTCGGGACAAGAACCCAACAATAAAAACAGTTTAAAGTGAATGAAAAGTCAGCCCTCTCTCTCCACCTCTAAGCGGTGGAGACTAAACATATTGATCCCTCATTTAGATGCATTCTAAAGATCGTAGAGGTGTTTTGGTCTCAGTGTTAGTTAATGAAGCTTGTCGGAGCATGGTCTGCTCATTGTTTGGCCCACTGGGTTTTCTCTTCCCACTCTGGATTTGGGACTGACTTGCCAAGTTTTAGACACTTAATGCCTCAAGTGACTTCAAAGTACTGTCTAAAAATCACAAGTCCGATGTTTTTTGATAGTTCACGTTAACATAAAATAGCATTATTACAAGTGTTGTATAATGTATTTGAGCAATCAACTACTGTAAGATCGGGCACATGAAAAAAAAATCTTTTTTATTTTATTGAGGCTGTTATCCCAGTACAAAATATTTTTTTACAGACTAGTTATGAATTTGCATAGTTCAGATCAAACTAAGTGGTGACAGACAATATTATTACTAGACAATGTTAGCAAACCCAAAATTAAAAGGACTCTTGGCAGTTAAAAAAGTACTGTTAAACTGTAAAAAAAAAAAAAAAAAAAAAGTGGAAACATATTTCTGAAATAAATTTTGTCCAGTTCTTCCTAAAACACCCCATTAATGCTACAACAGCAGTTACAGCAATAAGTAATACAACTGAGTGATTTTAATTGGTCTGACAAGCTGTCTACAATAATGAAAAACATTTTACAGTATTGAAAACACTTGTAGAAGCTCTATATAAAATCATTGGTCATATATATGTTCTCTATAGCGTAATACAATATAATGCTTAGATGCTATCCATGGCCTTGAATTCGCTCAGGGCTTGCACAGGGTTGACATGCTTCTTGTGGGACGATCTCTTGACTCTGTTGGTTTGGCCGTCATCCTGCTTCTCTCTCTTCACCAGTGGTTTCTTCTCCGGTGCCTTCATCCTCCAGGAGACAGCGGGCATATTCAGGGCCTCCATTCCTTTGTTCTTCTGGTATTTGGTGGAGGCCACGTAGGAGGCCTTCACTGTAGACACCACAGCGTTCATCAAGTTCTTGGCAGCCTGGATCAGTGACATGGCACTATCCAACTGAAAATGGGAAACAAAAAAAAATATTATTAGCAATGAAAAATTACCAACACAGTGAGATAAAAGAGATTAGGGCTGTCAAAAGCATAGGAAATCAGATACGAAAACTAGTATCCAAAACTAGATATTAGATACTGAAAAAATGCAAACCAGGACGAAACTTTTCTTGAACAATTTCAGAATAATCTTTATTTGAGCTACATGGTAACCAGTAAGTGCCATTTATGATGACATCAGAATTTTTAGTATTGTAACAACACTAGTGATAAGATAAACCCTCTTGAATATAAACACAACTTTCACAATTTGAACCAGAGCTGGCTTTTGCTATAAAGGCACTTAAATAAACCACACACCAGTAATAGAATTACCTCTATTAGAGATCTTACTAGCTTTATTTTGCCAACTATATTTTACTTCAGGGCAAATTTTGCCCTCTGAAACCTTGGCCTGATTTGAACACATGTTAACACTTTTATTAATAATAGTACTCATTTAATTTAGGAACAAGGCTCTAACTTTACCACCACCAGATGATATGATCATTTGTGATAATCTGCAACAATAGACATTTTCATCAACATTGTGAATGAATAGAATTAGCAACATAATTAGTAATACTACAGATTTCTGAAAAATATTTTGGGACAATGTGTCAGATCCACATCCAAAACTGTCTACTTTCTCTGGGTCCAAAACTAAAAAACATCATAAAATTTGACCACTCCCTTTTGAGCAATTTTGCAGAATACTGTGCGATAAAAGGTCCAGCCAACTGAGCGCGCAGAACAGTCTTTGGCAAAGGACAATATTTATGTTTTGTAGGAGGTTCATAGTTTAACATCCAACTGAGCCATGAAGGTCTCAAACAGTAACGAGCCCTCAGAGTCTGGCACAAACAAAGGTGATTTGAGGAATATTGAAAAAGGTCACTCTAATTTAAACTCCAGTGTTTAATGGGCTCTGAGGCTGTAGCTGCCACTGACTGGAGATCAGATGTCAGATGTCCAGTCAAGATTATTCAATAGAACCAATAAGGCTTAAAGGTCCTATATTAGGCAAAATTGACTCTAGAGAGCTTTAAGCAATATTTGTATGTTGTTAACTCATTAAAAACATACCTGGATTTGTGTTTTGTTTCATTCACACATTTTTGACTAATCCTGCATTATTGGTCTGTCTGTGCTGATCTACCTGTTCCTGTATTACATGACAGACCATATTTTCTGTTTGAGAAAAGAATTCAGCCTAAATTTGCAGGGTTTGTGTGTTAAACATGTGTGAATGGAACAAAACACAACTCCAGGTAAGTTTTTAATGAGGAAACATTATACTATAGATCAGAAATTAGCGTAATATGGGTCCTTTAATTAATATGAACAATAGACTTGCGCAAGTTTATCTACACATTTAAGAGATTGTTTCCAGCACAAAAATGCCATTATTTCCCTTATCTCTTTATTGTATACAAACATAAACCTCTAATTGCAATGCACAGTGTGAATTGCTGACTTATCTCTGCCAACAGCCCCCATACTATTAGAGCTTAGTATTTTTCATTTATCTGGAAAACAACAGATAATAGGACTATAATAACAACGTAGCCAGTGCATTTCATCAGATTAATCCCCCCATTTGGAAATGAGAAGTATCCAGCAGAGAGTTCACTGTAAATGGATGCAGTCGTTTTGTTTTCAAATTAAATAGGAACCCGCAGAGTATTAAGTTCTTTACATTATAGTAAATCTAGTGAAGTTTGCCTCTACGGGGCTTTGTTCATTATTTTAACACCGATGTAACTTTCCAGGTGGAGGGTCTACCACAGAGATGTAATTGCTTTGCCGGAAAAGTTCCACTTTATGGCATTAAAAGTCTTGTATTACACAAATCCACTCTTGTGAGCTTTAACTCTTTCCCCAATGAAGACGACATTTGACGACCCCCCCTGTTTCCTTAATGACGACTTTTGACACCTCCGCTGTATCACTAAAGACGTGATTTGATGACCTTTAGAAAAAGATTTTTTTCCGAAGTTAATCGAAGTAGTGACGATGGTAGCTTCCGGAAAAAACACAACACGAAACACGTGCAATGGAAAGATCGCGGCGCTGCGGCGCACAGTTTTAGAAATAATGAGGAGCGGACGTATTTTATGGATAAGTTTAGAGAAAGTGACATTTATTGATTTCAAAGTGATGATGAAGTTGATTATAAAGTGGAAAACTGTGATAGCGACGGACTTACAGAGAGTGAATCTTACGAAGATGAGAATGCCGCTGATGCGTCTGTTCGGATATCGCAGGACTCCATACAAACTATCCGGGCTTTATACTCGATTATGAACCAAAATTGCCCTGAAATCTGGATGTTGCCCAGGCTAGTCCTTTAAAATATTTCAGTCTTTTTTTCCAAGATGCGATGTATAACAGAATCGCTACAGAAAAAACGCTTATGCAGAGCTCTGCACACGAGAAAATAGACAAGATGACAAATACTGGACACCCACTGATGGGGAAGAGTTTTATTATTATATTATTATATTATAATAAGCTGAATTAGTTGAATAAGCTAAATGAGTTGAATAAATTAAATAAGTTGAATAAGCTAAATGGAAAAAATGAATTAGGTGCACACAGGTGTACAACAGGTAAAAACAGGTGCACACTTGGCTATACTGTATCTGGTGATATGAAATCTGTTTAAATACTTTGACAAAGTATATTTTTAATTTTTTTAATGAATATAGTACTCAGAACATGCAGATATCAAATGCTGAATGTAGTTTTTTGTTTTCGATTTTGCACCTGACCAGGTAAACTCTCATTTTTCAGTGAGCTGTTATACACCTATAAATGAGTTGAATCACATTTAAACATCCATAAATGAATAGTTCAGAGTCTAAGGTTTCCAGAGATACCAAATATGTCTGTGTTACAATTAAGTTCATGAGTGTAAAATTAATTCATAATCACTCGTAGAAGTCTGTTTTCTTTTATGCAATTATGCTCTATGGGTAGCCTTAGTAACATATGTATGGGTTGTTCCTAGTAGGCGTCCAGGGGGGAAAGCCATGCTGTAATGCTGTTACCTCTTCAAAGGCATACCCGGAGTTGTGTTTTGTTTCATTCACACATGTTTGAGTTAGGGCTGTCGCAATAACCGCAAAAATGAATCACCGCAGTACTAAGAGGCCCAGGACTAACCCAGGACTAAATCAAGACTGACCCAGGACTAAAGTGCTCCCGCATAGACTGTCTGGTGACCACAGGCAAAAGGACCGGCGCAGAGCTCGGCACCGCACGGAGGCAAGTGCAGCCGTCCCCTGATCACGCTTTGTGGACACTCTGCTCCGTGTGCTTGTGCTAGGGGCTCTCCCTCTTAAGTCCGCGGGTACCCGAGCCGGAGCAGGACTCTGACCTGAGCTGCCACAGTGAGAGCTGGAGAGATGCAGCAGCACTTGTTCCAAAGCCAAATGTTACTTCTCCTACGCTACACATGCTATATCCATGTGACAACCAAGGTACATGTGCATCTTAACAACAAGCCCATCATCGGAGAGTTTTCAGTGCCGCTAACTCCGGGGGATGTGGGGTGTGGGAGGGGCTGCGATATCACCTCATACCGCGGATGTTGAGCCGCTATACTGCACCGCAGGAGAAATTCCCTAACCGCGACAGCCATAGTTTGAGTAATTCTGTCTACATCTCCAAAACTCAAAATACTCTGTTCCACCTTGTGATGTTTTTTATATATTTTAGAGATTGGCAATTCTACTTCTGAAATTATCCAAAGAATTCTAGAGAAGTTTAAATACACAGAGGAGCATTTCCTGTATTACCACATGACATCACAAGGTGGAAGTCTGAGAGAATTCTGCCTAAATGCAGGATTTGTGTGTTAAACATGTGTGAATGACCCAAAATGCAAGTTAGAGGTCAAATGTTCGACTGGTGATTGCACTCACAGTAAGAATGAACGTTTTCCAATATATTTTAACAATAAAAACAAATATGAAATTTAAATGAAAAGTCTAATGCTATACTGTAAAACATTTCAGCATGTAGCATAGTAACATTGTGCAGTCTACTAATGTTTGCTATAGCCTGCTAAAGAATTCAGTCTGGCTAGAATAAAAATTGTAATGCCACCTCTAAACTGCTCCCCTGCCCTTTAAGTTCCTGAGGAGGTGTGCGGAAAGTAAACCAAGGACAAAATGATGGAGGGACTTACTCCGGACACGACCAGCTCTCCTCCCAAGTTCTGGACCTCGGCTTTGACTTTGCTGCAGATGTTGAGCTGGTGGCAGTACAAGGCAATACGCTGTAGGTAGGCCAACAAGTCCTGTTTACAAGTGGAGTCTGGGCACTGAAAGACAAGAGAGGAGAAAGCAGTGAGCGAATGTCTACACAGTTTTAGCAGGTGGTGAATAGATGTATAAATGAAAACAAGATTAAAGATTCTAAATATTATTAGCTGGTGGATCTTTGCAAAGGCACTCTCTTGCAATGACAAAGATAGAATGCTTAAGCCGCTCTCTTCTGGTAGATTCTCGTTTATCCACTGAGCCATAGGACTTATAATTAAGATCAAGATTAAACTTCCTTCTTCCCCTCACAAATGGTACAAAATCCCCACATTCCTTGAAATTGAGTACTATGTTATCCAGTAGGAAATGCCAGATCATCGAAGCAACAAATGTACCAAAAAAAACATTTATCAGTAATTATGAAGTGGAGTGACTTATATTTTTAACTGTTATACATTATTTTATCCTTGGCCCAATTCTGATCTTGGGCAGGACATTAGGGTACTTGCACTGGTACTTATTGGTACTTTCTGGTAATTACTCTGATAGTTAATACCAATACCAGACTGTATTTAAGTCCTTCCGAGTTATCAGTAGGCATGTCAAGATAACAAATTCTGAAGCTTGAAGAATGATATATTGCTACAAATATTGCAATAAATGATAATGCAAAATCTACTTCATGCCTGACACGATTAAAATAAAGCAGGATAATCACATACCATTTTAAATAAACATTATCACTAAAAGGCATGAGCTGCGACAAATAAATAGCAAATAAATGAACCAATAATTAGCCATAGAAGTGACTTATTCAACTCTGTACAGCTCAAATTTTTATTGTATTACAACAAAAATAACTAAAATCTTTCCACATCTGCAAAGAAAATATACCCACGATAAATACTGAGCTCCAAAATATGTAATTCTAGCTTTCATATATTGAAGTCGCTATAGTAATTATTGTAACAGGTCTAGGTACCAGCATTCTGCACAATAGACTGCAAAGAAAATGTCTAATTAATTAGCCTGTTACTATGACGTCTTGTGTTTTTAAAACCCAACAGAGGCGACAATGAATCAACTTTTGTCACTTTTTTCATTTTGTGGCACCACTCAATCTGAATATTTATGCGATTCTACAGTCCCCATGATAGTGCACTTTATCAAGATGAGTTAGGAGCAGTGTGACAGCTAAGGTAGACACCCACATTAGGGACGTGCTCACAGCCAAAATGACAAACACACGCCCACAAGCTAAGAGATTGATCACTCATCTTCTCCGGGTTAAGTGCATTCAAGATGAGCCCAGATGTAAATTTTTATTGGGATTCGACTGTCAATCAGTCTCTCTGGTGAGAAAATGATTTGGTTTGCAATATAAGACGCGAGAACTCCTTTGAGAGGTGGTGTGAATTTGAATAATTAAAACAATATAAACAGTCTCAAATTACTTAAAGCTGATTTTCACACCACAGAAGTAGAAAGTAGGTATTTAAATCGGTCTAGCTCGTCTGTGGCTTTGACAAACCCGTTGTAATAATACTTTTTGGGTGCCTGCATAGCTTTATAGCAGCTTTTTCAGACAGTGAATTGAAACGGGGGTGGAAAGCCCAAACACAATCAGAACACTGCTTTCAGCCCTTAATTCCAGCCCAGGTTGACAGGAATTACTTTTACTTTGTAAATGTAGTCTTATCTAATAATGTTTACGTGATTAGCTACAGACAGTGCTCAGTGGCCACATTTTATCACAAATTGCTGCTTTTGCAGTATAGGAAAACGGAGAGTGCCCCCACTTAAAGTTGACCATACAAAGATAGCAAATACGTCATTTGTGACATGAAATATAACACGTGTGTAAGTCTAAGAGGTTTGTCAAGATAGCAGGAAAAAATATTGAGGCAGTCCACTGTAAAAGCGTCAGACTAAGAATTTTGTCAATATAGAAGAAAACAATATTTTTAAAAAGAGTGAAGTCATATTTTTAAAAAGAGTGAAGCAATAAAACATTGCTTCACTCAGGTACTACATTGACAGTAGCAGTGAAGCAACAACATGTTTAAGAAACTGAATAAATTATCATAAAAAGCTCTTAAAAGCGGCAGGTGGAAGTACCTCCCAAATGCACCTCATTTACAACTGGCACCATTTGAATGTCTAATTATGTATACAGACTTGGGCTCTTCCTTCTGAAAGTGTTTCCAAGCCTTTTCCAGAGGTGTCTAAACAGCCTCCTGCCAGGACACTAATTAGGCCACTGACTGTTCTCTTATCTGCCAGTCATCCAGTTAGGAGCAAACCCCCCCAATACGCCTTACTCACTTAACTATCTCCACCCTAACTGCCTAAATCAGTCAAACACTCTGCGGTGACCATGAGGGTACCAGGCAAACAAAAAAGTCTGAAAAGTGCAAGTTCTGCTGGTGCAGCGCTGTCTAAAGGACGAGTCCTTCGGCAGCTGTTAATTCTGAGAGCAGGGAAAAGGTGAAGCAGAGGTAATGGAAGCCAATCTTTTAATTGATGGTCTGTTCACAGAAGGAGCTGGCCGAGGCAGCTTTGTGCAGTTCTGCAGTACAAGTACAGAGGCTCTCAGAGGCAAATGACACAAACAGTGTAGACTGATCATTTGTACAATCGCCATCACCATATTTATAACAATGCCAGTATGAAGAACTAAGGTGTCATTGGAGACTATAAAATACTTTGTTCTTTTTGTCATTGTTGTTAAAAGGAGTTCAATATGGAAATGAACCAAATAGCTCAGTTAATGTAAAAAAAATCTAACTCCAAACTTGATATGTAATTAATGCTTCATTTTATTAAACCGAACACAAACTGAGTTTTAACCTCAGTGCAACCATTGCCCTGAGTGCAAATGAGAAAAGACTATTTTAATTGTAATGTTATTTCCCCTCTGAAAAGATAATCAGGCTTTTCTTTCCCCAATCCTGCTGGGTCTATTAGGTCTACCTGGGTGAATAGCTGGATCTTAAACATAGAAATTAGCATTTAGAAAGAATTACTAATTACTACAAATACAACTGGAACTAGTATTGAATTATGTACTAGTGGAACAAAACACTTGTAGTACAAAAAGCGCTACATCGAGGCGGCTCTGATTAATAAAAGATGAATGGGCCAAGCGAGCTGATCTATTGAGGACCGTTATGCCAGAAGATGCAGGCTAAAGTAATCATTCATCAGTGAGAATGGGAATAACACATATATGCCCATTTTTTTAAAAGAAGGGTACAAAAAGTAAATTAGAAAAATAAGAAGTTTAAGAAGTGGAGGGGGAGTGGGGAGGAGCGCTTCAGGGGAGCAGTACGGAGCAGTAAATAACATGTCTGAATCCCACTGGGTACAGCAACAGCCTAAGGAGACACAAGAACTGACTATTCGACATCAATGTGTGGGATCTTTAAGCCAGTCACAGCAGCGCGAGGAGACTGAGCGTGCATTAGAAATATATACAATAGGAAAAGGCTGGAGAGATGCTGCCCTAATGCAGTGGTCCATGCTAATGAGGCAGTCCACTGTGAAAGCGTCACTTGTGTCCATACTCAGCTGCACTCAGGAAACCCAGCCACACACGTGAATACATTAGCGGTGCACAGAGGGGACGGTGACATGTTGGACTCTTACTCAAATGGTCAAATTAGTATCAGGCAGTTTCTTAGGGATGCAAGATTAATTGAAATTTGAAATATGACTTTGAATGAATGCAATTACCGTAATAAATTTGCAACCTTTTCCTATTTTATTGTACATAAAAAGTGCTAACCCTGTAGTTTACAAACATGTACAAATATGTTTTGAAATGTGATTCTTGTATTAGTTTGTCTGTTCATATTTCATTCTTTTTTGTCAATTCTTCTGGATGCATTTAAAATTAAAGGTGCATTGTGTAACTTTTCTGGTGGAGGGTCCGTCAAATGCTTTTCTCCATGTAAATGTTACTGCTTTGCCTGGAATGTTTCACAGTATGGTATTAAAATTTTCTATTTTCATGGAAACCAGACCAGACCAAGTCACAGGTCAGATCTGTGGAGAGGCAACCCCACTCACAGTCAGAATGCCTGTTTTTCTAGATATTTTTGAGCAGTAACACCACCTGTGATTGAATAAATGTAAGGTAGAGCTGCTTAATGTCATGCTCTGAACATTCCAGGCAGAGCAATGACACATCCATACAAACCAAAAAGTTACATAGTGAAGTTTGTAACGTATCAAAGCATCAAATGGTACAATGCATATCCAATCGTAAATGCAATGCTTGTCAGAAAAATTGCAACTGTATATATACACGGTAACTGTAATAATTCTTTTCCAAATCATGCAGCCCTAGTCAGTGTTTTTTCATGGTGTTAAAATGTTGTGTGGTTTAAATATGGTAGTATGACCTTTGAAAATTAGCTCATCAGAAGTTTGGATAGAAGCCTGTGTTCTTGATTTTCAGTTAAAATAAATTGCAAGTCCTTGAGCTTGGTGGGGTAGTTATATCAGGGTTTTTTGAACAAAGACATCACACACCTGTTATTTTATTCAGGTACTAAAAATCAACATCTCTGATTTTAGCTGTGTGAGTCTTTTCCAGTTACCTCCTTTACACAGTACTATTTAAATGCCCTCTGGATAACAATGAGCCAATTCAGACATTGAACAATGTTTGAGGATTGTTTCAAGTTAAAATATGAAAAGGGATGAAGCAAATCAAATACTGGCAGCACAAAAAGAAAGTATGTATGCAATGTTTATGTTTAACATTATATATGTGATGGTGACGATGGAAAGGCTAGGCCCCATTATTGCAGAACAAATGCCACAGAGTTCCACTGAATCCCATTATAAGCAGCAGACAGAGCCGATCCGCCTGACTCTGACCTTTCAGGACATTTCACCCCGAGGAAATGCCAATTTCCAATATTTACTGACACGCTGCATTCAGATGGGCTGCTGCCAGTAACCACCGGTGCAACACCAAAAAACAACAAAAACGGATTGTTCAAGAGGAGTGATGCTCTGATATGATATGCTGTTGGGGCCAATATCCAATTTGCCTGTGTGGAAATGGCCAGTGTGAAGGCAGCCTTTTCTGAGAGAGCTGGCTCTGACACTATAGTCCATATCATTTTTTTTTCTAAAGGTACCCATCAAAAATGGAATGAATAATAGTAGGTGGGAGAGGTTTGAAATGCATTGTAAATCTGCACTAAAGGAACAGTACTGTTACTTCAAATAGTTGCAATTACTTATACATCCAGATTATCCCCTTGTATACCAAAGGAAGACACAGTGGCAGTAGCTCAGTTGGTAGTGTGTTTGTCTACGTTTGTCCACTGATCCGAAGGTTGGCAGTTCGAATCCCGCTCTTGACATAAACATCATTGGTTGAGCGGTCAAATCCACTGACCCACAGGTTGGAGGCACAATTCTGGCTCTCACAGATGAATGCTGTCTTTATGTCCCTGGGCGAGACACTTAACCCACCTCGAGTACACTGGTGTGTGTGTGAATGGGTGAGTGGTTCCTTGTTATAAGGGGCTTTGAGTGCCTTGAAGGTGGAAAAGTGTTATATAAAACTGTAAATAATAAAAATAAACAAATAAATAAATAGGTACTTTGCAGGGACATCATGCAGGGGGTGTATTACTATGCATTTCTACGGTGTAATGTTCATCAGTTACCATAGAGACACAATGCACACATTAGCAATAACAACCAAAAAAGTTTTAAGATAGTCTGAAACTCAAGAGTAAATACAAAATGGATTTAGACACATCTTTTCAGAAGCCTGTGATCAATGTGAATGGCCATGGTCCTGTTCACGAGTTTGATTTTCAACAAAAAGTTGAGAGGGACCAACTGAAAAACTGTTTGCTAAACCAGCTCTTTATGGACAGTTTGTGTTAAATAAAGCTCAGATAACTTGAGTAACAGAGCTACAGACAGAGCAAAGCCTACAGTCAGCATCACACCTCCAAGGAATATTGATGGCATCAGCTGCAAAGTATGAAGTAAGTATTACAAGAGCCGAGCAAAATAGCTGAAGATGTTTAATTAAGCTAAGAGTGCATGTTGAAAATACAACAGGAAACCAGTCTAATTTTCTAAGTAGATCCATAACTGCGACTCAGACCTACTAATCATTTGTTTTCCCACCAAAGTGACAAGCCAATTTGTTTTCCTGCTGCCGTTCAGAGACAAAGGCAGACAAAACAACACAATGAAACCTTCATTTAGAGCGCTTTGACAGTGGCTACAAGAGGAACGGCGCACAGATTCAGAGCCCCACTTCAATAGGCATGTTTTAATTTGAGGCCTTACATTCAGGTGTTAACAGGATTTTGTTGCCATGGGGAATTCAGTGCAAATGAGATCTGGGATAGAGATCTAGGAAACTTTATAATGTCATCTTTAGCTTGAATCAAGTCATAGAAATGTGCATTCACCTCCTAGAAAGGGTGTGTGGGGGCGGATACAATATAAAAGCACTGCCACTGCCACCATCTTCAAATACATGTTAGATAGATTGGTTTCTTTCTTTGTGTTATACAGTCCATTCCTTTCAAACAAAAATATGACTTTGAATTTGAAAACGCATAGAAAATTTGTAATAAACCAGCTCTTGACTTTAAGCCGGGAAAGAAAAGGCATGCTTAAAGGTCCTAGATTATGCAAAATTTACTCTTGTGAGTTTAAAACCATGTTAGTATGTTGTTACCTCCTCAAAAACATACCTGGAGTTGTGTTTTTGTTTCCTTCAAAACCAATAAACCAGCTGCTCAGTGGCAGTTAGGTCAAGCATGGTGGGTGGTCTTGCCAAAATGTATGGTGATAAATTAGATGAGCTTTTTTCAAACAATCAAAAATGTGCTCAGATGTCATAAAGGTAACTTTCGCATCAAAAGTGAGTGGGTTGCAAACCTATTCATAACAGTGTGTCTCTGTTTAATCCCCGTCAACCAGGTGTTCTATAGTAAAAATTGCTCATTAACATTTTGCACATTTTTAAAACAAAACTTAAAATATTCTTGCTATTTTAATATGAATATATCACATCCCTGCATACATTTTAAGGAAATCCTCTTTGTTCTACTAAATAAATAATCAACTTAACTTCTCCCTGGACTGATAAATAAACTATTATCTTATACCAAGCACTTAAAAAGTGCAACAGTTTTGCCGATGTCTGCCCACCTCTGTGTGGCGTTAATATTTGAAGGGATTTTGACATAGTGCGAAATGACAGGGGAAATCTGAGCTGAGGGCAAGCCAAAAAGGCTCACTTTAGCGCCAACCACAGGGACCAATTAAATGGCACTCATCAATGTTTAATGTCCGCGTTGCAGCTGTCAGTCAGAGCCGTACTGTAGCACCTGTAAGCAAAACTCAAACCAGTGTGGATAAAGTCATTTTCACTGTGGGGCATGTTTGACATTCACAAATTTGACTTTGTTCACACTAACCTCAATTTTCAACTACATAATTGCTACATGAAAATACAACTGCAATAGTACATTAAAAAGTATAACTTTTATAAAACTGTCAGTACAGTGTATCCTGAAATGCCTTCCTGTTTTGATATTTTGTGCTGTTTTCTGGGTGATAAATGCACCTGATTTATTTTTTCCCCTTCACTTTGGGCACAATGGCCTTGAGGATACTTCAGAGTTCATAGCTGTAGTTTAAGAAGAGGACTATATCATTGCTTTCTGTAAATCTGACTAGCATTAAACGCAGCCAGGGGCATTTTTAAAAATATGCTTCTTATTTAACAGTCATTCTTCATGCGCGAACCCCCTGTAGTACAATCAACTTAGTCGCTGGATAAAATACAGCATTACAAACAATAGTGGCTTCTGATTGATGTTGTGGTGGACTCGGACATGGCATCTCTTACTTGAACTGGACTGTAGTGGACTGAGGGCTGACCCTTGAACTGCTGAGCTGAGAATTTGTGTGCTCCCTGGGTGAGTTTGCTTCTCCACTGCAGTAGGTAATTTACAACCCTGTCTGCTGTAAAGCGTCTAGGGCCGGTGCGGGATTAGACTGACCGGCCACACAGCCCCACGGATCACCATAAATCTCTCCTGATTGAATGCAAATTGGAAAAGTACACTATGTATGTCAGTATACATCATGAGAATAAAGCTCACACTACCAGCACATAGCAAGCACATGGCTCTTCTTTAAATATGCAAGTTTCTGTGCACGTGTTAGCGTGTGCATGGAAACTGTTTATGTGGTGAGCCTGGGAGGCTGTGGAAATTTATGGGCTACACAGTGGCTAACACATTTGCATTATAAATCTCAATTACATAGCATTATTTGTTTACTAGTCGCCCAGATGGAATTCTCATAAGGTGCCCTGCAGAGGAGGTCATAAATTGTTAATAAACTGCAGTGCAGACCTTTGTACGGTCCTGACCTAAATCCTGCAGCTCATCTTCGCGCTACACTCATTGCTTCAAACTTTAATGTGGCTCCATTACACATATTTAACAGATTTTCAGAAATCCCAAACTTGACATTGTCCTCCTGCAGAATCCTGATGGAAAAAGTATGTTGATGCTAAAGTCTACAAAAAGAAGCAGCGCTGAGGCGATGTAGTATCAGACCAAGACCATCTGCCAATGTGTGTTACATGAAGGAGAGAGCCTGCAGGTCCTGCGGGCCACAGGCACACAGCACAAGTGATTAATATGCCTGGGTTAATGAGGAGTCCCAGCATCGCCTCTGCTCATACAACTGTGTCAGAGTGCCAACATCTTGATGATGATTCGCTTAAATATTTCTGCTGCAATATGCAGACCATCCACAAATGCCAGGGCTGTGGGCCTGTGGCGTCTCCTGCTTTGTAACAGTATGGACCTAAATATAAACCACATAAATAAATCATTAAAAAGCTGCCACCTGGCAATTATCGTGCTAATTAAAAGGCGAAGTGCTCATAATGGTTTCATCTCTCAGGAGGTTCATGGGCCCCTTCTTCCTCTTATCACTCCATATCCATCCTTCACTCTCCTCTCTCCCCCTCCCTCCTCTCTTTGCCCCTCACCAGGGTCCTGGTGCTGCTGGCATGTGGTGAGTGTCGCCTGCTCCTCTGTTTGGTCTGTGTTGAGGGAGAAGAGGCTGAGGAGGACAGCTGGATGAGTTTAGAGGATGGAGGGGTCTTTACTCTGGGCAAAGAGTTGTGCTCCAACAGCCAAAGCTCTTCATTTATTCATACTTTGAGTGCTTCAATCCCCAAATTCCCCTAATAGTGCACACACAAACCAGTACCTACAAATAGTGGAGTGGGACAGTGGAGCAAACAGAGCGGTCATACACGTGCAGAGGGAAGATTGAGGCCAGTCTTTAGAGTCTGAAGAGCCCACACCTGCACCGCCGCGCATCTGCTTCCTTTGGGGGGAAAACAGTCTTTTCATGAAGTGAATAAATGTCCTCAAAAAGGCACTGAGGCAGAGAAAAGACTCTAGAACGGCCCATTCCCCATTCAGAAGCAATTAGGTCAGGACAGGTAGGACTTCTGCCGTGTGATCAGAGCATGCCTGTAATATTGAAGATTTGAGGGTAACTTTAAATAAAATATTAGCTGAGCAGGGCAGTTGCTGGCCAGCTGCTCATTATGTCAGAATATGGAGAGACTGCTTCAGCTAAAAGAAGATCCTGCATGTGTTGGCACAAAGTGCAGTAATAGTGGTGCAGTATCTCACAGCAGGACATGTCCAAAAGAATACACACATTTGTAATTTTAGAAATATACACATAAAAGGATCTGGTTAAAGTAGAATCCTGGGCAGGTGTTTCAATGAACTATGAACTAGTTGTAGCTTTTTTTTAAATTTCATTTTAACCATTTACAAAAAAAGTTGCTGGCATGCAGCTTTATTTCTTACAAGAGATTTAAATCTGTTTAAAGCCAGTTGTGGTTACTGAAAAATGTTAACTAATACACATTTTGCATTACTAACATAATGGGTTTTTAAAAAAATAAAAAAAAGTACACGTACACACACACACACCATCTATAAATAAAAAATTACTGTAATATTTGTAAATGACAGCCAGAAATGAGAAGAAGTTCAGCCACATTGCTGTCAAAGCCTGAGTGAGTATTTTGTGATGTTTTCAAAATGGAAGTGTGGATGCCAGGCGTTTTGGAGCCAATCACATCTTCCAGCTACAATTATGAAACTGTCCTCCACTCTTTGTCTACCAAGTGACAGTTTTTTTTTATATAATTACCACCTAGTGCAGGAAAATTAGAGATTATTATAAGACAAAATACAAATTATATTCACAATTTGTCCAAATGTAACAGACTTTTAAATTGTGCCTTGGGTCTGGTCATTACTTTATGCAGTTTTATAGTCAACCAACAGATCTGTTAACACCAGCAGAGCTCAAATGTTTGAGTGCCTGACAATAGCACAAATGCTATCAAAATTGAAATCTAAAGCCAATGCGGCTTTTTCCTGAGCTGGAGCATCAACCACAGAGACAAGCTACATCACAAACAGACCTCAATCTGACAAGTGCGTCCTGTTGCACTTGCAACTCTATCAAAAACAAACTATACAAAATATACAGTATGTACCGTATAGAGACAATAAGTCACAGCTGACTCAGATGGCACTTAAAGTTGTGACATAAATCATGCAGTCTTCCCGTAGAGGCCTACACGACTAGTATTTAAGTGAAATATGAGGCTATGGATAATTGAATGTGTGCTTCCAATGCTGTTCTCTGGAGAAAAGATAGAAGGAAAGATGATGGAATAAGGGTGGAGGCAAAAGAGAGGGGAGATGGTGTTTGATGTGGTGACAAAGTGATTAACATGGGTAAGTGAGAGTCGCTATGAATAAAACAAGTTCTGTGTTGGAAAAGCTGAACTGAGGGAAGTCTCTGTAGAGTCCCATAAAGTGACAAATATATGTTCAGAACAATACTACACTGAGGAAACCATTTCATGTAAAAGAAGACTGGTTTAACTGAACACTGCATGCTATATGTTTAACTCTTTTCTAATGGAACCACATCTCTTCTTTAATGTTGCTCCTCTGTGTTGATAAGATACACATTCAGTCTAAGAAACAATTTCTATAGGAGAATGAATTTAAACACCATTCAATTTGTACTGATACAGATAACAAAAATCAAACCGCGGTTGGGTCTATAATGTAAATCCGAGAGCACATGATGAGATTAACATTACTATAAAAAAGAGTAATCTTTGTAATTACTTCCCAGTCCTATTTCTTCTGTGTTACTCTGCTTACACATAATTCATTAACCTCACCGTGTTGCCTCCATGCCACATTATGTAAGAAGGTCACATGTAAACAGGGCATTCCGCTTTGGGACTTACGTGGTCGGCAATGGTGCGGCCCAGCTTGTCCATCCTGGATCCTGCCTCTGCGATTTTCTTGGCAGCGCTGATGACATCAGAGGTATTCTTCAGCGGGCCTTTCCCCCTGCGGAGGGAAAGTGGAGAGATCAGTCACTGTTCTGATCTGCTGCAGCCTCATTCAAAATGCAAGAGCAACTTCTCAACACAGAGACATGTTTGTTTTGGACTGGTGTTTTTCAGTCACAGCCAGCACAGAAAGACAGCATGATCACAGGAATATTTCATGGAAAAGTCACAAACACAAAGGTGTGCAGTGGAGATGCCCTGACAGCAACAACAACAACACTGGACACAGCAGAGCCAATAGAAAATCACTAACTACTGAGGCTGTTGATACGAGACTCTGAATAAGCACTACTTTATTAGCACATCAAGTACATCTCCATAATAGGCTTTTAAGAAACTCAAAGATTCTCCTGATGCAGCCTCCATAACAAATACATATAATAAATGCATTCTGCTATTTCTTATTAAGCCCGATAAATAAAATGCCCCAGTTTTTAAGCCGCTTTGAAGGGTTTTGTTAGTGGAAGAAAAACAAAATGTTTCATGGTTGAGAAAAACTGGACAGCGTTAAAGACATGACATGCACTACCAGCTTTTCATTTGCAGTCCTTTCATCCAGAAGGAAGAAGAATGGAGGACGATATTAAAAATGTAGCGTGATAAGAGGCCGATATGATTTCAGGCTTTTGGGTTTTGTCCTGACTTTACATATTCATCTCCAGACCCAAAGCTGCGGCCGGCGTGGGTCACTCCAACCCCAACCCGACCCACTGTAAAGCTCCACAACCATCGGCCCCATGAGGGACTTGGGGACACAGTTGGCAAGAGGCACAAATTGGATACAAAGCTGCTCTCTCCAGGCTAAAAAATGAGCTATCCAACCCCGAACAGATGGAATTTTGTGTTGTGTTCTGTGCCTTCCTCTCCCCTCTCACCCTCCCATGGCCCTCCCTCTCCTCCCTCTGTATCTCACCCATGAGGTCCTAGAGGAAGAGGGGGTTTGCATCGCAGTGCAGCCTCCAACAACTCTGGGGACAAAGCAGCCCCACGAGACGGCGCCTCCGGCTTTATGGGAAACAAACATGCATGGGCGATTTACCTTTTCTTTTTTAAAATAGGGTTCACTTTGTCCCAATAAAACTATCTCATCCACACATGCACAGTTACAAGGTACAACACTGGGCTTATTCCTAAAGCAACCACTGCAGGTAGCTCGAACTGATGTTTAATTCATCTGTGTGCTCCCTGCTATCGAGGAGAGCTGCATGATCTAATGTACGCTGTGGAGACCAGCACTGTATTTCCCTACACTTATGTCATAATAAAGTGTGGAGTTGGTATTAAAGTACCTTCAGAAAGCTTTAGTGTAAGTAAACGTCAAATATCTTTACCCTAACTTCCTCTAATG
The DNA here is from genome assembly GCF_026225935.1 of Boleophthalmus pectinirostris. Taxonomy (NCBI): domain Eukaryota; kingdom Metazoa; phylum Chordata; class Actinopteri; order Gobiiformes; family Gobiidae; genus Boleophthalmus; species Boleophthalmus pectinirostris. The sequence continues at coordinate 25,097,297 of NW_026571207.1, read as the reverse complement.
CCACTAATTACATATATAGTATCTTATTTTTTCACAATACAAGACCTTGTTTTCCTACTGTCAGCCCAGCAGCTCCTGTGTTGTTTGTTTGGATGTATTACTGTGAATTTCAGGTCTATGGAGACACTTGGTGATGGCAGTAGACTGCAATAGTCCATGCACTGTGCAGCACACAATGCCCTGAGACAGGTGGCTCCCAAATATGTTGCATATTTCCCATCCTCACATGGGTTATTCATGAGCGCTGCCATACAGCCGTGAGCGATGCACAAGTCAACAAGAGTGCCTCTCTCTCTCTGCAGGTTTGCCAGGATGGAGGTCCAGATCAATTACTTCATACAGCATTAACCTTGGTGAGGCTCTATGCCAGCTCAAGGTTAAGGGGGCGATCATTTAGGCGAACGCTGAATTAGCCGGCCACTGACCTTCCATATGATACGGAGATGGTGTCATATGAAGAACTATATATTATATTCAGTCAGTCCAACACTCACTCTGCTTCAGTGCTGGTGGACAAGATTACAACATGACGACAAATATACACAGTATAGCATTATGACAGTTGACAGTGGCATGAATCTCACACATATTTTCTTAAGTTTCTGCAGGGGTAGCAGTAGTATAACTCTCAGAAGCAATCCAAGGGGGGGCTGCAAGATATGGTGAAATAGGTGCAATTATGAGATTATAATAAGATTTCCTTTGCCAATAACAAAATATCCAGCTGTGTCCATATGCTTTATATTATACTCATTAAACCTATTAGTTCTGAAATTTAGACCTCTGTTGTGAAATGCATTTAATTCTTCTATTAGTTTACCAGTCTTATCTACGGGATGTGTTTAAATTGCACAGTGTGAACTAATCCTGATATTAAAGGAAATCATGGCCATGACACAAACCTTAATGACAGAAAAAAAAAACACAAAATAATAGAAAATGGCCGAGGCACTAAATGTGATCTGAGTTCATGCTGGAGACCTAGAGTCCCTTGCCTGACTCTCATGGCAACCCTGACTGATGTCTTCGTGACATGTTTGACTCCATAGGTTTTTCTTTAACGCCTGGCTGAGGAAAATCAAAGCAGTCATGTAAATAATGGATGCCAGCACCATGCGGCGGTAGTTGCTAGGTGACAACTCCATCAGGTAGGCAACAGAGGAATCTCACAGGCATACATTATGTTTTAACTAGTGTCACACATGGAGAGTTACAGCAAGAACACACTAACAGTGTACTGTGCCGTCACATTCAACAAGTCCAGTGTTAAGATTTTGTGTGGGCAGGGCACGCGTGGGCTATCGGGACAAGGCCACTTAAACTCAGCTCTAACAGAAACGTTTTACTAATGCATAGAGATGTTACAAGGATGTATCCATAGACCAGCTGTGCCATGATGTCTATAAGGAGTGGGAAAGGGCAAAAACTACTTCCTTGAGTTACCTTGGAAAGAATGTTCAAAATTCAAGTTGTATAAAAATAAGGCATTTGAAAGATGACAGTGGGAAGTGGGGAGATTCTATCCAATTCTGGACTTGGGGGAGAAAAAAAGCTGAGATTTGTGTATGTGATAGCAAGCATGTGGCCTGTACCCCTGATTCTAAAGCTGAAGTAGGAATTTTCAATTAAATTAAATGGGGGGGGGGATCCTTTGATCTGCTTTGCATTGTAAAACTGAGGGAGATGCAGCCTTTATGTGGATATAAACATGTCACTGCAATCAATAACCTCTTCACACACACACAGGCACACACACATACACATACGCATACACACGTACACACGTGCGCGTGCCTTAACCATGACACCACAATAAAACACGGATGGTAGAGATTGAGATGGAAGTGCCCTAAGATCCATTGTGTATCATCAATAAGAGTAGGTGGTTATGAATTTTAATGCTTTGGGTTTAGTAGTGGTACTCTAGTTGTATAGCTGGTGATCCTATTTTTACAGACCCATTTCCTGCTGGTAACTGCAAGACAACGGGGAGACTTAAGAAAACAAAGGTGGTTTGGAAGCTTTTCATTATCACTACAGCAGTGACTCACGAGTTGAATTCCCAATGTGCGATGATTAAATTACTTAAATAGAATGCATAGTTTTACAGGTAGCACAAGGTGAAACTACAGCCCACATGATTTATTGACCTGTGCATCACAGATTAAAAGCATTTTATGATATAGGTCAATGGACACTGTACAAAAGATCCATTTCTGTGTTCTTGTTTTCTTCCTTCAACAAAATCATAACGTACCTCTGTGTTGTATTTTCATGGTATTATAGAGCTAGAGCAGAAAGGTCAAATGTTATCAAACAGATGTAGGCCCGGGCTGATTGTGTTTGACATAAGCTGAATATAAATATGTATTTTGTCTTGGAGGCATTTCCCCCGTATTGCGGAACAAAGGCCATTCATATGAGGAGATGGCAGCAGAGACATTAACATTCACAGGCTGGTCGTCGGCGCTGGCAGCCATGGATACTGACCTGGTGAAGTCCGTCATCTCCATCATGATCATGCACATCTGTTTGGCCAGTACGATGATGTCGTTGCCACTATCGTCCCATTGGAAACCTCGGCGTCCAGTTTGCTCTTCTCCTCCTGGAAACTGGCCACTTGTTCAGCGATCTTTGCCTTCTGCTCCTGGGGCAGCTGTGCCATGATGGCCTAAAGGAGGATTTATAGAGACCGTTAAGGGTTAGCGCAACGGACCTCTATATACAGCTAAAGCATGGAACTAGCTTAGTGCCTCAGGGCAGTTCTTTAAAGTGCCTTTAATGGATTCAACTGATGTATGGCAACACAAAAACACAGGTTAATACACTGACCACCTCAAATTGTGAGAGGGGGGCATGTTTTTGAATGTTGTGGGGAATGGAGGGGTGTACTTGAAATTGAAGCACATAATAACTGTAAATATATATAGATAATTTTCAAGCGCAACGCAGTACATCAAAGTCTTTGTGAGGAAAAAAACAAAAACAAGTATCATGTATGTATATCACACTTCATTAATGTGGAATCAGTGACAAAATGGAACATACTCTGAGGGCCTAAAAGATTGTGCAGGACAATCCAAAAGTGACAGGTGGTCACCATGCAGGTTAAACACATTACACTGGATTATGGCAGAATGGTACAGAATTTCAATGTCACTTATGGAAAAAGAAAAGATCCTTTTCATAAATATCAATATTAATTAAGCAAGGATCAAAGTTTATGCCCCACCATATGAGTTGTATGATTTGTAAAAAGAAACTTCTAGAATATGGTGGAGGTTTTGAGCTGTTTACAACTTTACCAAGCACTGAGATGCCTCATAAAATCTAAATGTGTTCCAGTGTAACCTTGTTCCATATCCCTGCAGCATTGTTGTGTGTAATTGCCTTCAGATAATGACCCTCTCCCTGCTGTTTCTGGTGCAAACACAGTGGAGTGAACTTACCCGTGCACTCTGGCCCGCAATGAGCTGGTCGTCCTCTGTCTGCACACTGGTCCTGCTGCGCACATCAAAGTCCTCCGTCTCAAAGTCGGAGTCATCCAGTTCTTCTGGGGTCTGCAGCACAGCAAAAGAGAGACAGCTCTGAGTGTATGAGGGGAATGAACAGGATACAACAGAAGAGAGAAATGGGGGAAATTATATAGACATAATACAACCTTTAGAGTGCCAGTAAATAAGCAACCGGCAGTGCTTACGCCATAAGAAATGCTTTAGTGTTTCCCACCATGACAACGGCTGATAAACTCATTCCTTCCTATACCTCACACACACACAAAAAAAATGTAAACTGAATTTGTAAATCAAGTCTAATGTGCTGCCTTTGCAATTTGAGAGGGAAAATGAAGGGAAGAGTGGCTCTGAAACATATTGGGAGCAAAATGCCTCAGATTCCCATCTGTCGCTGCTATCAGGAGGAGAGGGTGAGGCATGAGTTATGCTCTTCTGGAGTGGCGCTACTTCATCTCTGATCCGGATCCCTGGCTCTGAATGCAAAGCAGACCACAGGAAAAGTTTCCATGAATATTAATAGAGGTGCATTTCTGTCTCAACAAGACACGCCTAAAGCAAAATACAATAGAGAATGACAGGGAAATGTATTGAGCTGCGATATGGGCACAGGGAGATGATGTGGCCAGATAAAGGTGCATTATCACGCCTGCGCCGCTACTTGTGCTCATCCAGCTGTCTCAATACCTCCATCTGTAATGGATTTGGAGCCCTGGACTCTAAAAATAACTGAAGGTCTCAGAACAACCTTATACTTCTTTATGGGATGTGGAGATGCTCCCACTCTCAGGGGAGCAGAGCTATGGTTGGAGATTCAAAGCTGTAGTGACTCAGAGGCGTCTCTTTCAGTGCAGACAATGGCGTGCAGTGGGGCACAGATATCACCTGCCGTGCCTGTGCACCAGATAACCTGTGGATACGGGAGGCTCAGGGACCAGGGCTCAGAACGGGCATTGGCAGTTAAGCTCTGTATCCAACTCTCCACACAAGTCTGCAAATTTAGGCATCAGCGGGACTATGCAGAACACAGTCACTGATAAGAGATGTGTTCACAAGTACACAAGTATTCTGAGGCTGGCCCGACAACCACAACTGACTGTTCCAAGTAATTTAATCAGATAGAACATAATATATTTGAATTGGATTCTTAAATTTTTACTTATTGTGTTTGTAATATCTTAATCAGATTAATTGTCATAATGGGCCTTACTTATACATACACTGCAAGGAAGAGAAAAAGTTCTACGAGAGTACCTAGGGTATTAAAAGAAAAACAAACAAAATCAAACTACTACTTCCAATACATGTCTATATTAATCTCAAGTTATCAATAGTATAATGTATGATTATTACTGTTTATGATACATAAAATGTAATGTGCAATGACACCAAGTTAGTTAATTGCCCTTTAAGAGATGAAACAAATCAAAATGAAATGTGCCTCACCACTTTGTACTCTCACAAGACCTTAAAGCGTCTTTCCCCACCCTACAAGGAGTTTACGAGAGTGACAAGAGGAAAAAAACTTATTTGTGTAGGTATCTGTGGCAGGTGCAGGCAGGGCAGCAGCAAAAGCCTTTTCTATTTGGGTGACAAGCTGCTCGTCATGTTTTTAAGCAGAGAGCAGCCGTCACCCTGGGTTCTGAGGCTCTGCACACTCTGCCACTGCCCCCTGCATCTCTGTCAGGCGCTGTCGGATGTCTGCAGGCATATTCTCAGATGTCACCGGGCTTCAGTCCACCTGTCAAATATCCAGGGGACATGCAACACGCTGCCTGTACACCACTTACAGGGGTTAAAGACATGTCCATCTCACGCTGCCCTAAAACCATACTTGTCTTCTCACATCTACTCAACCATGTGCGTAAGTCAGCATTGACGTCACAGGCTATCAGAGGCTGAAATACTTTACAATTGTCTTTCAAATGTAAATGCCGAAAAGATCATTTTTACCCACAGCCAAATGTGTAGGTACGAGGATACTGCGGTTAGAGCAAGCTGAATGGCCATAAGTACCTGGCTAACAGCTGTGCGATTGTGTTGAATAATCAAAACCTGTGGCAATTACCTTTAACAATAAATCTCACCGAACGACTGAACAGAGAATTATGTTTTCAGACTATAAATTGCTTCCTGACGACGTTAGCAGAGGGGCACGGCTGGATTAAAAAATATAAATCCTCTTATTTTTTAACGTCTTCGCACACCTACAAGCAAACGGCCGGCGAGTCCCAGAGGAGCAGTGGTAACAGCTTAATCAATCTGGATAAAACAGCGGCACGTGAGCTCTGGAGGTAGCTCGCAGTCCGACAAAAAACTGCTAATTAAAAGCTCCATTCTTGAATCAATTGCTTATTACAATACATAGTCAGCATAAAGGCGCCTCTCTCATCTAGAGCTTTGTCTGCGCAGGAACACGAGTATTAATGAGTGAAGCTTAAGTGAGCACCGTCAATACAAATGCACAGGACATGTGACTAAATCCAACTCACAAAAGAGAGCTTATATAGCATTATCTGAAACTAGAGCTGCACAATGGCAGAAAAAAGAAATCTAATTGTTACTTGTCTGACAATTATTGATTAGAGTTGTAGTTTACTAAAAAGAAGGCTTCTGTTTTGTGAACATTGTGAATTACTTGAAGAGCATTTAAATTTGAGAAAACCGAAATACTGATACTTTGCAATGATATCGCATTGGGGGTGTTCTACATGTATCTCTAATGATGGAATGTTTAGGAGTTATAGCTGTTATGGCCACGGCGACACAATGTTGACATTAGCAAACAATGCCAACAAATTTTCAAGATTGTCTCAAAATTAAAAAAAAAGGACAATACATTTTCACGAGCTTGTGTTCAATACAAGTGATCATGGTCCTGATTCAGAGTTTGATTTTCAGTTTGTCATTCTCACCTTTCTATTGACAAACTAATGGCTAATGGTAGTTAGCTGGTGAGAAATGTTATTTGTTTAAAATCATCTCACTTATAGTTTCATCTAAATCTGTTCTTTATGGTCAGATTGTCTTAAAATAAAGCTCTAATTAAACTCTAATAACACCTCAGAGAGAGCAGATCCCACAGTTAGGGTCATACCCCCAGGGAATGTTGGTAACATCAGCTGCATGTAAATAAAAAGAATCACATAAATTATAGAACATTTATTTTGTGTGTAAACAACAAGCTTTGTCATTAAAATACACAATGTTTTGTTCTTTGAAGAGGACATTTCAGTATTCAAATGTGCCTTTGGATTTAATAATTGCATCAAGATAAATTGGAATTTCAATTCAATTGTGATATATTGTGCAGCTCTATCTGGAAATTTATAGAAGGCGCCGCAACAACAAAACACTTAGAAGTACTTGACACGAGCCAAGCATGAGCCTAACATACTACAGATTTCTCATTTTCAGCTCAGTCAATTTGGAAAGCGCTTCTGCTGTGCTCACCCTCCATCTGTCTCCCTTATACCTCCACTCAGGCAGAGGCCATTAACCCAGAGACATCCAAGGCTGTTGTTACACTAGATTGCAAACCTGGTCAATTAGGTTGGCTTATGCCTGAGACAAGTTAATCACTGGCTTGTACGAATCGCACACATGCAGTTTCTTACATACCATTAAAATGGCATCTGCAAGAGGCACCATGGAACATACTGTGTACAAAATAAGTTTATTGCACCTCATTGCAAAAGTCATAAATATGGTGATTTTAATTAAAATTATTACATCAATGCAAGCAAATCAAGACTGTTTTTTCATTGGATTACAAGGTTTTTAAAGATGGTGCTATCACACTACTAAAATGACAAACTATTTTGAGGAATAGACTCAATACTCAATGCTGATTCAGATACCACGCTTTAAACCATAGAATGTGCTTATAAAAATGTAATAGTACTTCTTTTATATTACCATGTAGTCTTATAATGGTGCAATCCCTCTGGTCCAGGTGGGTTCCATAATGCTCCATGGGCTTATACTAAGTGGTCTATGTGGTCAATATGCCCTGATACAGCTCAAGATCATTCTAAAGATATTCAGATAAGGTTAATTTAATGTCCTGTGAATGTGACTTCTTAGTATCAATACCTGCTCAAGTGAGTAGTTTCGATACCAGTTTTAGTATCGATGAGTATCAGATTTTCAATACTCTTGACTAAGGAGTTCAATAAAAAAGCGCATATACGGTAAAGAGAAAGGCTACACAGAGGACGTAAATTTAACATCAGTGACAGCATAGAAAACAGAAAACCATAAGACTCACTCTGATCATGAGCACAGCCTTGCGAATGTCACGAATGCCATCATACACCAGCCGGGACGCATCAATAAATTCGTTCTCATCCACAGGTTGTGTGGGGTTTGCGCTCAAGGCCTCCACCGCAGACTCCACTTGTTCTGTGAAGCGTGGCATGACTAAAGAAAAGAGCAGGAGAAAGATTGAAAGGAACGCACTTGAACATCGGGGAGACAGTTTGGGTCTACTGCAAGATCGTATGAAAAGGGCAAAAATGAAATGATAAACAAGTACAGAAACTATTACTGCCTATAAACCCTAGCAATGGCACTACATATTGGATTTTTTTATTTTAATACTTAATAAATATAGAACAAATGCTAAGAGGAATAGATTGGAGATTTTTCTCCCAATAAAAGATTTTACAAAGCTCTGCCAGGAGACATGCATTTTGTTCTACTGACAGCAGCTCCATAAGTGCTTCTCAGGCACGTCTGCAATAATAGATTTGAAACGCAGTATTTACCATTTCAATATAACTGTTGAGTGAAAGGCAATGGACTTTAAGCAGCCAAACAGTCTAATAAAGATATTCTACTACTAGGCTATGATTCTATTCACTTCATAATCATAATATTTTAACTTCCCTTTGGGTTTCTCTCTTATTGCCACAACAAATCATCTGTCTGCCTTGAATTTAGTCAGAGTTGAGATTTGTGTGCAAGAGGAGCACCCAAACCTTTAGGCTTTTAAGTTTGTATTTCTTTTCTATTAATAATATATTTTTTTGTTGATTAACAATAACAATGTAAAACAGGCACTAGAAAATTAAGTGCATCAGTTTTAAAATTATAATAAACAATTGTTGCAAGACACAAAAAAGCAGGAATAACCTGTGTCTGTGAGCAGTTTGGTGGCCTCCAGCACCTTCTCGGTGTACACTCCCGGTTCGTAATTGTCCATTTCGGAGGTGACCACGTGAACGACCCGAGCAGCACGGCCCCGGATGGCCCCGGCTGTGCGATCCAAACCGTCCACGTCCTTCTCTTGCAGAGCAATCACACACTTGTTCACATCCTCCAAAATGTGGTTCTCTGAACAGGGAACAGTGGTTTGATTATAAGAGTGGTATTTTACACAAACGACAAATCGATAAATTTGACATATTATGCCATGTATTCTTGTGTTATGTGAAAACTTGAGGTTTTCCATTTGGCGAAAATTATTCACATTTTAAAATAAATGTGTCTAGTGTGTATAGTGTTTATTTAAATCCATGTTGACAACAGGGGTATTTGAAGCAGTTGTGATGTCATGTGGCTCAATAGTACAGCTGCAGCGCTCCTGCAGGGCTAAACTACAGCATACTGGGAGTTCAAGACCCCTCTTAGACAACAATTGTTATAGAATAAAAAAAATAATGCAAAGCTGTTTTGTATAAAATCAGGTTCTTTGCAGCCTGCTGTAAGACAAATTCTGAAGCAGTTTATTATTGGATAGCCTGTAAAATGCTAATGTCCAGTGTATAAATTACGGTGTGTCCTTGGCTGGAGGTGAGAGGAGTCACTCTGCTTAATGCCTGATGAGAACTCTTTAAGACGACGCCTGACAAACCGTTTGTGTACTTTAACACATGTGACAGGATGTCAATTTCAGAGCTGATGCGTCTGCTGTCTTCACCTTTTTCTCGATCAAAGGGAAAACACAACTAGCTCTGAGATGTACCGCCCTCCTCAGAAAAAAAGGTTCTGAAATGCTCCATCTTGTGTATAAAGGCCTCTAACACAAAGCAGACCTGAATCTGCAGGTGTACTCGGGTAATATTCGCATTTATTTAAACAAAAACTCTTGGCAAGGACACGGTAATAAGAAGTACTCACCTGACACACAAAGGAAGTCATCGATGGAAGTGATGTCGTCAACAGCGTCCGTGAGGACGCGGACCTGCTTCTCCCATTGGTCCTTGAACAAATCCATATTGTCCTGGGCCACCTTACTGTTGGGCTTGGCAGCCAGGGCTAACGCTGCATTAATCACCTGTAATCACCCAATTAAAGCTATTAAAGCCCCATTACGGCAGAGCCCTCAGCCACAATATTAGCATAGGCTGATTGCATGAAGCCAGTCCCACCCACCACAATAACTGACACGGGAAGCCAATTCAGTCCTGGGACCTGATTAAAGATACTGAGAGATTGGTGAAATAAATAAATGGATGAAATAAAACTAATAGCTACTTGTTTTCCAAGAGGAAACATCTGTGGGCTTCAAAGCTCAGAATAAATGAAGTCATTAGATGCAATTAAGGAGAGCACTGGCAGCACAGAGATAAAGCCGATAGGGCTCAAATGTATTAAAAGCTGCTCTCAATATCTGTATGAAAGGAGATATTAGCAATTGTTGTTTTTCACTACATTTGACTCCATCGTTGGGCTGATAATGAAAAACTAGCCCACAGATCAGAACCAGCATGTTTAGTCTATTCTATTAATGATTTCATGATGCAAAACAGCAGAGTACCTGAGGGCACAGCGTCTCCAGCTGTGATGCAGCCATGCGTACCAGCTTCACTCCTTCCTCATTGTTCGAAATGGAGCACGCCAGGTTGGCCACCTGAATACAAACCAAAAGAAGTTAGAGTTAGAGAAGAAAAGGGGCAGATCACAGTTGCATAATTATCATAGATACATTCATTATGGGACTTAAGGGATGCACCTCCATCAGAAATAGACCAGCTTTGCACTACTACTAATCTCTAAGGGATACAAACCCACTGCTGAGGATTAATTTATAAACTGCTAAAAAATACTATTTTGGTGGCATAGAAAAGGCAGCAGTAGGGAGTAAACAACTGCTAAACTGTTGAATGAAAGGGTCTCCCGAAAACACCCCAATGAGCTGTTTTAAAGGAGAGCACAGGCTCCAGAAAATGACTAAATAAGGACGCTGCCAGATTACCATCACACCCCTGAAATCAGAGTGGCAAATATTCCTGACACTTTCACACACCGAGCAGCCAAGGCTGAAATGGAGTGCTGAGCTAAGCACCTCGCTGCTCACGGCTGCCAACACCCACAGACTCATACCAATATTTTCTTGTACTGACCAAGAAAGCCACCACAGCTTTTCCTATGCACATGCATGATTTTTTTTTTTTTTTTAGAGGAGGAAACAAATATTTAGGTCAGAGTCTTTAAAATTCCCATATGCTGATACAGAGAAGCTGGCAACAATGAGGCTTGCCTGGAATATCAGCAGTGGAGCCAAAACAGGATTATCCAGCAGAGATAATGTGCTAAATGTTAACAGTTAACCAGGCAAAAGTCTGCCCTGGCTGCACTACTTTTAATTTTAATTCATAATTCACTTGCCACTTTCACTACTGAGATGTAGATCAGAGTCACGTGCAGAGATGAGCACATGATGTAGCAAAATAACCAGAGACTAACTCTTACTTACTCAATATGAAAGGAGAAAATATATCCAAATAGGTTATAGACACACACACACACACACACACACACTACACAATAGGAGACATTGTTGTTGAAATGCATGCCGTCTCGGCTAAAAGCCACTTGTACTTTATGCATTTCATATAGAAAAGCTTTCCTAATAGTAAACAAAGACATCTCAAGTGTCAGACAAGATATAAAAAGGATCAATTTGTTGTGCTAATACAAGCATTGATTTTTGCCTTTAAAGCTGCACAGGTGAACCAGTGCACTGTGACACTATTCACAAAAAACAACATAAAGAAAATATGTTTGGTCCTTTGGGAATCATTCAATAACAGAGGTTCATGAGGGAGCAGACACATAAAGATAAAGTGCAGCTCAACTCAGAGACCTGTGGTTTTATTTCCATGACATTTCACATAAGATTGCCTAGTCTGACAGTGGCACCACCGAGAGTGGCTATTCCAACATAATGGGACTATGGGGAGGACAAATAAAGACACTGCACTTTCACATTAACCAGTGTGCCATTCTGCTTACATAACATTTACATTGTCAAATTAATCACTCTTACCACTAGAGAATATTACCATATTAAGTAAATGGTAGTACCAGGTATAGCGATTACACATACAAGTCTCTGTCTGGGGATAAAATTATGCCTCTTACACTTTTGTATTCAGGTTGTACCGAGTTGACACAACTGTCTCACGCACAAATTTGCGGTGTTATATTTAGTTCTAATTCTTTCCATTTTGACACAACAGATTAAAAATGTTCAGGAACAAAGGTGGTTTGATAAACAATAGTCTGTTCACTTTAAAGGAGACACTCTTAAATGCACAGCCTTGAGGTTATAATAAAGCAAATCCACTATATTTAAAAATTGTTGAAAATAGAGTAGATTTATCCACTTTCAGAGTTCAAGATAAGAAGTTCATAAATGGGTTAGTAGACCAATACTCTACTCAGGCAGTGAATGCCATAGTGAAGAATGGTGCTTTGCCAAACAAGGCTAAAGTCAGTGGTTAAAGGGGGCGACAAGTGAATATGGGTCAGTCATTATGCTCTTTTCAAAACAAGTGTGTGAACTAATGGACAATGTGCCTTAGGCCTCCTCCACAGCACCTCACCACACAAAGGAAGCTCATGGCCACTCAGGGCACTTGACTGTTCCTCTGTTACAAAGCCAAATATACTTTTTATTTAGAAAGAGTAACTTGCACTGGAAAGATGCCAAATAAAAAAAATAAACTGTAGGTGAAACGGGTGCATACAGCTTCAAATACAAGGTCCATAGGATTAAACTGAAACAAAATCGCAATTTTGATTAGTCTTAATCTGTATAACTCTGTATTTTCTATCTGAACAAACGTATCCTTGTATTAGTTTATTAGTTTATCAGTTTGTCAATTGCAATACTTGTTAGAAAAAATAGCATTTTTTCCCAAACCATTAAGCCCTATTCCTACCAACTAGATTACTTTTCTATATTTTTCTTGGTTATATCATTTGAGAGATCTGTATTCCCCATGCGGCATTAGCAGTACACTGGTGACACTGCTGGAGGTAGAGCAGATCCAAGTCATGCTCTGATGCCAGTTTTGACACATGAGCTGCAGGAGATACTTAAGGCTGTCCTCGGTGCAGCTGGGCCTTTCCTCTCTGATGCTTCAGCACTTTCTACACAGCGACGACTCCACTGCACCAGCCAATCAAGACACACTCATGCTCATGTGCCCACAGGGACAGGTCACTTTCAAATGTCAGCGAGGTTTTGACGCAAGTTTTACAGAAAATGGACCAAACACAGGAGCATTTCACTGTCACTACACTCTTTTAGTAGTTTAATTAAACATTTGACTAAAGTCCTTTATTCTATGTGGTTTTGGTCTATAAGTGGGTTTCACTTAAAAACAACCAAGGGGAAAAAGACTTTACTTAAATGACATTTGGAGATAGTTTAACAGTTCATTGTTTAAGAGACCTTAAAAAATCCAGATCTCATTGTTATATGCAACTATTGTATTATGTCTAACATGGCATTTTTAAGTAAGTGGTGTTGAATGAGGTCCTGTCTAAATGATATTATTCAGATTAAAATATCAGATTGTCAGTAATTAATACTGGTATCATTTCATGGCATCAATACTGAAAAATTAGCTGGATTAAATATCGGCTTCCAAATATACTGGTTGGACATATGGCCCAGAAAGTCCAGTGATGTTTGAATTTTTATTTAAACAATGCAGTTCTGTATTTACTTTAGCAATAAATAACGGCTACATGACACATATGGAGGAGTTTTGTCTTATTTCTTTCATCGGGTATTGGCATACACTTAAAGCTATAGTATCAAAGTCTGTATCGTAACTGAAGAAGCAGGACCAGTGCATCCCTAATCTGCAGTGTCGGTCAGGACACTGGCCCAATCTAGTCACTACACTCAATCCATTTCCATATGATAAAATTGCTTACAATGACCCCAATACTGATCTCTGGATTGGGACAACTATCTCCAATAAACTGAAAATAATAAACATGCAGTTCCCAGGGCATTGGTCAATTGAAGGGGGTATAAAGTTTTTTTTTGTTTTTTTTATGAAATTTATCTTTGTAAGTGGCACTCAAAGCACACATGAAGTTTGTGAGGATAAATCTGCTCTGGCAAGGACAGAATTTCCCAGAGGAAGCACTAATCCTTGAGTTGGGCCTGTTTCACTAGTTTGGTTACACTTAAAATTTTGATTTGTAGCTTTGACCGCACAGAGCAATATTGTAGTTTCCCGCTCAATACAGCAGCTGCACTGTGTCCGATTAAAATCAGCTTTGGGGGAACAAACCTGAGGCAGACAGAGCAACATCATTTCAATGTTGGACATTGTTTTCACTGGGGAAAAAGATGCCACAGATTTTTTATTTATTTCTTTTCTGTGATCTGAGGTTTCACTTGGGAAAAACTACAAGCTTCTATTTAATGCTTAACTAAGGCAGTCTGCGGGTCACAAGCCATAAAGGACTTTTTGTCATTTCACTGACATGGAAAAAGCATCCTGTTCATTTGAAGGTAATAGGAACAAGTATGGCACCATTTCAAAAGAAAAATGGCAATTTGTAATTAGATGTGCAACATGTTTTTAAATTAGTAGTTAAACTTAACTGTTAAGCAGATTTTAGACATTGGAAACATATTATAAAATGCTTTGTACTCAAAATATGTCCTCTGTCTGCTGTCTACATCTAATTATAAAGAGTTTTATTGTCCATTAACCATGAAGTGCATAAGTAGCATGGAGTTGTTGTAAGCTTTACCCCGAATTCACACCAGGAGCTGCAGCAGCGCTTAACGTAGGCGGAGCTGCGCGTACGCGTAAATTTCAAAGTTTCAATTCACACCAGAACGTCAGAGATGCTCCTGCTAAGCAGCCTGCACATCTTCTCACTGTTTTCAGACATCACATTTTGTACTTGCTTTTTATCATTTATTTTATGTTAAAGTGTATTAAGTTAGAATGTGTATTAAGTGTATTATGAATTAAATGTACAACTGCAACGCTTTTGCGTTTAATGAGGTTTAAATCTATTAGCACGCACATTAAACACCTCAGTTTTTTTTTCCCTTAATAAGGTAAAATCACGTATAATTAACATACATTATGAGTGTGATTAAAATCATATGTCCGTCCAGGTAATAAGGCCGATACGTTTATATGTTGATACAGAGTCCTGCACCGATGATTAGTCGCTGAAACGGGCGAGTTTTAACGTTCTGGAATTTTAAGGGCGTTGTTTACATCGCTGTCTTGACTTTGGTTAAATTATTTTGAAAGGGTATCGGAAGTTTATTTTGACACCGCGTGTTTATTTCCTGTCTTTCCCCTGCTAAAAACCTTGGAGACGCGCCGTTGACGCTGCAAAATTAGAACTCCAACCTATCTCGAGCAGCACGTCAGCGTCAGACGGTCGTTGGACGCGCGTATGACACTGTCGGTGTACACTGTCAGACCGGTTAAAATGGAGTTCTAGCAGCGCGTCTGCTGCTCGTGTGCTGTGCTGCTGCGCTTACAGGCCGTTGCGCTTTGGTGTGAATTGGGGGTTACTGTCACAGCTATGGTTTCTGAAAGTTGTGAAAAGCGCTTAAAAACTTATCGCCTTGAATAAATTCTTACAATTCAAGGTAAGTGAGGAATAACTTTGGACCACTGCAAACTGTTTAAAATGAACTGGTTTAGATTTTCATTTTTTTAAGGCATTAAAAATGTGAAGAACAACTTTGTATGAATAATAAATCAAACCTTGTGAGATTTTCGATGAAAAATTTTCATAATCGGATTGGTGTATTCCTACTAATAAACCTACTAATCTGACTAAAGCAAATCTCTGCTTGCTATAAAAAGGCAGGTGATTTGCTGTTCCCAGTCTCTGATAGGTAAAGGTCAAAATGAAAGAGGCATCTGTATGAAGCTAACCCTGTGTGATTAGGATTCACATTGACAGTTACCTCGATCAGCTTGTTGGCGTGCTCCCGGAACACGTGCGCGTACTCCTTCACTTCTTTCTCATTTCCATTCTTGGCAGCTTCGATGAGGACCAGAAGGGGAACGTTGGTCTCCAGGAAGGAGTCAGAAACATGGTCCATTACGGCTTTGCGCAGCTGTGAAGTTAGGACACAGTTAAAACTCAGCCCTTTAGTTAATCCCGATGGAGCACCCACATGGGAACATTACAAGAACAAACCAAAATAATAAATAAATAAATAAAACATTTTATTATTTATAAAGCGCTTTTCTAAACACTTAAAAAGTTACTAGTAAAAGAATAGTAAAAAATGCAAGAGAATTAGAACTACACTTGCCTGGAAGAATCCAGACTCATCGCTGTACCAAATACAGAGAAATATCCTTCTGGATTTCCAGGCAAGAACTAGACTAGAATCAGAATAAAATTGGAATCAGAGTCCAAAATAAAAATAGGAATATAACCTGTCGGCGAAGGTCTCTGGTCTTCTTGGTCATCCGGTCAATGGCAGTGTTGAGAGCATCACTTTTGTCCTTTCTTCCAGCCTAAAATACAGAAAAATCAAACGTCACCAGTGCTCTTCATATAAGCCTTAAAATGAACGAGTTAAAAAAATAAAATGAAGTTTCATTGAAGAGATGGGCTTATTTTTGTGACATAAAAGGCAAAGTTAAAAAAGTCACATTGAAATGCAAGAGGCGTACATTGAAATCTCTGCGGCTCTTTTTGAATGACAAAAGCTACACTAAAATCAAACCCCAAAGAGAATCCAATATAAACACAAAGCTGCGGCAATGGCAGAAAGGCACAGCTGCTTTTGGTGCAAAACGCATAATTTGCATTCAAATCTCTGCTATCAATTTGAGACAACATACCCTTTTAATTAATTAAGCAAACAGTACAAACAGTGAATACCCATTTCAGCACAGCTCTTAGTTCTGTCATCTCATACAGTGTGTTTAACAAGGATACTACAGCACATTGCATCATGGTTCACAAGACATCAAGGATACAGTTTTCTAGTGATTTTTATATTGCGCTACAATGAATGCTAGAAAATAAAATGGTTGCTGTTTATAAAGAGATGGCAATGTAAATTATGTACAGTCTCATAGTAACATCAATGGCAGTGGTGGCACAGCTACCACACACGAGGGATGTCAAAGCCCCGACCACAGTTTCCCGCTGAGAGCGGAGAGATGTTCAGTCACATTGTGCAAACTGTTGGAGCGTACAGTGAATAACTAAAACTTTCAGGAGGATAAGGAGATGGGGGGTGGCAGAGAGAGGCGACCGGATACACAGCGCTGTAATCACAGGGAAATTAGAGCCACTGCGGACAGCCACGAGAAAAACAGCAAACCAAAGATGCACTGGCACTGAAGGCTGTCTGTCAACTTTAGAGGAGTCAAATTAGCCCCAGCACAACAGAGTGTGGTGGCAGCACTGACCCGTACCATCCCCCACCGGCCCTGGTGCACTGGGGGCTGTGTGCATAGTCAGGGGCCATGGGGCTTCAACAGCACTAATCTCCTATGATTTTGTGCCGGTTGGAGGCTCTGCTGTGGTAGGGCTTTACAGCGCTCTGCCCCTACTTCTCAATCCTATTTCATTCATGCCTGGCCAATATTTCATTTCCACGCTAGAGGCTTCCAAAGCACTTCTTCAGGTGCTTATTATGGAGGCAGTTTCTCTGCAGAATCTTTTATGATTCTCCAGAGTCTCTATCCATCTCCTTCAGGACAGATTAAGGAGCATCCTGGTTCCACTAAAACACAAGTCTTCAAGAAAATTTGTCAACAAAAAATGTGCAAAATAACATCTTTCAAGATGTTTTGTGAATGCATTCATCTGATCACAACAACCAGTATTGCATATTTCTCACAAACATGGTCCTCACACATTTGTAATTTGAAATGCAGAAGCTGCAAACCTGGGGGATATCCATTCTGCCCTGGAGAATTGAGCATCTTTACCCTTGTTTTTCTCACACATCCTGCATAGGAATCCCAGAGGGAGATGTAGTCTAGCACAATAAATGTGCCGACTGACAGCCGTATGCCGGTCAGGTAGGAGGATGTCAAAGCTAGAGGCAGGACATGTCGAAAAACCATAGAATTATATAATAACATTAAGAAGTAATGACCATTTTATAAGGCTTCTTTTCAGCTCACTGAATATGTGGCACATGTAACTACAGCCTACAGTGACAGAGAGTAGTTTATTTAACACCACTATCTCATAGAAAAACATTAAATCACTGTCATTTTGGCAAATAACCTGTACAGACAGCCTAACAAAACCAAAAGCATCAATACACAAAAATACACAAGCTGCAATGTCCATCTGTATTAGTTAGCATATGTGGTTCAAGGGAAGATATCATTTACAATTTGTTTTCTATATTATTAAAAACAGGTCTGCACTCATTTTGGTATTTATAGCTCAAAGAGTTCTTCTCCTTACACATGTTCAAAGTTTAATTTTATCACAGAGCAGCTGGCCATACATCACATGTCATTGCTCAAAAATTAAAGCGCGGCACTCAGAATATTTAAATTATGAATAAAAGCCAGACACCCTATGCTTCCATAACCTCCTCACTTCTGCCCAGATACAAGCATACAGCACCTTCCTTCTGCCATTGTTGACATTTTCCAGAAACAGTTGTTATGAAATATATTTGCTTTGTAATGTTTGTTTATTTATGTGTGTCATGTACATTCATATACATTTCCTGCAAAACAAGGCAGGATTCAAGATTTACAGCAGTGGTTAATTTCACTGGTGAGCTGCTGCAACACATTCAAGTTATCAATATTCTGATGGTGAGGAGCTTTAGGGGGAGGAGGGGGAGGGAAAAGAAGACTGGAGGTGCACACAAGTAGTGCGTATGAGACAAAAAGCAAGTGACTGAGGCATGGAGCGAGCGGCCGGCTGTTTGTGTGGGAGAGCGGAGGAGAGAGAGAAATGGTAGTGATGATCGACGCCAGGCTGCCACCACTCTGTAGCACTGAGTGGCTGCAACAAAAAGCACAGAATAACATCCCTGACTCCCCGCTCTGCTTTTTTCTCTCTCCCTGCGTCTCCGCTAGCAGACGGGCTCCGCTCACAGCTCTGCAGAGGCAATGCTGAGAGTCTCCACCGGCATCGGGAGCATCGCGCCTGCCTAACATCAACAAGTTAGGGCTTCAAGGACCGTGATAAACCAGAGGGGGACCATTCGACTCCAATTAAGCGACGGAGGTGACAGGCACCGCGGTTGAGAGGAAACAAATAAGAGAAAAAGAAGGAGCAGCAGGAGGGGGGAGCCTGATCACCGGAGTCATTTTGGATGCAACTGATTAACTTGAGAAAATATAGAAATATACGTCTGAAGGATTTTGGCAAGAGGGAAAATGAAGCTTGGACATTCTGAACTTGGAATTTAATGGGCACAAAGACAAGGATTAAAAAGCTTGGGACATGGAATTTCATATTTTGTTTCAGTTGTGTGGGCTCCGAATTGCTTTATTCCCAAAGAGGCTGATTCCTTTTGTGCTTAATCAAAAGGGTTTTATCCCTTTGGATTCTTCTTCCATCTGGTTGCTCCAAGAGTCTGCGGAAAAGGACAGTTGAATGCAGCCTCCGATGTGCACAAAAGAATGGGTAAGTTAGCCCCTTTTATATTGCAGGTCTGGACATGAATAGGATATGCAAGTAAGGGAGAGGGAGGCTAAGCACTAAAAGCTCCTCAGCCTTGTCCATTTACTGCGACTGTCCTTCATTTTTCCTCCGTCACAAGTTGAAAATTTGACATGATTTCAATGACATCTGGCATAAGTTTTTGTTCTACTGATTAAAACTGGTAAAGTTGATAAAAGACAAAATATGACAAACAGCAAATTGGAGAGAAATCTGATAAATCATGTAAAATTTGTCAAAAGCTGCTCATGAAGCTGCATTCAAATGCTAAAACAGAGCCTGTATTGAGAAGAGCTATTATTAAACAGCCTCTAAGACCATGTCTGGCATTGAAACATATTTAGACATTCATTGTAGCCTAAAAGTTATTTGTTCATGTGAATGGCATAAAAGCCATAGTTCAAAGAACACATGTTCACATGTAACATCAAAGTTGCCCATGCTGTACCAAAGCCAGTGTGCACAGAGAGAAAAAAATGAAAGCACAGAGAAAGCCGGATCATCACCATGAATAAGTAATAAGTGCTCTGCAGAGATTAGCTTTCCCGCCCCATAGTTCATTTTCTTATCTTTCAACCCACCCAGGTTTCCATTCAAGGTGGCCATTGGTGGGACCAGCACCAGCGGCTGTGTGTGCGTGTGTGATCAGCATGCTCCTCGTGTGTCTGCTGCCTCCTGCAACATGCACAACCTGCCCTCAGAAATGCCGCTGTGAGGACCTGCAGTTCTACTGCGACACCCAGGGGCTCCAGGCCCCCCCAGATGGTGTGGACAAGGGTGCTCTGGGGCTGTCCCTGCGCCACAACAGCATCACCGAGCTCAGCCCCGACCAGTTCTATGGCTTCAGCCAACTCACGTGGCTCCATCTTGATCACAACCAGATCACCACCGTACAAGAGGACGCATTTCAAGGGCTGTACAAGCTCAAGGACCTCAATCTGAGCTCCAATCGAATCACCAAGTTGCCCAACACAACCTTCATCCACCTCATCAACCTGCAGATCCTGGACCTGTCCTTCAACCAGATGACTTCCCTAGAGCCTGAACTGTTCCACGGTTTGAGGAAGCTTCAGATTCTCCACCTTCGCTCCAACCTACTCCGCACCACTCCTGTCCGGGCTTTCTGGGACTGTCGCAGCCTGGAATATCTGGGTCTCAGCAGCAACCGTCTACGGAGCTTGGCCCGGAATGGATTTGCTGGGCTCATTAAACTTAAAGAGCTCCACTTGGAGCATAATCAACTGACCAAGATCAACTTGGCCCATTTCCCGCGCCTTGTTGCCCTACAGTTTCTATATCTGCAGTGGAATAAGATCAACAATGTGACGTGTGGCATGGAGTGGACCTGGACCACTTTAGAAAAGTTGGACCTCACAGGAAATGAGATCAGAGTCCTGACACCTGATGTGTTTCAAACGCTGCCAAATTTGAAGATTTTACTTCTGGATAACAACAAACTAAGCAGCCTGGATCCTCAAGTCTTGGATATGTGGCAGTCTCTAGGTACTATTGGGCTGTCTAGCAACCTTTGGGAATGTACCAAAAGGATTTGCTCCCTAGCCACTTGGCTAAGCACCTTTAGGGGAAGGTGGGAACATTCCATTCTCTGCCATAGTCCTGAGTACGCCCAGGGAGAGGAGATACTGGATGCAGTTTATGGATTCCAGCTTTGTCAGAATTTTTCAGCTCCGGTTGTTCAAACCGCAAGCACGACCACAGATGCTACTACAGCTGCCGAAATCACAAGCTCTTTGTTTGGAATTATGCAGCCGACCCCCACGCAGGACTATGCAGAGGAATATGTGAGCTTTTCCACAGCCACGACCACAACATTTACAACACCGATACCAGGCACTGCTCAAGCTACAACCACTACATCGGAAGAGGCAGCAGTAACGGATGACTTCTCGGCTATGGACAACACTGTTATGACTCATAGGGTAATCATTGGAACTATGGCCCTGCTCTTTTCATTCTTTTTCATCATTTTCGTTGTGTATATCTCACGGAAGTGCTGCCCCCCTACCCTGCGCCGGATACGCCACTGTTCAGCTATCCAAAACCGCAGACAAATGAGGACCCAGCAAAGGCAACCTATGGCAGACCTAGCCACACAGGTGCCATATAATGAGTACGAGCCTAGCCACGAGGAGGGGGCACTTGTCATCATCAATGGCTATGGGCAGTGCAAATGTCAGCAACTGCCTTACAAAGAGTGTGAAGTATAAACTCTTATTTATTCCTAAAGCATATGGTTTGCCATTCAACCATTTCAGATGATACAGGGTTTGCTTTTATGGTTTTCTTTTTCAATTTCTGTAAAAAGATTTATTTCTACAAGTGAGATTTAAGAAAAAGAGAAAATTTAAATGCTACAATGACAGAGGGTAAATTTGAAAGAATAGGGATGATGTAGAGATAGTCACAAATTTATTTTTATATGAATGCAAGGTTGTGTAAGGCAGGGGCAATCATTTTAAATGAGAAAATTGTAAACTGTGAGATTTGTCTCCACATTGTCTCTATATTCTGCAGCACAGAAAATATTTGGGCCAAAGGTCCACTGCTAACAGAATACAGTCAGTGGAGAAATGTGATGTACATTTTTTCTTTTCAAGTGAATTTTGAACTCCTGTTTTTTAACTGCACCACAGTAACTGTATGCCCATCACTTAATCACAGAGGCAATTGAATTGGACAACTTTATCACAATGTTTTGCTTTGTAGCTTCACTGTTTTGGGGAACCTATGATACATTAAAGACCATTATTACAAAACTCTATTCTGAGTTCTATCTGGAAAACATGCGTGTGTCATTATGCTACAAATAAAAGGACAACAACTGTTCATGGAAGAGCAAAATTGTATTATTATTAATGAAATTCATTCCCTAAAAAAATCTAAATACTAACTTTTAGTTGAAGGGATTTGTAAAAATATTAAATGAATTGGCAAAGAAAGTATGACTTTTAAACTGTGCAAACACACGGAGCTGCTACTCCATTACTATTAATATGTCACTGTTACTGCCAAGTGAAAACAGATGGGTGTCTTCCATATATTGGACACAGAGTATATGAGTTGTTGTCTATGGTTTTTACAACTCCTAAAGTGCCACACAGAGACCATTTATTGGCGGTATTTGATTTACTTTTTAAGAGAAATGTTTTATATTGTGATAGTAGAGCAATGAGTCCTGAATGGTGCAGACAGCCGATAGGGGGCTATTTCACTCTGAAGTAAAACCATTCCAGTGGCCTAGCTTTTTTACTCCTCAAACTAATCAGGAGTGACAGGCTCAAGATTGAACCAATTAAGACGCAGCAAAAAGAATCTAATATTCTGTCAACCACACCAGTGACCCAGCAACATTTTGCTTGTTCAGTGACTCAAAACTGTTTCAGGGGTATTCCTCCTTCAGACCACTAAAACAACAAGGACATTTCTGTTTAAGTTTCCTAGGGAAATAGACACAGGTGCTGTTTACACCAAGTAAAGGGGGTTAGGGAAAAGAATATGCACCCGATTTTCACGTCTGACAGCCACACGTGTCAAGTTAAACTGTGGTCAATACCCCAGAGCAAATGGAGATCCAGTGATAAGCGCACAGCGAGCCTGGGTCAGGACACATTGGTATGCAGCAGGGAGAGGATGTGCATTACCATCAGACTAAAGCTGCTGCTGCCGCAGCCCCGCGCTGCTTTGTGTTCACTTTGGTGGTGGGGGCAGGGTGAACAGAGATTGAGGCTAAGTGATGGGACGATAGGCTAATGTCCTTGTCTCCTAAAAGAGCATCTTTTTGGCCGAGCACTGATGGAGACACAAGTACTTACAGGATACATCCGAGTTTTGACGACACAAATAATTAAATCATGAGTCAACAAATGACAGTGACGGTGCAAAACAAGAAAAAGTGACTAAGCAGTATGTTTTGGTTCAAAAAGTAAGAGGGAGAGTGCACGACAACATGTAGCCTGGTGCCATCACTATGAATTCAGCTTAAGATCGTAATGCTTGTGTATTTCAGCTCATGCTCCTAGGAATCTTTAAAAACTTATGACATGTGTGTAAACCAAAAATCTTTTAATCTCAACATTTCAATAGGGTATTATATAATGTTACACAGTCAACAACCACTTTATGCATTTCAGTTGGAATTTTTTATTAATTGGCACTACCCAATTTTGTAGAGACTCACATTTTGACAAGAGAGGATGTGTGTAACATTTCTTAGAAGTTGTCTATCATCTGACATCTCACTGTCTAAACTTGTACCAAGTGATATCAGAAATTCCACTGAATTTGTAGAAATATGCACCCTTTGCACTCTGGCTCTTTGTAAACTGTTTTGTTTCTTCTTGTCATCCTCTTGCTCTAACTTTTGTCCTGCCAACAAAATAAAAACACAAAAAAGTGACGCAACCCCCAATCTTTTACAAGCTCTTTTTGCAAAATGAATGCTTTTCTCTTCCCCCTTTCTTTTCTATTGTAAATGTACAATTTCATATGTGTAAAGTGGATAAGATGTGCCAAAGTGAAAAAATACAATTGCCCTAAAACCATTTATATTTTTAAATAAATCTGATACAGCATAAAAGTGGTTTTCTAAATGGAGAAGATTTCAATCTTTCATGAAGTGATTATAAATATATACATTTTAGTGTTTCCCATTACTAGAAGAGACTATGGTGGCCTCCAATGGTCTGAAAAGATAAGACTTTGCTTTAAAATGTCACTTTGTTGCTTTATACATAACATAAAAAGTGAACACTGTTCAAAAAGACTGCTAGAATATGAAATACAGGCAATAAGTGACATTTAAACTCCACAAACTATGAAAGAAAATTATGAATGCCGATGGTATTTGAGCCACCATAGTCTGGACCAAATCTAAGGGAAACACTGTATTTTAGGTACATTTATTTTAACAATAACCCAAGATGATTCTGGGAATGCAGCTAGTGATGTATTTTAGGCTATATCTGCCAATCAACTTCAACACAATTAGGTATAAATAAATTCAAAACATTGGTTCGGTATAACCATAATCTTGTAATGCTCAGTAATTAATGATAACTTTGCTAATGGGAAGCTTTACTTGACAGCCATTTAACCAAAGTGCATCAATGAATAAGATATATTTTTATATATCACATACAGTATCATATCAATTATTAATTGTCACAAACAACTTACATACATTACGTATTACTTATTTAAAAGGTGCACTGTTTAACTTTTCTGGTGGAGGGTCCGTCAAATGCTTTTTTGTTGAGATGTTATTGCTATGTCTGGAATGTTTCACAGTATGGTATTAAACCTTTCTACCTCCATGGAAACCCAACCAGTTCAAGTTACAAGTCAGATCTGTGGAGAGGCAACCCCGGTTACAGTCAGAATGCCTGTTTTTCTAGGTATTTTTGAGCTATAAAACCACCTGTGATTAAATAAATGCATGGTAGAGCTGTTTAATGTCATACTGTGGAGCATTCTAGTCAGAGCACTAACATATCCACAGAAACAAGCAAGTGACAGACCCCTAACCAAAAAGGTACATAAGGCACCTTTCACTCTGCTGGATTTAGTCTGGACTCTATATGTCTAAAACAAGCTAGCCTTTCCAGAGATGCCAACACGTCAAAATAAGAGACAGGGTGATCGCACTGGGAGAGGTGTTTTCATTTTAACAGCCCTTTTTTGATGAGTGCAACAGAAAACCTGCTTTAGTAATTAAGGTGCGGGGGGGGCAGGTGGGAGAGGTGGGTTTAGTAGTCTGCTGGGTTCAAGGACTCAGCACTTGTATACTTTAGGTGCTTATTACAAGGCCAACCATAAATCTAAAAAATGCTTAGTAGGACGTACATATTGATCGAGACTGGAAGCAAAAACACAATTTTAATGTATTTATTGCTCAACATATGATGCAATCTTTACATTCTTTTGCATAACCCAAAAACTACCAAGTCAGTGGATTATTATTCGGGTTGGTGTATAAAATGAAGGTTTGTGCTTTTGTGAAAGCCTACTTCTAAATAGACAGTTTATAATGTCAGTAAGTAGATTATTTTTGAAAAGGTATCAAGAAAATTTACAGAATCTATGTATTCCAATAATATTAGCAAAGTTTATGAAAATTTATTTTTGGGA